>NW_028319228.1:4393333-5072500 GCF_062004578.1 Staurois parvus | reverse complement strand
TATTTTTTGTTTGATTAGTGCATTCCAGTGACATAAACGTACAGTTTCCAGCCAACGGCAAGCTGCAATTGACCGATTGTGCTAAATAAACTGACTTTCTGCTTCACAACCACTATTGTACGTTCAAAGAGTTAAATCCATTTACACGCCGGGTGGCGGTAATATTTTTTGGGTGATTAGTGCATTCCAGTGACATAAACGTACAGTTTCCAGCCAACGGCAAGCTGCAATTGACCGATTGTGCTAAATAAACTGACTTTCTGCTTCACAACCACTATTGTACGTTCAAAGAGTTAAATCCATTTACACGCCGGCTGGCGGTAATATTTTTTGGGTGATTAGTGCATTCCAGTGACAGAAACGTACAGTTTCCAGCCAACGGCAAGCTGCAATTGACCGATTGTGTACAATAAACTGACTTTCTGCTTCACAACCACTATTGTACGTTCAAAGAGTTAAATCCATTTACACGCCGGCTGTCGGTAATATTTTTTGGGTGATTAGTGCATTCCAGTGACCTAAACGTACAGTTTACAGCCAACGGCAAGCTGCAATTGACCGATTGTGCTAAATAAACTGACTTTCTGCTTCACAACTACTATTGTACGTTCAAAGAGTTAAATCCGGTTTTATTTTTGGGGTGCTTATTGAATTAAAGAGTATGTCAGACAACACGCAGAGGAGTGGCAGAGGAGGCAATGTTTCAGGAGCGAGCAGACGTGGCAGCAGAGGAAGGGGTCGAGGCAGCACTAGTCGCAGCCAGAGGCCAGTGCTCCCGGTGTCATCCAGCGGTCGTGTCTCCACCGACAACCCTGCCGTCATCGATTGGTTGACTCGGTCATCTTCCTCTTCCCAGGTCACCTCTGACACCTACAGCCAACGGTCGGTGGGTACGTCAGACACAACCGTTAGTTGGCATGGCCCGGGAGCAAGCCCACTGAAATCACGTGTCCTCGACCTGCCCCTGTCCTTTGGTGTTCCCTCACCAAGCGAAGTATCGCATGCTGTGGGCTCAGCCCCACTGTACAGTGAGGAAGAGCTAACAGAGGGCGGTCAGGAACGGGGGGAGACATCCGCCTCTTCAGCAGCCAGGCGAAGAAGTACTGGCGAGGAGAGTGGCTCGGTAGCCGGTCTAGAGACAGGTCTGTCTCCTGACCCACACGCAGCCGAGGGGGCTAGTAGTGACGCGGAGACCCTAATTGATGATGATGAGGCTGATCGCACTTGGCAGCCTCGTCGTCATCAGGCTATTGCTTCCGCATCATCAGGAGAAGAGGGTGCCAGCTTGCCAGCGAGCAAAACAGTCGGTGGGTTGCCCAGGAGGCAGCAGGGTCGCAGCAGTGTCAGTGGAGGCAAACGGCCACGGAGTAGAGCACCAGCTCCACTGCAGCCTACCACCACGGCCAGTAGTGGTGCCGGTGTGCACGGAGGAAGTAGCAGTCAGCCAGTGAGGAGTAGCGGGGGCAAAGTTTCCTACTCGGCGGTGTGGCAATTTTTCGTCAAGCCGCCCGAGGAAGTAAACGTAGCCGTATGTTGACTATGTGGCCAGAAAGTCAAGCGTGGCCAGGGGGCCAATGTTGGGACTACAGCGTTGCGTCAGCATATGCAGCGTCGCCATTCGGTGGCCTGGGAAAACCGTGATAAAGATACGGCGGTTCTGCCTGCCCCAGCCCCCGCTCCATCACCCGCTCCGTTACTTGCTCCGTCACCCGACGTCAATCGCCCTCTATCAGCCAGTCAAGGCTCCAACACCTCTGCTGAGGGGAGTTGTCGCTCGTTGGCATCTTCCGCTCGTTCAGATGCTCCTTCTCCTGCTACTCCTCTTCACGGATTCCGTCAGCAGTCTTTCTTGGAATCCGTTTCCAAGAGACAACAGTTTGCAAGCACGCACCCGACGGTGCAGAAGCTGAACGTCCTCCTGTCCAAGTTGCTGGTGCTGCAGTCCCTCCCTTTCCAAGTGGTGGACTCAGCACCTTTCCGAGAAATGATGGCTTGTGCCGAGCCGCGGTGGAGAGTGCCAAGCCGGCATTTCTTCGCCAAAAAGGCAGTGCCAGCCCTGCATTCACATGTAGAAGAGATGGTGGGCCAGTCTTTGAGCATGTCGGTCTCTGCCAAAGTGCACGGCAGCGCCGACGTGTGGAGCTGTAATTACGGTCAGGGACAGTACATGTCATTTACGGCCCACTGGGTGAACGTGGTGCCGGCACAGCCGCACCAGCAACTTGGACAGGTCACGCCGCTTTTGCCTCCACGTTTGCACGTCCTTGGTCCAGCAAAGATGTCCGCCTCTACCACCTCTTCTTCCGCCGTGTCCTCAGCCGCCACCCCCGTGCCAAGTCCCATTACCCGACCGGCATATCACATGTGCAGGGCGCAACGGTGTCACGCTGTGCTGCACCTGGTATGCCTTGGCGAACGTAGTCACACAGGGGAGGAACTTCTGAGTGTAATGAACAGAGAAATCGACAGATGGCTGTCTCCGCGCAAACTGAAAATCGGAACCATGTTGACCGACAACGGAAAGAACATGGTGTCTGCTCTGCGTCAAGGAAGGTTGTGCCATGCGCCATGCATGGCTCACGTGTTCAATCTGGTTGTCAAGCGGTTCCTAAAATCCACCATCCCACTGCAAGACATCCTTAAAATGTCACGTAAACTTTGCATGCATTTCAGCCATTCCTACACCGCAAAGCACACCCTCCTTGAGCTGCAGCGGCAGAACGGAATTCCACAGCATCGCCTGATCTGCGACGTTGCAACAAGGTGGAATTCAACCCTACATATGTTAGACCGCCTTTACGAACAGCGAAAGGCCATCACCGATTTCCTGATGTTACAAGCGGATAAAGGTACTCCCCTGTGTAACTTAGATGTCAGCCATTGGCAGCTCATGCGTGACACCTGACGCTTGCTCAGGCCCTTTGAGGAGGCCACGCTATTCGTGAGTCGGCAGGACTATGGGATGAACGACGTCATTCCTCTGTTGCACGTCCTGGAACAAATGCTGTTAACAATGGCTGGTCAGGGTGCGGTAGACGTGGCGCACAGACCTCAACGCCACATGACCCCTGTGGGGGCAGGACAGGAAGAAGAGGAGGAGGTAGAGGAGGACATTGGTGCTCAGGAATTATTGAGTGAAATGGGTGGTTTTTCCACTCAGCGGACAGGAGTGGAGGAGCAGGAGCATCTGGTAGAGGAGGAGGAGGAGACAGAGGACCCAGACGCACCGTGGCAGTATGCTGTGGAGATGGAGGCAGGGAGTCCCTCGCATTCCTTGGCACAAATGGCCCATAGCATGCTCGGTTGCTTGCGTAGCGACAGCCGAATAATAACCATCAGACAGAGGGATGACTTTTGGCTGTCCACCTTGTTGGACCCTCGCTACCGTTCAAAAATGGTGGCCTTTTTCACACCTGCTGAGAGGGAGGCCTTGATAGTCGTCTCCCTACACTGCTGCTGGGGGGACTTTTTAACCTAGGCCTGTGTATGGCCTTCAATTGAAGCTGCTTCCGCTCCGCCACTCTGCCATTGGACTCTTGATAGTCGTCTCTCCACGCTGCTGCTGGGGGGACTTTTTAACATAGGCCTCTGTATGGCCTTTAATTGAAGCTGCTTACGCTCCGCCACTCTGCCATGGGCCTCTTGGGTATCCCAGAAGCTGCTCAGCGGGTCAGGGCAATAAAGCTCCCGGTTCGCAGGTTGTTCCGTCTTATGGATGGAAGTACGACGGTATATGATCTTCTTCGCACCCACGGCATCACCTCATAGAATCTCTGCATTGCATCTGCAATCACAACGCTGACTTCCCGGATCGCCACTCAGCCATTGGACTCTTGATAGTCGTCTCCCCACACTGCTGCTGGGGGGACTTTTTAACCTAGGCCTGTGTATGGCCTTCAATTGAAGCTGCTTCCGCTCCGCCACTCTGCCATTGGACTCTTGATAGTCGTCTCCCCACGCTGCTGCTGGGGGGACTTTTTAACATAGGCCTCTGTATGGCCTTTAATTGAAGCTGCTTACGCTCCGCCACTCTGCCATGGGCCTCTTGGGTATCCCAGAAGCTGCTCAGCGGGTCAGGGCAATAAAGCTCCCGGTTCGCAGGTTGTTCCGTCTTATGGATGGAAGTACGACGGTATATGATCTTCTTCGCACCCACGGCATTACTTCGTAGAATTTCTGCATTGCATCTGCAATCACAACGCTGACTTCCCGGATCGCCACTCAGCCATTGGACTCTTGATAGTCGTCTCCCCACACTGCTGCTGGGGGGACTTTTTAACCTAGGCCTGTGTATGGCCTTCAATTGAAGCTGCTTCTGCTCCGCCACTCTGCCATTGGACTCTTGATAGTCGTCTCCCCACACTGCTGCTGGGGGGACTTTTTAACATAGGCCTCTGTATTGCCTTCAATTGCCACCCTGCGCCATGTGTCTCTGTCGTCTGCTCACGCTGCTGACGGCTTCCGCTTTTTAACCTAGGCCTGTGTATGGCTTCAGAATAATGCTGCCTACACCGCCACCCTGCGCCATGTGCCTCTGTCGTCTGCTCACGCTGCTGCCAGGTCCATACTGATTCATGGCCCCCTGTACCGGCTCCTCATGAACGTGGTTCAGCGGGTTTGCATCACTTAACGGCAAATCGTTGACAAACGCTGGGACGTTCAGTGTTGTGCGCATTAAGCCAGACACCAAAGGGCAGCACAGACCTGTTATTACTCGCTCAAGCATGGCTGAACAAAACCAGTCTCTACCACAAATTGGACCCAGACCTGCCCAGGGTCTCGTAAGTAGATTGCACGGAGGAGTAGAGTTCGTTATTGGAATTAACTGTGAGGGACTTTTAAACCTAGGCCTGTGTATGGCCTTCAATTGAAGCTGCTTCTGCTCCGCCACTCTGCCATTGGACTCTTGATAGTCAACTCCCCACGCTGCTGCTGGGGGGACTTTTTAACATAGGCCTCTGTATGGCCTTCAATTTTACGCTCCGCCACTCTGCCATGGGCCCCTGTACCGCCTCCTCATGCTGCTGCCAGGCCCGTAATCTGCCATGGGCCCCCGTACCGACTCCTCATGCTGCTGCCAGGCCCGTAATCTGCCATGGGCCCCCGTACCGACTCCTCATGCTGCTGCCAGGCCCGTAATCTGTCATGGGCCCCTGTACCGCCTCCTCATGCTGCTGCCAGGTCCAGAGTGTGTCATGGGTCCCTGTACGGCCTCCCATTGCTGCTGTCTCCATCGCCACACTCTGCCATGTGCCACTTTCAGGTCTCCTCACACTGCTGGTGGGTTCCATTTTGTCATAGGGTGCTGTATGGCCTCCCATTGCTGCTGCCTCCACCGCCACACTGTGGCTCCACACTCTGGTTTTGGCCCCGTGACTGCCCAAATGAGTGAAGTGTGCGGTGATTCTAAGATCGACGGCACTCATCTGCATGTCATACTGACTGACAGTATTATTTCTCTTCCCCAGCAGACTCCAAGGGCATTTAAATTAAAGGTACAGTGTTCTGCACTAATATAAAGGCTCTCTGAAGCCTAGAAACACCCTTTTTATAAGTTAAATTCGCAGCGAATATATTCGGCTCGAAGCGAATTTATTCGGCGAATTCGGCAAATCAGCCGAACCGAATTTTTGAATAATTCGCTCATCTCTAGTAATAATATAAATATTACTTCTACAGGGTAGTTGGTATAGAAGGGAGCAGTTTTAAGATTACTTAGATCAATCCTGGAATTCCATGTTATTGAAAGTTCAACTTTTTAAAAAATGTGCTAACTTTAAAGTATATTTCTTTTTGACCCCCCAACAGGTTTAGTTTTAAATATATGTTTGCATTGGTTGGTTAAGATGATGTTCTCTTAATTGTTACCCATGGTTATGTAGCATTGTGCAGAGTTTTTGAAGAAGAGCTTCAGCAGGACAGATTACATTATTTATTGCCAATTAAAACAGGATATTTGAGTTAGTAGTGATGCTCTCCAGGTGATCTGCTCTTTTATGATCTCTTTTATGATCTCCTTGACTTTTTCATTGACCGGCTATATTTGAAAAGGTTTTGTTTGCCACATGAAGCAGAGCTTTAGGTTGAGGTCATGCAGTCAGGATACAGTTCTTAATTTGGGATACTGATTATATTGCTTACTTTATTAAGTTTTATGTAGTTTTATTTATTTATTTAGGTTTTTTTCCATTTTCTCTTTTTTCATTGGTTTGTCTCTTTAAAAATTGTATCTTGCAGGAAAAACACAAAGTAACATGCACATTAAAATACCCTGTCCAAAGCAAGTACTTGATAAAACTCTACCACTATGGATGTTAAATACTGTTGTGCTCAAACGTTTGCATACCCCGGCAGAAATTGTGACATTTTGGCACTGATATTGAAAATATGACTCATCATGCCAAAAAATGCTCTTTTATTGATGGATGATGATCATATTAAACCATTTATTATCAAATAGTTGTTTTGGCTCCTTTTTAAATCATAATGATAACCTAAATCACCCAAATGGCCATGATCAAAAGTTTGCATACCGTGGAATGTTTGGCCTTGGTACAGACACACAAGGTGACACACACGGGTTAAAATGCCAATTAGAGGTTAATGTCCCACATCTGTGGCTTTTTAAATTGCAATTAGTGTCAGTGTATAAATAGTCAATGAGTTTGTTAGCTCTTACAAGGAAGCACTGACTAGAGTAGATACTGAGTCATGGGGATCAGAAAAGAACTGTCAAAAGTCCTGCATAACAAGGTAATGGAACTTTATAAAGATGGAAAAGGACATAAAAAGATGTCCAAAGCCTTGAATATGCCAATCAGTACTGTTAAATCACCTAGTACGAAGTGGAAAGTTCGGGGATCTCTTGATGCCAAGGTCAGGTAGACCAAGAAAGATTGCAGCCATAACTGACAGAAGAATTGTCTGGGATTCAAAGAAAAACCCACAGGCAACCTCAAAAGAAATACAGGCTGCTCTGGAAAAAGATGGTGTGGTTGTTTTTAAGGAGTACAAAACGGTGATACTTGAATAAAAATTAGCTGTTTGGTCAAACTGCCAGAAAGAATCTTTTACTGAACCAATGCCACAAAAAAGCCCGGTTACAATTTGCCTGACAACACCTTGACATGCCTAACCAGGCCTTTTTGTGTCATTGATGCAGTAAAGGCTTCTTTCTGACACCTCAACCACGCAGCTCATTTTTGTTCAAGTGTCATCATATTGTGCTCCTTCAAAACAACCACACTGTCTTTTTCCAGAGCAGCCTGTATTTTTCTTGTGGTTACCTATGGGTTTCCCTTTGTATTCCGAACAATTATTCTGGCAGTTGTGCCTGCAATCCTTCTTGGTCTACCTGTACTTGGTATGGTATCAAGAGGTCCTTGAATTTTCTACTTCTTAGTGGAAGTGATGACTGGCATATTCAAGGCTTTGGACATCTTTGTATGTCCTTTTCCATCTTTATAAAGTTCCATTACTTTGTTATGCAGGACTTTTGACAGTTCTTTTCTGATCCCCATGGCTCAGTATCTAGCCTAGTCAGTGCTTCCACATAAGAGCTAACAAACTCAATGACTATTTATACACTGACACTAATTGCAATTTAAAAAGCCACAGATGTGGAACATTAACCTCTAATTGGCATTTTAACCCATGTGTGTCACCTTGTGTGTCTGTACCAAGGCCAAACATTCCAGGGTATGTAAACTTTTGATCATGGCCATTTCCAAAGAATATTTATGAGAACATGCTTCAACTGTTTCAACACATACAAAACTATCTGACCTGAACTACGCATTGGGGTTGATTTACTAAAACTGGAGAGTGCAAAATCTTGTGTAGCTGAGCATAGTAGCCAACCAGCTTCTAACTTCAGCTTGTTCAATTAAGCTTTAACAAAAAAAAAGCTGGAAGCTGATTGGCTTATCTACAGAGCTGCACCAAATTTTGCACTCTTCAGTTTTAGTATATCAGACCCATGATGTTTTTAATTTTGTGATTTGGATCTTGGTTAGTTATCATAGTTCTGTGCAACTCTAGGATTACTGAGCATTTCTGTATAATGAATAGTATGAAGATATGGTGAGCGAGAATCTGTAGTTCTCCGTACACTAATTTTATATATCCTATGTTTAGGATAAGGCGTTTCTTATTATGAAGTATGCATGTTGCAAATTTTTTCTTTCAAGTGGTATTAAACCCAAAACCAAAAATGCAATATATTGCAGCTTGTCAATCATTAGAAGTGGTGGCTGCATCAGTTTTCTTTTCTTAGGCTTTTCCTTCTGTTTTCACCTGCTGATCTGGCCAGTAGCACACTTCCTGTATTATTGTCGGTCTAGGGGAGGGGAGGGTTAGATTTAGATATAGTACCAAACTAAAGCAAAACTCCAGCTAATACTTTATAAACAATTTCAGCAAACAGTTTTTTTTTCCTTTTGGGATAAAGGTTTTACATAAATAAAAGCTGATCATTGTAGGCATCCTGGCTAGTGTTAAATTGTTTGCCTCATCTGTGTAACTGATACATTCTGCTGAAGAGCTTGTTCTTTTGAGAAACAACAGACTTACTGGATTGATCAGGAGGAAAATAGAAGAAAGAAAGCCTAAACAAGAAAATAAATGCATTAATAATACCACTTTTAAGTTTAATCAGCTGGCTTGCTTTCCAAGTCTTAAAGTCAAATTTCTTAAAGTGTATGTCCAGCTGAAAGTGTTTTATTAGTTTATGATAGTATGTAGGAGGCTTAGAACCATTGCCAAGTTTGTACTGCTATCAAGGGTCCTGTTGGAGAGAATAGCCACATTTTCTGACCTGCTGAGAGAAAGTGAGGGGGGCTTTCCAACAACAATACAGAGAAATACTTTTCTTTGGCGAGGTAGGAAAAGCCTTGAGCCTCCATCAGATTTTTATTTCTGATTGTGTCCCTGTTGCATATCTTCTCTTACTTCCTTGCTTGTAAAACTGTGGTCATCAGGGTAGAACATGAAGGTAGATTCTTAGCCACTCTTTTCTAAACTAGAAAAAAGTTTTTGGCTCAACAAACTCTTGAACTACTTCACTACTGCCATACATTTATGAATGGTGGAGTGGTGAATATTTATTTCTGCAGTGCCATTCATAGACAGACTGTACAGAGCCAATCCAAGTGGCTCTGTACCCTGTGATCGCTGAATGACCAAGCAAAGCAATCACAAATGTACACAGTACTACTGTTTATGTTGGAGAGCCTGCTCCTTCCTACTATAACAAAGGAAAGAAGAACCAATGAATGAATTACTTATTTGATAATTCCAGATTGCAGGCAACAGCAGATTCTTCATAAAGGGGTTTTGATTGTGAGATAATTTTTTATACCTTATTTCTTTAACCCATCCTCTCCTTTACATCTAAGAACACTTAATTTCTATTTCCTGCATATTAACCCCCTCATCTCTATCTTCCCACTGTTTGTGACCTGTACATTAACTCCTCACTTCTGTCTCCTCCCTCTGTGTACAACCTGTACATTTAATGATGTGCTGCATCTACTGCACACATACCAAGTTACATGTTTTAAGTATATTTCCCTTTTGCATACTGGTTCAGTCTGGTTTTGTTTTACTTCGTGAATTACATTGATATTAAACCCAAAAAACAAGAACTTTATGTATTGCAGCATACCAATCCTTAAAAGAGAAGCATGGGAATTGAAAAAAACAAACAGATATACTCCCCTAGATAGCTGCAGCACTGATCTCAGTTCTCGGCCTTCAGTGAGCAAAGAGCCAGTAGCTGTCAGTCAACAGCACTCTAACATAAAAATAGTAAAAATGTAAATTTTAAACCCACAAAAAATATTCCTGCACAAAATGGTCAATTTGGTGAGAGAGTAGTGTTAGATGCACTAGCAGATTTAGATGGACTTCACAATTTTATTGTTTCTTGGATAAAGATTTTACATACATTTATAAAAGCTGCCCATTGTAAGCACTCTTGTTAGTGTTAAAGTGTCACTATGGCTAAAATAGAAAATTACATATATGATACTGTCTGTCACTAGCACTAACACTGCAGTCTTTGTTTTATGAGTCCCCCCGTAACATATTTTTCTACCTAGCGATCCTGTCAGTAAGACTTTTGTTTTTCAACTTCCTTTACAGACCAAGTTGCCCAGCAAAGGTGACATTTAGAGGGTTAAGACACACCATTTAAAGTGACACTATAGCTCCATGTTTTGTGTTTTTTTTTTTTAAATAACAAGCATGTCTGTACATACTTGCTCTGTGCGTTGATTTTGCACAGAGCAGCCCCGATCCTCTTGTTTTTGGGTCCCCTCCAGCGCTTCTGGGTTCTCCTCTTTGAGCAGTGCCCCCAGGGTAAGCTGTTTGCTCTGGGGGCTCTGATGCATGCTCGTCCCCGAGCTGCTGCTCTATGCGTCCATAAGACACAAAATCGTAAACTTCCTACAGACTAAATAATAAATACTGATTTAGGTTATTTTCACCAAAGAAATATAGCAGAATACATATTGGCTTACATTTATGAAGAACAATTATTTAATTGCAAAATGTTATAACAGAAATGAATATAAACATGTTTTTTTTTCACAATTTTCAGTCTTTTTTCGTTAATTTAGCAACAAATAAATAACCCAGTGGTGATTAACCCCTTCACGCCTAAGGGTAAAACAAATGTAAATGCCTAAGCACAATTTTGCAATGTTGACATGTGTTAGTAAAACTGTACATATCATGACAACTACTTTGTACATCCAGGTGAATTATACCTTGTTTTTTTCAGGACAAATTGGGCTTTCATTTGGTGGTAAATGATAATGGATATCTCTTGATTTTGTTTTATTATCAAAGGAAAACTGGCCCAAAATAGTAAAAAAAAATTATTTTTTTATTTAGCTGTCTGTTTCTTGTTACTGCCATAACCAACCACCAAAGAACAACACAAAATAAATTCTCCAGCTCTTGATCGCAGCGATACCATAGATGTGTATGTTATTTGTTGTTTGTACCTGTAGTACAGCCCAGAAACAATAGTGCACATTTTGTTTTTGTCTTTTTTTTTTTTACCTAATACACACTGACACTGATACCAAAATTGTTTTCACACTTGACCCTGACCCAAACACTTACCCTGGCATTGAATTAGATCAAACCTTGATCTAGGTATTTTTTCTTTATTTTTTAAAAATATTTATCTTTTTTTTTTTTTTAAACAAACATTTTATTTTTCCTCTATGCCAGGAGTTAGAGAGATACAATGTATCTCTCTCTTCCATTCATAGAGAAAAAACAAGGGGGCCAGACTGTACAGTGACTGATTACTGTGATAGCCAATCAGAGGGTATCACAGTGAGCATGTGACCCGGAATCAGGAGTCCCGGGTCCCAATCATTAGAATGGGACCTGGTGCTCTCAGTGACACCGTGGTCTTTGTGTTAGGAGCACGCTCCCAGCGGAAAGACAGGTACACAAATATGCGGCCCCACGAAAAAAAGCCCAGTTCTGTGAGGCAGCATATTTGTGTTACGTCGACATCAAGGGATTAAGTGCCACCAAAAGTCTGCTTTATTGTGTGAACAAAATTATAAAAACTTAGTTTGGGTACAGCACTGCATGACCACACAATTGTCATTCAAAGTGTGAAAGCGCCGAAAGTTGAAAATTGGCCCGGGTAGGAAGGGGGTAGAAGTGCCTGGTATTGATGTGGTTAACAAAGCTGCTGTCTAAGAGTGGCTACATTGCACCTCCATAGATTAAGTGGATGAGTGAATGTAGCCTCCACAAGTCTGGAAGTGTGTTACTGGCCCAGGTGAAAAATAAAGGCTTAAAAGCCTGTAAAAAAGAAAACGAATGCAGCCACCACATCCAATGATTGGTAAGCTACAATATATTACATCTTTGTTTTTGGGTATACAGTTGCAAGAAAAAGTATGTGAGCCCCTTGGGATTACGTGGAGTTTTGCATGAATTGGGCATAAAACGTGCTCTGAACGTCATCTAAGTCACAACAATAGAAGAACACAGTCTGCTGAACATAATACTACACAAACATTAGATGTTGCCATGGTTTAATTGCACATAACATGTAAACATTCACAGTGCAGGGAGGAAAAAGTATGTGAGGCCCTAGCTTAATGACTTCTCCCAGAGCTAATTGGAGCCAGGAGTGAGCCAACCTTGACTCCAATCAGTGTGATGATATTGGATGTGTTGCTGACAGCTGTCCTGCCCTTAAAAAACACACACCTGTTTTGGGTTTACTGGTTTCAAGAAGCACTGTCTGATGTGAACCATGCCTCGCAGAAAAGAGCTCTCAGAAGACCTACGATCAAGAATTGTTGACTTGCATGAAGCTGGAAAGGGTTACAAAATTATCTCCAATAGCCTTGATGTTCATGTGTCCACGGTAAGACAGACTGTCTACAAATGGAGAAAGTTTAGCACTGTTGCTACTCTCCCTAGGCGCGGTCACCCTGTAAAAATGACTGCAAGAGCACAGCGCAGAATGCTGCATGAGGTAAAGAAGAATCCCAGAGTGTCAGCTAAAGACCTACAGAAATCTCTGGCACATGCTAACATTTTTGTTGACACATCTACAATAAGGAAAACATTTAACAAGAATGGAGTACATGGGAGGACACCACGGAGGAAGCCATTGCTGTCCAAAAAGAATATTGCAGCACGTTTGAAGTTTGCAAAAGAGCACCTGGATGTTCTACAGCACTACTGGCAAAATATACTGTGGACAGATGAAACCAAGATTGAGTTGTTTGGGAAGAACACACAACACTATGTGTGGAGAAAAAAAGGCACAGCACACCAACATCATTACCTCATTCCCACTGTAAAACATGGTGGAGGGAGCATCATGGTTTGGGGCTGCTTTGCTGCCTCAGGGCCTGGACGGATTGTTGTCATTGATGGGAAAATGAATTCCAGAGTTTATGAAGACATTTTGCAGGAAAACGTACGACCATCTGTCCGCCAACTGAAGCTCCGCAGAGGATGGGTGATGCAACAAGACAATGACCCAAAGCATACAAGTAATTCAACAAAACAATGGCTGCAACAGCACAGAATACGCCTTCTGGAGTGGCCCAGTCAGAGTCCTGACCTCAACCCAATTGAAATGCTGTGGCATGACCTTAAGAGAGCGATTCACACCAGACATCCCAAGAATATTGCTACACTGAAACAGTTTTGTGAAGAGGAGTGGTCCAAAATTACTCCAGATCGTTGTGCAGGTCTGATCTGCAACAACAGGAAACATTTGGTTGAGGTTATTGCTGCCAAAGGAGGGTCAACCAGTTATTAAGTCCAAAGGTTCACATACTTTGTCCTCCCTGCACTGTGAATGTTTACATGTTATGTGCAATTAAACCATGGCAACATCTAATGTTTGTGTAGTATTATGTTCAGCAGACTGTGTTCTTCTATTGTTGTGACTTAGATGACGTTCAGAGCAGATTTTATGCCCAATTCATGCAAAACTCCACGTAATCCCAAGGGGTTCACATACTTTTTCTTGCAACTGTAGTTATGCTTTAACCGCTTGCCGCCCTGCCACTGTGTATATATACGTGTGCAGGGCGGCAGTGGAGCGCAAAACCACGTTTTAAAACGGGTTCCGCGCTCCCAACACTTTTTCCGGCAGGGGGCGCGCACGCTCCCGCCGACCCGCGGGTGACACGATTTGATCAAGGAGGGATCAATCATTAGATTTCAGCCACTGATTTCTGGCTGAAATCACATGATCGGTCCCTGTCCTATCCTGTCCTGTGTTGACATATACACAGGGCAGGATATGATGTCATTCTTCTCTGCCTGGACACATTCCGTTCCAGACAGAGAAGAAGACACAGTAAAAGTGAGTACACAAGCACTACACTACAGTTAGAACACACCTAGGACACATTTAACCCCCTGATTGCCCCCCCCCCGTTAACCCCTTCACTGCCCTGTCACCAGTGTCACTGATCAGTGAAGCGATTTTTACTGATCAGTGTCGCTGGCGACTTCCGATAGTGTTAGCGCCCCTCCCAGATAGCGCCAGATTGCCCGCTAGTACACCAGTAATCCCATTTAACCCCTTAATCTCCCCCCCCCCAGTTAACCCCTTCACTGCCCTGTCACCAGTGTCACTGATCAGTGAACCGATTTTTACTGATCACTGTATCAGTGTCGCTGGCGACTTCCGATAGTGTTAGCGCCCCTTCCTTATAGCGCCAGATTGCCCACCAGTACACCAGTAATCCCGTTTAACCCCTTGATCGCCCCAACCCTCCCCAGTTAACCCCTTCACTGCCCTGTCACCAGTGTCACTGATCAGTGAACAAATTTTTACCGATCACTGTATCAGTGTCGCTGGCGACTTCCGATAGTGTTAGCGCCCCTCCCAGATAGCGCCAGATTTCCAGCTAATACACCAATAATCCTGTCTAACCCCTTGATCGCCCCCCCGAGTTGACCCCTTCACTGCCTTGTCATTAGTGTCATTGATCAGTGAACAGATTTTTACTGATCACTGTATCAGTGTCGCTGGCGACTTCCGATAGTGTTAGCGCCCCTCCCAGATAGCGCCAGTTTGCCCGCTAGTGCACCAGAAATCCCATTTAACCCCTTGATCGCCCCCTCCCCCAGTTAACCCCTTCACTGCCCTGTCACCAGTGTCATTGATTACAGTGAACAGATTTTTACTGATCACTGTATTAGTGTCACTGGTGACTTCCGATAGTGTTAGCGCCCCTCCTAGATAGCGCCAGTTTGCCCGCTAATGCACGGGATTTTTTTTACCAAAAACATGTAGCAGAATACATTTTGGCTTAAATTTATGACTAACTTTGAGTTTACGATATATTTTTTATAGCTGAAAGTAGAAAATATTGTTTTTTTTCAAAATTTTCGTGTTTTTTTTGTTTATAGTGCAAAAAATAAAAAGCGCACAGGTGATCAAATACCACCAAAAGAAAGCTCTATTTGTGTGAAAAAAAGGACGTAATTTTCGTTTGGGTACACCATTGCATGACCGCACAATTATCATTTGAATTAGTGCAGTGCTGTATAGCAAAAAAAGGCATAAATTACAGTATCTATACCATAGCGTGTAGACGCTATAATGTTCACACAAAGCAATCAATATACACTTATTGGGATTTTTTTTACCAAAAACATGTAGCAGAATACATTTTGGCTTAAATTTATGACTAACTTTGAGTTTACGATATATTTTTTATAGCTGAAAGTAGAAAATATTGTTTTTGTTCAAAATTTTTGTGGTTTTTTTGTCTATAGCGCAAAAAATAAAAAGCGCACAGGTGATAAAATACCACCAAAAGAAAGCTCTATTTGTGTGAAAAAAAGGACGTAAATTTCGTTTGGGTACAGCATTGCATGACCGCGCAATTATCATTTGAATTAGTGCAGCGCCAAACAGCAAAAAAAGGCCTGGTCATTAAGGGGGGTAAATCCTCTGGGGCTCAAGTGGTTAAAAGTTTCAGCTGCTCCTTTTGCTGGACAGCTTGGTCTGTTAAAGGAGGTTGAAAAGTAACATATTTGCTTTCCGGATCACCAGGTGAAAATAAAAGAATGCACCACATTTAGGAATTGATAAGCTGCAATATATTGCATGTTTGTTTTGTGGTTTAATGCCACTTTAATGTGTCTTTCAGCTGTCTGTATTTTCTTTATCATTTTCTAGGATAAGTTTGAATCCATATGGTGCTTGTAGCTGTGATGAAAACAGATCTTTGTACTGTCATCTGTTATTTCAGTTAGTATGTTTGATCCGTAATCGGGATTGTAATTTGTTTGTGTACAGTGAACATACTGTAGATATAGTGTTAGAGGGGTTGATTTATTAATGACAAATAGGCTGTTTACTTTGCAAAGGAATTTGCATTTAGCACTGTCCTGCACATCACTGCTCTGTGCTACAATGACAGGGACCTCAGCAGGTGAAAGCTCTGGGGGACACCAGAGATCGATACTCCCAGAAGTGTTAGTTTCCCTTCAGACTTCATCAGATTTCTTAGGATGAAAGCAGTGTTCTTTTACAGTTGTTGCTTTGTTTAAAAAGGGTGGTATAGTGACAGGGTCACTTTAATTTTGAGGTGAGAGGGAGAAAGGGGACTTGTCTGGTAGTAAAAAGGACTACCCAGCAAAGTTGTCATTGAGTGTACATCTGAACCAAGAAGGTATATAATGACACTGTACCACATTTATTTGAGCATATGTATTCATAAGTGCGACAATTTCTGATACAAAACATTCTCTTTCTTCTCATTATGAAACTGAAAATGATTTATTTCTCAGGTATCCAATTTAAAGGTGATACCTATTCTCTCCTGAAAGGATTAAGCATACCTTAAGTTAGATGCCCATGTTATGTCTGAAGTTTCTTATTTATCCAGGTCATGGTTTTACTGATAGTATTATTCACTTTCAGCTGGTCTTGTTCTGTAGTGCTGAAGACAATAATTGCAAAAGAAGATGCTGCTTGGATCTACATCATTACAGAACTAGGTGAATGTAAGACAAGGCCATACATGATTCATTTTCTTCCCTTCAACCAGTGGGTTGAACAAAAGAAGATGAATAGATTCCCCTAACCACACATTTGAGGTGGATGGGGGAATCCTTTCCATTGAGCTATTGTATTCTGATTGCGGGAAGCTTCTATGTCATCAGAATACCCTCAAAGCACTGCTGGCTATAGCTGGCAGCTCTGATCTAGTGAAAAATTTCCAACAACCTGGTTGTACAGAAGTCGATTGAGAGAACGATATCTAGACAAGCAGCCTGTCCATAGATGGAACGAAATTCCCTGCTGAACCTCCTGAACTTTATCCATCTGTGGCCAGTTTTTACCTTTTTTTTTTTTTTACTTTAAGCCAGTGATCTCTTCTTTAATAAGGGATGTACTTTAACAGGCTGATGGTATTCTGTACCCCCTAGTGTGACTTACCTTATCTCAAGTACCCTTTGGTATGCACACATGTATTAGCTGATCCAAAGAATTATGTCTAAATGTCTACTAAACAATCCCTTATGTTGTCAATAGCTAGAAATACTTGGTAAGATCAAAGTAGATGTACTAATGGTTAAAAACCTGTGTTGTAAGTATCACATGTGATATGTAATGGTGCTAAGCTCTAATCTACAGCAACAGATGATCTAATTGAAAGGGAAAAGGGGAAGGTGGGGCTGCTAGAAAAAAATATCCTAACCCTATATAAATGTGCTATCCAACTCAAAAGAATTCTTTCCAATTCTGCAGCAATTTCCATTCATTGTGAAATCACTGTTCAAGGGACACAGTCTGGCGCGCCTCTGTCCTTTTCTCCTTGCTACTAACATTAGCCATCTTCTAAAATACTAGTATCATTTTGTTCATGTCTGTTTTAAATTTTAGGGAAAAATATGAATATAGATAAATTGCATACTTTCGCTTTGTGGTAACATATTGACATTTATTCACCCCACCCCTTTGCTTTTCTTAGTAGCCTACGTTATTGCATTATGGAGATGCACTCTTCTTTATGTACACTTTTAAAAAGTGTCTCATTTTAATTTTTAAGATCGTTCCAGCTTAGAGCAAAATGGATTCTCTGATCATAAAACGGTTATCAGTTGTAATGGTTAGCAACGTGATTAGCATTAATTGCTGCTGCTGTAGTGCTCTTAGCAGCTGTTAGCACCTACTTTATTTCATAGAAGTATAGAACAGTGTAGCTTTCTGAAACAACAGCTAGTCTGAGAATGTCCACACAGACATAATTCAGTACCTAATAGATTTGCCAGAGGGTCAATTAGATTGTTGAGCTAAAGACAGCTTGTTGTATACAGTTCCATGTACTGTATAGTACAGAAGAGTTGTTGGGGTCAAGCCAAAGCCAGCACTAGGAACTCCACTAGCCATCAAAACTAATACAGAGTCATGGGCAGGCCCAGATTGGCCATTGGGCACACCGGGCATTTGTCCCTCATCGCCATATGTCGGGATAGGTGTTACAGCAGCCGCAGACACCATGAACCTCAGATAAAGTGAGTGCTGCTTGTCCAGTAACACATTTGGTAGAGATTGCGTTTAACTGTGTAGGGAGGATTCTTTGGTCACTGTCTCTCTCACAATGTGAGTGATACTGAACAGAGGATAACAGAAGGTAAAGTGAAAGCATCAGAGATCAGACATTGCCTTCACTTTACCTACTGTTATCCTCTGTACAGTATCACTCGCATTGTAAGAGATAGACAGTTCTTGGAGCCAACAATGTGTCCTTCATTTAACCACTTTCCGTCCGCCATACATTTATGAACAACCTCGGACGGAAAGGGTGATATCTCTGTCATCGCTGCAGCAATGATCAAGATATCATTCTTTAGCCCCAGTGATGCTGCACAAGATAGAAGTAATCCAGGCAGCTAACAAGCTGCTGGATTAGTTTTACAGGCCGCGGAAGGGGGTGCAGTTTTTAAAAATTTTTTAATAAAGGAATAATAAAATAACCCAAAAATTTAAAGTGCCCACATTCCCCCGCACTCGTGATAATGCAAAAATGCACGTAGGTCCTGCACGCATGTGTAAATGGTGATCGCACCACACACAGGTATCGCCATGAACGTTGAGAGCAAAAATTCTTGCAGCAGACCACCTGTGTAAACTTGGAGCTTGTAAAGACTTTTAAAGCGTCGCCTATGCAGATTTTTAGGTAGCGTAATTTGGCACCGTTCCACTGGCAGGCGCAATTTTAAAGCATGAAATGTTTGGTATCCAATTACTTGGCGTAACATTAGTTTCAATGAAAGTGGAGCTATATGCAAACTTTTTTGTTTTTGGATAGAGCAAGGGAAGGTTATAACCCCTGGCAAATGTTTTTTGGCCATCTGTGTCCCATTGTGGAGATTTTCCTTCACTTCCTGTACCATAGCCAAACAGGAAGGGATAGGAAATCCCTGCAAATTATGGGATTTCCTTTGGGACCACCAGACCTAGTAACTCCCCATTGGAAGATTTCCTCTCTATTACATTTCTGGAGACAACCAAAAATGTGGGATTTTCATTTACTTTCACTTTGAATGATAATGGTAAACAGGACAAGTAGAGAGGGTGAATCTCCTTTAACAGGGGCATAGACAGAAATACAAACTAACAGGGGTTTTAATCCCTCTCCACTCTTTCCAAAACTTAAAAAAAGTTTTGCCTTTATTTATACTTTAATTTTTAATGGCACCCTCACATACCACAGCACCATGTGGTTCCATGCAGTTCCATTTTAGAAAAAGAGTTGGGGACTTTTTAACCTGCATTTCCCACAGGTACAGTAACCCATTCAAATGAATGGGCTGCTGTGCCTGCACAGACCCTATACAGTGTGAACTTAGTCTAAGGGCTGGTTCACATCTGTGTGTTGCATTTTAAGAAGGTTACCATTGAATGTCTTAATGAAAGTACGTTAAGGTTCCATGCACACTAGCTTTTTTTTAAGCTCAAAAACCGCTGGTAATAGTGGTTTTTATTAGCGTTTAGGAGCAATTAGCATTTTATTAGTGTTTTTACAGTACATGTAGGAAAAGAAAATAAATCCAGAAAAAAAGCTGCTGGGAGCATTTTAGTAGCGTTTAGGAGTGTTTAGCATTTATTTCTGCCAGAAACATGCTCCCAAAAACTCTACAAAAAACTTTTTTTTTTCTGCTCCTAAACGCTGGAGCTTGAAAAAGGCTACTAGCCTAAAATAGTGTGCATAGACACATAGGATAACACTATTTAGCTTCTAGGAGCTGACAAAAACGCTAGTGTTCATGGAGCCTAAAGATGCCGCAAACAGGATTTTTTTCCCTCACATAAAATGCACTGGTGTGAACGAGACTTTAGTTCAGGGTTGAAAAGGATGGAAACGTTCGCGCACAGGAGCTAGTAGTCTACTCGGTGGTTTTGACCTAACCTATCCAACATCAAGTTGATCTTGATGGTAGTGTTGGGTCTTATTAAGAGGGAGTTGGATGGAGAAGATATCACCCAAGGGTCTGTTCTTTCACCTCAAAAAGGATAATTCCCATGTTCATATCTAGTTTAAGCTGTTCATACCTAAAGAGATATCTGAACATTAAGAAATAATAATCAGACCAACTGATGATCTTTTTTTTCTCTGACATCTTTATCCACTATTATTTTTGTACCCCATTACTATCTGTGAGGTGATGGTATGTCCTACAGATTTTTTTTACATCTGTGCTCTATTAGCAGAGATGAATAGAGCATTGACTCTCCTTATCCTGGTAAGTGTCTTTTAGGCTCAGGCTAGTCTCCAGAAGTCCACTTTTATGATAGTTCTGGCTCATAATAATTATGTTATAATCTGCAATCATTTTTCCATATATTAGGCACATTTACAATTGTTGCATTGTCTGGTCAGTGTTGGGCAGCATCATCTCTAACCCATTGGTCCTGTTGATTTTCATACAGCAGTAGCCAATTTTCCATAGCCTGTAATTTGGGAAAAGAGGAAATTTTTCATAAATATTTTTTTATCTCCAGTTATTACAACATTGTTTCATCTGAAATTAAATATATACAAACACATATACGGTAAGCTTAGAATAGAAACCTAATTTGGAGGTCCTAACGGCTTCAAATGATTGTTAGCAGCACTGCCCTAAAACAAAATCTGTTGAGATCTTGGAGATTTGTTCCTGTCACTATATTGATTGCAGTAGTTTATCTACTTATTTTGTTTTGTAGATGCAAGTTATTTCCTTTGCTGGCAGAAACACTATTACCATAAGACATATTTATTTCTTTTATTTAGTACTGTTTTTCATTACAGGCATGCTTAAGTTCTTTTATTGGTAGAATTGCTGCTGCTTTTTATCTTTGCTTTTCTTTACAAGAATCCTTAAAGTCATTACAGGAAAAAGTATTGGAATTGTAAATCCATGGGTTAATCAATAATGTACAATTTGTGTAATCTCTTAACAAAGTGACAGATGCATTTGACTGTTTTTACTGTTCTCCTGCTGCATTCTTAAACCACAACTTACATGGTTTCAGGCTTTTTAAGACCAAAGTTAATGACTTGGCTCATTATTAGAAGGGGGACAAGGAGGGGTAGTGAACAAAACCAGTTCATTAGACGACAGGCAGCAAAATAACATTTTTAACTGCTCCTCCCCTCTTTTCTTTATATCTTTTATGATTAACAACATTTGAAAATGTAGTTTTTGTGATATAGTTAACATTAAACTTTGCAGAAACATTTTTTTCAGCCGTGTGTACGCATTAACACTATTGCCTTGTTTTTTTTGTTTTTTTTTATTACACGGGATGGGTAATGTAAGGGAGACTTGCCACAACACATGCAAAAGATTATGAGAAGGCTGCAAATATAATAATTACAGCATGGAGCAGACTGTGCTGGCAGATATTGGAACACAGAACTCCCTTTAATCATAGTGCTTCCCATAATGTGGGTGGTCACAGGCTAAAAGCTTTCAGTCATTCCTCTCCTCATGTGATTTTTAAAGAACAACTGGAGTAAACAGAATTCAATAGAGTTTTCAGTGGCTCAGGAAAATGGGATACTTACTGTGCACATGTACTTTTTAGGCTGATGTTACTATTATATAATTGATATTTAAAGAGATTTGGAAAAGTATAATTTGACTTTCATTATTTATCACTCTACAAAGAGAATGACTCCTCTACGGCTACTGCAGCTAACAGGATTTACAGCATGTTATATAAATTTTGCACACCGTACCACCTGCAGGGGGAGCCTGATTTGGCAGTTCAGTTTTTCATATGTATTGATAAGTATCACCATCTCTGAATTTTTTGCTTTTAGCGCAATTGTTTTGCTGTTCCTTTGTAGCTGGCAACCTGGCATAGGAGGAAAATTCCATATTTTTTTAAAAGACATATTGTTAGTCTTAAAGTGGAACTGCACTGCATTGGAGCACCACAAACTAATTTCATTCATTGTTAATATTCAAAGAAAACTACCCCGTCCATCCATGTTTCCATGATTTATTTTGCTAAGAAATCATTTTGATTAAGAGCAGATGAATCATATAGCATTTCCATCTGCCCTTAGCTCAGGCAGAGGCTGAGCTGAGACGCCTTCCTTCCCTCCTGAAGACTCCTGGGATGTATGACATAATTTGCCTAGGCATGGAAACCAGGAAGTAATTGAAGAAATACAAAAAAAAGTTTAAAACAAGTAAATATGATATAGTTTCCTATATATTCACTAAAGTTAACAGCATAAGGATTAGAAATAGGCAATGCTGATTGAGAGAGTGAAGTTCCACTTTTAAGTTGGTCATACGTGAGTCTGGTTTTTTTGTTCAGCCAGCGAGTTGAACAGAAAAACTGACTTGATTCTCCCATCCACACATTTGATATGGATGAAGGAACCCTGTGTAATTTTATTCTGACAGCAGCACCCTCCCGCCATTAGAACACACTGATCAGTGCTGTAGTCGAATGGCTGCAAGTGCTGATTGAATGGAAATGTTCAGATAGATCAACTTTTCATAAACAGGAACGACCATACACGAATCAAAAATCAACAGGAGCTGGCCAAATTTTGATCAATGTATGGCCAGCTTTACATTCCTGGCACCAGGAACAGCAGTTTGTTTTCTGTAACCAAATTTTATTGAGATAAAGAAAAACTGTATGATACAATGTAGATGGCAAACAGAGGTTGGGGAAGAGCAGCACTAATGCTACACATCCTATGATTCTATACTGTAGATACAAGATTAACCATCTCAGTACCGAACATTTTCACCCCCTTCCTGCCCAGGCCATTTTTAAGTTTTCAGCGATGTCACAGTTTGAATGATACTCAGTCATGCAAAACTGTACCCAAATAAAATTTTTATCTTTGTTTTTAGACAGATAGAGCTTTTGCTTGGTGGTATTTAATCACCACTAGCTTTTTTTTGCTATATAAACAAAAAATACAAAAATGTGTGAAACAAACTTAAAAATTTAGGGCAAAATGTATTCAGCTATTAAAACACATTCTGGTACTTCTCCTGAAGAAGGGGATACAGCATGTGTGAGACATTTTCACAACCTAGCACCTTTTGGTTTTTCAAGGAATATAAATTTCACGTTGATTGCACATATGGTTTCCTGACTGCTTATCACATTTGCAGGCCCTGGAATACCAGGACAGTGGAAACACCCACAACACAACCCCATTTTGAAAAGAAAACTCTCCAGGGTATTTTATAAGAGGCATAATGTTTCCTGAAATTTACATTTTTTTTGCCACAAGTTATTTGAAAATTCAGAAAATAAAATAATTTTTTTTTTTTTTTACACAAAGTTGCCAATTAATAAGATTTTTCTAACACACCTCATAGGCATACTTAGAATTACACCCCAAAACACATTCTGCTACTACTCCGAAGTATGGGGATACCACATATGTGATAGTTTTTCACAGCCTAGCCACACATAGGGGCTCAAAATCCAAGGAGTACCTTCAGACTTTCTTAGCACAAAATTATGCATCTAATTTCCTGAGTACCTATTACATTTTTGGAGGCCCTGAAGTACCAGAACAGTGGAAACACTCACAAAAGGACCATATTTTGGAAAGCAAACACCCCAAAGTATTTTTAAGATGCATGTTGAATCTTTTGAAGACTTCATTTTTTTTTGCCACAAGTTTTTGGAAAATGTGGAATGAAAATTAATTTTGTTTACACAAAGTTGTCAATTTAATAAGATATTTCTCGCATACAGAATGGGCATGCTTAGAATTACAAACCAAAACACATTCCGAGTATGGCGATGCCTGGACTGATTATGTAGCAGATGTTGAATCTTGTGTAATAAAAGCAATGTACTGTAATGGCCAACTCTATACGAGCGGTAAGAGAATATCGCTTAGTGTAGCATCATCTATAGCAGTCCCTGTTCCTATAAGCCAAGCCTACTGGTATGTGGCTGCCCCCAGGAATGCAATGGTCACTCACTAGAAAGTACAGGAGAGTAAATAAAGAAGAAACAAAAGAGTTCTTTTTGTTCCACGAGTGCAGTTGTCTGCAGGGGATGACTGGGACTGGTGTCTTACAGTAACATAGTCAGTTGGACATGCAAATGGGTTAGCTCAGGAGCAGGCAGAGACATGGGCAGCGTACGGGCAAAGAATCTTTCCAAGCAACAGCCAGAAACTTGGTCAACAACCCAGGCTGATGGTGGTGATCAGAGAACGGATACAGTTTTACCACCCATCAGCTGCCTATAGCTGCAGAGGCAGCTGTGGAAAGAATTATGCCTGCTGATCATGATCCATTCAAGTGACCAGGGTTACTTGTGTGGGGTCTATTGGGTTAAAGCAGGTGGTGAGGAGGCGATACAATGCCTTCTCAATTCCTGTCAAATACTCTTTGAAGAGCAATCTGAACATGGATGGCTCTTAAGAGAGCATCGCACATGTGAACAAGCCCTTACGGTGGCACTGTGACTGCTGTGGTGGTGTTCAGAGACACTGTGATTGCTGTGTTGGTAATTGGGGACACAGTCTGGTGTGTTGGTGATCAGGGACACCGTAACTGGTGTGGTGGTGATCGGGGACACTGTAACTGGGATGGCAATGATTAGGGACAATGTGATTGGTACGGCAGTAATCAGGGACACTAGAACTAGTGATTAGGAACACTGTGAGTGGGTGGCGGTGATTAGGGACACTGACTGGTGACAATATGTAAAAGAAAAATATATATAAAATTTCATTTTTCTGCAGTTTTTATTTTTTTGTGCAACTGCATTACTCTGGGAAGTGATCTCGTTTTTTTCTTTTTTTTGCAAACGGGAGGATGTCCAGGGGCGTCTTCCCGTAACTGGAGAGCGGCCGCCTGGCCATAGCCATATGGAGATAATGTGTTACATGCCCCAATTTACATAACCTTAAAAATATTCAACATTAGATGCACATTTCTGGAAACAACATAATCAGCTTTCTTTTTTTGTGAGGGGCTGAGGAGGTGTGATTACCATCATAAACCTTGTATATAATGTGCTAGCAGATCTGCCTTCATTGGTTCTAAATTCGATTTGAACATTGTCTGTCCTAACAGAGGGTAAATATTTACCAGCTGGATTTCTCCGTTGTATGGTAATGATAGGAAACCCACCTTGTCCCTAAACCCTTCTTTTGGGACAGATCGCACAGAATTTGTTGATAAATACTCTTGATAAATTTGCTGATGACACTCTCCTAAGAAACATCTACAAAGGTAAAAAATATTTTATAGAATTTTTTTTAGGTATGCTGTGTAAATGGGAAAACATAACAAACATATAATGATGTTTTCCCAAATGTGACAGCAAAAATGCACTTTAAAAGTATAAAGCAGAGGCTCCTAAAGGGAAAAGAAATTAAAGGCTAGTTTTGAAAATAATTGTGTGATAGCAGTTTCAGTGTGCATCCAAACCACCAGCTACAAATGGAATTTGCTATTGCATGCAATCCAGCCATTCAGGTATGTTGTTGTTCTGTAACTTTTTAGATTTTTAGCACCGGTGCTAATGGTCACCAGGACAAACAGAGAATGCATCTATGTAGATGGGACACAGGCAAGAATTCCAACTAATACAAAAACAAAAAAAGGTTTTGGCTTTGGGTCTACAGTATCTAGAGACGTTTTCACACAACATTCACCCAGGGTTCACACATTTTATTATAAAATCCAAGTAGAAATTTTTTTTAATCTTGGGTAAAGGTTGTGTGTATTTTGGATAAAAACATTTATAGACAGACCCCTAAGTGAATGAGTTAATTTCGCTATTTCTAGGGCTGAGGACAAGCCATACATGTTAACCTATATACATTTTAATTTTTACTAATAAATTTTGCCATGTTTCCTTGAATATGACTTTACCTTATCTTTGTATTTTTTTTCTTCCATATTATGGAAGCATGCCTACTCTAGTCAACTTTGTTGGCCAAGTTCTTCTAGCTTTTAAAATTAGCTCCATTATTCTACTTTATGTTGTGTTGCTTTCCATCTCAGATACACTGTGCACAGTGGGTTTCTTACAGGTTTCTAGAAAGCTGTATGTACAGCTGTGTTCAAAATAATAGCAGTGTGTTGAAAAAAGTGAATAAAGCTCAGAATCCTTCTAATAGCTTTTATATCCATACACACAAATGCATTGGGAACACTACACATTCTCTTCCAAATCAAAACATGAAGAAAAATATATCAAATTTGTGTTGTTCCTCTAAAAAAAATTTAAGAAAAGTGAATATTAGACTGTTAAAAAATAGCAGTGTTTGTATTCTTCTTTACAAACTCAAACATTCACTATATAAACTGAAAAATGTTTGAAGATTTTGCTTTCCTTTGAATCACTTAATTAATATTTAGTTGTATAAGCACTGTTTCTGAGAACTGCTGTACATCTGTGTTGCATGGAGTCAACCAACTTCTGGCACCTGTGAACAGGTATTGCAGCCCAGGATGATTGGACTACATTCCACAGTTCTTCTCTATTTCTTGGTTTTGCCTCAGAAACTGCATTTTTGATGTCACCCCCACCAGGGGCAGACTGACAACTCATGGGGCCCCCGGGCAATAGGGGATCATGGGGCCCCCGTGTCCTTGCCCAAACTCAAAAAATCCTATAAAAAAGGTACCGGGGGCATCTCATGGGGCCCCCTACTGACCCCGGGCCCTGGGGCAGTGCCCGAGTTTCCAAATGGTCAGTCCGTCCCTGCACCCCTATTGGATTAAGATCCGGGGATTGGGCTGGCCACTCCATAACGTCAATCTTGTTGGTCTGGAACAAAGATGTTGCACATTTACTGGTGTGTTTGGGGTCGTTGTGTTGTTGGAACACCCATTTCAAGGGCATTTCCTCTTCAGCATAAGGCAGCATGACCTCTTCAAGTATTCTGATGTATTCAAATTGATCCATGATCCCTGGTATGCGATAAATAGGCCCAACACCGTAGTATGAGAAACATCCCCATATCATGATGCTTGTGCAACCATGCTTCACTGTCTTCACAGTGTACTGTGGCTTGAATTCAGTGTTTGGGGGTCGTCTGACAAACTGTCTTCGGCCACTAGACCCAAAAAGAACAATCTTACTTTCATCAGTCCACAAAATGTTGTGCCATTTCTCTTTAGACCAGTCAATGTGCTCTTTGGCAAATTGTAACCTCTTCAGCATGTCTTTTTTTCAACAGTGGGACTTCTTGCAGATAGCTTGGCTTCACATAGGCGTCTTCTAATTGTAACAGTACTCACAGGGAACTTTAGACCTTCTTTGATCTTCCTGGAGCTGATTGTTGGCTGAGTCCTTGCCATTTTGGCTATTCTTCTATCCATTCGAATGGTATTTTTTCGCTTTCTTCCACGTCTTTCAGGTTTTGGTTGCCATTTTACAGCATTTGCTATCATTTTAGCTGAGCAGCCTATCATTTTCTGCACTTCTTTATATGTTTTCCCCTCTACAATCAACTTTTTAATCAAGTTACGCTGTTCTTCTGAACAATGTGTGGAACGACCCATTTTCCTCAGAACTTCAGAGAGAAATGCACTGTAACCAGCATGTACAACATTTGCTGCCTTCCTTCCTTAAATAAGGGCAATAATTGCCACCTGTTTTTCAAAGAATGAATGACCTCATAGAACTCCACACTGCTATTATTTTGAACATGCCCCTTTCAATTAGTGATTCAATTACACAGAATCAGCAGCATGCATGTCATGACTGTTGGGTCTGTTGGATTTCTATTACTCTACTACACCTGCTAGTAAATTATTTGCCATGTAGAAATATAATTTCTACCAAAAAGAGTGAGTGATCAGGTTAGTGATGTCTGACTGCTATTATTTTGAACACAACTGTATATGTGTGATTTGCAACCCTACTGCTTCTCTTTTTTTGGTGTCCAAATGGAAGAAAAATCTATTTGAAATATAAGTTATGCTAAACTTCATTTAAAAAGCAGTAACTTTTTAACACAGATTTGTAATTGTGAACACGATGTGATATTTTGTGCTTTCAAATAGTAAGTAGACAGAAGGAATTATGTTTAGTATGGGTTTAGTATTATGGGTTTAATATTGTAATGTTTGCAGTTGGTAGGTGTAGAGATATAATTTAAGGGCTGTTTAGAGTTGAATTTTGTGAACTAAACACAGCAAACCACGTTAAGACTATTAGATGAAGATTAGATAAAAATGAAAAACAAATTGACTTATGTTGGTTAAATGTAATTTACTGTACTGGGAATTTTTGGGATGATTATCAGGTATTTACCAATATTAAAATGAAATTTTAGGACACCATTGTAACATCTGCAATTTGCTGCTACTGTTTACTTGTTTGGTGTCAGTTGCTTACTTTTGCTATTTCTGATCATACAGTACTTGCCATGGTCCAGTGGCTTAGAATATATCAAAGCCACTTGATCAACATAACAGCGTGGCAACTTCCATTTAAGATGGAATGGTCAACTATGGTGATCTCCATATTTCTCTCAGTAAGGGTTCCCTTAAAGGGCTATCATAGCAAACTGGTATATCTGGTACATTTGTTTTGTTTTGCAACGGACACATGAAAAATGGAAGCCAAAAACTGACATCTTTCCATAGATTGCATATCCTTTGGCTGGAATAAATCAGGCTTGATTCACTGAAGATCAGTTGCATACAGTGGCTTTTTCATTTTCACATGATGCATTATCCCTATGCAGATATATTTACACTTGCATGCAGAAATGGGTAATATTATACACTAATAAATGTTATGAGAGTTCCAGTTTAAAATCTGTTGTGGGAAAAAGAATGTTATGTACTTTCTGTAGTGGTTAGCTGACATTTGTACTGTGTATGATTGGCACTAGGAGGGTTTATTTTTTGTATCTGTTATTTTATGCAACAAATATTTTAATTTCATGATGCTGAATGATGTCAGTAGGAAATCATCACATGGCCAAGAATTCCATTCGCACTTAAAACCATTAAATGCAAAGCTGAGGAGGGAGCATGTTTTTTTCAGAATGACAAGGTTTGAGGTGCTATGAACAGGATCTTGTTAACTCACATCTATATTTATTGGGTGTTACAATAGTAGCATGTCAGTCTGTTTTTCAAGAAACTTTTTAATCAAAGTTTTTTCATGTACGTCTATATACCAACAAAACAAAGTCGAGGAAGCAGCAATAATACAGGAAAAAACATAAAAAGAAAACATACAAGTGTAAAGAGACACAGCCATGAGGGTATTAGCTCCT
The DNA here is from genome assembly GCF_062004578.1 of Staurois parvus. NCBI lineage: Eukaryota > Metazoa > Chordata > Amphibia > Anura > Ranidae > Staurois > Staurois parvus. The sequence continues at coordinate 5,043,233 of NW_028319228.1, read as the reverse complement.
AGTACTGGTCATAAAAGTTATTGTAGTTAACCAAAAATAGAAAAAGTTAGCACTCCAACTGATTTTCCAAGATGACTGTTTACTGAATTCCCATATCAGTAGAAACATCAACGTTTCAGGGCTATGCAGGACCATCTTTTTCAAAGTGACAGACTTTGTCTGTGTACTTTTGAAGCTACTGATATGGGACTTCAGTAAAGAGTCATCTTGTAAGTTCGGTTGTGTGCTTTTTTTTCCTCTGTTTGGACTTTCACACCATTTAGCTAAGCACCCACCCCTATAGACAGAGTATATGAGATCTGTGCAATGTGGTTTGATTATTTACTAGCAGTTACTAAGCACCTCTTATTTGGGGGATTTAGAATGAAGCCAGGGGAGTACTACCCTCAGAGGCAATATGGAATGTTCCTGTGTTGGGGTGTCTTGAGGTTAACAAGCAAGAAAAAGAAGGGTAGTCCCAAGGTCAAGAAATGGAGGTCACGGTAGTAGCCTCTAAGAGAAGTAGAAAAAGAGGAATAAAAAGTTAGTAAGCAAGTGGAAGGGAGGATAAGAGAGCAGGAAGAGACAAAAAGAGAGAGAGAAAAGAGGTGGGTTGTAAAGAAGAATAATCATAGGGAAGGAGGGTGTGGTGGGAGGGGAAAGGAAATGCCAGTGTATGATTTTACTTCAGCTTTTGCAGACATGTTTTTGTTAAAAGCCCAATAATAACCAGTATTCCAGTGGTAGGCCAACTAGTCCTAGCAGCAGCCAATTTGAAAGCTAAAAGCAGCAGGGGGTGAATATTTATTTACCTAACATGTTTTGTCAGTAAAAATCTTTAATAGGGTTATGCTCAAAGTGCAGGTCAAGCACAACAGAATACATTGAATAAACATTGAAAGGCACTGCAGTAATAACAGTCCGAATACTCAGTATACTAGATATCAAAGTATGATCTGCTACATACTCTCACCAATAACTTTATTAGGGACACCTTGCTAGTACCAGGTTGATCCCCTGGTTTGCCTTTAGAACTGCCTTTATTCTTTGTAGCATAGATTCAACAAGGTGTTGGAAACATTCCTTAGCGTTACTGTTGCCTTTTGTTCAACCCAAACCAGTATGCCCATTCGCCTCGGACCTCTGACGCCAACAAAGGATTTTCGTCCACACAACTGCCGCTCACTGGATATTTCTCTGTGAACCCTAGAGATGGTTGTGTGTGAAAATCCCAGTAGTTCAGCAGTTTTTTAAATACTCAGACCAGCCCATCTGGCACCAACAACCATGCCATGTTCAAAGTCACCTAAACCCCCTTTCTTCCCCATTCCGATGCTCGGTTTGAACTTTAGCAAGTTGTCCTCACCATGTCTAGATGCTTAAATGCGTTGAGTTGCTGCCATGTGATTGGCTGATTAGCAATTTGTGTTGCCAAGCAATTTAACAGGTATACCTAATAAAGTGGCCGGTGAGTGTATATCGCGTGTACATCATCCAAGAGGGTCGGGGAAAGGGGCGCGAATGGGGTGAGGGAGCTTGGAGGTAGCGGAAGAGAAGAGGATGTGGGGGGGTTACAAAAGACAACAGCCAGTTATGCACACAAGTCATTATACGGATACTTGCCCCATTTCGAACTGTGGCCCCAGAAATGCTAAAAGTATGCAAGCGGTGATTTGGCATCAGGCAGTAAGTATTCCCACATTTATCCACTTGGACCAGATTTTATCAAATATTCTCGGGCAATTGCGGCTAGTATACATTAGCTTATATATTGCGAGAACCGCTTTGATAGCTGTCTTCCATTCTGCCACAGTGGGTGGCTGGGAGACCTTCCATTTTAACAGTATGGTTTTCCTAGCATAGAATGCTTAACATAATAGAAACATCTTAACATAGTGGTTATGTGCCATATTGTCTTTTTACAGTGAATACTAATTCGCTCCAGAAAACCTGTATGTGGGGGTAGGTCCACAGCATATGTACAGTTTACTTACCAATTATTCCTGAACCATAAGTCACATATAAAAAATTACATTATTTATTTTGCCGATAGCAACCAGATGCCAATAATTAGTGCAAGAAATAGAAGAAGTTGATTAGATGATGTGAGGAAAGTAGATACATTCTTTGTTTACAAATGTTAGATAATAGTGTTGCTAACTTGTTGCAGTGGTTTTGTAGTAACATTGCTTAGTGTTAAATTTCTTTACAAGCTTGCAAAGAAAAATATAGACAAAAACCAGGCATGGTCTCCTTACTTTATAAGAATCTAAGAAACAAAAAGATTTGTTGGACTTTTGAGGTACCAAAGAACTTCACATTACATCTTCATAAAAGTATAAATTTTTTAATATCATACATAACAGTTTATAGTAGGTGCCAATACCCAATATTTTCACCAGTACTCGTGAAAATGCTTCCGATGCCGATTTGCATCAATACAAAATGTATAGACGCAAATTGCACCACAAAAAAATAGCATGCCATTTGAACAGAAATGCGCTGCCATTCCTGTCTGAATTGCATGCGGTTTCTCCACTGCTCCTATGTGAACCCAGTCTTGTCATAGCTTAGGTTCACACAGGGAACAATGTGGGAAACCTCCCTGCACCAATCCCATGCGGTCACAGAAGTAAAAGCTGGTGATTTGAGATCCCCGTGGCTTTCTCTCCTTTCAGTGCAGGGATGACAGTATGGGCTTGACGGCTTTTGATTGGTCAGCACCATCATGGCTGACCAGTCAAAAGCCATTTAGCCCATACTGTCATCCCTGTACTGATTGAAGAGAAAATGGATTAAATGCAATTTTTCCTGCGCTCCGGGACCCAGGCCGGTGGTGAGTAGATCAAATCCCAACAAAGCAACCACCGGGGCATACAAGGTCGTGCAGCTCCAAACCAAGGCTGGGGAAGCCCGAACAGAACTGTGAAGTAAAACAAGAAGAAGCGCACCAACCTTGCGCATTACCTCAGTAACCAAACTTTATTTAGTAAAAGAATGGTACTCACAAACAGCGAATAAAAACAGGCATGTAAGTCCTCCCAGGGACTTCAAAGGCAAGAGGCCAGCGCGAATCCCATCATGGGGGTTGACACTCAGTACAGCTGAGGCGTTTCGAAGGTCCTTCGAAACGCCTCAGCTGTACTGAGTGTCTACCCCCATGATGGGATTCGCGCTGGCCTCTTGCCTTTGAAGTCCCTGGGAGGACTTACATGCCTGTTTTTATTTGCTGTTTGTGAGTACCATTCTTTTACTAAATAAATTTTGGTTACTGAGGTAATGCACAAGGTTGGTGCGCTTCTTCTTGTTTTACTTCACAGTTCTGATTGGAGAGAAAGCCATGGTAATCCCGCTCCCCGGCCGCCGAACAGACCGGCCTTTCTCGCAGCCTCCTGATAGATTTTATCTTCACTCTCCAGCCACTGCACGGATGGGAAAAATAATGGGAACCACCCGTACTTCCAGTGCCAAGCTGGCCGATCTGGAATCTGCAGACTCCCCAGAAGCCCCAGCCTCAAGTTTGCAGCTGCTACCGCCCCTGTTTACAGGTGACACAGGTCTTCCCTATGATGCAGAAAGTGTTGCTGAGGCTCCGCTGGCACCACCTCCTCCTGCCTTGAGGGATGCCGAGCTCGTGTTTCACTTTAAAACTATGCTGCAAAGCGAGTTGTCAGCCACTAACTTCAAGCTTGCAGAGCATCTCACCAGGGAGATCTGGGAGCTGGGGAACAGCACAAATGACCTCAAAGACAAAATGGAGTAATCAAAAACCATGACCAAGACCTGACTGACCTCAAGAGGGAATTGGCTGATGCGCCTGAGCGGTATTCCGGAAACCATCACAGACCTCCCCTCTCCTGCTACAGCCTTGTTCCAAGAGCTGGTACCAGCTATCCCTTTAGACTTGCTCGAGTGGTTCTGGGACCGAAAAGTTCGCAAAGAAAAAAAAAGGAAAAAAAAAAACCATGCCAGGTAAATAGCTAGATAGTTCTTTTGTAAAAAGCCTGCAATCTCTATTATCTGTTTGAAGGCCTGTCCTATTCTGACACTTAGAACCTCCAATCATTATATATATATATTTTAAGTAGAGGATGTAGAAAATAAAATAGTGGATTTTGCAGTTTTTCATGTCAGTATTTGCACACACTTTAATGAATTTTAATGCACAAAACACAATATAAAACCCAATTTTTTTGGAAAGGTATAAAAGATGATGTTATGCCAAGTAAATAGATACCCAACATGTCATGCTTTAAAATTGTGCACTCTTCTGGAATGGCGCTAAACTCTGGTACTTAAAAATCTCCATAGACAACGCTTTAAAACCCTTTACAGTTTATCAGTTTAGAGTTACACAGGGGGTCTGGTACTAGCATTATTGCTCTCGCTCTGATGTTCATGGTGATACCTCACATGTGTGGTGCAGTCGACGTTTATTCATGTATGTATGCAGAACTGACGTGTGCGTTTGCCCTTGCATGCGAGCATGATGGGACAGGGTGCTTTAAATTTTATATGATTTTATCTTAAATAATAAATTATAAATTTTTTCTGATCACTTTTAATGCTATCACAAGGAATGTCAACATCCCTTGTGATAGCAATAAGCAGTGACAGGTCTTCTTTACTATTAGACCCCAGATCTCTTCTCTCCCCTTGAAATCTTTGGATCAAACTCTGATTGGTTTGATCCAAAGCTTTCCCAAGCTGGTAATGGCTGGTGAACAAATGATCAAAACCGGAAGTGACAAAATATTTGTCACTTCCAGTTTCTAATACTATAGAGATGATTAGGGGAGATTTGGTCCCCAATTACTTCTATGGTATGCCGGTAGGACAGGAGAACCCGGAGAGGCGACGGGGCTCCCTTCCGCCGCCTGTAAAAGCAATCCAGTGGCTAATTAGCCGCTAGGATTGCTTTTACACAAAACTGCATTGCCCGCTGAAGAAAAACAATACTGGAATAATGCCTGTAGCTGCATCTTTCCGGAATACTATTTTAACTAGTTGCCGACTGCAGAAAGCCAAATGATGGCTGCACTGCGGACGGCCAATTCTGGGTGGACGTCATATGACGTCCTCCCAGAACGCTCTCTCCTGCGCGCCCCCGGCGATCTCCGTGATCGCTGTGTCATACGGACACCGCTGATCACGTGATGTGGTAAAAGGCCAATCACAGCGGCCTTTTACCACGTGATCAGCCGTGCCCAATGACACGCTGATCACAGGGAAATGCAATTGCCGGTTCTCAGCTGCACTTTCCTCACGCTGTCAGAGCGTGAGGAAAGTACTGCCGAGAACCGGCAGTTGTCAGAGCAGGGATCGGCACCGATCATCAGGGCACTGAGGATCAGTGCCCAGCAGTGCCACCCACCAGTTCCGCCCACCTGTTCCCACCAGTGCCCATCAGTGCCACCCACCAGTGCCCAGCAGTGCCACCCACCTGTGCCCAGCAGTGCCACCAGTCAGTGCCCAGCAGTGACGCTATCAGTGCTGACTATCAGTGCCCATCAGTGCTGCCTATCCGTGCCACCTTATCAGTGCCCATCAGTACCCATCAGTGCATCCTCATCAACGCACATCAGTGAAGGAGAAAAATTACCTGTTTGCAAAATATATAACAGAAACAAAGAAAGTTTTTTTCAAATTTTATGCACATTTTTTGTTTATAGCTCAAGAAGTAAAACACCCAGCGGCGATTATATACCACCAAAGGAAAGCTTTATGAGAAAAAAAATTATAAAAATTTCATATGGGTACAATCTTGCATGACCGCGCAATTGTCATTCAAAGTGCGACAGCGCTGAAAGCTGAAAATTGGCCTGGTAAGGAAGGGGGTATAAGTGCCCGGTAGGCAAGTGGTTAAACTGGCGACATATATGTAACTTAGCTGATCTTAGCAGCAGTAAACACTGCTTTTTGACTTGTACCTACAGGTAAGCTTATAATAAAGCTTACCTATACGGACAAGGAATGTCTCCCAAACGTTCATGACACGTCGTAGACGACATTACCTATATCGCGCTTTGCTCTGAAGGAGCTGCGTACTGAATATGCCATACTTTCAGAGCACTGTGGCTCCCATGCGTGGGAGTGCCAAAATCACGGCTCAGCCAAAAATGGGCAGAGCCCACAAACCCGCAAGAAAGACCGGGTGAAGATGAAATCCTTGTCAGTGGTGACAGCTTGTCCCTGGAGGGTTTCATTTTAAGGTACAGTGGGGCAAAAAAGTATTTAGTCAGCCACCAATTGTGCAATTTCTCCCACTTAAAAAGATGAGAGGCCTGTAATTGGCATCATAGGTAGACCTCAACTATGAGAGACAAAATGAGAAAAAAAATCCAGACAATCACATTGGCTGATTTGGAAAGAATTTATTTGCAAATTATAGTGGAAAATAAGTATTTGGTCAATATCAAAAGTTCATCTCAATACAGAGGTCAAACGTTTCCTGTAAGTCTTCACAGGGTTGGCACACACTGTTGCTGGTATGTTGGCCCATTCCTCCATGCAGATCTCCCCTAGAGCAGTGATGTTTTGGGGCTGTCGCTGGGCAACACGGACTTTCAACTCCCTCCAAATGTTTTCTATGGGGTTGAGATCTGGAGACTGGCTAGGCCACTCCAGGACCTTGAAATGCTTCTTACGAAGCCACTCCTTCGTTGCCCGGGCGGTATGTTTGGGATCATTGTCATGTTGGAAGACCCAGCCACGTTTCATCTTCAATGCCCTTGCTGATGGAAGGAGGTTTGCACTCAAAATCTCACGATACATGGCCCCATTCATTCTGTCCTGTACATGGATCAGTCGTCCTGGTCCCTTTGCGAAGAAACAGCCCCAACGCATGATGTTGCCACCCCCATGCTTCACAGTAGGTATGGTGTTCTTTGGATGCAACTCAGCATTCTCTCTCCTCCAAACACGACGAGTTGTGTTTCTACCAAACAGTTCTATTTTGGTTTCATCTGACCATATGACATTCTCCCAATCCTCTTCTGGATCGTCCAAATGCTCTCTAGCAAACTTCAGACGGGCCCGGACATGTACTGGCTTAAGCAGGAGGACACGTCTGGCACTGCAGGATCTGAGTCCCTGGCGGCGTAGTGTGTTACTGATGGTAGCCTTTGTTAAGTTGGTCCCAGCTCTCTGCAGGTCATTCACTAGGTCTCCCCATGTGGTCCTGGGATTTTTGCTCACCGTTCTTGTGATCATTTTGGCCCCACGGGGTGAGATCTTGCGTGGAGCCCCAGATCAAGGGAGATTATCAGTGGTCTTGTATGTCTTCCATTTTCTAATTATTGCTCCCACAGTTGATTTGTTCACACCAAGCTGCTTGCCTATTGCAGATTCAGTCTTCCCAGCCTGGTGCAGGTCTACAATTTTGTTTCTGGTGTCCTTCGACAGCTCTTTGGTCTTCACCATAGTGGAGTTTGGAGTGTGACTGTTTGAGGTTGTGGACAGGTGTCTTTTATACTGATAACAAGTTCAAACAGATGCCATTGATACAGGTAATGAGTGCAGGACAGAGGAGCCTCTTAAAGAAGAAGGTACAGGTCTGTGAGAGCCAGAAATCTTGCTTGTTTGTAGGTGACCAAATACTTATTTCCACCATAATTTGCATATAAATTCTTTCCAAATCAGCAAATGTGATTGTCTGGATTTTTTTTCTAATTTTGTCTCTGATAGTTGAAGTCTACCTATAAAGCCAATTACAGGCCTCTCTCATCTTTTTTTTTTTTTTTTTTTTTGTTCCTAAATCAATCCATTAGGATTCATATTTATTTAAGTAAATATTATATAAGAATTCTGATTGGTCATTCTGGGCAACAAGTTCATTCTTATTTTTATTTTCTTTACTCCACTTTTCTATTTCAATGGTTTTTATTAAATTTTAAACAGTATAAACAGAGGCAATAAAACACGCCCACGCAGGGGCTATCAATTGCACAGATAAACAATATGCAAAATAAAAAAAAAGGAAAAACAATGCTCTAATGCCAACAGGGCAAAAGGTACGCCCACGCAGGAGCTATCAATGGCACATAAGTTACAAAACAGTAATGTAACTGGTTATAACAACTAAATGCAGCTGCCCAGTCACACCAAAAACAGAGAGAGAGAGAAAAAAGAAAAGAGAGAAAGAAAAGAAAGGGAAAAGAAAAAAAAAAAAAAAAAAAAAAAAAAAAGGGGTGGGGGCAAAGAGCAGGGATTCAAGAGCGCCAATACCGAACGCCATTACATCCCCAGACTAGCCGGGGGGAGTGAGGGAAGGGCATATTGCAACCACGGCTCCCATATTTTCAAAAATTTACGTTGGGAGTCGTTGCGGATACTCGACATCTGTTCGTTGAGCATCATAGTGGTCATACGATCCCGCACCCCCTGAAGAGGGACAAACGGACTCTTCCAGGCCTGAGCAATTGTTCTAGTGGCGGATAAAAACAGATAGGAAGCCAACTTCTGCTGGTGAGCTAAGAGGCCCGGTATGGGGCAATGAAGCAAGGCATACCGAGCATCCCGGCGTATGGAGAGATGGAACAAGGTGAAAAGGAGGCCAAATACACGAGACCAAAAACGAAACAGTCTCGGGCATGACCACCAGATATGTAATACATCACCACGATGACTACAACCCCGAAAACATTGATCACTACAGGCAGGGTTAGCCCGGGCCAGCCGAGCCGGAACCCAGTACCAACGAAACAATACCTTATAGGCTGCCTCCAGTGTGGTCGTATTAAATGAGCATTTAGCTATGAGTGACCAGGCCTTATTCCAGTCCTCCGGATCCACAGCCACTCCCAGGTCGCGCTCCCACTGAACAACATATGAAAGTGAAGTATGCGACGAGCGTCTGTTCAGAGCTGCATAAAGAAGGGATATAAGGCCCGGAGCGCCCGGACGCAGTTGGCAGAGCTGTTCAAAGGCAGATTTCTGGTACGGGAACGCAGAAGTACCCCGCAGCGAGAGCAGCCAGTGTCGCAATTGAAGATATCGAAAAAATTCCGCCGGGGGGATATTCCGGGATTCCCGAAGAGAGTCCCAGGTGGGAAAGGACCGAAAAATCAAAAAGTGTCGCACCTGCGAAAAACCATTAGTCACCCACCAAGAAAACGCCCCTGGGTGATCCAAACCCGGCGGGAAAAGAGGGTTGTTAATAATTGGGAGCAAAGGCAGAAAAGGTGACATCAGACCACCAGAGTAACGCACCGAGTCCCAAACTTGTAGGCCATGAAGTAACATCGGACTCAGTGCCACAGGGCGCAGGGCAGGGGGAAGCCATAGAAGCGTCGATAGTGCGATAGGGGCACAATTAGGTAGTTCCAACAGGACCCAGAGGGGGACGTCGGAAGAGGCGTGCAACATAGACAGCGGGGCAATCTGGCTTGCTTGATAATACTTAGTCACATTAGGCACCCCAAGACCACCCTGAAGTCTATGGGCAAAAAGCGTACTTTTGGATACTCTGGGGTGCTTATCGGCCCAGATAAAACGCATTAACTTCGCCTGAAGCAACCGAAGAAAATGAGGGGGAACCCGCACCGGGAGTGTGCGAAAATAATACAACAATTTCGGCAAGATGGTCATTTTCACCGAATTAACCCGTCCTATCCAAGACAGGTGCGGAAATTGCCAAGAATGCATAAGAGAGGATAGAGAGCTAAGCAATGGATAGTAATTCGCAGCAAACAAGGAGTCATAAGTGGGGGTCAAGCGAATGCCTAAGTATTCAAGAGAAGAGGAAGCCCATTTGTAAGGGAAGTGGGATTGTAGGCGCGAAACCAAATCTGAAGCCAAAGTAATATTGAGGGCGACAGTCTTATCCAAGTTGATACGGAGACCCGAAATCAAGGAGAAGCGCTCAAGAACCTGTTGCAAATTAGGAAGCGTCGTCAGGGGGTTAGTAAGAGTCAGTAGGGCATCATCCGCAAAAAGGTTCAGTTTGAATTCCTGTCCCGCGTAAGGAACCCCCGATACATTGCAATCGGTCCGAAGCGCCAAAGCCAACGGCTCAAGCGCCAGGACAAAGAGCGCTGGGGACAGAGGGCAACCCTGTCTCGTCCCTCGCCCAATAGGAAAGGGATCTGAAAAATACCCAGCGTATTTGACGGAGGCCGAAGGAGAAGAATACAAGGCCTGAATCCAAGAAAGAATAGAATCCCCAAAACCCCAACGAGACAGTACAAACTGCAGATATTCCCAGGATAGAGAATCAAAGGCTTTATATATGTCTAAAGACAGTAAGAATCCCGGGATTTTCCGCTGTTGCAGAAAATGTATAAGATGGACCACCTTACGAACGTTATCACCCGCCTGCCTCCCGGGGACGAACCCTACCTGGTCCCTGTGGACCAGGCTACGCAAATATTTATTAATGCGGAAACTAAGGATCTTGCCCAATATCTTCAGGTCTTCATTAAGAAGAGAAATAGGCCGGAAGGCTTGCGGTTCCTGTACATCATCGGTCGTCTTAGGAATCATGGCGATATGCGCTCTAAGCGCATCTGGGGAGGGCGAGGAGCCCTGTCGTAACGCATTAAAATACTCAGCCAAAAAGGGCGCCAACAAGGCTGAGAATTTCTTATAATAAAGACCGGAAAAGCCGTCGGGACCTGGGGCCGCGGTGGACCGTAAAGATTTGATAGCTTGGAGCACTTCTGGTACAGTGACACCGGCGTTGAGTGCCACCTGTGCTGCCTCGGATAACCCAGGAAGTCGGAGATCTTGAAAGAATGCCTCTGCTTGAGCCACGGGGAAGGGATCTGGTTTAGCGTAGAGGCGTGCAAGGAAGTCTGAGAAACGGGAAACAATCTGCTGGGGATTAGAAGTACAGCCACCTTTAGGAAGTCGCAGTCGAATCGGTTTATGGGGTTTCCCCACAGAATTGAGTTTCCTGGCCAGCATCGGGCCTGGCTTATTAGCACAGGAATAAAATTTGTGTTTGGTCCAACGCAGGGCCCGTTCCGCCTCTGAAGAGGCAAGTAGGTCTAACTCTGCCGCCAGAGCGTCCCGAGCGCGTTTATGGGCCGCAGATGGAGAGGACTTCCAACGCGCATCCGCAGAGGCCAGGAGAGAATGAAGCTCCAAAAGTCGGCGCTCCCGCTCCCGCTTCCGGACCGCCGCCAGCTGTATAACATGACCCCGCACCGTGGCCTTATGCGCCTCCCATAGGGGCACTGCCGAGGAGACCGATCCCGCGTTTTCCATGAAGTATGTTCGTAAAAAAAATTCTATTTGTTGGCAGGTAGCCTGAGTGGTCAATAAAGAATCATTGATGCGCCAATGAAAAGGGCGCCGTTCTGACCCAGAGAGGGCAAGGAGAAGTACCAAGGGATCGTGATCCGACCACTCTCTCATCTTTTTAAGTTGGAGAACTTGTACAATTGGTGGCTGTCTAAATACTTTTTTGCCCCACTGTAAATCTTTAATAATTATACTCTTAACTTGCAAGGGAAAGCTTTTTCCTAAGACTTTATTACTGCTTTAATAACATGATTTGAGATAACATTATGCATTTAATAGTTATAGCTAAATATCTAGGTAGCCTTTTTGTGAAAGGCCTGCAATCTCTAATATTAGCTGAATTTGACCAATCTTTTGGGATAACCTAAGGCATTTGCCAGGCTTAGGAAGCTTTGACAAGGAAGCCGTTTTACATTTTATGCGAATAACTAACTTTTATGTAGTAATTTGTTGGACTATTTGATATACTGGTAAAAAAAATATAGATTGTATTATGTGGCTGAGCATTTATCCAGCCCTTGGGTTTCATTTGTATTTAGTTAATTAACTGCAGGAAAATTTCATAATTTGAATGCCCTGGCTTTTTCATGTAATGAAAAATTATTAAGTAGGAAATACATACTGAATTTCAGCTTACCAACAACAGTAGTAAAATGAAGCAAGCATTATTACATATTAAGCTAAGTTAGTAGGCAACAGCTTAACGCGGTAGTAAAGTTAGTGAGAAAACAAATGAAATATGGGTCCCCCCTGCAGGTTTTAGCCATAATGTACTAGTATGCACCGCATACTAGCACATTATGACAGACTTACCTGCCAACTGATCCCCTCTGCGCTGCGCTCTGGCCAGCTCCCCAGCACTTTCATGTTGAATGCTCTTTCTCCTGGGTTTTGTATTTTGTACCACTCGATTGGCTGTTTCGGGATGATGTCACTTCTGTGCATGTGCACAGGAGTCACATTGCTTCGGCACAGAGTGCGGGCCGTAAATGTGATCTGAGCTGCACATGCGTGGCAGAGATCACATTACTCGTTGTCAGGCAGGGGGGAGATTTATGACAGAAGAGACTTCTAAGGTCTAATCTGTTACTAAAACCTTGCAAGCCAGCGATTTTTCTAATTTAGACATTACTACCACTTAAATGCAAACAGGGTGATACCCATTGTAGTTTCCCTTTATAAAAATACTGACAGACGTTCAGGGAAACATTGGTAAGAGCAGAGCAAATGCTAGCTGCTACAGCCATTGTGACTGCACAAGTGTTTTTCACAGGTGGATTTGCTTCAGCATTCAGCATCACTGTGTTCACAACAATAGTTGCATAAGTTCCAAACCCACAACTAACTCCCACTATTTATTTGATCATTACCATTTCCTTATCTAATAAGGCTCCATGCACACTAGCATTTTTTTAAGCTCCTACAGTTGCAAGAAAAAGTATGTGAACCCCTTGGGATTACGTGGAGTTTTGCATGAATTGGGCATAAAATGTGCTCTGAACATCATCTAAGTCACAACAATTGAAGAACACAGTCTGCTGAACATAATACTACACAAACATTACATGTTGCCATGGTTTAATTGCACATAACATGTAAACATTCACAGTGCAGGGAGGAAAAAGTATGTGAGGCCCTAGCTTAATGACTTCTCCCAGAGCTAATTGGAGCCAGGAGTGAGCCAACCTTGACTCCAATCAGTGTGATGATATTGGATGTGTTGCTGACAGCTGTCCTGCCCTTAGAAAACACACACCTGTTTTGGGTTTACTGGTTTCAAGAAGCACTGTCTGATGTGAACCATGCCTCGCAGAAAGGAGCTCTCAGAAGACCTACCATCAAGAATTGTTGACTTGCATGAAGCTGGAAAGGGTTACAAAAGTATCTCCTTGAGCCTTGATGTTCATGTGTCCACGGTAAGACAGACTGTCTACAAATGGAGAAAGTTTAGCACTGTTGCTACTCTCCCTAGGCGTGGTCGTCCTGTAAAAATGACTGCAAGAGCACAGCGCAGAATGCTGCATGAGGTAAAGAAGAATCCCAGAGTGTCAGCTAAAGACCTACAGAAATCTCTGGCACATCTACAATAAGGAAAACATTAAACAAGAATGGAGTACATGGGAGGACACCACTGAGGAAGCCATTGCTGTCCAAAAAGAATATTGAAGCACGTTTGAAGTTTGCAAAAGAGCACCTGTATGTTCCACAGCACTACTGGCAAATATACTGTGGACAGATGAAACCAAGATTGAGTTGTTTGGGAAGAACACACAACACTATGTGTGGAGAAAAAAAGGCACAGCACACCAACATCAAAACCTCATCCCCACTGTAAAACATGGCGGAGGGACCATCATGGTTTGGGGCTGCTTTGCTGCCTCAGGGCCTGGACGGATTGTTGTCATTGATGGGAAAATGAATTCCAGAGTTTATCAAGACATTTTGCAGGAAAACATATGACCATCTGTCCGCCAACTGAAGCTCTGCAGAGGATGGGTGATGGAACAGGACAATGACCCAAAGAATACAAGTAATTCAACAAAACAATGGCTGCAACAGCACAGAATACGCCTTCTGGAGTGGCCCAGTCAGAGTCCTGACCTCAACCCGATTGAAATGCTGTGGCATGACCTTAAGAGAGCGATTCACACCAGACATCCCAAGAATATTGCTACACTGAAACAGTTTTGTGAAGAGGAGTGGTCCAAAATGACTCCAGATCGTTGTGCAGGTCTGATCTGCAACTGCAGGAAACGTTTGGTTGAGGTTATTGCTGCCAAAGGAGGGTCAACCAGTTATTAAGTCCAAAGGTTCACATACTTTTTCCTCCCTGCACTGTGAATGTTTACATGTTATGTGCAATTAAACCATAGCAACATGTAATGTTTGTGTAGTATTATGTTCAGCAGACTGTGTTCTTCTATTGTTGTGACTTAGATGATGTTCAGAGCACATTTTATGCCCAATTCATGCAAAACTCCACGTAATCCCAAGGGGTTCACATACTTTTTCTTGCAACTGTATGTGTTATCCTATGTGTGCATGCACACTATTTTAAACTAGTAGTGTTTTTCAAGCTTCAGCGTTTAGGAGCAGAAAAAAAGATTGTTTTTGTAGAATTTTTGGGAGTGTTTTTCTGGCAGAAAAATTGGTGAACGCTCCTAAACGCTACTAAACACTACTAAAACGCTCCTAACAGTTCTTTTTATTCATACATGTACTGTAAAAATACAAATAAATGGCTAACTCTCCTAAATTCTACTTACACTACTAAAAAACGCTATAGCCAGCATTTTTATCCAGCATTTTTTCCATCTTTTTTGAGCTTAAAAATAAAGCTAGTGTACATGGAATCTAAAGGTGCTTGCTTCCTATTCTTTGGATAAGCTGTTGTAAACACTGGACATTTTAGCTTTCAGATAATATATTTATATGATATTCCAGAGTGCTAACAAAATAACTGTGCCCAAGTGCAAGTTACCATGCCTTCTTTGAGATACTACTGAAAGCGCAACATTTTGCTGATTCAAACCAATTATTAAGCAATTTGCAGGTTACACAAGACAATTTAGTAGTCAGAATATATCTTTTCTATGAATTATTAGAGAAATGTCATCATGCCCATCTTGTTATTGACAAAGCTTTTAGTTAGCCTTGGGTCTCAACATTTTACCCTCTGCTTGTTCACATATCATAGTTTTGTGGATGAAAACTTAAAAGGCACATATACAATACATACTGTAAGTATAAATGTTATTTGTATATTTTCAAGGAAGTGACAAAGAATGACATGAGTGAGCCTATAGTTAAACTAAAATTTTAATGAAAACATATGTACAAAATGAAGCTTTGGTACAGTTATTAATGCTGTAATGTGCTAAATAAAACCATTATTTCAGGATCCTAGTGGTTTGGAGCTTGGCATGGGTTGATATTGGGATACACTTTCAACCACAAGTCAGCTAAGCGCTATGTTGCTGCAGATGTCTGTCTGGCATTAAAGGTCTGAAATCTCTGTACAAGCCCTCGGTAAGAAAGATCAACAACTCTGGATGTCTAATTATTTAGTATGGGTTCCACAAGTGGCGTCTGGTTTCTTTTTGGCATCAACAAAAATATTGTATGTATGGATTGGGCAGCATTGCTGCGATCTGAAAGGTTTAAAGATATTTAGATTGAAAGCAATATTGCATTCTTATGCATGTTGCATGTGTGATAAAACTGGTACTCCAGCGCCGAACAGTTAACTAGCCATTGACTCAGCTGTATGTAAACTTTAAAACCTAATGGATCTAATACATGCGCAAGTGAAACTCATAGCTTTGCTCAGCGTGACTCACTGATGGAACTTGGATGTTTTCCATCACAGAGTTGTGTGGTCTTAGCCACAGTAGCAGCACAGCATAAGTTTTCCTATCCTAGTAACACTGAGGTACAAGGAAATGAGCTGGAATCTGTAAAAGGAATATAGTAACAGAAATGACAGCCTTTTTTCTTCTAGTATTTTTGGCTCTCACTCCATTCCAACCCAGGTTCACTGTGGTTAACCAAAATTTTGAAAGAAACACAAAAACATTTAACATTCAGAACACTGGTTTCCTTAAAATGAAACCAGAAAGGGCATTTGCTTATTTTAATTACAGTAATTTCTATTTTCCATGTTATTAGTCTGGATTTTAGTTAATTGCTAGTGTGACAGACTAGACTTTTACCTAGAAAATTCCTAATATTTGTTTTTTTTGTTTCCATCATTTTTCTATACTGTTTTCAGTCCAGTGTGGTAAAATTGTTACTTTGCTGAAATGGGCAAGTCTTCATCCATTTATTTCTATTTCATCTGTTCTTATTTACTAGCATAGAACTAGAAAGGATCTTTAAATGATATGTAGAAATGCAATATTGTGTAGAATACATGAGTCATGTTGAGATAAAAGATACACATACCCTATTGTGCTTGTACCTTCGATAACATAAGTTGTGCTAGTTTTACAGATTTAGGTTTTTCTGTTTTGAGGCAACCAGGATTGTGCCTTGCATCTGAATGTACAGTACATGTATAGAGAGTTACAGTATATGCGTCCCTTTTTTATTATAGATCTCATGAAAGTATGTACATAGTAGTGCATTACTTCTTTACTATGACTGGATGGTTATGGCCGTCTGTGGTCATAGCAAAGAAACTGACAGCCAATAACAGTATAGGTTTTCTTGCTGGAAGTTTTCCTGTCTTTCTGATTCTGTGATCCTAGATGTGTTTCTCAAAAAGAAATACTAAATGGTTGGCTTACAGCAGGAAATACAGCTGGAATAAAGGCTAAAACTTTGTGATGTGACAGATAAGTATGGCCAAAGTCCTTTTGGCCCTACTTCCCCTGTGGGTCACAGAAGTGCCCTTAGTTCTGCACTCCTGTAACCCAGATTCAGCTGACAGTGGGCTCAAGTCCACTATCGGCTGACATCACAGAGCCAGTCCAGGCTCTGCAGGTATCCCAACAATAATATCCAGAGATTCCTAACCGATAGCTCAGCGTGCCACTGAGAGCCTGAGTCATCCGCTTCCTCCCCCTCTGCAGTCCAGTGCTCCAGTGAGGGCTGGAGGAGCAGAGCACAGAGCGGTGAATGACAGCGGTTTTTGATTGCTCAGTTCTTGGCTATGTTTTTATGGATATGTGGTGATTTTTTTATAGCTTAGATATGTGATTTTTAAGTTACACTTGTTTTGTTTGAAGCTAAGCCTCCCCTATTGATATGCAAATGAACCAGTTGGACTGGTTTATGAGCTCAGCAGAGGAATTCAGCCTACAGGATATGATGTAAAAGGAAATGGGGGAGGTGATTAGGACTTTGGAGAACCATGTGATGAGAGACAAAAGAGAGTTGTTCGGGACTTTGCAGAGGAAGAGTTTTTCTGAAAGACAAAGGAGAACAGCTGTTCTGGAGACTTGGAAGAAGAAACAGTGTGTTGGAGGACTTTAAGATGTTTTTGTGCTGAACTCTGCAGGAAGATCCTGGAACCATGTGAAGACTCCATTACGATAAACAACTAAGTAACTTTTAGTGTATGCCAATAACATATATAGTCATCTTGTGCATGTTGTAGACATATTTTGCTATTCTTTGTGTATTCTGAAGTTGTATGTGCAGGCATTAAAGGCATTAATACACTACAGAGGTCTAAGCTTCCTTGGCTTTTAGCGCAAGAACCTTTAAATAAACACCAAGCAAAACATTGGTGTAGAGCTGGTGGTGGACAGCTGCAGCATCTGATCACTGCTGCAGTAATCTAGGTGAGTATGTATGTTTATTATATTTGTTTCCCTCACTTATTTTTTTAAGGGAGTTAGCCCCAGCAAAGGAAACTGAGTAACCATTAGATTTCGAGTTAGTGTGCCCATTCACACTAACGTGTCACGTACATGTGCAATATGGCAACATACATTAAAGTATAACTAACCATGATGGCACATATTTTCACATTTGGTGGAGCTGTCCACCTATCAAACATTTATAGAACACAATTTTTAACCTTTATAATGATTGCTATCTTACGAAACATAGCAACTATCCATGAATAGCATTATTATCTGTGATTTCAGGTTCACTGAGATCCGTGAAACAATTTTTTTTTAGATTTTTTCTGATAAAGGCTAGATCATTTCCCTACATTGGAAGCCTCAAGTTGTTTCTACCTTGAGCAAACCTGAATGAATGGAGCACATGCTGGCCCAAGATTATAAATCTGAACAATTTCAAACTATGTGGATGGCATGGTGGATGTTTATTGACACACCTAAATTTAAACAATATTTCCCCTAACTTTTATTTATTTGTGACCAGAGCTTTTATAAGCAGGCCTTTGGGGCCAGGTCTTCCCTAACCTCCCCAACTCCTCCCCCCTTTTTATTATTTTCCTCTTCCTTCCTCTTTTCACTTTCTTATCTTTTTCCTCTCCCTTCTTTTCTCCTCATTCATATGTCTGCTATTGATGAAAATTTTATAGAAGTTTAACAGTATACAATAGTGTTCTGTATACATGATGTTTACACCATGTTCTTTCCTCATACCAATTGCATGGCTAAGTCAACTCCCTCTGTTCATTTGTCCTTATGACTGTTTGGTATATATTAATGATTATTGATATGACTTTTATTTGTACTTATAGATTACCTCTTTTCTCAACAAAACACTTTTACATAATAAAGTATGACTAAAGGCAAAACATTTTTTTATAAAGAAAATCCCAAAGTTGAGTTTAGCTATGGGACAGAAAGTGAAATCTTCCCTATGGGACACAGATGTAAAAAAACAAAGAACAACAAACAAACTGATAGAGGTTATAACCCTCCCCAACTCTATCCAAAGTGAAAAAAAAGAAAGTTTGCCTTTAGTTCTACTTTAACCACGTTCCGCCCGCCATATAGTACAATGACGGGCGCAAGGTGGTTCTCTCGTTCTGATAGGACGTCATATGACGCCTTCCATTCTCACCGCGCATGCGCGGCTCAGGGAGCGCGCAGCGCGGCGATCGCCGGTGCGCTTTGTCCTTCGGACACAGCGGATCACGGAAAGACCCGAAGATGTCTGCTCGGTCATGTGATCAGCTGTGTCCAAGCACAGCTGATTACATGTAAACACAGAAATGCCGGTTATCGGCATTTCTCTTCTCTCGAGCTGTCACGCTGACAGCTCGAGAGGAGAGGAGAGCCGGTAATCGGCTTTCCGCGGAGGGGACATGTACACCCATCATCAGGGCACTGATGATCAGTGTGCCCTGATGATCAGTGTGGCCCCAGAAGTGCCACCTGTCAGTGTCCATCAGTGCCAGTAGTCAGTGCTCATCAGTGCCACGTGCAAGTGCCACATCAATGCCACATGTCAGTGCATACCAGTGCACATTAATGCCACATATCAGTGCCCATCTGAGCTGCCTTTCAATGTCACCCATCAGTGCCAGTCAGTGCCACCTATCAATGCCAATCAGTGTCACCTATCAGTGCCACCTATCAGTGCCAGTCAGTGCCATATATCAGTCTCATGTATCAGTGCTGCCTTTCAGTGCCCATCAGTGATGCCTGTCAATGCCCATCAGTGCAACCTACCAGTGCCTCCTCATCAGTGCCACTTCTCTGTCCATCAGTGCAGCCTATCAGTGCCCATCACTGCAGCCTCATTAGCGCACATCAATGAAGGAGAAAAATCACTTATTTACAAAATTGTATAACAAAAACTTGGAAAAAACATTTTTTTTCTAAATTTTCAGTGGTTTTTGGTTTGTTTAAGAAAAAATAAAAATCCCAGACGTGATTAAATACCACCAACAGAAAGCTCTATTTGTCTCAAAAAAATGATAAAAATGTCATATGGGTACAATGTTGCATGACCGCGCAATTGTCATTCAAAAGGTGACAGCGCTGAAAGCTGGAAATTGGCCTGGGCAGGAAGGGAGTATA
Source organism: Staurois parvus (assembly GCF_062004578.1). Classification (NCBI taxonomy): domain Eukaryota; kingdom Metazoa; phylum Chordata; class Amphibia; order Anura; family Ranidae; genus Staurois; species Staurois parvus. The sequence continues at coordinate 5,023,560 of NW_028319228.1, read as the reverse complement.
AGTGCCCTGTAGGCTAGTGGTTAAGATGTGAACAGTGCATTCCTGTACCCTTCATTTTAAATAGGACCCCAAAAAACTGCAGCTCACCACAACAGCCATACTGTACATTGTGCTGCAGTGCACTGTTCCATAAAAAAAAGTGTTGTCTGATAATTGGGTGTTGCCATGTACTGGAAGTCTTTTCATAGTAATTGTGGTTTCTTAAGACAGCAAATATTAACAGGCAACATAACAGATTATTTCACTGCATGGCTCAAAAAGATGGAAATGGGCCATAAAGGGTTGTTAACATGGGCAATAGATGCTAGATTTTTACCAACATGTTTAGCATTATAGTAATAATGAATGATCGAATGCTTACAGCCAAGTCACCACTTACTACCTCAAGGTCCTTCAGATTTTGCACTCTAAAGTAGACAGTACATTTTTCTTTTTATTCATAATTTATCCTATGGCATGGTCAAGAAAGGAATTGGATCAGAAGTTAAAGCAAAACCTTGTGCAACAGAGAAGTTAGGATCCATTTCAATCTGCATGTTGTAGTAATGCACAATCTTTGATGTATTTTTGTGACAGAACAACACGAGTCTCAAGTCTGAGCACAATTACTAATCTATTGATGGGTAAAACCATTCACATGTATGTATTTGAAATGTGTTCCTAGCCATTTTCCGGGAGCAAAATTAAAGCAGGATGGGTACAGATGACAAATTATTCTCAGTAACTTTTTTTTCTTATTAGCTGCCCCACCAGCATCAGAAACAGAGACACAGTTGTTCGTAGGTTATACTTAGAGACCTAAACAACCCATGTCATTAAAAACTGTAGTAAAGCCTCCCCATTCTCTAGTGCATGTGTGCGGTGCTTGTAAGTCAGCTGCAGAACACTTGATTGCCCACTGTCTTCATTGATGTAAATGTGATATCAAGTCTTGTGATGTTAAATACATGTCCTCTTGTACAAGTTGTCATGTTCTGTGTTTGCAAAAACCAGTGTAATAGAAGTCAGCAAGCACCCTGCTAAGTGGAATCTTATGGAAGTAACTCAGCCCAAAGAATCAATTTTGAGATTATTTCCACATTTACTTGGGAATGATTCCAGAACCGTGTTCTCTGAAATATTGCCTTGTAGCAACAGCTCAGTGGCTGAAGTTTCCTTGGGGGTCAGAGGAGTTAGGTTTTCTCTCATGATGTGAACCTTTCAATGCATTTTAAGACTTGCCGGAAAACCAATCCTTACATTTATTGTGTCATTTGATTTATGTGTTTTGAAATAAAGTATAGCTGCCTTATGGGAGATTGAGGTTTCTGCAAGTAGTGGGTGGCCCATCTCTTGCTCATTTCATTTTTTTCCTTCTCCTGACCTAGCCAAGCATATCGAATAGGCACGTAATAGGTTGGTTCTGGTGACTTAAGCCTATGCTCCAACACAGAATAGATATTATTTACTAACATTAAACAGTGGCCTACACTACTGTTCTTTTTGTTTGAAAATACATTGCAAATTAGATACATTGTATAAAGTTTGTCTTACAACTCTTCCCTTTACTATGTTATTTCACAAAATGGTATACTGTATGTTGGTCTACCCTTATTTATTTGTGTTTTTAAAAATGTGATTGCTGAGAATTCCAAATTTCTCAGTTATGTTTGTTGGTAAAAAAAAATATCCAATCTCTTTTAATTACAGTGCTACCAACTAGTCCTTTTATTGCACAACAATAGTTAATCACAAGCTTTTTGCTATGTCAAGCATTATTTATTGATTGCTGATTTTTTACAGTGTAGGAAAAACACAGCTCATATAAAAAACAAATCCAATCACATGACCAAAGCAGATTACAATGAGGTAAACTCAAGAAATCTGTTAAAACAAGAATGAAACAAAAGAATGCAGTACAGTAGTACGGTTAAAGCGAAACTGCACTGCATCTGAGCTGCACAAACCAAAAACACTGTTTCATTCATTTTTAAAATGCAAGGCAAACTCACCCCTCCATCCACGTATCCATGCTTTATTTTGCTGAGAAATCATTTTGAAAAACAACCCCTAGCTTTTCTGGTCATGGCCATCTTAACCACTTGCCTGCTGGGCACTTATACCCCCTTCATGCCCGGGCCTATTTTCAGCTTTCAGCGCTGTTGCACTTTGAATGACAATTGCGCGGTCATGCAACATTGTACCCATATGACATTTGTAGCATTTTTCCACACAAATAGAGCTTTCTTTTGGTGGTATTTAATCACCGCTGGGTGATATAAACAAACAAAGTGCAAAAAATTTGAAAAAAGTTTTTCTTTGTTCTTATTATAAAATTTTGCAAACAGGTATTTGTTCTCCTTCACTGATGTGCGTTGATGAGGCTGCACTGGTAGGCAGCACTGATGCTGCTGCACTGATAGGCAGCACTGATGGGGTGGTACTGCTGGGAACTGCTGGGCACTGCTAGGCAGCACTGATGGGGGGCACTTGTGGGTGGCACAGCTGGGTACAGGTGGGTGACACTGCAGGGCACTGATGGGCACAGGTGGGTGGCACTGCAGGGCACTGATGGGCACATGTGGCTGGCACTGATGGGCACAGGTGGGTGGCACTGCTGTGCGGCTTTGATCATCAGGGCACTGATGATCAGTGCCGATCTTTTCTCTGACAATTGCCAGTTCTCTGTAGTACTTTCCTCGCGCTGTGACAGCATGAGGAAAGTGCAGCCAATAACCGGCAAATGTATTTACCCAGTGATCTGCTGTGTCATTGAACACAGCTGATCACGTGGTAAAAGGCCACTGTGATTGGTCTTTTACTACATCATGTAGTGTGTCCATAGGACACAGAGATCACGGATATCGCTGGGTGCACATCCCTGTGGGCGCATGAGAAGGCGTGTTCTGAGAGGATGTCACATGATGCCCTCCCAGAACTGGGTAACCGTGCTGTAGCTGTCATTCGGCTATAGCGCCATTACCAAGTGGTTAAGTGCAGATGATTCATGTAGCAATAATTTCTGGTATCCATCTGCCCTTAGCTCAGGCATACAAGCAGGAGGGTGTGCTTAGCTAAGAAAACCCCTCCTCCCATCATGAAGACTCCTGAAATGTATGAGATCATTTCCCCGGGCCTCAAACCAGGAAGTAACTGAAGAAATGTGATAAAAGGTTCAAAAGAAGTAAATATGATATATTTTCTTATCTATTTACTGATGCCAGCAGCTTAAAAATTAAAAATAATCACTGCTGATTGAGAAAGTGAACTTGTACTTTAATAATAAATCCATCAGGCCTCTCTCTTCTCCTAATACCCCTCAGTTCAACTTTTGTCCTATGCCAGAACTAAACTGCAATCCCTAGACAGCCTTTCAACGCTGACATTGTTTAAAATATCCTTCCCTTGATGAAGGGACAGGTATCTATAGTATATAACCTGCTAACTGACCTACATTATAAACTTCCCTACATGAAACTGTGAACAAGATCTAAGTGACTTTCAATCTACATGAACAGCAGGATATTGACAAAAATGTATCTAAAATCTCTATCAGCACAACCCTGATAGTCTAATTATAAAACTCTCTTGCAATGGTATTTAGTGCCGAGAAGGAATGCTCAAATGCATCTGTTGATGTTCCTAACTTGTTTTAGACAATGCAGTCAACAGAGCACTTTGCAGCATGTCTGGTGGCAATGTCCAAAAATAGCCAGATTTTGAATAAAAGTTTTTTACTCCTATCTGGTTGGTAACGGGCACAAATATTCCTAGATCCCCAGAAGTGGCCTTGTTCCAGAAACTGGATTCATCCATTCCTAAATGGACTAGACGATTACTCTTCATATACAGTGCTCAGCATAAATGAGTACACCCCAACAAATTTGTCAGAAAACCTTTACTTTTCTTTCAGAATCAACATTTTCTATGGGACACTATACCACAAAATACTCCCACAAATGCGGGCCATTGTTAGCAAACAAGATTTGTTAATTTGCACACACATAAATGTATTTTTCCTAACAAATTCATTCAAGACCATGTTGCAAAAATGAATACACCCCAATGAAAGTCTTAGGAGCAAAGCTAAATTTCAATCCAAAATAAATAGCACTTTCTTCCTCTACCAAAAACTTAATGAATTGCTTAACATTCCTTCCCCTGAAGTACAAACATAATAATAAAATAAGCAAACATAATGAGTGACTACCCAAACAAACAAAAATAATATAACCAGAAAAATAATATAACCAAAAAATTATATATCAAATATAAATAAAGTCCCATACACCTAAAGTCCAAATAAAGTATAAAGTCCAAAATCTTTATAAGTGATCTCTCAATATGTCTTTATCCCCGGATAGGATTGGTGATATATTCCAGATAATCTTCCAGTGCCTCAAAAAAACAAAAAACTCAACATAGTGTGTTACCCTAAAAAATATGTATATTATGTGCCACACGTGTAACATGCAAAATACACAATAAAGGTGTCACAGCAATCCTGAAATCTTCAGGGTATAATTTAAGTAAATAGCTTCACTGCACACAATAGATGAAGTGCATAATTACCCCCATCAAAGATATAATCAGCATAGAATCCATATTAGAGGTGAAAGTATCTCCACACATGGATCAGATAGCGTCTCCTGCCTTTGCCCACAGACCTCATAAAATAGACCAGGGATCAGTATATATATAAAATATAATCAATTTTATTGTAGCAACTTACACTTAAGTTAGATGAGTACAGCTTCCATACACTGGGAACGTCCCATAAAGAGAGCCCACTCCTTCGTGGTGGCTGTTTACAGCCCCTTATTCCTAAAGCCGAGAGAGCCAGGTGACCATGGGAGTCTCAGGGGTTGGAACTACCGCGTGTTCCCGAATCCAAGATGGCCGCCCCGGTATTTCCGGAGAACGTCAATACGTCACAACGTCACGTGCCCCGGACGCGTTTCGTCACATCCGGACTTTTTCAACAGGGATCCCTGTTGAAAAAGTCCGGATGTGACGAAACGCGTCCGGGGCACGTGACGTTGTGACGTATTGACGTTCTCCGGAAGTACCGGGGCGGCCATCTTGGATTCGGGAACACGCGGTAGTTCCAACCCCTGAGACTCCCATGGTCACCTGGCTCTCTCGGCTTTAGGAATAAGGGGCTGTAAACAGCCACCACGAAGGAGTGGGCTCTCTTTATGGGACGTTCCCAGTGTATGGAAGCTGTACTCATCTAACTTAAGTGTAAGTTGCTACAATAAAATTGATTATATTTTATATATATACTGATCCCTGGTCTATTTTATGAGGTCTGTGGGCAAAGGCAGGAGACGCTATCTGATCCATGTGTGGAGATACTTTCACCTCTAATATGGATTCTATGCTGATTATATCTTTGATGGGGGTAATTATGCACTTCATCTATTGTGTGCAGTGAAGCTATTTACTTAAATTATACCCTGAAGATTTCACGATTGCTGTGACACCTTTATTGTGTATTTTGCATGTTACACGTGTGGCACATAATATACATATTTTTTAGGGTAACACACTATGTTGAGTTTTTTGTTTTTTTGAGGCACTGGAAGATTATCTGGAATATATCACCAATCCTATCCGGGGATAAAGACATATTGAGAGATCACTTATAAAGATTTTGGACTTTATACTTTATTTGGACTTTAGGTGTATGGGACTTTATTTATATTTGATATATAATTTTTTGGTTATATTATTTTTCTGGTTATATTATTTTTGTTTGTTTGGGTAGTCACTCATTATGTTTGCTTATTTTATTATTAAAGCTAAATTTCAGAGAACAAAATCCTAATTAACAAGAATTCAACTAGAGGTGAGTCTGATTATTAATTAAACAGCTGTCCAACAGACAGCTGATTATAAAAGGGCATTACTTAAAGAAAACCCCTTCCCATTTCATGCTGTCAGCAATGGCACCACATGAAGAGAAATATCACAAGGCCTGAGAAAGAAAATACTTTCTTTACAAAACAAAGGTGAAGGCTACAAGAAGATCAGCAAAGCTTTACTTATCAATCAGAATACTGTAGCAAAAGTGAAACAGAAATTTAACAAAGATGGAACTGCAACCATCTCACAGAGACATCAACGCTGTCCATGATGTTAACACCTCGACAGGAGCGTCTTCTGATGAGAAGGGTTGAAGAAAATTGCCATGCAAGTTCACTGCAGTTGGCTAAAGAAGTAAAAAGTCAAACTGGGGTGATTGTTTTCCGTGACACAATGTGGCATAGACTGCAGAGAAATGGCAAGCATGGGTGTCGTCCACGAAGGAAGCCTCTCCTAAAGCCCATGCACAATAAAACCCCTCTGGAATTTGCCAGACCCCATGCTGAAAAGAAGACTACTGGGACTCCGTACTCTGGAGTGATGAGCCCAACATAAATATTTTTGGAACGGATGGCTTCAAAACTGTATGGTGTCGTAAAGGTGAGGACCAGTGAGGTGTGGCTCAAAATAATATGACACTTAAACAAAAATGAGCTGCATGGTCGAGGTGCCAGAAAGAAATCTTTACTTCATTAATGACACAAAAAAGCCTGGTTAGGCATGTCAAGGTGTTGTCAGGCATATTGTAACTGGGATTTTTTGTGGCATTGGTGCAGTAAAAGCTTCTTTCTGGCACCTCGACCAAACAGCTAATTTTTGTTCAAGTATCACCGTATTGTACTCCTTAAAAACAACCACACCCTCTTTTTCCAGAGCAGCCTGTTTTTCTTTTGAGGTTGCCTGTGGGTTTTTCTTTGAATCCCAGACAATTCTTCTGTCAGTTATGGCTGCAATCTTTCTTGGCCTACCTGACCTTAGCTTGGTATCAAGAGATCCCCGAACTTTCCACGACTTAATAGGTGATTTAACAGTGCTGATTGGCATATTCAAGGCTTTGGACATCTTTATATGTCCTTTTCCATCTTTATAACGTTCCATTACCTTGTTACGCAGGACTTTTGACAGTTCTTTTCTGATCCCCATGGCTCAGTATCTAGCCTAGTCAGAGCTTCCTTGTAAGAGCTAACAAACTCATTGACTATTTATACACTGACACTGATTGCAATTTAAAAAGCCACAGATGTGGGGACATTAACCTCTAATTGGCATTTTAACCCGTGTGTGTGACCTTGTGTGTTAGTACCAAGGCCAAACATTCCAGGGTATGTAAACTTTTGATCATGGCCATTTGGGTGATTTCTGTTATCATTATGATTTAAAAAGGAGCCAAACAACTATTTGATAATAAATGGCTTCATATGATTATCATCCTTCAATAAAAGAGCATTTTTGGCATGATCAGTCATATTTTCAATATCAATGCCAAAATGGTTCCTAATGGACAGAAGACCTAACAATCAATAAAGTTGAATTTACCTAAAAGGAAGAGTTTGCTATTTTTATACATCGTAGTTACTATTATGAAATATTGTATATGAGTGTTTGAGATGGCATTTGCCATCACGTCCACTCAACAGTTGCCATTGTTTTCAGTACTGCAACAATGCAAATTTCAAAAGAATGGTAGAGCTCAGTACTAGCCAACTGCTTGGCACTGACTGAATCCCAAGGAGAAAACAGGCCATAACTCTGCAAGTTCATCTGAGTATTTACTCAAAATTGGCATCAAACATATGAGGTTTCAGAGATACAGATGCCCCTTTAATCAATGTGACAACAGATATATGGCGGTGAGGAGATGGGCGCTATGGTGGGCGGGGAGAAACATGTCAGCGGGCATAGTCAGTACTGCGACTGAGGCCATTCCTTAACATTAGATTCCTGGAGTCAGTTGAGCAGTGTTCATCTCTTCACTTGTATTGGCTGACACTGGAATCGCTCGGACTCATGCTCCCCTCTTCTCACTTTCTGGCGGGGTGATGCTTTTCCTTCCATCCATACAGTAGCTTGGAGCGGCGCCCCACTGTACTTTCTAGTTAAAGGTGCTTTAGTATGCATTACAGTTACAGCTTAATGTTTTCTAGAGTTTAAAAACTCCTATGGGAGGAATCTCCTACAGTACCAAAAGGTAAAAGATAATTGTTGGGTACAGTATGTTTCCAATCTGTGCTACTTACAGATGAAGTGTAATCCATTTCATCCATTTTGTTTTACACCTTTTTGTATGTTTATAGGCTGGTATTTTTTTTAAATATATATATATATATATATATATATATATATAAAACACTATTATTATGGAAGACTGCTAACAAAATATTTGAAACCCAACCAAAACCTCTCTTTAATATGAGTAAAATACATCTGTCAGGCCAGTTATCCTGTATGTAATCCCATTGCGTAGTTTTTCCCTTCTTTCCATTTTATGTGACACAAGGCCGAGAATGAGGGGAATAGTAACCAATGGGGCCATTAGATGCAGATAGCAGTAAAAACCTGACAGAAATCCTAACCATTCCCTATTTTATTGAAAGTTATTTTTGTTGCTGTCTCCATTGGAGACATTTCCCTCACTTTCTTGCACCGTGACACCTCATTTTCAGGACATGGAGTGAGATTAAATCTCTCCAATGGGACCCATACAGCAATAAAAACTCAACAGAGACTCTAAACCCATATACTGTATGTAATAAAAAAAATGTAGGATGAAGTTGGGCTTGAAGACACTATCTCAGGTAACAGGTAGTGTCCTGCCTATGACTTGCTTAGATACATTTTTAGAACAACAGCTGAAGGCTTTGACTTAATTCAGTATCAAACCAAAAACCAAAAAATGTAATATATTGCAGCTTAACAATCATTAGACATGGTAGCTGCATCAGTTTTCTTAGGCTTTTTTGCACATCGGTTTTCACTTGGTGATCTTGCCACCCAGTAACACATCCCTTGTATTCCCACTCTGGATGAAGGTGCAAAGGTGGCACTGTTAATCTGGTGGAGTAAAGTGTTAGATGTATTAGCAGAATTTAATACAATAACAAATTGAAGCCAAACTCCAGCTAATACATTTTACACAGTTACAGCAAACCGTTTTTTTTCCTTTTGGGATAAAAGTTTTACATAAATAAAAGCTGATCATTGCAAGCACCCCTGCTAGTGTTAAATGGTCTTTCTTATCTCTGGAACTGATACATTCTGCTGGGGAGCTTGTTCTTTTTAAAAATCAACAATCTTACTGGCTGGCTTTCACCAGGTGAAAATAGAAGAAAGAAATCCTAAAAAGGAAAATGAACCATCACAAGTAAGAATTGATAAGCTGCAGTATAATAAATGTTTGCTTTTGGGTTTAATACCACTTCAAGCTGCTATAGTAGACTTGCTTAGATCTTCACCTGCTGGCTACAAGTGGTAACTGAGATACAATATTTTATTAGTACTTTCCATTTGTCTGCTTTAAAAAAAAAAGTATGTATTACTAACTTCAATAGATGTTAACACTCAGATGAACAATAGCTTCCATGAATGTCCTAAGCACACTTACAGTACATTGAGCTTACGCCTCAGGCATATTCAATCTCGGGGATGTTTCTTCTCCAGGTCGTCTAGCAAAGATTAATGTCAGTCACTGCTATAATAAATTGAACTGAACTAAACCAATTTATTCTCAGGCAGTAGAATATGGAGAGTGGGGAATGCACCAGGATTCACCAAAGTACAGTTGATTTCAATCACCAACAGCTCTGCTGTACATTAGCTTTACACTATCTTTAATTTAATGTCTGTTAGACCAGGGGTGGGCAAATAATTTTTCCAAGGAGCTACATGAAAAACTGGGACTGTTGTGGAGGGTCCAACTTAATTCTGCTCAATATTAATTTTGGATCTGGGAACGCTATGTGTTAACATATAGAAAAAAAACACCTGGCATTGGCAGGGTGGTAAAAATGGATGGCTGAGTCAGAGTTTTACCACCTCCCGGCAAGTCCAGCTTTGCTTTGCGCAATGGAATTTTTAACACAGGGTGCAGAGCTTGACATGCTGCATCGTTTGTCAAACTTGCCAATTGAGTTCAAAGAGGCCGCATACAAATCAGTATTATAGGATTAAATTGGGCTGTGAAGAGGCATTATAACGCCTCCTCATTGCTTGTTAAATGCCCTCTGAAAAGTACTGTGACCGTAAGGAGAGAGTCTGAGATTGATACAGTGGGGATTTCTGCAAATCCGGACCTACTGACCTGGAATGAAGCACAGGTGCATGCAGGCACTAAAACAAGAAGAACTTGACCGGGTATTGGAGTGGCAGGAGAAGTCTGGTAGGCAATGCTGTGCCACCACCAGCAGTGAGCCTCCCTGCTGGTACCAATCAATTCCTCAGGCTCTCTCCTTACAGTTCTTGCTGCTCTTCATATGGAAATCTGTCACCTTGTCTCAGAGAGGCATGCTGACAGTGGAGACATGACGGGCCAGATAAGGACAGCAAATTGTGTCTGGAGGCCACAATTTGCCCAGCTCTGCATTAGGCTGAGTTTACCTAGTGGATATTGGCTTCCTAGAGATCAAAGTTTTAGTAGGATCTTGAGACAAGAGAGATAAGAAGGTTCTTATATAAACCTTTTCTTCAACCAGTCACTCCATCCAATGTGGGGTGGGGTGGCAACTGCAAGGGCTTCTTTGGGACTGATTACTGCATTGTGAGGAGGTGTGCACTGAAAAAAGTACAGCGTGCTGTACTTTTTTTTAGTGCAGCACAGTGTGAGGTAATCCACCACCTCGCACCATGTGGCCAGCATTTCAACTTAAAGCGGAACTTCACCCTCTCAGTCAACACTGACTATTTTTTAATGCTTATGCTGCTTTAATTAGTTCATAAATAGGAAAGAATCTTATATTTACTTGTTTTTACATATTTTCAGTTACTTCCTGGTTTCCAGGCCTAGGCAAATTGTGTCATACATCCCAGGATTCTTCAGGAGGGGAGGAGGGGTTTTCTTAGCTAAGCAAACCCTCCTGCCTGCATGTCTGAGCTAAGGGCAGATGGATTCAGGTAGTAAATGCTCCATTAATCTTGTACCCTTACTCAAGATGGCCATGGCTAGAAATTCTAGGGGGTGTTATTTAATTTGATTTTGCAGCAATATAAAACATGGATGGATGGGTGAGTTTGCTTTGAATATTCAAAATTAATTAAACAGCGTTTTTGCTTTGTGGTGCTCAGAAGCAGTGTAGTTCCACTTTAATGAAATGTCCAATGTGACATTTAATTAAAGTTCATTTTAAAAAAATGTGAACAGTGTGATGCACCAAGTTCAGCACATCGGAACTGCGCCGATTCCACGGACCACACCACACACCAGCCACCTGGAAGAAACTCCTCCAGGATCTATTCTGCTAGGGCTTAAGCCCAAGAATGCCAGAGACAACTCAGTAACACCACCGACCACCAACATCATCTGTGCGTAGGGACTACAGCCATGAGTAAACCAAGCATATGGCTGGGAGTGGCCAAAATTGGTAACAACCACCAAGCTCACACCATCAAGCCTAGATTTAGGAATATTGACTAGGTTGTTAAACACAGATTGATTAAAATAGACTGTTGGAGCATGCTTAACAGCATCTAGCAGAGGAAATAACATTGTGCCTGGGAACACTTACCAAAGGAAATATCTAGGCTGAATACAATCTACCTGCAGATCACATAAAAATGTGAAATTGCTATATTGCAACAAATACATATATTTGTGTTGTTTTCAAAACTATGACAATATCAGAGATTTTTTTTATGTATTTGTTGAAGATCTGTTTGTGCCACTTCACTTTGAAGGATCTTTTAATGTTATTTCACTCAATTTCATTAGTTCTTAATTAATCAATATTATGATCAGCTGCTGTAATTCCTTTCATCCAGATAATGTATTTGTGTTCCTTAGAAAAAATGTGATACTTGTTTCAAAGGCCATGCCTGAACTAGAAAAAAAGAAAACAAAATGGTGCTAAAACTAGTTATCAGTTGCCCTATATTGCCCTCTTGTGTCTACTGGAAGGATCCACTGTTTCTAAAACCAACAAAAAAAAAATTTCTTCTTGATTACCCTTATTAATAAAATACAAATAACTCAGATTTACACTTTTTCTGAAAAGGTTAGCATTTTCACAGTTTCCCATCAATTTATCTGTCCTATTTTAGCCCAATGAATATGCTAAAGAAGTATTTTCTTTATGAATGTTGTTTCCTCTACTATATTATCTTTATGGATGTGTTGCATTCATTTATGTTATCAATATTTTTATTGTTTAGTGGTGATTCATTGTTATTACCTTACTGCTGCTACTGCACATGTGCCAGGTGTTGGAGCCATTTATGCTTGTCCCAGAAAGACACTACACTATCCCCGGAGTGGACCTGGCATTTTAGTGACAGCATTGCTGATATCCTCTACCCAAAGATTCTACACTAGACACAGAGTGGACCTGGTAGGTAGTGACAGTGTTGCTGATCTTCTCAAATCTTCAGCAATTTTTTTTAAGATACCAGTAGTCAGCATCCAGCATAGGAAGTTTCCACTCACTTATAACTTATTTGTGGCTACTACTTGTCACATTATCTACTGAAGAATACTGCAAATATGTTAGCAGTGACTTCCTGAACCTGATTTCGGATATATGTGGGGATTGCAGAAAGTTAGAGGAGGCCAACAGTAGTGTCACTAAATGCTAAATCTGGGTTCTGCTTCCTATGCATGTACCATAGACCCCTGTAGACAGATCACTCTACTGGACCCAGAGGTGTCTTTGTGATTCTATGTAAACGCAAAAGCAGTGGGAACTAGAAACTGCAGCAGCCACATGTAAACATTGCAGCAGAATGCTGGTTGATTTGGTGCCAGAGCTGCATTGGTATACAACAGAGAAGAATTAGAGTGGACTAGAGCATCCAGTTTGAGGGGGTAAAAAAAAAGTCCAGAAAATGATTTTAAAGGTTTACTTATCCTTTAAATTAAAATAATTAATTAGGCAATTATTTAGTTAGATAGTTTAATAACTTTAATAACTTGTAAGGTTGAATAAAGACACAGTCCAGTTCAACTTATATTGTGTTGTGGTGCACTGCAGTGTGAGTCCATTGACACCTACTGTACCTGTGCATTAGGGTGTCTAAATGACTGGTATTGCAATGCACTGCACAGCGTACCGTATGTTACATAGGTTAAAAGAGGCCTAAAGGCCAACTATATTTTAACAGCATAATCCTAATGACCTTCCTCCCTATGCTAATTGAACCCACTCTGCAATTACCTTAGATCAGCAGCTGATGCGGTTCAGGTGGTGCCCGGTCAGAGACTCTTCCCTGCAGGCTTATGCAGGCCATAGACGGGTCTAAAAAAAAATTGGCCGATTTTCACACCGTTAGTGGGTTAATTGGTCGTCCATTTTTCGAGGTTTTGGCACATTTTTTTTATCAGTAAAGTTGGGAAATTAGCGGCCGATTTTGACGATCGGCCTGTTTTCCCGGCAATGATGGGCAAATCAACCGATCGTTTTACCGATAAAAAATCTGCGCATGAGCCGTGACCTGCAAGAAGAAGAAGAAGAAAAAGAAGAAGAAGAATTCCAGTCCGCTATTTATATTTTATATGAAAAGTCTTGCTGTTGCAACTATGTATCTATTTGTATCTGAATAAAAACATCTGTATCCGAAATGGATACAAATGGATACATTTTTTGCAATTGCAAGACTTTTTTATGTAAAATATAATAGCGGAGCTCTCTGCAAGGGACAGAAGTAAAAATGCCGGCCGTAGACGGGACGAAAATCGGCTGATTTTTTGCCGTTGGTGGTAATGTCGGCCGATTGAATGACCGATTTTTCGTTGTTTTTTTAGTTATTTATTTATTTTTAAAAACGGCCGATTTTCGACCCGTCTATGGCCTGCCTTACAAATAGCTTTTATATTCTGACCTATGAAGAACTCCATACCCCTAGAACAGTGCACCTTGACATTGCATCTCCCCATCACCAAGCACCCCTACCACTTGCTCCTTCCTCCATGTTCCATCGACTCTGAATCTTCCTGTCTCCCAGCTCCCCTGTCAGTGGACCCCACAAAGAGGTTTGTTAGTGTAGATTGCGGTCATCCATGTCTAGGTAATGCAGAGTTAAGGTGTTCATATATGTGTATATGACAATTGAAAGACCATACTCCCAATTATGCTGCCAAATGATTGTTTCATGAACATGTAAAGTTACACAGACAAAGCATGTATTATGAAAGCATGTAGGCATCCGGCAGTTCAGATAAGTGTTTTATTCCTGCTGCTGACCAGCGTTGGAAGGATGTTGGTTTTCAGCTTTAGGGTAGAATAGATTCCTCAGGAATTTTTGTAAGAGGGAGATGCATTGAGGCTAGCTAAATGTTTGATATCATCTCATTGTTTTTATTGAGCTCTTTATAATCTGATTTGTTAATGATAGTCTGTTTTAGGGATGGAGCCATAAGACATTGTTAATGCTAAGTGGAGACCATTGTATTGCATCTTTATCCACCCAGAGTGGGACCTCTGAGGTGGCATGATGAGAGATATTTTTGTTACTTAAATCCTTTCATAGTGTACAGTTAACATAAAGGAGATTTCTTTTCTAAATGAATTGCAATTTAACTATAAAGGAGGATAACCAAATCCACTTTAATTATTAATGGATGCTTGTAAAAGTAAACTTGCAAATTGAAATAATTGTGTTTTTGTTTGTGTTTTCTTTCCTCTTAAAGAAACTAGTGTGCCATCTGTTTTCCTCATCTAAACAAAAAAGAAATGGAGAAATGGAAATCATTGCCCAGCTGGGATGTTCAACTGCTGAATACTATGATACACTTTTGAAAAATGTAAGCATTTCTTGTTTTATAATTGTAACTGTTCTAGGAATATCCTTTTGGCTAAACACTAAAGCATAAGGTTACCATTTTGTAAAACCTCTGATTAAAAGGTAAACTCCAAGCCACCATCTAAATACACAGTTGAAGTCCATCTATATGAGCTAGTTTACCTGATAAAGGATTTGTCTTTCTGTTCCTTTGCTTTTATAATCTTAGTACTGTGACAGTCAGCATAGCCAGGTCTGTGAACTCACTGCAGACTGCTTTAAGTAATACAGCTTGCTTAAGTACCCCATCCCAGCCTATGTGTGGACTACAAATAAGTAGCAGAACATTGATTTAATTGCTCCCTCTATTTTTACCTCTTATGAGCATTATGCAAAGCTACAGGGTACATGTAATATTCTGGCCCATCTTCCTATGTACTGTCTGAGGCTAGTTGTGAGGCTGGACAGGACACCCCTTCTCCCTCCAAAGCACTCCGACAATGCAGCTAACAAGGACATGGCTGCTTGAAAAAAAACCCTTATTATAAGTACTTCCTGCTGTTGGAAGCCCTTATAGCCCCAAAGAAGTCCCACAGGGACTTATTCTCACCAAATTATCACAGTTGGTGTTTATATTGGGCCAGAATTGGGTTACTATTAAGGCCTATTCACATTATAGCACCCACATTATCATTTAACTTTTCAGTGTACTGTTATGTGCTTCAGTGCATTGACATTTTTTACAGCACAAACCAATGCAGTATGTTGGTATGAACTGGAACAATAGGACACTAGGCAGTTTGCTTTTACATTTGAACTGCATTGCTGCTGGGCCCTTACAGCAAAGTTTAACATTTAAAAGGAACCTACTAGGATAGAAGTGGGAGTTGAAATTGCTGACTTGTTTTAAAGGTTAGCGTTCTGAAGCTGTCTCACTGATCCTGGTGGATATAACCCTCCTGCAGAACATCGTAATGACTACTCGACACTGCACCTGCATTTTACGTTTATTCCTTTGGTTTTGTACAGGATGTCCACTGTATAACGCTGTAACAAAATTCCAACTTTCCCCCATGTCAATTAATTAAAATGAAGTATGCAGAAAGCTGTGCTGTAGTACTGTGCTATACTATTTTTTTAAAGCAACGGCATTGTTGCATTTAAGCCTTAAAGCTGCTTTATAAATGGGCCCCAAAGGGTTAGTATGCAGGGGTCAAAAGCTGTAGTATTGCAAACCTGTGTAATAATATTTATCAAGAAGTGAAAAAATATATAACATTCTGTAGTTATTAATTCTCTGAAAGCATTGTAATATTCAGATTATTTATTTATTTATTTTTTACATTTTTAAATGGCAACTATGGAAACAGGACTATTCGTAGCTGTTAAATAATTTACATGTAGCCTTTTTTTTTAGAGAAATGTGAAATGGAAGAGTGTAGAGTCTTCCTAGAATGTGACTTTCCGGCTGCACTGGGAGCTGCTTTTGGGCTGTTTTGACACCTTTGTGAACTGTGTTAGTTAACTGCAGTGTGCTTTCCAGGTCCAAATCTGTGGCACAGCCTCTGATATGATCTTGTCACTGAGTACTCATTTATGAGCATTGGGAGCTACTGCATATATTAGAACAATTGGGTGCTCTTATTATCCATATTTCCTGTTGATATCCACGGAAAGAGTTAAGACGCTGAGGATAGATGCACTCATGCTCTATCCCCATCATTCAGGTGATGTAGCACCTTACTGCCACTGCTTCTAGTTGTAAGAGACATGCAGTTCCACCTCAGTTAGCCCTTACTGCCACCTACAGGGACCTTGTTACTTTTGGCTGTCTAAATATTTCCTGCTGCATTGCTCCCACTTTGCAGTGCAACATGTTGGATCACAGACATAAGGATTGACTATCTAGTGCTTCCTGCAGTGCTCCCACTAAAGGGCTTGATACTGCCTGGAATGTTGCCCTCTGCTGAGTTCTTACAGTCCTCAGTCTTCCTTTGCTCTGTCAAGTTTGGCCCTCTTTTTGGTTTTATCGTAGGCGGTTTTCCCCACATTTATGGGCAAAATTGCAACCTTGCTGATTCTGACTGCAGAGGCCATAAATGTACCCCACATTCCATTCAGAATCATTATTTGATCTAGCGGTAGCCTTCTGTCTCAGGCTATGCCTTGTGCAGAATCTCAGAAATCCTTATGCTGCCTGTTTAAGATCTATCAAAACCTTTCAAGTGCACAGGCTAGTCCCAAATGCCTTTTACAGGAACTGGGAAACTCCTGATAAGATGTTCATACCTCCCGAACATTTAGCAGGCAGGCTATGCCTTGCAACCTGCTTTGGGCATAATGTTAGTCAATCAAACCTTACTGGACGAAGCTAAGATCTTGAGAAGGGATCTGGTTTCCCTGCAGACTCATCCCCTGTTGACGTAGCATTTAGAGCTCATGCCTACAAGCAGCCCTAAGCTACTGGATATGCATGTTAGTTAATATCCAACATATCTTTTTCTGTATAAGTATCCTTCCTTTGCACAGGCAAAGAACTCTCTGGCTAAAATGCTGGACTGAGGAGCAGGCATGCCCAAAGAGATAGCCGTGCATACCCTTCAAAAGGACATCATCTATTTGCAACTGCTTTGGACACCCTCATCAATGATGATACTGGGGGTAAGAGTTCTCATCTACCTCTCCTCTAAGGACTCAGAAAAAGAGTTTGTTTTGTTACTTCAAGACTTCAACCTTGAAAGCTACATCTGTAGACACATTCTCTTTGACATAAAGAAACATTCTGGATGGGGGACATCTGTTAGCCCCTGGTCACACAGCATCTCAGATTCTTGGGTATGGGAGGTGGTTTCCAGGAGCTCTCAGCCCCCTCCTTACTTAATGTCTTCCAAGCTGCCTGTGTCACCAGACTGTAACAGTGCAAGGCCCTGTCAATTGGTGAAAATGTATAGAAATGGTCAGGAAAAGGAAACTGTTTACACATTTGCTGAGTGCAGGACTATGGAGCACAGAGTTTGAGTAGAGAAAACTGCTTTTGCAGCTTTCTCTGGATTGTTGTATTTCTGGATGGGGCTCCAGTTTAAAGATTTCAAAATGCCTTGGGAGGTAAGAAATCTCCAACCCAGTGTCTGGGTTTTGTTGTCAACCAACAGGGTGTGGGCCCAGGCCCTCATAACAGCCCTCATAATGTTGGTCTGCTGAGTTGCAGGGGGAGTGGAGGGCAGTTAGAGCAGTGGCTGCCATTGAGAGAGACTCTGTGTGAGACAGATTCTGTGTGCATCCAAGAAGCTTGAGGCTGTGTGCATTAAGGAGTTTGAGTCTGTGTGCACCCAAGAAGCTCAAGGCTTTTTCTATTAAGGAGCTCAAGGCTGTGTGCAAGGAATAGCCAGTGGTCGGGGAGACCAAACAAGCAGAGGTACTGCTGAACAGAGAGAACCATGCGGCTCGGTATTTTTCATTTGTATTTTTCTGGAGTAGAACCCCCGTATGGGAAAGTATATGTTGGACTTTTGTTCTTGTTTTTGCCTTTTTTAATAAACATGGGCTACCAGGTCCTTAAATAGAGCTCCTGACATGAACTTACTTGAAAAAGCATCTACCTTTAGAGCTTAACATCGCTCAGGTCACAACACATACAGTATAGCAGATCTCCATGTAGCTGTTACAGGTCTTCTGTGGTTTTTTTTTTTTACATTTTTTCCTTGTCCCCGGCACATCTTGGATCTCAGGGCTCTCAATATCTTCATTTGAGCTCAGAAATTCCACATAGAATCCACTAGGTCTGTCATAGCCTCCCTCCATCAGGGAGATTCTCTGGCCACTGTGGACATCAAGGATGTGTACTTGCATTTTCTGATTTTTTGTTAACATATTGTTTCTTTTGCCTTGCTGTCGGACCCCAGCACTAGTTCTAGTTCATGACTGCCATTCGGCCCATCTTCTACTGTACACCCCTGGTGATCACCAAGATTTTGGCTCCTGTGCAAGCCTTGTTATGCTTCCAGGGTATGCCCGTTGTGGAATATCTGGATAATTTGCTGTTGAGGGAAGAGTTGTCTCAAGTTCTGGCTGATAATGTGACAGGAACAGTTCAGACCTTAAAAAGATTTGGTTGATTCTGAATCTTCAGATGACAGTGTTTTAGTTGACTCATCAGTTGGAGTATCTGAGTCTTATCCTACACATTTCAAGACAGTTTTTTTCTTTACTGGGAGAAACTACAGCCTTACTGCTGGAGTAAGCCTCCTGCTAATGGTATCCTCCTTCAAGGCAGTGCTGATTGACCAGTTCCACTACAACTCTACATCCTGTCATTGTGGGACAAATTCGTTCAGTCTGTGGACTAACATATTTGCCTATCGCCAAAGACCAGGTTCTCTCTAGCCTGATAGCTCACAAATTGGAGAATCCTAACAACAAATACCAGCCTGACAGGCTGCAGAAGACTCTTAGACACCTTGTTGGCCTTGGAAAGTGGAGGAATCCGATTTCCCGATCAACATTCTAGAGCTTCAGGTAATTTTGCTGTCACTGCAATCTTGGTTGTCATCTTTTCAGGATCCATCAACCATGATTGAGTAACCAAAAGGCTTGCCACAGCAAGAGTGGTAAAAGGACTCTGTCCTAGGCAGCGACTCACGTTCTAGCAATTCACATACAACTTGATCTATGCTTTTCCTTCTCTGTAACTCCATCCTGATCTGCTCTGCAAGATCAAGATGGAGGGCTTTCCAGTGATTCTGATTGCTTTGGACCGGCTCAGGTGGATGTGGTACACTGACTTGATCAGACTCTTGACAAATGATCTGTGGGGACTGTTCCAGATTATCAAGATCTTCTTTCCCAACAAATGGTTTACCATGCCATTTCCCAGTTGCAAGCTTTAATGGCATGGCTGTTGAAGCCCAAGTTGTAGAGGTAGAGGTCTCTTCCTACATTGTCTACCATTGCACAAGGAAGACATACTCCATTTGTTGCATAGAAAGAACCCTTCATTCCAGCAAATATTCCATGGAATGTACTCTGACTTTTTTGCAATTAGCTTTGGACTAGCATTTATCCTTGGGTGACATCAAGGGTAAATTTTGGTGCTTGAGATCTTGTTCCAGAAAAAGCTAGCCTCCTATTCTTTGAGTAAGGCTTCTGTATAGGATTTCTTTCATGTGACTTCCCCTTACACTCATCCATCACTCTGTGGGATTTGAATTTGTTTTTTTCTGCATTTCAAAAAATAAATGGTTGATTTTCTTTGTCACCATTACTTCTGCAAAATATGTACAGTGGGGATCGAAAGTTTGGGCACCCCAGCTAAAAATTTGTATTAATGTGCATAAAGAAGCCAAGGAAAGATGGAAAAATCTCCAAAAGGCATCAAATTACAGATTAGACATTGTTATAATATGTCAACAAAAGTTAGATTTTATTTCCATCATTTACACTTTCAAAATAACAGAAAACCAAAAAATGGCGTCTGCAAAAGTTTGGGCACCCTGCAGAATTTATAGCATGCACTGCCCCCTTTGCAAAGCTGAGACCTGCCAGTGTCATGGATTGTTCTCAATCATCGTCTGGGAAGACCAAGTTATGTCAATCTCAAAGGTTTTAAATGCCCAGACTCATCTGACCTTGTCCCAACAATCAGCACCATGGGTTCTTCTAAGCAGTTGTCTAGAAAACTGAAACTGAAAATAGTTGACGCTCACAAAGCTGGAGAAGGCTATAAGAAGATAGCAAAGCATTTTCAGATGTCAATATCCTCTGTTCGGAATGTAATTAAGAAATGGCAGTCATCAGGAACAGTGGAAGTTAAAGCAAGATCTGGAAGACCAAGAAAAATATCAGACAGAACAGCTCGCAGGATTGTGAGAAAAACAATTCCAAATCCACGTTTGACTGCACGATCCCTCCAGAAAGATCTGGCAGACACTGGAGTTGTGGTACACTATTCCACTATAAAGAGATACTTGTACAAATATGGTCTTCATAGAAGAGTCATCAGAAGAAAACCTCTTCTACGTCCTCACCACAAAAATCATCGTTTGAACTTTGCAAATGAACATATAGACAAGCCTGATGCATTTTGGAAACAAGTTCTGTGGACCGATGAGGTTAAAATTGAACTTTTTGGCCGGAATGAGCAAAGGTACGTTTGGAGAAGAAGGGGCACAGAATTTAATGAAAAGAACCTCTGTCCAACTGTTAAGCATGGGGTTGGATCAATCATGCTTTGGGGTTGTGTTGCAGCCAGTGGCACAGGGAACATCTCACGAGTAGAAAGAAAAATGGATTCAATAAAATTTCAGCAAATTTTGGATGGTAACTTGATGCCATCTGTGAAAAAGCTGAAGTTAAAGAGAGGATGGCTTCCACAAATGGATAATGATCCTAAACACACCTCGAAATCCACGGGGGATTACATCAAGAGGCGTAAACTGAAGGTTTTGCCATGGCCTTCACAATCTCCTGACCTCAACATAATTGAAAATCTATGGATAGACCTTAAAAGAGCAGTGCGTGACAGACAGCCCAGAAATCTCAAAGAACTGGAAGACTTTTGTAAGGAAGAATGGGCAAAGATACCTCAAACAAGAATTGAAAGACTCTTGGCTGGCTACAAGCTGTGATACTTGCCAAAGGGGGCAGTACAAGATATTAACTCTGCAGGGTGCCCAAACTTTTGCAGACACCATTTTTTTGTTTTCTGTTATTTTGAAAGTGTAAATGATAGAAATAAAATCTAACTTTTGTTGACATATTATAAGAATGTCTAATCTGTAATTTGATGCCTTTTGGAGATTTTTCCATCTTTCCTTGGCTTCTTTATGCACATTAATACAATTTTTTAGCTGGGGTGCCCAAACTTTCGATCCCCACTGTATCTGAATTGGCGGCCTTGTTTTGTAAAGAATTCTTTCTGGTTTGACTTCTAGATAAGGTGGTATTGAGGTCTAGAGCCTTTTCCTCTCATAAGGTGGTTTCAGCCTTTCACCAAAACCAGGATGCTGTACTTAACCATTTCAAGTCTGGACACTTTCACCCCCTTCCAGTCCAGGCCAATTTTCCGCTTTCAGCACTATCACACTTGACAATTGTGTGGTCATGCAACACTGTACCCATATGAAATTTTTAGCATTTTTTTGAGACAGATAAAACTTTCTTTTGGTGGTATTTATTCACCACTGGGATTTTTATTTTTTTGCTATATAAATTAAAAAGACCAAAAATGTTGAAAAAAAAAGTTTTTCTTATAAAATTTTGCAAATAAATAATCTTTCTTCATAAATCTTGGCCAAAATGTATTCAGGTATCTTTTTGGTTAAAAAAAAAAAATAACCCAAAGTAGTTTATAAAACAAAATGTAATTTTTCAAAAAAAGTTTTACATTTTTATTTTTTTTTAATTATTTATGTATTTTTTTTACATACTGTCACCCTAACAGTACAGTGTCATCATAGTGACATTGTACTACTTGTGAGGGGGGGTGTTTTTTTTTTTTACACTAATTTCTTTTACACCCATAAAGTCTGTAAAAACAATAATTTTTCCTTCTCTCTGGCTGCATTCCTGCAGAAAATTGAGAAATACTGTGAGAGCTGTGATTGGTCACAGCTTGTCACATGGTTCAAGGCTGTTGTGAATAGCCTTGTACCATGTGACCTCTGTGATCCTCTGGGATCACAGATTTTCCAAGTAGTAAACAATGATGTCAGGAAGTGCACATAAACCGGGACCTCACACAGCGGTCCTGTACAGTGATCTGTGTTCTGCTGTGTCAGGTGGACACAGAAGGCACAGATTGCGGTGCTGCACGCTCCCCTCTGGCCGTTTATTGGCATGCGCCCAACGGGAAGAGTTTTAACTGTTACTAAACCCACAACAATAAAATCAGTCTGTATATGCAGTAAAGCATGTTTGTTATACTCACTGTGGAGCCTAAGGGGTTAATTCTCTGCATTGTGTAATAAGAATGTTTGACAATGTCTAATCCCTTCTTCCACAGTTCTCAATTAATCTCCTGATAGAACAGACTCTTGGGGGCAAGCTGTACATTCACAGTTTAGTGTGTATTGCTAGAGAGTTTTTTCTTTTTCTTGGACAGCCTCATAGAACAGTGATAGAAGAATGAAAACTCCTCCTATAAGCTTTAACCTGTGCTCTGTTTTGCACTGATAGAAGTCACAGTACTGATGAGAAAAGGTATTTAGCAGTTTATATTTACTAAAATAATTGCATTTCCATGTTATGTGTACTGTGGGAGACCAGATATAGTGAATGCAGGGTCCTGGATTTAGTAGCACTTTAAATCATTCTGTCTGGATCCAGTACATCAGAAAGAGATTTAACTTTATTGTCTGGTTTAGTCTGTGCCATATACTGTATGTTTGTCTCGCAGCCACTTCTTCAATTAGGAAGACTGATTCTTTTTGTCATCCTAGATGAACCCGGAAGAGGGTTATCATTATTCAAGCCTATGGTCTTAAGGATCAGGTTCCACCCCTTCCTGCTTAAAACACACCCTACTAGATCTGTTAGTGCTTATATGGCTATTTCAGTAGCAGACAACTGCTTTTCAAATTTTGTAAGGTTGTCACTTGGTCTTTTTTTCACATGTTCTTTAGGTTTTTCTAGGTAGATGTTCAGGCCTCATCTGAAACTAGCTTCAGCCGTAAGGTCCTTCAGTCACCTCTTTGAGCTGAAGGCAGTTTTTTCTGTGTTGTTGTGTTTTTTTGTGGGCCCGTTGACTTTTTGTTTGATGTTCTGCCCATTCTTCATTTGGACTGCTTTGGGACATCCCAAATGTCTCTAAATCCTGTGTCCCTCAGTGAAGGAGAAAGAAAAAAGGATTTTTGTAATCACAGTAAAATCCTTTTTTTAGTTCATTGAAGAATACAGGCCCTCTGTGTTCTTGGTTTACTCTCTGTACTGCTTTGTTATAAATGAAAGCATTTTTTACCAGTGTTTATATCTTGCTGTAGGCTGCAGTTTAAATTATATATGTCTAAATCCCATGTTCTTCAATGAACTCCTATTTCTTTCAAAGTTAGAGTTTAGCTTAAATGGACAATTGTGCTTTTGAAATGAATTGGCTCTTTTGAAGGCAAACTGTACTGAAGAACTATGGAGGCTACCATTGTTGACCTCTCCTTCTGGAAAGTCTTCTTTACTAGCTCTATTACTTACTCAGTGGCTTCAGTACTTAATGAGTCACTGACCTGGGAACATGTATGCAAGCCAGGAGTTTTGTATTCACTCTGGCTTTTCTAATCTGCATGTTTTTTTTGGGTTGGATTCTTAGAAAGTTCTAGAGCCAGAGACAGCCAAGCAACCAACATTTTAAGAAGGGCAGCAATGGCTGCCTTTATTGTATTTAGTCAACTAAAATATGATTGCAGATGTAACATTTTTCTTGTACTTTCTTTTTCTTTGTAAGCTCTCATCAAAAGATAAGTAATTTGACATTTTCATTGTGCAATCTGACAGTCTGGATTTTGTGTGCAGGTTGTTACATCAGGAGAAAAAATCTCATGATCCTTTTAACATGCATTTTTCTAAACGTTTGTTCACCGTTGACTGGCCAAAGTCATATGGGATGCTCTGCGTTAAAATGTCTGTGAAGTTCCTTTTTCCTATAGCTTTGTAATAATTTTATAGTTCTGGAGATTAAAAAATGCAGCATACAATTTACTTTAAATTATTTTTATCACAAACGTGTAATAACTACCGTATTTTTCGCTTCATAAGACGCACTTTTTTCCCCCCAAAAAAGGGGGGGAAATATCAGTGCGTCTTATGGAGCAGCCAGTCCGGTATTTCCGCCGCCGCCACCACCGTGTCAGAATACCGGGCCAGCCGCTCAGCTCTACTCTGCAGCAGGACCTTACCTGTTCCTTGGTCCAGCGCTGTACAGTCTTCCCGCGCCGGCATCTTTAGTGTGGGCACCCGACTGTGACAGCGGGGTGCTCACTGCGCATGCGCGAGAAGCTCTCTGCTTTGTGAATGGTCCTGCGTCTTCTGGGACACATGACAGGTCCCAGAAGACTCCGGGCCATTCACAAAGTGCAGCGCTTCTCTTGCATGCGCAGTGTGATCCCGGCTGTCACAGCCAGGTGCCCACACTAAAGGGAGGACAACTCCGCGGAAGTGGGATGGGAGCGGGTACCTGTCACATTCAGGTACCCACTCCCCCTCCCTCCCCAAAGGTCCGCAGTCTCTTGGTCATCCCCTGTACTGTCTGCAGTCTCTTGGTCATCCCTGTACTGTCTGCAGTCTCTGGTCATCTCATGTACTGTGTCCGCAGTCTCTTGGCCATCCCCTGTACTGTCTGCAGTCTCTTGGTCATCCCCTGTACTGTCTGCAGTCTCTTGGTCATCCCCTGTACTATCTGCAGTCTCTGGTCATCCCCTGTACTATGTCCGCAGTCTCTGGTCATCTCCCGTACTGTGTCCGCAGTCTCTGGTCATCTCCTGTACCATGTCCGCAGTCTCTGGTCATCTCCTGTACCGTGTCCGCAGTCTCTGGTCATCTCCTGT
Organism: Staurois parvus; assembly: GCF_062004578.1. NCBI lineage: Eukaryota > Metazoa > Chordata > Amphibia > Anura > Ranidae > Staurois > Staurois parvus. The sequence goes on along the minus strand of NW_028319228.1, from coordinate 4,998,262 downwards.
ACCGTGTCCGCAGTCTCTGGTCATCCCCTGTACTGTGTCCGCAGTCTCTGGTCATCCCCTGTACTGTGTCCGCAGTCTCTGGCCATCTCCTGTAGTATGTCCGCAGTCTCTGGCCATCTCCTGTAGTGTGTCCGCAGTCTCTGGCCATCTCCTGTAGTGTGTCCACAGTCTCTGGTCATCTGTACTGTGTCCGCAGTCTCTGGTCATCTCCTGTACTGTGTCCGCAGTCTCTGGTCATCTCCTGTACTGTGTCCGCAGTCTCTGGTCATCTCCTGTTCTGTGTCTGCAGTCTCTGGTCATTTCCTGTACTATATCTGCAGTCCATTGGTTCAGAATATTTTTTTTCTCCTCTAAAACCTCGGCACGTCTTATGGTCAGGTGTATCTTATGGAGCGAAAAATACAGTATATCTGCAATCTTCTCATGTCAAATGCATAATCATATCATTTTGCTTAGGGATAGCAACATTAACATATTTTTTTCACAGATCATTTCATCATTAATTTTTTGGATTAAGAGAAGCTGGTCAGATGAAAACAAAAAAGAGTAAGTGGTATACTTTTGATATTAATAATAGTAATATGCAATGATTATCAGACCTTTGAATACAACATTTCTGTGTGCAGTCACTGTTATCCTGTGTTTATTTGTAATATATTAATGCAAGACACATAGAATTTGATTAAGTTTACATGTACACCCTGGAATAATTAGTTGTTTAGTTGCAGTTAGGGTACCCTTGGATAGTCACTGCAATATGGCCCTTTGCATTGGTTGGGAGACCACTTACTGTAAAGGGAACACATGGAAGGATAGTTATGCCTATTAATATATAAGCACCCACTTCCTCCTCACCATTTCCATCCTTTATAACCTCTTTTATTTACCTCTGAGGGATCGGGAACTTCATACAACAGCCTTGGCCTACACTAGCTCTACTTTTTTTATGAGCCTGGAGAAGGCATCTGCTTGCTTTCTTGCTGTAGACTTGAGGGTAGATTATTTCTTTAGCAGCTCTATTGGAGAAAGTAAAGTTGACTATAGATGGGTAGAATGTTCAAAGAACGTTTATTGTTTTAATCATTAGTGGGTCATATCGACATTAGTTTTCAACTGTATTGACGAGAAAATTTGAAGGACAAACACATTTCTAATAGTGTATTTTTTGTTTGGGAAAGTCCATTGATTCCAAAATCAAATGTTAAAAGATATTTGAATTTTCTGAGAATTGTCATACAAATTTTCATAAGAATTTTAGTTCAAATTTCTTTCCATCTATTGCCAGCTTTACACATGTACAGTAAACCATGGTTCAATGGGTCAGTTAAGAGAACTGGATGATGTCAGGGATGGAATGTCTTGAAGGCGGTTTGATCATGCCTGCACATTATACTAATGTCCTTTATCTGTTAGTGACTTAAGCAGCTAATAGATTATGCAATTTTCTTTCCCATGGTGGAAGGAAAGAAAATCGCTCGATTCTGACTATGTTGATGGGGGAATCCCTCCCACAGCACTATTGTGTTCTGCCAGCAGAGACCCTTTCCGGCCATAGAAATACAATATTTACTGCTTGCGGCTATAGCCACCGACAGTAATTGAATGTAAAATATCTGGCAGGTTTCTTGTACCTAAATTGAGTAATGGATCGGCTTTGGTACAACCAGCCTACCCATAGATGGATCGAATCTCGGCCGGTCCCTGCAGAACCAACCAAAATTCAGTCCATCTATGGCAAGCTTTAAACTATTCATCAGTTCTCCTGACTACTGCCTGCTTTTTTACATTACAGGGCAGCTGTCCGATTGATGAGGAGAACTATACTGTGAAAGTAATACAATTTATTTATTACAGGTACTTATTTAGGTCAATTTGCCCAGCGCTTTACATATATACATATATATTGTACATTCATATGTGTACAATCTAAAGTCCTTAACCTAAATTCATACATACACATACAGTGGGGCAAAAAAGTATTTAGTCAGCCACCAATTGTGCAAGTTCTCCCACTTAAAAAGATGAGAGAGGCCTGTAATTGGCATCATAGGTAGACCTCAACTATGAGAGGCAAAATGAGAAAAAAAATCCAGACAATCACATTGGCTGATTTGGAAAGAATTTATTTGCAAATTATAGTGGAAAATAAGTATTTGGTCAATATCAAAAGTTCATCTCAATACTTTGTTATATATCCTTTGTTGGCAATGACAGAGGTCAAACATTTCCTGTAAGTCTTCACAAGGTTGGCACACACTGTTGCTGGTATGTTGGCCCATTCCTCCATGCAGATATCCTCTAGAGCAGTGATGTTTTGGGGCTGTCGTTGGGCAACACGGACTTTCAACTCCCTCCAAAGGTTTTTTATGGGGTTGAGATCTGGAGACTGGCTAGGCCTATGGGTTCTCTTTTAAACATATGCTTTTCCATACTTCCTAAGCCATAGCAGTTCCATGCAAAGACATATTGTAGTTATATGTTAATATGTAAGCATTAAATGCTCTTGCTTTTTTAACCAGTGTTTCGGCTGAGCATATACACACCATCTCTGTGACCTGCTTATGTGTTCTTACATTGCCTGAAGTAGCCCCATTGCTTGAAGAACTACTTCTTTGTCATTGGTCTGGGCCAAAAGAGGTGCTTGACAACTACTTCTTGGAAGCTTTAAATAATGCCATGTTGAGGTAAGTCAGCAAAAGCTTATTGTCCTAAAAGATTAAAGGGCTCATGACAGAAAGAAAGGAAGCTTATATTGCTCCCACGTTTCTTGCTTTAATATTTTTACCTACTATGAAAATCATAATTTGGATGATTGCTTTAGACAGTTCTTTGACTTTTTATACCTGTCTGATATTGAGTGGGTAATATTTTTGCTATATAACAAAAAGATATTGTGTTTGGTTTAGGAGACATATCGAAAATAGTTAAATCAACTCTGACACATAAGTAAACTTGTTTCAAGCAAGCACATACAGCCGTGGAGAAATATTTTTGGTATCCTTCCACAAAAAAAGTAAAGACCCACAATTTTCTCTGAAAAAAACTTGAAACGGACGAAAGTAAATTGCATCCTTCAAATCCAATATTTTGTTGCACAAACATTAGAGGCAATCACTGCAAGCAATCATTTTCTGTAGCTCTCCGTGAGACTGCACCTGCCATCAGATATTGCCTTCTTCAGGCTACATGTTTCAAATCTTTCCATAGATGTTTGATAGAATTCAGATCATAGAAGGCCACTTCAGAACAGTCAAGTGTTTTGTTGTTAGCAATTTTGGTTGCTTTGAACTGTTTGTTTTGGGTCACAATCCTGTTGGAGTACCTATGACCTGCGACTGGGACAGAACTTTCTGACACTCAGCAGTACACTGCACTCAAGAATTCCTTGGGTGTCCTGAGGTTTAATTGTGTTCTGCACAGATTCAAGGCACCCAATGCCAGATGCAGGAAAGTAGCCTCAAAACATAACTGCGTCTCCTTCATGTTTTACATTATATAAGGTGGTATTGAAAGCTTTAGTTTTCATATGTAAACATAGAACAGATGTGAGTTGCAAATATCTCCAGTTTTGTATCATCATTCCAAAGAACATTCTCCCAGTATTGTTTTTTGTCAATATGCATTTTAGTAAATTCCAGTCTGACTTTTTAAAGCTTTTTTCCTCTCGTGTCTTCTTTCTTTGACTCCACTGCCCCTCATAAAGGGATGGACAGTTCAACTGTACGCTGATGTATCTTGTAGTTCAGGCTGTATCTTTTTGGGAGTCTTCCTTGGCTCTATGTCTGCCATTCACCCTATCCTTCTGTTCAATCTTAGCATGATTTTCTTCTACAGCCATGACCAAGGCACACTTCCATGGACCTTAAACTTCCTAATAAGTGCAACTATAGCCACAAGAACTACACACTGTTTGGGGATGGTCTTAAATCCTTTCTCCTCGGACCACCCTATCCTTTGCTTTCTTTGGTCTATGTGTGTGGTGTACTGGATGAAACCAAGCAGAGGATTGACTGCTTTTCTCCATTCAAATGTCAAAACTCAGAATAATGGATTTTTCAACCATTTTCTTTCCTAGTGTTAATGGTCATCAATACAAATAGAGAAGGTGACTCCTCCTAGCAGGGACAAAGACCACAATAAAATTTTTAAAGTGGTTCTAGACCTATTCTATCCAAAACTAAAAAAAAAAAGGTTTAGATATACAGTTGTGTTCAAAATTATAGCAGTGTGTTGAAAAAAGTGAATAAAGCTTAAAATCCTTCTAATAGCTTTTATTTCCGTACACACAAATGCATTGGGAACACTACACATTCTATTCCAAATCAGAACATGAAGAAAAATATATCAAATTTGTGTTGTTCCTCTAAAAAAATTGAAGAAAAGTGAATATTAAACACATCAAAAAAATAGTAGTGTTTGTATTCTTCTTTACAAACTCAAACATTCACTATATAAACTGAAAAATGTTTGAAGATTTTGCTTTCCTTTGAATCATTTAATTAATATTTAGTTGTATAAGCACTGTTTCTGAGAACTGCTGTACATCTGTGGGATTGCTGTGACATCCGGGGATTGGGCTGGCCACTCCATAACATCAATCTTGTTGGTCTGGAACCAAGATGTTGCACGTTTACTGGTGTGTTTGGGGTCGTTGTCTTGTTGGAACACCCATTTCAAGCGCATTTCCTCTTCAGCATAAGGCAGCATGACCTCTTCAAGTATTCTGATGTATTCAAACTGATCCATGATCCCTGGTATGCGATAAATAGGCCCAACACCGTAGTATGAGAAACATTCCCATTTCATGATGCTTGCGCAACCATGCTTCACTGTCTTCACAAACCATGCTTCACTGTCTTTTCAAAGAATGAATGAACATGCCCCTTTCAATTAGGGATTCAATTACACAGAATCAGCAGCATGCATGTCATGACTGTTGGGTCTGTTGTATTTCTATTACTCTACTACACCTGCTAGTAAATTATTTGCCATGTAGAAATATCATTTCTACCAAAAACAGTGATTGATCAGGTTAGTGATGTCTGACTGCTATTATTTTGAACACAACTGTACTTTCAGCAGCTCTGTGTATAGAATTAGATATATTGTAATTAGCTGTAATTCTAACAGCTGCAACTGTTACAATGTATCAGAAATGTATGTACATTTTAGAAAGTGACATTGAAAAATGAATTTGTCACATTTACATTTTAGTCATGAATGGATTGTAACTGAAAACATTCGTAAAGGTTATAGAGCAGTTTAGTTTCTTATGTCTTCATCAATAATACAATACCTACAACAATTTAAACACATATTGGGCAGCATAGTAGCTAAGTGGTTAGCACTTCTGCCTAGGAGCACTAGGGTCATTGGTTTGAATCCCAACCACGACACTACCTGCCTGGAGTTTGCATGTTTTGCCTGTGTGGGTTTCCTCCAGGTACTCCTGTTTCCTCTTACACTCCAAAGACATGCTGTAGGTTAATTGGATCATGTCTAAATTGACCATAGTATGTATGAATGTGAGTTAGGGACCTTAAATTGTACACACCTTGAGGGCAGGGACTGATGTGAATGTACAATATATATTTGAAGTGCTGCATAACTTGACAGCACTATATAAGTGTCTGAAATAAATAAATATAAGGTAAGTTGTATCATGATTTCTCACCAAAAGGACTTTATTTCCCTATTCTTTGTAGTTAATTTCAGTCAGATATATATTTTAAAGGCTAATTTTAGTATGTAAAAAATAGTAATTGCTGACATCCTCCAAAGAATGTTGGTTGCCTGGCCATTTCTGGATTCAGTACTTTGAATTACTGATGTGGAACAAGCTTGCAGGTTAATTAGAAAGTAAAGTCGAAACTCCTGATCTGCACACTTGTTCCAAGTCAGTGACTGTGAAGTGCTAAGAGCACTAGAACAGAATAACAGCCAGGTAGCTAACACTTTCAGAAGTGGTGAGCTCTTTAATATGGTTCTAAAGGCAAGACATTCTTAACCGTAATGTATTCCTTGCAGTAAGATAAAAAATGTCCCAGTAGTTGTATTCCCTCCCCCCCCCCACACACCCCCCTCCCAATATACTTGCCTGAGTCCTCTCTCAAATAAGCACTGTGCTCATCTACAGCAGTGCTGGTCTCTGTTTCTCTCTGTTCCAGGACGTAGAGGCAGCAGTGGGAGCCATTAAGGAGGGAGCGCATGATGGGGGGGGGGGTGCGAGTGGCGCTGTGTGTCTTTGGACGCACTCAGCTTGCTTTGGGGGCACACACAGAATAGGAGGAACTGAGAGCACTAGTGTGAGTCTACTCTAGACTGCTACACTGTTTATTTTACATTCTTTGCAGCCACACAAAAAACACAATAGTCCGAATCTGTTGAAATAAAACATATTGGATAAGGACTATATGGGCCTATTTTACAAACAGTGGAGAAAAAAATTGTTGAACTCTCAAACATTTGGCCATAGCACAGTCCGGTTTTATCTGTCAACTTCAGCAATGGAGGTTACTAAAAGCAACTTCTGTACCTTTGCTTAGTGTTTTTCTGATTTAGCTTTTATATATCAGCCCTTTATTATTTGCTGAAATTTCTCATGATTGAAATATTGTGTTACTTGAGCAAGAAATAATTTGGAAAAATTGTGCTCACTTACAATATGCAAGAAATGTCTAAAACTGCTATATTGCTGGCATGCATTGGAAAGGCAGCAACCTGCCAAGTCAGCTTCTTATGTCAAAAGTAATTTTACAGAGTAAGAATAATGGGGACATGATAAAGAGATGATTATGCAGCTAAGTCATTTAAATATTATTCAGATTAACTATGAATTGGTAATAATAATATGAGTTTGGAATACATATGCTTACGTTGTTAGGATTTGTGCTTGGTCATATTGCCATCTAGTGGCAGACTTTCAAAACTGGATGAAGGAACATTGTTTTAGTTATTGTTCTGAACTTTCAAGGCATGTAATTACAAAGTCTAGGCATAGAAAGATATCCAGCCACTATACAAATGCACCATATTTCATGAACATAGGACCCTTTTAGATGGAGTGGACCCCCAGGAAAACAGCGAGGAAAAATATGGATGAATTGGAATTTTTAACTTGTAGCAGTGAACTACAAGCCTATGTTTTGCTTCATGCTTATGTACCATCTGTGCTACACATTCCTTTGGGCATCAGAGAACCCTCATCAGCAGATAGAACTATTCATCATTTTTCTTTTTTTTTTCTTTATAAATTCTTAGTGTTGGGACCCCCAGAATTTAGTCCACAACTACCTTACTGTCCAAGGACACCTTTAAAATAATGTTCCTTTTAAAAAAAATAGAAGATCAAAGGCAGTAAAAGAACACTTTACTTTTTATAAAATATTAGTTTGACAATATACTGTACATATGTTTATCCTGAGTGTGTTTTAATTCACGTACTGTTAATTGACTTTACTATCTCTACTGGGCGTCTGTTCCGAGCATCTGCTACTCTATCGGTACAATAATACTATCAAACAGCATTGAATTTTAATATAAGATAAATAGTGCAGCGCTGCACTATTTATCTTATATTGTTTGTTTGAAGGTTGATGGTTTTCCTTTTTAGTGTATCAGCTGCTGTGTCGGTTAGCGCTCACTGAATCCCTCATTACCATATTTATACAGCATTGAATTTTCCTCCTGCTAGTTTGAGGTCATGGCCCATATTTAAAGTAATGCCCTCCTGAACCATACTCATACCATGAAATATGTTCCGCTAGTTCACTGTTTAATGAGATCAGTCTGAAAATTTAGGAACAGAACAGGGAGATGGCATGTGAAAAGGGCTCAGTCTCAAAATCAGGAAAGTGAAGCCTTTTGAAAAAGCAAAACCATGATATAGTGGCACGCGGAAAAGAGTTTTCAGGCTAAAAAATAAAGCAGCAAGATTTTTAAAATACCTTCAGGTTTGATTTGAATCAGAAAATCCAGCTTTTATATTTAATCTCCATCATATATAGTTTCATGTGTATATTATATATCATATATTGTAGCCTAACTCAACAAACTTCTCATGAATTCTTATTGGAATTGCAACCTCTTATCACCCCCATCACCGTGATACTTGTCTGAGTAAAGCTGAGAAGAGAATGCATTAACTAGGTAAGGGCTATACTTTTTGAAGTCTCAGATTCAAGGCCACTTAGAAGATAAGTATACTAACCACTATGGGGATTCAGGTAATGGGGCAAGAAATCCCCCTCCACCCTATGAAAAAAAATAGTTGTTAGTTATTAGGTCCACTTCCATGAAAAAAAAATACAGAAAATAAAAAAAAATCTATCATATACAATTGTTATACAATCCATATTCCAATTCAGTGTTATTAAAATTGCCTTTCCTTTTCAATATGTAAAAGCTATAATTGTCTATAAAATCCAATGCATAATGGAAACCTGGAGGCATTCTATACACAGTTAGTGTACATAACTTTCCAAAAAAGGGAATTTCCTGCTTGTGTGATTGGCTCACTAATTTTCCTGGACATCTACACAAAGATGCAAAATAAATTTTAGGCATACTCTGCAGTAGAAATTTCATTTTGGTGAGATACTGCCTAAGGGTCAACTACTTCTAAAGGGATGTAGACACTGAACTATGCTCATTAGAATACTCCAAGCTCATCAGCTGTAAAAAATGCACACAGACACACAGAATCAGTCTTCCAAGAAATATTTGAACATACAGGTTTTTCATGAGAATGGAAACAGGCGAGAGTTTGCTAAAAGGTTTGTTAAAATCCTTGCAATGTACATAGGTCACCCAAAGGAGATTGTTGTTTTTTTCATAACAAAAGTAGAGTTACTCTTTAAGTGAATTTGTGGCCAGACTCTGGACATTATAGTATTTACTTTGTCTTAGCAAGCAGTAAGTGAGCTTTTAAACAAGCCATTACTGAGTTCTGTAGCTACAGGCTCTCTAGAGCAACTCATCCTCAAAGTTTACAACAGAAGCTCTGAAGCCATTTAAGTCCTGCTCTCAGCAGCTCAGATCACCCTATTCTCCCCTTCCAGAGTACCTGCTCTTGTCTTACCTAACTGAGAAAATAAAGAAAGAATGTAAATGCTTATGTGTCTATAGCCTGGCCACAGGCACACTTTATATTTGGGAGATTAAGAAGTATACACACTGAAAAGGGTATGTGTCATGTTGTTTCTTAAGTACTGCTACAGAGCGGCAGGGCTGTGCAAAATCACGTATATATGCGTGATTTGCATTTCCAGGTAGGGAGTACGCAGGTGCCCTACCCACAATGCCATTGGCGGCTAGGGATATCAATCACTGGGTCCTGGCCAGAGATTTTCCGCCAGCATCGGTAATCATCGGGGAAAGCTGACAGGGGGAGAGACCTGTGTGTAAACTACACAGGTCTCTCTCCTGCCAGCAAGTACATGCTGCTTTGTATTTCTCGCAGCAGAGAAATACAAAGCAGCATGTCTCGCCAGTAAATCATACACAACACATAATGTAAAACAGTACACAGTTAACCCTTTAATCACCCCATATGTTAACCCCCTCCTGCCCAGTGTCATTAGTACAGCGTCAGTGCTTTTTATCTTTCAATATTTTTATTGAAAAATTGGTATCCACAGAAATAGAAACATTGCCCTCCTACATGGTGAGTTGGGGAGAATAAACATATTCATAAAATATATAGGCACTTGAGAAAACATTAGTCGATGATGTTGTAAACAGGAAACACCATCCCCACAGGGTAGCAAATGTTCCATCAGTCAGTAAACATAGGCAGTTTCATATAGATATTTATCAACAATAAGAAACCCCAAAAAAAAGATTAATAATATAAGAATCGAAAGGAAAGATCCAGGATAGGTCAGAAAAGAAGGGGGGAGGAGGGGAGAGAAAAGAGGAAAAAAAAGGAGGGAAAGAAAAGGAAAAAGGGAAAGAGGGCCAGCAGTAGTTCTATTAAGTAATAGAGATATTTCTGATCCATGGTTCCCATGTCACCTCAAATTTAGAAGTATCATTATTGACAATGCTAGCACGTTTATCAGTGTCAGTGCTTTTTATTAGCACTAATCATTGTATTAGTGTCATTGGGTTATCAGTGGCAGTCAGTTCCCACCCAGTGTCAGAATGCGCACCGCAGTCCCACTATAAGTTGCTGATCGCCGCCTGGACAGGAAGGGGGGTAAATCCTCTGGAGAGCAATTGGTTAAATAAAGCAATGCCCCAGGCCATCCTTAGCAATGTAAAAATGAAAATAACCAGATTTAGGATGCAGAAGTGGGTGTAAATTGCTTTGGCAGATTTTTAAACGGGTATCCATAGAACACAGGACAATAGCTGATGATCTTTTTATTTACCTTTTCAGAGAAAATGTTGCTCCCATTAGTGCAGGCCACAAGTCCAGGAGCTTAAGCATTTGGGTGCACAGTCACTGCTAAAGGGGCATTTTAGAATTAAAATAGGCTGATCATTCCCTTCAATACAGTTCAAAAAGGAAATGAAAGTATCTCAGCCCTTCTATGATTTCTAGATTGCTTACCCTAGGAAAGATTGCTAACCCAGTTCCAAATTTTGATTTACGTAAGGCATACTGTAGATCCCTAACCAGAATTGTCTGTGTCTGTCCCAAAGCCCCAACTGTGTTTGTTTTTAAAGGCTTTAGCTTTTGAAAATATGGACCCCGTGGATTGTGTACTCTCAGTAGGAGCAGAGGATGTTATGCCTCTGAGGAACCACGAACCTGGATAGTCCATAGAGGGAGCATGTTGACCCTTTCTCCCTCCACTAACTTTCCTCTCCTTCTTTATCCCTTTCTTTCTCTCATATTCTCTTCTTTCTCTTCTTCTTTAATCTTTTCACTTTTCTGTTCTTTAAAGTCTCGTAATTTGTCCCTCTCTAATGCCTGGTACACAGTATAATTTTTTTTTCCGTTCAACTCAGCTGGCTAACAATGTTAGTACAGTGATCCCCCCTGCTGTGCTATTATGTTCTGACAGGGGGTCTGCCCCGCCTGGGCACACTGATCAGCGCTTGAGAGACCGGCTTCTGTTGGACAAGGAGCTGTACACATAGGCCAAACGTCGGCTAGTTTCTACTGTACCAGCTGTTTTTGGCTGATATTCAGCCCATGTGTACCCTAAATAAGAACACTTTGACAACAAAACCAATTACTAGCTTAGTGGATTCTGTTGGTATCTACAGTTTTTTGCTTTCTTCTAATACAATAAGTTCTTAATTTGCTGGTATGTAAGTATATAAACACGTCGTCTATGGGATATTTGTCATTCCAATGATCTTGATGACTGCATTTGTCTCTGTTGCACTCTGTTATGTATGCCATTGTGCAGATGTAAACAAGGAGTGCAGCGCTAAATTCAAACTAAAGTGAACCAGTAAATATATAAAAGACAGATTAAACTCAAAAATGAAAAGTTCATAAATTGATAATATAGGATCCCAACCGCAGTGATAATCAAATGCTTGTGCTTGGAAGGTATAGTAAAAATGCGCACTCACCGGATGTGCATTGAATATGCGCATATAAATAGATCCCACACGGTCCACTTATGGGAGCGGGATATGCCAGGCATGTTGTAAACTTCCTTCAGGGTATGGAACAGCACAGTAGAATTTCTTGAGCTGGGTAAATGGTCTGTTCATCCAGAGGTCCCATTTAAGGATAGATGGGTCTGCAGCTTGTGTTACAGGAATTCCCTCCTCTGGGTGCTTGAATGGGCCAGGCTCATGAGAAGGCTCTGTAATTTAATAGCTCCATAAAGGAGCCACACAAAAGGTGCCCATAGTGTAGTAGTATAAAATATAGTATTTATTCCATGAAAATTAAAATATAAATATAAAGTATCAAAATAACTATTGCAGAGTGAACGCAGCACTGACCAAGGACAAAGATGGCCTCTGGACCTTCACAAGGCTCCGGGGGCGTGACGTCACAGCATGTTGGCTCCAACACCGCCAAGACATGTGCTGATTCGTTATATAGGAGAAATTACGCATGTGCACTATGTCACCGCCATTATGGCGAAGAGCGTGAAGTGCACATGTGCTCCGTCTAGGCGCCATTTTGCCATGGATCGAGGTCAAAAAACAACTATTAATGTTGTTCAGGACATTGTTGTGACTTAGATGATGTTCAGAGCACATTTTATGCCCAATTCATGCAAAACTCCACGTAATCCCAAGGGGTTCACATACTTTTTCTTGCAACTGTACATCATAGAATAATTAAACTGAAATATATTTGTATTGCACTGCAATTTTTTTGTCAGCAGTCGCTTTTACCTTGGAACTCTCCCATGGATGCCATTTTTGCCCAGTCTCTTTCTTTTGTGGCCTCTTGGATGAGTCGTTGTTGTGCTCTTGGAGTAATTTTGGTAGGCCAGCCACTCCTGGGAAGGTTCATCACTGTTCCAAGTTTTCTCCATTTGTGGATAATGGCCATACCATTACATGTCATTTACTTTGTTGCTCATCTGTTCTTGAATTTCTTTAGATTGTGGCATGATGTGTTGCTTTTTTAAATATTTTAGCATGCTTCATTTTGTCAGATAGCTTCTATTTAACCGGTTCCCGCCTGTCAGGGATCCTACAGCGGTAGCCTCTAGCACTCCACAGACCGGATTCCCCCAAGGCGCGGAATCTAAGTCCCTACCTGCTTGTTCACCAGAGCCCCTGATGGTGGGGATGGACTTGGAGCAGGCCGAGACCAGGTCGCGGCCCCTGAGTTCACCCAGCTGTGGTAGGAGCACCGTTGGAGGTGTATAGCAGGTGAGAGTCTGATGTGAGGAGGTCACAAGAGCAGCGTCAGGCAGGCCGGGTCGGTAACAGTGGTGGCAGCGTGGTACAAAATCAGCAGGCAGAGGAATAAACAGGTCACAAGCCGGGTTCGTTAACAGGAGATCAGAACGTGCAGGGTTAAGCAGGAGAATGGTCAGACAAGCCAGGGATCAGAACAGGAGACAGACAGCAAATCAGGGTCAGGCAGGGTCGGCAACAAACAATCTACTCACAGGAACTTCAGGAAACAGGTAAGACCATACGGCACTTGAGCATTGCAAGAGCTGGGTTTAAATAGGCCGCCCAACTCCTGACAGGTGCTCCTGGGTCCTAGTGCCTGCCCGGCGCCGTCATTGGTGACAGGCGCGCCTGGGTCCTAGTGCCTGTCTGCCTTTATGTCTTGTCAGGATTCTACGCATGTGCAGATTCGATCGCCAAGGCGATCTTCCCATTCCCTGACATTGCCCCCCCTTACGGGCAGCCTCCGGATGCCCACCCGATTCCTCCTTTGTGGCTGGCTATGACGGAATTCTCGTACTAATCTGGGGGCATGGACATTCTGGGCTGGTTCCCACGAATTCTCCTCCGGCCCAAAGCCTTTCCACTTGATCAGGTATTGTATCTGACCACCCCTCTTCCTACAATCCAAAATTGCCTCCACCTCAAATTCCTCCTCCCCATTGATATCTATAGCTTCTGGAGGTCTAGACCTGCGGTCTAAAAAGGGGTCTGGAACTGCAGGTTTTAATAATGATCCGTGGAAGACTGGATGTATTTTGAGGGACTCGGGGAGAGTCAGTTTAAATGCCACTTCATTAACCTTGCGTTCTACTGGGAAAGGTCCCACAAATTTGGGTGCCAATTTTCTGGATGGGCATGTCAGTTTTAAGTTGGCTGTTGACAACCAAACCCGATCCCCAGGGTGTATGACCAATTCTCCCTTCCTCCTCCTGTCACAGAACCTCTTACTGTCTTCTTGGGCCTTAGCCATTGTTTCCTGTAATACCTTGTTATTGGTAGTAAAGAATTCTAAGGTGTCCTGGGCTGCCGGGACTGAGTTCTCAGGAACCAGGTCTGGCAGGAAGGTAGGATGGAACCCATAATTGGCAAAGAATGGGGATTGGTTGGTGGCGGAATGATTCGCATTATTATATGCAAATTCTGCCATTGGTAGAAGTGTCAGCCAGTCATTCTGCAGGAATGATGTGTAGCATCTCAGATATTGCTCGAGAGTCTGATTGGTTTGTTCTGTCTGCCCGTTTGTCTGGGGGTGATATGCTGACGAAAAAGATAACTTAATCTCCAGCCCCTCACATAGCGCTTTCCAGAATTTGGACGTAAATTGCACCCCCCGGTCTGAGACAATCTCTCTTGGCACTCCGTGAAGCCTCACAATCTCTCTAATGAACACTTGGGCTGTTTCGGAGGCAGATGGTGTCTTGGCTAGTGGAAGGAAATGGGCCATTTTAGAAAGGCGATCCACTACCACAAAGATCACGGTGTGATCTTGCGAGGGTGGCAATTCTACAATAAAATCTAAGGAGATCATACTCCAGGGACGGTCAGGTATTGGTAAAGGTCTCAATAGGCCCAGGCCTTGTCTCTGGTAGGTTTATTCCGGTTGCAGATGGGGCAAGATCTCACGTACACTTCACAATCCTTGGCCATGTTTGGCCACCAAAATGTGCGTCGTGCCAGATCTATAGTCTTATGTATCCCAAAGTGGCATGGCAGTAACCTAACACCAGGGACTGGACCTCCTTGGGTACCATGATCTGTTCCCCCTTCCAGAAGAGCCCCTCCTTATTCAGTAGGGAGACTCCAGGCAGGTCAGAGACCCGGGTGGAAGCAGCCTGCAATTTAGACAACAGCTCAGATTGAAGCAGTAGGAAGCTACCTGCTGGCAGGATGGTATCTGGCTGGGGGGGTCTCTCCAGGGTCCTCAAACATCCGGGAAAGAGCATCTGGCTTAGTGTTTTTTGACCCAGGACGATACGTTATGTGGAGGTTAAACCTTGCAAAAAACAATGCCCATCTGGCCTGGCGTGGACGGAGGCGTTTAGCGGTTTTCAAGTACTCGAGGTTTTTGTGGTCGGTATAGACCAGAATGGGATGTGGGGCCCCCTCTAGCAGATATCGCCATTCCTCCAGAGCGGTCTTAATGGCCAGCAATTCCCGATCCCCAATATCATAATTCCTTTCCAAAGGGGAGAGCTTCCTAGAAAAGAAAGCCACTGGGTGCATCAGCTCCTTGGCCCCTACCCTCTGTGATAACACTGCTCCTACAGCCACTTCCGATGCATCTACCTCTAGTATGTAGGGCAATGATGCATCAGGATGGTTCAGAATGGGAGCCGTTGTGAATAGCTTTTTCAATGCCTCAAAAGCTGCCTGTGCTGCTGGGGTCCATTGGAAACGTACTCCCACTTTGGTGAGCTGAGTAATGGGTGCTACCAGGCCTGAAAAGTTCTTTATAAATTTTCTATAAAAATTGGCAAACCCAATAAACCTTTGGACGCCCTTCTTATCCGTGGGGGCAGGCCATTCCAGGATGGCCGAGATCTTTTGAGGGTCCATAGCGATCCCCGTGGTGGAGATAATTAGACCAAGAAATGAGATGCTTTTCTGCTCAAAACAGCATTTCTCAGCTTTAGCGTAGAGTCCATGCTGACGGAGACGTTCTAGCACACTCCTAACATGTCCCCGATGTGCTTCCAAAGACGAGGAGAATATCAAGATATCGTCCAAGTAGACGATTACAAAAATGTCAAGGAAGTCCCTGAAAATGTCGTTGACAAAGTGCTGGAAGGTGGCTGGTGCATTACATAACCCGAAAGGCATAAATGCCCGAACCGAGTGCGAAACGCCGTTTTCCACTCATCCCCCTCACGTATCCTTACCAAGTTATAGGCACCCCTGAGATCCAGTTTAGAAAAAATGGATGCTGATTTTAACCTCTGAAACAACTCTGGAACCAAAGGAAGGGGGTAGCGTTTTTTGACCGTAATCTTGTTGAGGTCCCTGTAGTCAACACAAGGTCTCAGGGATCCGTCCTTTTTCTCGACAAAGAAAATCCCTGCCCCGGCCGGTGATGTGGAAGGGCGGATAAATCCCTTACGGAGGCTCTCATCAATGTATTCTTTTAGTGCCCCTAGTTCTCGTTCAGATAGTGGAAAAATGCGGCCAAAAGGGATTTCTGAACCTGGGAGCAGATCAATGGGGCAATCATATGCTCGATGTGGGGGAAGAACTTCTGCCCCCTGTGGACTAAATACATCCAAGAATTGGTGGTAGGCCGCAGGCACAATTTGGGCTAACTCGGCATCAGGGCTTACAGCCAGTAGGGCCTGTGTATTTAATGATAACTTAGATAAACAATGTTCCTGACAGTATTGTGAGGGAAACTGGACTGACCTGGTCTTCCAGTCAATCTGGGGGTCGTGAGCTCGTAGCCAGGGGAGCCCCAGAATAACTGGAAATAGGGGGGACGCGATGGCGTCCAAACGGAGGAACTCCTGGTGATGTCCCGCCACTGTGGTGTGTATGGGAGGGGTCTCCCGATCTACCGTCCCCGATTTTATTTGAGACCCATCTGCCAAGAAAATATTCAACCCATGTTCTTTGGTGAGTAACGGTATCTGATGCTGGGTAAGAAAACTGAGATCAACAAAGCAGCTACATGCCCCGGAGTCAATAATAGCCGTCACCTGTATGCTTCCTCCTGGGAGCTGAAAAGACACAGGTACAGCCAAGTGAGTGGGGTTGCCTGTGCACACAGTAGATATATTAGAGAAAATAGAGGATTTACAGTATTTCTCCGGACAGGAGCGCACCATATGACCCGCTGCTCCGCAGTACAGACACAGGTTGTTTGCCCGACACCTCTGTCGTTCCTCAGTAGAAAGGGAAGGCCGCATCAAGCCGAGTTGCATAGGTTCGGCTCCCTCTGACGGCTCTGGGCCCCGATTGCCGACACTGACCCTTGGCATGACTGGTACTCTTGGCAGCATCCATGAGGTTCTTTGCCCCTAGCTGGACCTCTCCTGTCTCCTTTCCCGCAGTCTGCGATCGATTTGGATCGCACAATCTATTAGACCTTCCAAGGAGTCTGGAACCCCTATTCTTGCCAACTCGTCCTTCAGTGGTTCCGACAGTCCCAACCGGAATTGGTGGCGCAAGGCTGCGTCATTCCATTGTGTATCTCCACTCCAGCGCCTAAACTCCGCAGCATAATCCTCTGCAGCCTGGCGTCCCTGTTGTAGAGAATAGAGGGCTGCCTCAGCCGAGGCAGCTCGATGCGGGTCATCGTACAGCTGTGCCATTGCCTTAAAGAAGGTGGCCACAGTGTTCAAATGTGGGTGGTGGGCCTCCATCAGGCGATGGGCCCATCCCTGAGGTTTGCCCTGCAACAGGGATATAACAAATCCCACCTTCACCGATTCTGAAGAGAAGGTCCGGGGTTGCAGGTCAAAGTACAGCTGGCAGGAGTTCTGGAAGGCCCTGAACTTCCCTCGATCCCCACTGAACCGCTCAGGGGTCGGTACTCTTGGTTCTGGCGGAGGAATTGTAAATGCTGCTCCAGTGGAAGGCCCTGCTGAACCCGTGTCGGGAGGTGTTCCCACTGAGCCCAATGTTGTGGGTGTTGGTGCGGCCAGGCTCTGAACCTGTCCCTCCAGGTGCTTGTATCCCTCTTCCAGGGTCTTCACCGCTCGTGTGAGTGCTGCCAGATGTTGGCACATCTCTTCCCAGGGTGAAGGTCCTCCTCCAGACTCTGTCATGGCCGTATGGTTCTGTCAGGGATCCTACAGCGGTAGCCTCTAGCACTCCACAGACCGGATTCCCCCAAGGCGCGGAATCTAAGTCCCTACCTGCTTGTTCACCAGAGCCCCTGATGGTGGGGATGAACTTGGAGCAGGCCGAGACCAGGTCGCGGCCCCTGAGTTCACCCAGCTGTGGTAGGAGCACCGTTGGAGGTGTATAGCAGGTGAGAGTCTGATGTGAGGAGGTCACGAGCAGCGTCAGGCAGGCCGGGTCGGTAACAGTGGTGGCAGCGTGGTACAAAATCAGCAGACAGAGGAATAAACAGGTCACAAGCCGGGTTCGTTAACAGGAGATCAGAACGTGCAGGGTTAAGCAGGAGAATGGTCAGACAAGCCAGGGATCAGAACAGGAGACAGACAGCAAATCAGGGTCAGGCAGGGTCGGCAACAAACAATCTACTCACAGGAACTTCAGGAAACAGGTAAGACCAAACGGCACTTGAGCATTGCAAGAGCTGGGTTTAAATAGGCCGCCCAACTCCTGACAGGTGCTCCTGGGTCCTAGTGCCTGCCCGGCGCTGTCATTGGTGACAGGCGCGCCTGGGTCCTAGTGCCTGTCTGCCTGTATGTCTTGTCAGGATTCTACGCATGTGCAGATTCGATCACCGAGGCGATCTTCCCATTCCCTGACACCGCCCGGCCTATGGCCGAATGGCGACCGGCAAAGACCCTTGTCCCTCCGGGTGGATGCCATATGGCGTCCTTTCAGGCATGAGCAGTTTGCATGCCAGCAGACCATGCAGCGGCGCAATCTGTCACTGCCCGTGTACCTTGGACATGGCCGATGATAGATCTGTGTACCGGCCCCATTACCAGTACCATGTGACCTGCTGTGACCAATCATGTGATTAAATACCACCAAAAGAAAGCTCTAGTTGTATGAAGAAAATGATAAAATTTCAGTTTGGGTACAATGTTGTATGACCGTGCAATTGTCATTCAAAGTGTGAGAGCACTGAAACCTGAAAATTGGCCTGGGCCGGAAGGTGGTAAAAGTGCCCAGTATGGAAGCGGTTAAGTGATTTCTTGATTCAACAGGTCTGGTAGTAATCAGGCCTGGGTGTGGCAAGTGAAAATTAATTCAGCTAATCGGTTGCAATTACTTTTTCACAAAGGGCCAGGCAGATTTGGACAGCTTTTTTCCCCTTAATAAATTAAATTAATATTTTAAAACTGAATTTTATATTTGCTCGGGGTATCTTTGTGTAATATTAAAATTTGTTTGATGATCTGAATCATTCAAGTGTGGCAAATGTGCAAACAAAATAAATAATCAGGAAGGGTGCAAATACTTTTTCACAGTATTGTAGGTGCTGTGACTTGCGGTTGTTAGCTCTCATGGTAGATGCGTCTATACAGTGAGTTCACGATAGGCTGGAACTATTTTAAGGGTCTGGTAGTCCACTATTATCAAAACAGCAGAAAGCAACATAGTTTCCCATGCAGGGGCTCTTCTTCAGCTTTTGCAGAATACAAATTCTGTAAAATGCTGAGCCACCTGGCTCATAAGCTCACTCATCTTCAATTGCCGTACCACTCTGCACCTCTTACCAGTTTCTCTGACTGTGTTGTCTAGTTCTCATGGATACATGGCTCTCTAGCCTTTAATCACAGAACCCTGCTGCACGACTTACCTCTGGCTTATGGATTAAGGTTCTACTGAAACTCCGATAGGAGCTAACCTGACTCCTGGATTTGGGACCCTTTGTCTTTTGGCTTCTGGGGCCCTCTGACCCATCAATGAGGCCTTCCGTCTCCCCCACTGGGAGCTGTCTCCAAACTGGGAGCTCTGAGCTATCCTTAGACCTGAGTATATAACGACCCTGCACACCTGTGTACTCTAGCAAAACCCGGACATGGGATTGAATGTTCCGATCCTGAACTACAGAATCCAAATACTCAGCTTTCTCTGCCCAGAAACACTAGTCTGGAATGTTGCATTTACCCTAAATGCAAATCATGCGTCACATTTCCCTATAATCTCACAGTGACAGCCTTGTCCTGTCACAGTGCTTAAAAAGTATGTTTTTGAAAGCAGAAGCATGGCCGTACCTGGTTATTTTACATTTTTTTAAATTTAATTATTCTTTTGAAGTATGTGTAATTCTAACAGTTTTCCAAGGATTTCTGGAAATGTGCTTTTGATGTCACAGGGTGTGTGTACAGTAACAGACTAGAAATGTCGGTCTTCATTTGCTATGTTGTCTATCATAAGAAAAGATTAGTTTTAAATTGGTTTGTGTTTTCCTTGCAAACAAAGGAAGAAGATTGTGCTAAGTGAATCAGCAGTACTTAGCCTGTGGCTTCGTCATTTACCGAGCCTTGAAAAAGCCGTGCTGGATCTATTTCAAACATTAATTGCCCTCCAAAGCAAATCAGTGAAAGAAATGGAACAGATTATAACGGATTCATTCTTGGTAAGTGCTTTAGCCTAACAGAAATTTATATTTATCCCAAGATTACTGTAGGAATAAATGTTTGCAAATGCCTATAAATACATGTATATGTCTAGCATATGCATTTGTAAAATGTCCTGTTTGAGGTGATTGTAGCCATATTAGTGCACTTCTGACAGAAACAATTGAGTATTTCCCGTGGTACTAACATACAATTTTTAGGACAAGCTTTTGGGGTATGTCCCTTTCTTCAAGGGGGTCCAAGCAGTACTACTTCACAAAGTTTTAGCAGAATGTTAAAATAAACAATCTCTGAAGGAAAAAAACACCACATACAAACAAATGTACATAGCAATGGTTATAAAACTAGGATTAGACTAGAGATAAGAGACTGGGATGGGGGGGATGACAGTCACAGGGGGTCATAAAATTGTTGAATAATGAGTGAGAAAACCCATGCCTAAATTAAGGCCGTTATCTTTTGTAACAAATAGAAATATCATTCTTAGTTCAAGTCTGTCTTTCCTGAATAGTTTTGAAATTCCCTTTAAGAACTAAGATATTGAGGTCTTCCATAGTGTGGTCCGGTTGTGAGAAATGGTGCCGAACTCATCTTCTTTATGTTCCTTGATAGTATGTCTGTGCAAATTCATCCTTGTTCTCAACCTCTGTCCTTTTTTCGCCAACGTAAGATCCTTTGTTACATTTTTTGCACTGGATAAGGTAAAAAAACATTACCGGAGGTGCAGCTGTATGATCCGGTGATATTGAAGGTCCATTTTTAGTGTGTGAAACTTTTTGATGGATTAATTTGGTTGCACAGTTTGCAGCATTTTTTTGACTATTGTAACTCCCTCCTCATTGACCTACCTCATCGCAGGCTATCCCCTATTCAGACTATCATGAATGTTGCTGCCAGACTCATCCACCTTGCTAACCATTCCATATTTGCCACCCCTCTCTGCCAATCCCTCCACTGGCTTCCCATTGCCCAACGGATAAAATTGAAAACATTAACAATAACATATAAAGCTATTTAGAACTCTGCCCCAAATTACATCACCAATCTTGTCTCCAAATATCACCCAAACTGTACCCAAACCATACTCTCTCCTTGCACAACCTCTTGCTCTCTAGCTCCCTTGTCTCCTCCTCCCATGCTCATCTCCAGGACTTCTCCAGAGCTTCCCCCAATATCTGGAACTCTCTACCCCAATTTATCAGACTATCACCTACTCTGCTCACTTTTAGGAGATCTCTTGAGGGAAGCCTATCCTGCCGTCAGCTAATAATGTGATCTTCTATTCTTCCTACCAGTCCATCCCCCACAGTTATTACCTTTTGTACCACTAGCCCCTCCCTCTTAGATTGTAAGCTAATTGCCCCCCCCCCCCCCAGTCTTTGCTTTTCCTCTGTCTTATCTCAAGTCTAATCCTAGTTTTGTAACCATTGCTGTGTACATTTGTTTGTGTGTGGTTTCTTTTTTTTCCCCTCAGAGATTGTTTCTTTTAACATTCTGCTAATATTTTGTGAAGTAGTACTGCCTGGACCTTGAAGAAGATGACGTACCCTGAAAGCTTGTCCTAAAAATTGGATGTTCATGCAAATAAAAAAAGTATCATGGACAGTACTCAATTATTTCTGTAAAAAGTCCTGTAAAATACATTTGTGTTTAGTCTCATGTCTTTGAATTTGGAGAGTAGTAACTGTACATACGTAGAAGTGTTAATTCCCTTTTCTGTAACAACCCTAAAGTTTACCACACACGTTAAAATCCGACAGTACAG
This sequence comes from Staurois parvus, assembly GCF_062004578.1. Lineage (NCBI taxonomy): Eukaryota > Metazoa > Chordata > Amphibia > Anura > Ranidae > Staurois > Staurois parvus. Next base: position 4,976,449 of record NW_028319228.1, on the reverse strand, counting down.
TCTCCTTTAAATCAATCAACAACTATGTAGTACAAGAGCCTGCCTGACTGGATATAAATTGGTTTGATAGTTACTTAGGTCCGCATATTACATAGTTTTGCTAAATCTAAATGCGATTGTACCCTATATGGTAAGCCTACAAAAGCTCTTTTTCTGCAAGGCCCTCCACTCCTTCCTCACAGGATTTGACTGACAGCAGCAGGAGCCAATGGCTTGTGAGGAGAGGAACACAGACCATTGCGGCTGTAGACAGGCACAGTACGGGACTGAGATAGAGCTCAGGTAAATATGCAGCAATGAGGGGGCAACACTACTACTGAGACATTTTTTGTACCTTAATCAGAGAATGCAATAAGGTAAAAAAAAAAAAAGAAAGTCTTGCCTTTAGAAGCACTTTAAATACGCCCTAGAGACTAAATGCAATCTTTTTATAGAGAAGGTTATCTACCAGGTAAGGATAGCAATTGTCAAAGAAAAAAGCAAGAGGACAATGATAATTCTGAAAGAGCTGTGGAAACCTACATAAAAACAGGAAAAACATTAATTTTGCAGCCTGTTTGCTTCCCAACGTCTGTTTTTTTTGGAAGAGTGACAATAACATTGTTGATTAAACCCATACCAAATTCTTTTAAGAATAACCAGAACATGAAAAAAAATGACAAGCATGGTCTGGTAAAACCAAACTTTAACTTTGTGCTCTGCAGTCAAAACATTATATATAATGGAAAGCCAACACTTGATCATCTAGGAACAGCCATCCCCACGTTACGTTATAGTGGTTGTAGCATCACATGATGGAGATACTTTTCAACAACAAGGATTGGGATCAATCCGGATTTATTATTATTATTATTATTATACAGTATTTATATAGCGCCAAAAGGTTTGCTGAGCGCTGTACATTATAGTGGGGGACAGAACACGAGACAATACAGTAACAAAACAGTACACAAGGGGTTCAAGGGCCCTGCTCTTTTGAGCTTACAATCGAGGAGGGAGGGGATAGTGGTACAGGAGGAAGTGGCTGTGGGGGATGGAGTGGTAAAAGGAGTGGAGGAGATCAGCTGTTAAGTGAGGGTGGGGTAGGCTTCCCTGAAGAGATGGGTTTTCAGGGTGCGCCTAAAGGTGAGGAGGGTAGGTGACAGTCTGATGGATTGGGATAGTGAGTTCCAGAGGATGGGGGAAGTGCTGGAGAAGTCCTGCAGTCGGGCGTGGGAGGAGGAGACCAGGGAGCTAGAAAGTAGGAGGTCTTGTGAGGAGCAAAGAGTACGGGTTGGGCGGTATTTGGGTATCAGGTCGGTGAGGTAGTTCGGGGCAGCGTTATGAATGGCTTTGTATGTCAGTGTTAGTATTTTGAATCCAATGTGTTGGGCAATCGGAAGCCAGTGGAGGGAATGACAGAGGGGGGTGGCAGAAGCGGAGCAGTTGGTAAGGTGGATGAGTCTGGCCGCAGAGTTCAGGATAGACTGAAATGGGGATAGCCTGTGTTGGGGTAGGCTGGTGAGAAGGGAGTTGCAGTAGTCCAGGCATGAGATAAGGGAGTGAACGAGTTGTTTAGTAGTGTCTGGGGTTAGGAACGTACATACTTTGGAGATGTTGCGGAGGTGGAGCCTGCATGAGTTTGCCAACGATTGGACATGGGGTTGGAAGGACAGGTTTGAGTCTAGAGTGACACCTAGGTCTTTGGCTTGCGGGGTGGGACTGATGGTGGCGTTGTTGGTCGTGATGGAGAGGATGGGGGGGCACAGGCTGGGGGGAAAATTAGGAGCTCGGTTTTGGAAAGGTTCAATTTGAGGAAATGGAGCGACATCCAGTCTGATATGTCGTTTAGTAGGTGGGCGATATGGGCAGAGACTGAAGGGGTGAGGTGAGGGGCCGAGAGGTAAATTTTCGTGTCATTGGCATAGAGGTGATAGTTGAAGCTGTGGGAGTGTATCAGTTTGCCCAGGGAGGAGGTGTAGATGGAGAAGAGAAGGGGCCCGAGGACAGAGCCTTGGGGGACCCCAACAGAGAGGGGGAGGTGGTAGCATTATAGGTAATGCTGAAGGAGCGTTGGGATAGATAGGAGGAGAGCCAGGAGAGAGCGAAGTCTCTGATGTCGAGGGAGTGTAGGTTATTAAGGAGTAGGGGGTGGTCAACTGTGTCGAAGTCCGCGGAAAGGTCGAGGAGTAGGAGGACTGAGTAGTGGCCATTAGTTTTGGCGGTTAGCAGGTCATTAGTGATTTTGAGTAGGGCGGTTTTGGTGGAGTGTAGGGGACGGAAGCCAGACTGTAGTGGATCGAGGAGGTTGTTGTCAGTGAGGTGGGAGCTTAGGTGATTGTAGACTAAGTGCTTAGGTTTAGATTAAGGTCAAGATGGATCGAGTCAAATACAGGACAATGCAACATAAACTTGTTTCAGCCTGCAAGAAGCAGGAGTCTGGGCCAGTTTCACTTTCCAGCACAACATTGCCCTAAACACACAGCCAGAAATGGAGTGTTTTAAAAAGAAGCACCTGAATGCATTAGAATGGCCCATTCAATCCAACTAAAATCCTGCAAGGAAACCTGTAGATTATTACAATGTCAGTTACGTTTTTAAAAATTTAAATTTTGCCTTTGGTTGATTTTACCGTTAATTTCAGATAAATGTAAATGAAGAGGAGGAAGTATCACTGAAATCTGTCTGAGGCACATCTAGGGTACACACAGCACACACATCAGATTGCACTACAAGTGTTGAAAGTCTCCCAACTCTCACTTGTGTGTCTGCCTGGGATTGTGATCTCAGTCCAGCTTTTAAATTAAAGCAATATCTCTCGCCTTTTTTTGTGAACGATTTTGATCCTACAAATGGTGTGTTAATGGCTTGTACATAATCCATACAGTTCTAGGTGACTAGTCTATGTGGGAATGTGAGTCATGCATTCTTTGTGATTAAATTATGCACTATAATCGTGACTGTGGTAGTGTAAGGCAAATGTTTAGTTATTAAAGCTAGAACAATATGTGCATCTGAAAGAACTATCTGTAAGATCTGCACAGTGCACATTTTGTTTCAGCACAGAGTGGAAATGTGATCTTCTCTGCATTATATTTCATTCATGAGAGTAATTAAAGTGTGTGATGGTCTAGTAACTCCTATTTTATAAGGTGTGCAGTTAATTTTGTTTCCTCTCCCCTGAGAATGAAACAAAATGAACTGTAGAAATTCTAGAATCTCTGGGAAGTTATAAAATTGTTGAATACAGATACTGTACATTTGTGCTTCCTCTGAATTAATGTTCCCCTCTGTATATTATCTGTAGGAGGGTGGGTTTGCTCTTTTGCATTTTAGTGAAAATGCAAACGAGACAAAAAATAACACAAAACCCCTAGTATTCACGTAATATAAGGCCATTTACACTTCTTTTTTATTGTGAGCTTCACAGGTCTGCATTGAATCAGGATGACATAATAAGAATAAATCTTATGGTAATGAATGGGCCGTTATTCAGCTTAGCATTTTTAACTTCAGTCCAATATTCAGATGTGTATTATGCCTGGCATGTAATGATGCTCCCATTGCATGGAAAGATAGCAAGGTAATTAACTCAACACTAAAGCCGAATGCTGGGCACAAAAACGTTCATTGAAATATATTCCACAACTACAAAGAATATAAATCCACTTGCATCAAATATCTTTGCAACCCCAGATTTTAAATTGTAAAATAGCAGTAGCTTCACTGTGCTGTACATAACTTGTGCCAAGAGCAGAGCTGAGATAGAGATCCAGCAGTTGCCACCCACTACAGGCTGCCTGCAGAAAACTACAAGAGGGGGTGGAGAAAACACCAGTAACCCTGCACTAGGAGAGAGCGCAGGAGTGACTGGTCTTTATTACAGGAAGCTCTCACACTTAAGAAAAGTTTCATACTGGATTAATGCACAGATCTGGAAGAAATACACAAGGCATACCAAGATCCAAATATAAATACACACTCCTCTTATATTTAGACAATATTAGCTTAAGCCAATGTTCAGCTTTAACTCTTCATTTACCAAGACATGTTCACACAAGTCCTTTTACCCAGAAACGCACAGAAAGATATTTTGTGTAACATAGTAGCAATTTAAAAGTCCTTGTTTTTCAGTAGATTGTGGCATGTTTTAGAGGGAGGTTCTTTGTTTAAAGTATTACTAAACCCACAACAGTAAAATCAGGCTTACAGTATATGCAGTAAAGCATGCTTCTTATACTCACTATGGAACCTAAGGGGTTAATCCTCTGCATTATGTAAAAAGGTTGTTTGATCCTGACTTCTCCGATCCTCCGCTTCTTCTACTGTCCCCAATCCATCTGCTGATAGTACAGAGCTCTAGGAGTCACTCTGCACACGCACAGTTTAGTGTGTATGGCTAGAGAGTTTTTTTTTTTCTTTGGGAGGGTGTGTGGGATCAGCACAGGGCCAATCAGCACTGTCCAGACAGAGGGCTAGAGGTTATGCAATCTCATATGGCAGTGAGAGGAGAATGAAAACTCCTCCTACAAGCTTTAACCAGCGCTCTGCTGAAGTCACAAGACTGCTCTAACTGCTGATGAGAAAAGGTATTTAGCAGTTTGTTTACTAAAATAATTTCATTTCCATGTTGTGTATACTTTGGGAGACCAGATATAGTGCATGCAGGATCCTTTAAGGGTTGTTTTTTTGTGTTAACAGAGATCACATAATGATATTGGGGTCAGTTCACTAGGAGATAGATACCGCATTAATGTTTGAGTTAAAAATACCTCATGCATTATTTATCTCAAAAGTAGTCAATTCATTAAAAAAACTGATATTCACCAATTACAATAAAAATGTATGTTTTGCAATATTTATCACTTAAATCTAGCATTATTTTTGGCTTTCTTTTTTTTTTACACAATAACACTATATCTGAGGAAGAAATAAATGCACATAGATATATTATGAAACTGTGAAAACATTCTAGTGTGTTTTCATTCACAGAACCATATCCCTCTGGTGAAATGTAAAATTTATTTTCATTCTTGAGCTCAGGGCAGAACATTTCCGCATTGATACATTGTATACTTTTAATTTACTGACCATTGCAGAGTTCCCCTCATTGTTATTTTGTACATTGCTAAAATACCAGCAGAAGAGAAAGGAGGGCGCCAGGTCAGTGGAATGCCCCGTACACACGATGAGAATATCGGACGAACGTTCGGCTGGTTTTTTTCGCCTGCTAGTCTCACATCAAAAGGGAAAAGGTTACTAAATATACGAAAATTCTTCTTTGAAAGAAAAGAAATTTGAAAGTGAAGTCATGTATTGCGTTGTATTTGTATTGTATGTTCAGATGACTACTGTACTGATTAAACGAAAATTGTGCAATCTGGTGTTGTACGAGAAAAATTTTTGCGCTTGTCCCTTCGGATATTGTTGTACGAATTGTGGTGATCGACTCTCGAAAGCTGTGTACTGACGATCCGATTATCGGACGATCGGTTCGATAAGAAAATTTTCGTACGATTTTCTTATAGTGTGTACGAGGCAGAAGTTAAAACATGAAAACTTTATTTGCAGAAGACTTACATCTAAGACTCCTTCAATCGGCACCCCTCATGTTTTAACTTACACTGACCTGGCGCCCTCCTTTCTCTTCTGCTTGTCTTCGAGGGATCCCCCATATCCTTGGCGAGGATCTGCTGGTCCCATCCCATGTGCCTTGTTTCCTTGGTCCACTTCCTCATTCTGCTCATCCTATGGACATATTGACTTTTTGACAACTGTCACAACACCCATTGTACAGTCAGTTCCATTTCTTCAGTTATCCATTAATGTGTACTTATCCGTTATTATCCTATTTATCATTCTGTGCGCACTGAATACATTTGTTCATTGTATTGATGATCACTGTATATACCATTGCTAAAATACCGACTGCCTACCTACTGGCAAGTGATAAATAACTAATGTGTGTGTTTTTTAGTGAATTGACTTTAATGAACAAACTTTTTTTTTTGTGGTATTTAACTCACATTTGATACTTTACTTTGATGAATTGACTCTTTTATTATCTCATGCAGTATTTGAAAAAAAATGGGTCACATGACTGTCATAATGCAAAATCATTTAGTGAAATCATCCCATTGTCCATATATTAGATTCAAATTTAGTCTGGGGTGGAGTGAAATCACATAATCTGCTTGCATCTAATATTTCTAGAATTGACAATAAAGTACTAAATACATATTTGTTATTTTATTTTGGGTGTATTTGTATGTGTCAGCTGGAGGCAAATTATTGATTTTCTATTACTTGTTTTCTTCTCTATATATAATGTGAGCACAAAAAGGTAAGAGAGCCATATCTGTGGAAAACTTTGTGTTCAGATTATTACATTATATGAAAACATTAAACATTAAACCACTAGAGTACTAAAAAGTAAAATGTAGTGCTTATGTAAATTGGCATTATTTATTAGTGTTTAACATGGGTTTCAAAGGTATTTCAAATGCAGGTCAGCAAATTCCTATTGACTTCAAAGGATTAGTTTAGATAACCATTTGGAGATTGTGTTGATCTGCATAGCGTCTCTTTGGACGCAACACATCAAATTGAGGTGTGTTTGAACTACAAGCAATTCCGGTCAGTTACAGCCTTTCTTGTCAAATGCTGCATTTTCTATTCGAATGCATGCATGCATTTGAGCAGCGCTACATACAGCAAGAATGCTATGGGATTGAAGAATTGCAGAACAATCTGTCTATACAGCCTGAGACTACATAAATATGGATGCTGTAGAATGCATTACTGCACAAAGGACAAATTCAGGAAATATGAGTTGCATTAGCAGCTCTGATATGCAATTATATTACAATGAATTATAACACTGTCTGTATGAACTATAGCTTCTATTTCTTCTACCCAGAAACTTGAACTCTGCTTTTTAGAAATGATTTCTTTCAGTTCTTCTTAAAAAAAGATTGCTTATAAAACAAGAGTATCCTATAAAATGGAAGCAATGAAGTTGGCTGTGTCTATAACAAGTAATTAGATGTCTGCTTTCATTTTCTAATCCGTGCTAGAGGAATGATATGTTGAATCTGATCAGTTGCTAGGGCAATATCTTGACTTGCAATTTCCTTATTTTTTTATTGAATAACGTCCTAGAAATTTAGCTAATATCATTGTAATGCTTGCAATAAGACAAACAGTTTTCAAATTATGCTGCTTTTATACTCATTCTTTCTGTTAGTATGCTCTGCATGATGGGGTAATGACAATTTTTTTGATTTATTAACATTATTCCTTCAAATATAAATGTATCATGTACTTAGTGGTTTGATTGAAAAATCAAGAAAACTATTTTAATTTATATAAAAACATGAAATATAGTGTGTCAGTGTTTCAACAGCTCTGGTTTGCTCTAGTTGTTATAAAAAGCCCTTCTTGTACAGTGTCAAAAGAGTGTTTCCATGTACCAACCCATTGAACCATTCATCTTGACATTTTGCTCATGTAAAATTCACTTCATTCTCACAGACACTAGATGGCAATATTTTAAAGGGTTTTTTTTTCATACATGTGGCTCATTTCTGTTTCCCTTTTTTCTTTGTATGCAGGAAAAATTATTTGTAAAGCTCTTTTGGGACGATTTACTGAATATAATCCAGCAAGAGATACATTTTGCAAAAAACTTGGACAATTTGTAAAGACTTTCTGACATGTTTTGACACTTTTGATAGAAATTTATGCTGAATTAATCTAAGGTGTCTATATGTTTTCACACAGAGTTCACACAACAGTCATTCAGTATTTGCATATTTTTCAAGTGAAAGCAATTAAAAATGTGTAAATCTTGGGTTATCGTTGTGTGAAAACTTTTATCAATAGACCCCATAATATGTATTTTTCACTATTTTCAATATTGGGGAAACTGGAGAGCAAAGTTTTCCAAAGCTGATGTTATTTTTTGGAAACACACCATTTTCAAAATATTTTCACTTTACCATCACTTTATCATTTGATGTTTTAATATCTGGAGAAAAGTTTACAGGTGGATTTGGTTCAAGTGTGCAAATAAAGAGCAGTTCTTTCTTTTCTTGAACTTTATAAATTGTGCCTTATGTTTGTGCCATGAAGGCAGATTTTCAGTATGTCAGATGATGTTTATAGTATGTAGTGTTAGGGTCTACCCAGTTTGATACAATTTGGTAAGCATCTACACTGTGAGTTTTGATGATGCACTGGATAAGTTCTGAGCTACTCAGATTTGCAAGTGGCTGTTTTTTAGTGTTTTATGCACAAGTTACCAAAATGTGGCAGAATGCTTCAGGGTGCATCAATGTCACTCCATAGTGAATTGCCGTGGGTAGTGGGGGTCAAATGCCCAACTCCCTATGAAAATGGTAGTTGCCTAGTCATTTATGGATCCAGTCATTTCTAGCACATGAAGCTGAAACAAGTATGCTGATCAGAAAAGTTATAGCGTACTTAGTTCATTTTTGTAAACTTCATACTTGTTCCAGGTGGGTGACTCAACGTACTGAAGACATTTGATCATCATGACAGCCAGACAAATATAATTTTCAGAAGTGGAGGTCAACAATGAAAACCTTCTTACTTCTGAAATGCAGGTTTCCTCCAAGGAGGCGATGTGAAGGATTTTTATTGGTGTATAGAACAGACACTGTAACATGCATCCATTTGTTAAATATTGACATTTTTGGAAAGGAATTAAATTTTAATTTGACAACCACATAGAGCTGGGAACATTTTCCCATATTAGAGTATTTTTACTTTTACTTCTCAAAATTGTTCCTAATCATTGCACAGTAAGCAAGTTCCAGTTAGATCTAAATGGTACATGGTAATGCACCCTTTCACTGCCATGGATGCAAGGCTTACACCAGAACAAGACTGCTTCCAGCTGGTCAGGCCAGTTTGATTTACATCCATAGAATTGCCCCTTCTGCTATAAACATGTTTCTCATGTTTACGGCCACACAGGAATGTTCAGCACAGAGCACTCTGTGTTCATTTATAATATAAGGCATAGTAATCTTCAGCCATATGTTTACTATATCTCCCATTTGCGAAGGAACACAGAGCATTCCTGTGTTCATTACAGTGCAGGGCTGCAAGAAAGAAGGAGTTTGAAGACTGTGTCCTCAATCTCTTTCCTTAAGTCAAAACATCAGGGGTCTGCTTAGATCCCTGATATTTCCTAAAATTTCCATGAAAAGGTTGTAAACAAATAAAAATAATGAACAATTAATAAAAGTATTTAAAATAAAAAGATATAAAGCTCTCCTGCCCCGAAAATGCTAGTTGCATGGCTGTCACAAGGAATTTATAAATAATTTAATGCATTTTTTAAATGCAGCCCACAGACTCAGTGATAGAGGAGAAGCACCAATCAGGTGAGCTGCATGCAGATGTGCTGACAAGAAACAAGTGACAGGATGAGCTAACCCACTAAGTCCACAAACCCTAAGGTAATGCTGAACCATACTGAAGTCTATAGAAAGGAAAATCTTAATTTTTTTCTGGTCGTTTTCCAGGCTAATTTGTGAGCTATTGTTAAAAATGACATGGGTAGATGGGCACTGCTATGGAGAACATATACCAATGCAAACATGTTTATTCAAAAATACCATTCAGCAAGGCGATGGTCTTTTCATACAGCTTAAAGGGCAACATACACAAACAATTTAAACAATATTCTTGGTGGATGCACTAAATTTGAAAGTGCTGGTGTGGAACAGTATGATGTGGTCCTTTTAAAAGTGGCATAACAAAATGTGTAAAAGATGTGCAGTTTCTCTAGAATTGTAACCAGATCCTTAAGGCATGGAGGTGGCCAGGAAATGGAGAAAAGTGATTGCTCTTCTTTTTTCCTAAATCAAACTAGGCCATGTGCCTTTCAACATTGGGGGTGGGGCAAGTAAGTATATATATATATATATATATATATATATATATATATATATACACACACACACACATACTGTGACCAGTCAATATCCCCTGGTCACCACCACAGTCATATGTTGACACTGTACTGCACTAGTGACAGTATGTAAAAAAAAAAAAAAAAATGCGGGAAAAAAAAATCTTAGTAAATCCCCTGGACTGACTACTTTCCAAAAAGGGGTAATTTGGGGGGGTATTTGGTCTGTCATTTTAGGACCTCAGGATCTATCAATTTTCAAATATATATACCATAGTTTGTAGATTCTATAACTTTCACATACACTGATTTAGGTTATTTTTACCAATGAAATGTAACAAACTACATTTTGGTCTAAATTTATGAAGAAAGATTATTTGTTTACAAAATTTTATAACAGAAACTAGAAAGAAGAAAAACGTTTTTTTTCCCCAAAATTTTTGGTATTTTTTGTTTACATAACAAAAAAAATAAAAGCATCCTGTAGTGATTAAATACCACCAAAAGAAAGCTCTATTTGTGTGAAAAAAAATTATAGAAATGTAATTTGGGTACAGTGTTGCATGACCGAGCAATTGGCAGTTAAATGGCACAGTACTGAATAGCAAAAAAAATGTCCTGATCATGAAGGGGTAAAACCTTCCTGAGTTCAAGTGGTTAAAGCCATTGTCTGTTATACTACCCAGTGATGCACACCCATTTTCAATCACAATGGCCGAACAATGTTGACCTGCCACACTACTACACTGCTAAATTACAGGTTCCCAGCTGTTGTTTGCATACAATAGCCCCAGAGGTTCTGGATGACATCATTGACCAAATATGGAAATGACCATATTCGGTCAATGACATCTTTACATTAAAGCAGCACTGAGTATCTGTAATTTAGCGGTGTTAGTGCAGTGAGACAACATCATCAGACAGTGGGTCCTCAAGGTGGTGGGAAAACATTGCTGGACACCAGGTTGTCTTCATTGATGATTCAATGTACACCACTGGATGACATCATAGAAGAAGGATTTACATCCAGAGATGTTATGGGTGGAAGAAGGAACAATTTCCCCCTAATGTAAATCCATCATCAGGTGTATTGTCTAGCAATGTAAATTCATCATCAGTCATGACACCTTAGTGGTCAAAAATGTTGCCCCACTGCTACTCCCATTGCATTTCTGGAGTTGCCAGAGTGTCAGTAAACAGCGGAAGATGCTGCGCAATGTTATATATGGTCATGAAGGTATTCTAATATTGTGATTGTCAGGCAATGATATTCTAGCTTACAGGGATATGGGTCTGCAAACTGGCAAAGTATGGCCAGTTTGTTTGGCGGCTTGCAGAACTGAAAAGGCTGGGTTCTGGTTGATCTCACATTCCACCCAACAAAACTTTAATTTCTAGTGAGCAGAGAGTTAACTCCATTAGTTTGCTGCTGCTCTTTCACTGTTCAGTCAGGCTGAGGGTGGGTAGATGGCATCACTGTATTCCTAACTAAAGGAGAAGGTTTAATCACCCACCTGGTTGTACTGTGTGATGGGGCTGTGCAAATCTCAAGAAAGGATAGACAAAAAATATAATTCACTAGGAGGTAAACCAACACCCTTTATTATTTTATCTGTTTGCCTATAATTCAGTTATAGGAATTTTTGTGTTACCATAAATACATTTTTATACATGACACAATTGTGTCTATCTTTTTATCTAAATAGAGACAGAATTAGCAGTATAAATAAATTTGGATGTCATGGACAGGGAGAAGCAAAAACAAAAATGTCTCATTACCATGGCCAATAATGTGAAGACTCAAAATCCCCCATTACATGAAAACATGTACACTAAGGGCTATGTGTGTTGATTATGAGGAATGAAGCAATTCTCATTAATGTACCTTTAAGCTTGTTAAACACCCATGAAAGTGTTGCTTCTGTAGGAGAAAGTGCTTAAAGTGAAGTGTTGTAGAGGAAATTATCTACTTTGAGGCGTTGTTAGGTTGTGGTATGATAGCAGGCATTTTTGTGAATTTTCTCCTAGTTAAAATTTCCAAGGAGTATTTCCATACTCTGCCACAAATTGTGGTTGTACACCCAAATATTCTTTGATTGTACCTGTATGATGATGTCCACATTTGACGCCCTTCTTGAAATTGGTAGACCCTGACTGATGTGAGCCACAACTGATATGAGGGTCCTGTGTCACCAGGTCTCTTTTTAACTTAGTGGTAAGTTATGTCTAAGCATTCTCTTTATTTCCATTTCTAAAGACAATGACCCCATCAAGCTCCCCCTGCCTTGTGATTGACAGTAACCAGATTCCATAGCTAATATGTGTCTCAATAACAGGCATTGAATCTGCCCACTGGCCATCTCTTCTAGGAATACTGATACATGAATATCAGCCTTCATTACAGTTGCTGCTGGCACCATCACTTCTATGTACCAGCACTTGGCAAAATCGCTTGCTTGCACTGACTCTTTCACTGACAATTGAAATATTGCTCAATGCTTCTGCTCCTGCCTGGCACTGTTAGTATTGATGGCTGGCTCATTGCTTTTGCCTTCACACAGAAGCAAATGGTGTTACTACACTGCTGCTCTGCACAAACAGGACTCTCCCCTACTTCCCTGTTTTTTTCCAGTGCATTCTGGGATACAGGAAAAAAATCACTGCCTCCCTCCAACACCCAGCTAACACTTTATAATTGTTTCACTTGCACCGTAAATGCTATAGGTGCGGTTACTGAATGCTAATATTGAAATTAATGAAAGTGACTGATAAGCAGTGAGGCTTCTGCTTGATGCATGCTGCTTCATTTCTAACACATCACAACACTACCACACCTGTGTGTACTGCACTGTGTAGTGGCCATTGTAATATTCATTGCAAGTGTTGAAGAACAATTATGAGGCTTTAAAAGCACTGCTTAAATACCACTTAAAAACAGGCTCTTGATGCATGTGTGAGCAAGCCCTAACACACAGGTTACACCACTCACAAATGCTGGGATTGAGAGAGACCCACCCTTCCTGCGCTTTTAGGGCCAGTTCACACCACATGCAGTCCAGTGCATTTTTTTCTGCATCAAGAACTCATTGATAGTAGGTTACTTGGTTTCCAATGGCATATTTCACACCAGTGCAATCATTTCCAGTGCGTTCCAGTTCCAGAAAAAAAGTAGAAAATGCTGCATTTTTTCTGCACCGAACTGTACTGGAACGCAGTAAAACACATCAAAATTGCACCAGAATGCACCAAAAAACGCACTGCAATGCACTTGTCCTAATTTACGTTGAGTTAAAACATGAAGAATTGAACCGGAACACATCAATAACGCACTGGAATGCATCAAAAACTCGCATACAGAAATGTATCCTGAACAAATCCGGACTGCGTCTCTATGGTGTGAACTAGCCCTTGTGCACTCTGCTTTCTGGTAGACAACTGACTGGTACACAGGCTTTTACAAAATGCACACAGGGTTTTCTCCATCAGTTTAAAGATTAGCTAAACCAGTTACCCTAATAAAGAGTTAGCGCTTATGCACAATAACAGACTGACTGTGAACAACACAAGTCTCTCTCCTTTCAGCAAGGACATTCTGCTTTGTATTTCTCTGCACAGAAGAGAAATACAAAGCAGCATGTCTACATAGTAAAACACACACAGCACATAATGTAAAACACACACAGCACACAGTTAACTCTTTGCCTGCCCCAGATGTTGACCCCTTCGTGCCCAGTGTCATTAGTACAGTGTCAGTGCTTTTTATTAGCGCTGATCACTGTATTAGTGTCACTGGGGATGTTAGTGGCAGTTAGTCAGTTCCCACCCAGTGTCAGAATGCCCGCCGCAGTCCCGTTATAAGTCGCTGATCGCCTTACTAATAAAAAAAAAAATTTAAATTCCAGTTTATATACTGTCATTTGTAGACACTATAACTTTCACGTAAACCAATTAATTTACATGTATTGGGATTTTTTTTTTAGCAAAGACATGTAGCAGAATACATTTTTCCCTAAATTTATGAAGAAATTTTATTTTTTTTTATTTTTTTAATTGGATATGTTTTATAGCAAAAAGTCAAAAATATTGTTTGTTTTTTAAATTGACGGTCTTTTTTTGTTTATAGTGCAAAAATTAAAAACCTCAGAGGTAATAAAGTACCACCAAAAGAAAGCTCTATTTGTGGGGAAAAAAATGACTTAAATTTTATTTATGTACAGTGTTGCATGATCATTCAATTGTCAGTTAAAATAATGCAGCGCCGTATTGCAAAAAATGGCCTGGTCAGGAAGGGGGGTAAATCCTCTGGAGGGCAAGTGGTTAAGTTTAAAAAATATATATATTTTTTTTTATGGTTTGGCCCTCTAAAATAAGCAGTGCATATGTGTAGAAATTACAAAGCATTCCGAAGAATAAACACACAAGCAAAACAGTCTTTTAAAGAATTAAAAAAATACAGAAATATTATAGAAGTATTCAGGTGCTTGAACGAATGTCTAGTCATACTCCAGTCAGCAATTGGCCCAAGAATTTGAACAACTGTTACATTTCAAACCTCAAGTATATCCTGTCAGAGTACAAAGCAGTTACTACCAACCTCCCACCAGCCTAAACAATAAGGTGTGAGTGGGTGGTTACAGGTTACCTAATAAACACAGGCGTGTTTTGACTTACACCCTCATAAGTGCACAATTGTGAGATACAAATCTGCAATTATGGTTACTTGGCACTCATTTATCTATTCATAGATACAAAAAAAACCATAAATATTAAACATTATATATTCACACAAAGATGAGTTTGTAATAACTTTCAAACTGAAGATTTAAGATTCAGTAATGTGCAACAAGGTATGGGAGTATTGAGTAATCTTTGAGATTTGGGAACTGGGATTCCGATGAACACATTTTTATCAAGATACAGGATAGATGGTAACATCTTTGGTTACCTGGCAATTACAGTGCATTCATAAAGTATTCAGACCTTCTTCACTTTTGGTAAATTTTTGTGTTGCAGCCTGGTACTACAGTTGTTTAAATTCATTGTTTTTCTTATTAATCTACACCAAGTACCCCATAATGACAAAGTGAAAACAGAATTTTAGAAAGGTTTGCATGAAAACTCCCTTGTTATCTCTCACCTTGACTATTGCAACTCCCTCCTCATTATTATTATTATTATTATACAGGATTTATATAGTGCCAACAGTTTGCTCAGCGCTTTACAATATGACGATAGACAATAGAAAAGGGTTAGGAGGGCCCTGCTCCTGGGAGCTTACAATCTAAGAGGGAGGGGCTAGTGGTACAAAAGGTAGTAACTGGGGGGGATGGACTGGTTGGAAGAGTAGAAGATTCCATTATTAGCTGAGGGCAGGATAGGCTTCCCTGAAGAGAGAGGTTTTCAGAGATCGTCTAAAAGTGAGCAGAGTAGGCGATAGTCTGATAAATTGGGGTAGAGAGTTCCAGAGGATGGGTGAAGCTCTGGAGAAGTCCTGGAGATGAGCATGGGAGGAGGAGACAAGGGAGTTACACTTTAATTGGAGGGGAGTTGCAGTAGAGAAACGTTTAATATAGGAGTAAAGTCCCCTTTACCTGGAAAAAAGGACATTTAAATATTCTTTGAATTTCCACAACCTTCTGCAGCAGTAAGGTGATGTGATTGTATCTGTAGACTGCAGAGGACTCCATTGTCACGTGGCCACTAGCAGCCCATCTTAACCCTTTCCCATCCCAAGAGTCACAGGAAAGAAGCTGCAGAACAATGCAACTGCCATGTGCGGTGCCTGTCTATCGCGAGAGCGCCATTCTACCAACAACACAGAGAAAGAGAGAGGTGACCCCAGGCGCGGTGTGCCAGCCTCAGCACTCACATTGATTTGCTGAACCCGGAAGCGTACCGCTAACCCACCTACCAAATCGCAGGCTATCCCCTCTTCAGTCTTTAATGAATGTTGCTGCCAAACTCATCCACCTTACCAACTGTTCCATGTCTGCCACCCCTCTCTGCCAATCCCTCCACTGGCTTCCCATTGCCCAACGAATACCATTCAAAACAGTAACAATAACATATAAAGCCATTTACAAATCTGCCCCAAATTACGTCACCAATCTTGTCTCCAAATATCACCCAAACATCCTCTCTGCTCCTCCCAAGACCTCCTGCTCTCTAGCTACCTTGTCTCCTCTCATTCTCATCTCCAGGACTACTGTAGAGCCTCTCCCATCCTCTGGAACTCTCTACCCCAGTCTGTCTGATTATCACCCACTCTGTCCAATTTTAGGCAATCCCTGAAAAATCTCTTCAGGGAAATCTATCCTGCCTTCAGCTTATAACCAAATCTTCTTTTTCTCCCATCAGTTCATCCCCCACAGTTATAACCTTTTGTTCCACCAGCCCCTCCCTATTAGATTTCAGGTTGCCAGGAGCAGGGCCCTCCTAACCCTCTTGTATTCAACTCTATCATTGCTGTATTGTCTCCCTCTATATGTTAAAGCTCTGAGCAAACTGTTGGCGAAATATGAATCCTTAATAATAATATTTTTTTTCTCATTAATCTACACTAAGTACCCCATAATAACAAAGTGAAAACAGAATCTTAGAAAAGTTTGCAAATGTATGAAATAGGAAAAACTGAAATATCACATTGGCAGTCAAATTTATTCGGCATGATTTGGAAAGTTACACACCTCTCTATGAAAACCCTCACAGCTGACAATGCATACTGTATCAGAGCAAAATCCATGAGGTCAAAGGAATTGTCAGCAGAGCTCATAGTTACATAGTTAGTCTGGCTGATAAAAGACAAAAGTCCATCCAGTTCAACCCATAGACAGGATTATTGCAAGGCACAGATCTGGGAAAACATTTTGCTACATTGAAGGATCCCGAGAGCACAGTGGCCTCCATAATTTTCAAATGGAAGATGTTTGGCACAGCCAGGACTCTTCCAATTGCTTGTTGCCTGGCCAAACTGTACAAGCGGGGGAGCAGGGCCTTAGTAAGAGATCTGGCCAAGAACCCAATGGTCACTCTGACTGATCTCCAGAGATCCTGTGTGGAGCTGAGACAAAGTTCCAGAAATACAACCATTGCTGCAGCCCTCCATCGATCTGGGCTTTATGGCAGAGTGGTTAGATGGAAGCCTCTCCTCAGTGCAAAACACATGAAAGCTCGGTTGGAGTTTTCAAAAGCATTTTTGCAAAAATTTGCAAACATTTCTAAAATTCTGTTTTTACTTTGTTATTATAGGGTATTGAGTCTAGATTAATGAGAAAAAAAAAGAATTTAATCAACTGTAGTGTCAGGCTGCAACATAACAAAATTGAAAACCGTAAAGGGGTCTGAATACTTTATGAATGCACCATAAATCTATTAGAAATCTTAATGCAAGTTTTGGCTAATCATTTTTTTTTATAGAATAACAAGTATCATTATTTTGCTATGATTCAGAATGAGGTTCAGGTTAACCATGAGTCTACCATGACTAGGCTGTTTGCAATCCACTGAATGGGCAGACTTTGCCATTTTTCCTGCCTGCCCGAACTTTTGGCTATTGCAATAATTCATTTAGTGATTGTATTACTACCGCCATTAAATGACAGCTTCCAGTCACCTGTTGGCTTGTTTCAAATTGTAAACAAGCCAGCAGGTATCCTGGGTGGCATCATTATCCAAATATAGTCATGATACTCAGTGACATTAGCCAGCTTCACCATTCAGTTTGTTGACATTCAACAGTCAGCCAGGCAGCTGTCATTCAGTGATGGAAGTACATTACTTGTCAATGTCATTGACGTTGGACTTACATTGGCGAACAAGGTTTATTTCTCCTTTTTTTAACAAACACTATGGAGTTGATTTACTTAAACTGGAGAGTGCAAAATCTGGTGCAGCTCTGTACAGAAACCAATCATCTTCCAGGTTTGTTTTTGTTTTTTTTTTGTCAAAGCTTAATTCTAGCAAGCTGAAATTAGAAGCTGATTGGCTACCATGCACAGCTGTACCAGATTTTGCACACTTCAGTTTAAGTAAATCACCCCCCATGTCATAGTATGTGTGTGTATATTTATGCACTTTGTCATTTTTTTGTGAATGAGTAACAAGGGACACTATGTACCCCTTATTCATTTCCATAGGGGCTTCCAAATTTCTGTAAGTCATCCCCTGCAGACCCCACATCCACTGCGCAGGGATGTGGGGATGAAACCCTTGTTGCCATCAACATATGGACAAGGTGCTTTGTCAGGAGGGCCCCCCATATCTGATAAGTTGTGCTTTTTTTGTGTGCCTGGTTTAGAGATAAAAATGTATGTGGGTAATGTTTTTGTTGCTTAACTGAAATCTGTTTTTTTTACATTGCCTTAAGGTCAATTTAACACATCCAAAAAAAGAACAGAAAAAGTCTATTGCAGAGTTTGATGTCCTCAGATTCTGTCAATAGTGACATTGATGCATTTTTCATGGCATTGGACAGATAGGATGTCTTTCACTTCTGGAGAAGTAGCCTGTTTAAAAAAATCTCCTTTTTCTGTAGTCTTGAGGAGTCATGTGAGCTGCATCCTGTTTTCAGCAAGAGGACATTGTATTTGTCTTTGGAATGGGTATCAGAAGATCTCCTTAAATGCAGTAGACTATAAGTCTGACTGAAATGTTACTTATTACAATGATATTTTCACTGCTGAGAATACTTCCAAGTACCCTAACAGGGAAATACAGTATGACAGAAATAAGCAGGATACCTTCAACTTCATTTAGAAATCAGTTAAAATCCTAGTACATTAACTAAGCTTGACTTGCATGGTATCTCATTTTAAATTATTTGCATGAACGGTATATTATTAGTACACTAAGTTTGATAAAGCTAGTTGTTTTAGGGTAATTTACCCTCCCAAAGTATCACTTGATGTATTGAAGCCAGCTAACTAACATTTTTAGCAGGAGGTCAACAGTGGCAGTCTAGGAGGTATATTTATAAAGCAGTGAATCTGACATTTACCAAACATTCACTACATGTAATTCTCCCTGGTTCATGTGTTTAAATTGTAGTTATTGATTCACCACAAGTGAATGTTTAGTGAAAGTCACATTTACCACTTTATAAATATGCCCCCAAGTGTTTCTCTCAGTGCTGGTGTACCTACAGTTTAAGCATAAACATAAAATACATGACATTATGAAATAAACAAATACATCTGCATTGGGCTAGATTGTAAGTTCTAACGAGCAGGACCGTTTGTTTCCTCTTGTACCAAATTGTATTGTAACTGTATTGTCTACCTTCATTTTGTAAAGCGCTGCGCAAACTGTTGGCACTATATAAATCCTGTATAATAATAATTGGGCT
Organism: Staurois parvus; assembly: GCF_062004578.1. Lineage (NCBI taxonomy): Eukaryota > Metazoa > Chordata > Amphibia > Anura > Ranidae > Staurois > Staurois parvus. Next base: position 4,957,184 of record NW_028319228.1, on the reverse strand, counting down.
TGCATGTATATATTAATATCTTTTGTGCTTGGTTGTTAATTTTGTTTTTTTGTTTTTTTCCATAGTTACGAGCTGCTTGTCACCCATCTATTTTTAGAGTTACAGATGATATCCTCAGGTAAGTCCTGCATCATAATCAGTTAAATATTCCGCAAAGTATATTGCCAAAAGTATTGGGATGCTTGCGTTTACACGCACATGAACTTTAATGGCAGCTTTAGTCCGTAGGGTTCAATATTGAGTTTGCCCACCCTTTTCAGCTATAACAGCTTCATCTCTTCTCGGAAGGCTGTCCACAAGGTTTAGGAGTGTGTCTATGGTAGTGTTTGACCTTTCTTCCATAAGCGCATTAGTGAGGTCAGGCACTGATGTCGGACGAGAGGCCTGGCGTGCAGTGTCTGCTCTAATTCATCCCAAAGGTGTTCTATTGAGTTGAGGTCAGGACTCTGTGCAGGCCAGTCAAGTTCCTCCACCCCAAACTCGCTCATCCATGTCTTTATGGACCTTGCTTTGTACACTGGTGCGCTGTCATGTTGGATCAGGAAGGGGCCATCCCCAAACTGTTCCCACAAAATTGGGAGCATGAATTTGTCCAAAATGTCTTAGTATGCTGAAGCCTTAAGAGCTCCCTTCACCGGAATTAAGGGGCCAAGCCCAACCCCTGAAAAACAACCTCACACCATAATCCCCACTCCAACAAACTTTACACTTGGCACGATGCAGTCAGGCAAGTATCGTTCCCCTGGCAACCGCCAAACCCAGACATGTCCATCAGATTGTCAGACAGAGAAGTGTGATTTGTCACACCAGAGAACATGTTTCCACTGCTGTAGAGTCCAGTGGCGGCGTGCTTTACACCACTGCATCCAACGCTTTGCATTGCACTTGGTGATGTAAGGCTTGGATGCAGCTACTTGGCCATGTAAACCCATTCCATGAAGCTCTCTACGCACTGTTGTTGTGCTAATCTGAAGGCCACACATAGTTTGGAGGTCTTTAGCTATTGACTCTGCAGACAGTTGGCGACTTCTGTGCACTGTGCGCTTCAACATGCGATGACCCCGCTCTGTCATTTTACATGGCCTACTACTTCGTGGCTGTGTTGCTGTTGTTCCCAGTTGCTTCCACTTTGTTATAATACCACTAACAGTTGACTGTGGAATGTTTAAGTCACGGATGGACTTTTTGTACAGGTGGCAACCAATCACGGTACCACGCTTGAGCTCCTGAGCAAGACCCATTCTTTCACAAATATTTGTAGAAGCAGTCTGCATGCCTAGGTGCTTGATTTTGTACACCTGTGGCCATGGAGGTGATTGGAACACCTGAATCCCATAATTTGTAGGGGTGTCCCAATACTTTGGCAATATAGTTTATATATGATAAAGTCATAGCCACTTTAACCACTTGCCCTCTTGAGGATTTACCCCCCTTCCTGAACAGGCTATTTTTTTCATTTTTGCAGTGCTGCGTTATTTCAACTGACAATTGCGCGGTCATGTAACGCTGCACCCATATGAAATTTATTACCTTTTTTCCCACGAATATGAACTTTCTTTTGGTTGTATCTGATCGCCTGTACGTTTTTTATATTTGTGCTATAAAGAAAAAAAAAGATTTTTTCAGTAAAAAAAAATCTAATTTCGACAAATTTAGGCCAAAATATATTCTGCGACATGTCTTTGCTAAAAAAAAATCCCAATACGTGTAAATTAATTGGTTTACTTGAACGTTTTAGTGTTTGCAAATGGCGGTATAGGTACTGGAATTTTTTTTTATTTTTACTAGTAATGGCGGCGATCAGCGACTTATAGCAGGCATTCTGACACTGGGAGGAACTGACTTGGTGTCACAGACATCCCCAGTGACACCAATAGTGTGAACAGTGCCAAATAAATAGCACTGACACTGTACTAATGACACTGGGCAGGAAGCGGTTAACATCTGGACGATCAAAGGGTGAACTGTGTGCTGCTTCACTGTAAGCTCTGTGTGTGTGCTTCACTGTAATCACACTGCTTTGGATGGCTGTACTATGCACAGCCGTCCAGAGCAGTGTGCATGCACTGACAGGGAGGAGAATTGTATTGTTTACATACAGTTATCCTCCTTGTCGGAGATGCTCGGCAATCACCCAGCGGGACCAGGTGATTGACAGCTGCGATTGGTGGCTCGGGTAGGGGCACGCGTGCATCCCCTACCCGGAAAAAATATACCTGATTTTGCGCACTCATGCCGCCCTGTAGTAGTATGTCTGCTATAGGGTGGTCGGGAAGCAGTTAAATAGTTTAAAACATATTTGGCTTATCCTGTCATTCCATGAGTTCTATGAAGTAAGGCTACGTTCACATGAGCGTTGTGTGCAGGCGGCAGAGAGGCGTTTGGGAAGCGTTTTTACTGCTTCCCAAACGCCTCGGACAATTCTGCACTTTGCAGCACATGGTGCTGTTCTAACGGGAGCGGTAGCGTCGCGGCAAAACGGACGTCTCTGGTCAAGTCAGGAGGCGTTGAAGCCTCCTATTCTAGTCTATGGTGCCACTCCGCAAATGCCCGGCCAGCGTTAGCAGCACGGTTGCGGGGCGTTTGCGGACCGGTAACACCATTTAAACTTCATTATAGGCGTTTGTGGGGCGTTTTTAGCGCTTCACAACCGCCGCTAAACCATGCATGCGGCTTTTGCGGAGCGTTAGAAAACGCTCCGCAAATGCCAGACCAACGCTTGCCAAACGCTATAGGGCGTTTGGCAAGCGTTGGTAAAACAGTAAAGTGTGAACGAGCCCTTAATGCTCTTAAAGACCACCTTCCTGTCAAAAATTGTTAACTATTTGTAGGCAGAACAATAAAAAGCAAATTATTCATTCTATATCAACGTGCCCTCTCACAAGCAGAAATTTCACATGGTGTCTCCAGATGTGCATTTAAGTGCTCAGTCATAGTCCTAGCAATTTGAATGCAGCAGGCAAAAGACATGACTGTACATCCTATCGAAACAAGATGTCCAGCACCACTATCTGCTCAGAACTGTCAAAACTGATCAAAAACTAATTCTTCCAACTTAGACACAAAGCCAACTCACCTAAGCAAAAGAAAACAACACATGATGACATAAAAATTGCAGCAGGTGTTCTGGCCTGAGCAGTCCAAAGTTTTAATGTTTTGCCCTAATAGAAAGCCATTTTTCTGCAAAAGAAGGGAGAACTATTCACAGAGAAATGTTTGCAGGCAACAGTAAAGCATTGTGGAGATTATCTGCATGTTTGGGGCTGCATTTCTGCAAACAGAGTTGGTGAATTGATGGCACACTCGCTGCTAGGGAGTCATCTGATTAGTTCCAACCTCATTCTACAGCATGGTAAAAACAAATTACCTAAATCATTTAAAACTATCTGTAATGTAAATAGGAACAAGCAGTTATACAACAGTCGGTATGCCACCACATAGCTCTTGTCTCCATATAATTGATCTATTCTGGAATTCTTGCAGAGGTAGGAAGGAAGCATCTTTCTTGGAAAAAGTGGTTCTCTAGGATGTTCAGAACAACCTACCACACAAGTACCTTCATGCCAGTGTGCCTAGAGGAATGTGGCTGTAACTAGACCATATATTTTGTTGCTTATGGCTTATTCATGGTTGCTGCACTTTCTGGGAAGTAAAATAAAATGCAAATATATATATATAAACACAGTGGATATATAAGAGATAATGACAAAGATAAATAATTTCATACTTTTTTGCACCTTTAATGTGACCTATAAACTGTACAACTGAAATGTTTTAGGGGGAAGTAAACATACAAAACTAAAATAATATGGTTGCATAAGTGTGCACACCCTCTTATAACAGGGGATGTAGCTGTGTTCAGAATTAAGCAATCTTATTCAAAATCATGTTAAATAGGAGTCAGTACACACCTGCCATCATTTTAAAGTGCCTCTGATTAACCCCAAAAAAATTTCAGCTGTTCTAGTAGGTCTTTCCTGACATTTTAGTCACATCCTACAACAAAAGCCGTGGTCCGCAGAGAGCTTCCAAAGCATCAGAGGGATCTCATTGTTAAAAGGTATCATTCAGGAGAAGGGTACAAAAGAATTTCCAAAGCATTAGATAAACTCTGGAACACAGTGAAGACAGTCATCAAGTGGATAAAATATGGCGCAACGGTGACATTACCAAGAACTGGACGGCCCTTCAAAATTGATGAAAAACATCCAAGCCCAGCTAAATTTTGCAAAATCACATCTGATGATTCCCAAAAGCATGTGGGAAAATGTGTTATGGTCTGATGAAACCAAGGTTGAACCTTTTGGCCATAATTCCAAAAGATATGCTTAGCGCAAAAACAACACTGCACATTATCAAAAGATAATGAAGCATGGTGGTTGCAGCATCATGCTTTGGGGCCGTTTTTCTTCAGCTGGAACTGGGGCCTTAGTCAAGGTAGGATGAATTATGAACAGTTCCAAATACCAGTAAATATTGGCACGAAACCTTCAGGCTTCTGCCAGAAAGCTGAACATGAAGAGGAACTTAATGTTTCAGCATGACAACGACCCAAAGCATATGAAAATCTGTGGGGTGATCTGAAGAGGGGTGTGCACAGGAGATGCCCTTTCAATCTGACAGATTTGGAGTGTTTTTGCAAGGAAGAGTGGGCAAATATTGCCAAATCAAGATGTGCCATGCTGATAGATTCATACCCAAAAAGGCTGAATGCTGGAATCAAATCAAAAGGTGCTTCAACAAAGTATTAGTTTAAGGGTGTGTACACTTATGCAACCATATTATTTTAGTTTTTTATTTTTACTTCCCTCCACCTAAAATATTTCAGTTTGTTGTTCAACTGAGTTGTACAGTTCATAAGTCACATTAATGATGGGTTCACACTTGTGCAGTGCGGTGTATCGCATATGATTCGCACAGGAACCGCACCGCATTCCTGTGCAAATCAAATGCGAATTGTGTGCTGTGCGATTGGAGCCATACATTTTGTATGGCTCAGATCGCACCGCATCCACACCAAAAAGGTGCAGGACCATTTTTTTGGTCTGCACTAGAATCAGATTGCATGGGTATTCACACCCATGCGATCTGATTCTGCACATCGCACTGCGTTTTGCGGACTGATTTCGGGGTGTTGTTAACTTAACATACACACCCCACAGCGGTTCGCATGAACAGGGTGTGATTGTGATGCGGTGCAGTATTCACACAGAAAACGCTGCGAATTCCGCACCGCATCAGTGTGAACCCAGGCTGAAGCTGGAAAAAGTTCTGAAATGATTTATTTTTTTCTCATTTCTTTACATCACAGAAACCTGACATTTTAGCAGGGGAGTGTGTAGACTTTTTATTTCCACTGTATATATATAGACACACACACACACACACACACACCACACCACACCACACCCCCCCCCCCCCCCCCCCCCCCCCACCGGAAATGTAAAAATAATGAATTCAAGGTTAGCAATGGTGAGAGATACCAAGTTACCATCTCAATTTGCAGAAGTAGCACAGCTTTATACATATTTGATTATGTTAAACATGTATTTTAAAGTGATCTTTAAAATAGCAACATACTGTAGTGCCATCAGGCAAGTACTATTCATGTAGGAAGGCCAGAACATGTTAATCAGGAAGTAGCCTTGGTTGGATATACAGTCATGGCCGAAATTGTTGGCACCCTTGATATTTTTCCTGAAAATCAAGTATTTCACACAAAAAAGGTATTGCATTAACACATGTTTTGCTATACACATGTTTATTCCCTTTGTATGTATTGGAACAAATATAAAACAGAGGCAGAAAAGCAAATATGACATAATGTCACACAAAACCCCAAAAATGGGCTGGACAAAAGTATTGGCACCCTTAACTTAATATTTGGTTGCACACCCTTTGGAAAACATAACTGAAATCAGTCGCTTCCTATAACCATCAATAAGCTTCTGACACCTCTCACCCGGAATTTTGGACCACTCTCCCTTTGCAAACAGCTCCAGGTCTCTCTTATTGGAAGGACACCTTTTCCCAACAGCAATTTTAAGATCTCTCCACAGGTGTTCAATGGGATTTAGATCTGGGCTCATTGCTGGCCACTTCAGAACTCTCCAGCGCTTCTTTGCCATCCATTTCTGAGTGCTTTTTGACGTATGTTTGGGGTCATTGTCCTGCTGGAAGACCCAGGATCTTGGACGCAAACCCAGCTTTCTGACACTGGGCCCTACAGTGCGACCCAAAATCCTTTGGTAATCCTCAGATTTCATGATGCCTTGCACACAGTCAAGGCACCCAGTGCCAGAGGCAGCAAAACAACCCCAAAACATCATTGAACCTCCACCATATTTTACCGTAGGTACTGTGTTTTGTTCTTTGTAGGCCTCATTCCGTTTTCGGTAAACAGTAGAATGATGTGCTTTACCGAAAAGCTCTATCTTGGTCTCATCTGTCCACAAGACGTTTTCCCAGAAGGCTTTTGGCTTACTCAAGTACATTTTGGCAAACTGTAGTCTTGCTTTTTTATGTCTCTGTGTCAGCAGTGGGGTCCTCCTGGGTCTCCTGCCATAGCGTTTCATTTCATTTAAATGTCGACGGATAGTTCGCGCTGACACTGATGCTCCTTGAGCCTGCAGGACAGCTTGAATGTCTTTGGAACATGTTTGGGGCTGCTTATCCACCATCCGGACTATTCTGCGTTGCAATCTTTCATCAATTTTCCTCATCCGTCCACGACCAGGGAGATTAGCTACAGTGCCATGGGTTGCAAACTTCTTGATAATGTTGCGCACTGTGGACAAAGGCAAATCTAGTTCTCTGGAGATGGACTTGTAACCTTGAGATTGTTGATATTTTGCCACAATTTTGGTTCTCAGGTCCTCAGACAGTTCTCGTCTCCTCTTTCTGTTGTCCATGCTTAGTGTGGCACAGACAGACACACAATGCAAAGGTTAAGTGAACGTCTCTCCTTTTTATCTGCTTTCAGGTGTGATTTCTATATTGCCCACACCTGTTACTTGCCCCAGGTGAGTTTACAGGAGCATCACATGCTTGTAACATTCTTATTTATCCGCAGTTGTGAAAGGGTGCCAATACTTTTGTCCAGCCCATTTTTGGAGGTTTGTGTGACATTATGTCGAATTTGCTTTCTTTCCTCCCTTTTTTTGTTTTGTCCCAATACACACAAAGGGAATAAACATGTGTATAGCAAAACATGTGTTAATGCAATACGTTTCGTGAGAAATACATGATTTCCTGGAGAAATATCAAGGGTGCCAACAATTTCGGCCATGACTGTATGTAAAAGGTGAAAGTCCCCAACACTTTTGAATGGCCTTTTCCTGACAATCCTCTCCAGGCTGCGGTCATCCCTGCTGCTTGTGCACCTTTTTCTTCCACACTTTTCCCTTCCACATAACTTTCTATTAATATACTTTGATACAGCACTTTGGGAACGTCCAACTTCTTTTGCAATTACCTTTTGAGGCTTTCCCTCCTTATGGAGGGTGTCAATGATGGTTTTCTGCACAACTGTCAGGTCAGCAGTCTTTCCCATGATTGTGATTCCTACTGAACCAGACTGAGAGACCATTTAAAGGCTCAGGAACCCTTTGTAGGTGTTATGGCTTAATTAGCTGATTAGAGTGGGACACTTTGAGCCTAGAATATTGCACCTTTTCACAATATTCTAATTTTCTGAGATTGTGGATTTGGGGTTTTCATGAGCTGTAAACCATAATCATCACAATTATGACAAATCACGGCTTGAACTATCTTGCTTTGCATGTAATGAGTCTATCTCATATATTAGTTTCACCTTTTAAGTTGCATTACTGAAATAAATGAACTTTTGCACGATATTCAAATCTTTCGAGTTTCACCTGTATATACGTGATTTTGTGTTTCCGGGTAGGGGGTGCACGTACCCTACCCTACGCCACCATTTGCGACCGCCGGCGTGATTATCGAGCATCTCCAACAGGGAGAAGGACTGCTTTGTTTACTAACAGTCCTCCTCCCTGGCAGCTGGGGCACACTGCTCTGGATGGCGGTGCACAGCACAGCCATCCAGAGCAGTGTGATTGCAGTGAAGCCCACACACACCGCCCCCTATATAGAACACTCCCAGCACACAATTAACCCTTTGATCGCCCCTTATGTTAACCCCTTCATGCCCAGTGCCATTAGTACAATGTCATTGCTTTTTTTTTTAGCAATGATCACTGTATTGGTGTCGCTGGGGATGTCAGTGACACCAAGTCAGTTCCCCCCAGTGTCAGAATGCCTGCCGCAGTCCTGCTATAAGTCACTGATCACCTCCATTGATAGTAAAAAAAAAAAAAAAATTCCAGTATCTATACCGCCATTTGTAAACTCTATAACGTTCACGTAAACCAATTAATTTTTGGCGTTTTTTTTTAGCAAAGACATGTAGTAGAATACATTTTGGCGTACATTTATGACAAAATTTGATTTGATTTGAATTGATAATAGCAAAAATTCAAAAATATTGTTTTTTTCTCAAAATTGTCGGCCTTTATTTATAGCGCAAAAAAATTAAAAAACCATACAGGCGATCAAACACCACCGAAAGAAAGCTCAAATAATGGGAAAAAAAGGATGTAAATGTAATTTGGGTGCAGCGTTGCATGATCGCACAATTGTCAGTTAAAGTAAGCGCTGTAACACAAAAAATGGCCTGGTCAGGAAGGGGCGTAAATCCTCAGGAGGGCATGTGGTTAAGTAGCAGACAGGGGCTGTTAATCAGTTTCAGCTGCTTTGGTGTAAATTAAATTAACAATAGGTGCACTAGATGGGAAACAATGAGACATCCCCCAAAAACAGGAATGGTTTTACAGGTGGAGGCCACTGACATTTTTTTCCCTACTCATCTTTTCTGCCGTTTTTCACTAATTTTACATTTGGCTAGGGTCAGTGTCACTACTAGTAGCATGAGGCGATACCTGGACCGTACAGAGGTTGCACAGGCAGTCCAACTCCTCCAGGATGGCACATCAATACTTGCCATTGCCAGAAAGTTTGCTGTGTCTCCCAGAACAGTCTCAAGAGCATGGAGGAGATTACAGGAGAAAGGCAGTTACTCTAGGAGAGCTGGACAGGGTCATAGGAGGTCCTTCAGCAGGACCGGTATCTGCTTCTTTGTGCAAGGAGGAACAAGATGACCAAAGCCAGAGCCCTGCAAATTGACCTCCAGCAGGTCACTGGTGTGAATGTCTCTGACTAAACAATCAGAAACAGACTTCATAAGGGTGACCTGAGTGCTGTCATCCTTTAGTGAGCTCTGTGCTCACTGCTCGGCACCATAGAGCTCAATTGGCACTTGCCATTGAACAACAGAATTGTCAGGTCCGCCACTGGCACCCTGTGCTTTTCACAGATGAGCAGGTTAACCCTGAGTGCATGTGACAGATGTGAAAGGGTCTGGAGAAGCCGTGGAGAATGTTATGCTGCCTGTAACATTGTTCAGCATGACTGTTTTGGTGGTGGGTCAGTGATGGTCTGGGGAGGCATATCCATGGAGGGACGCACAGACTTCTACAGACTAGACAATGGCACCCTGACTGCCATTAGGTATCAGGATGAAATCCTTGGACCCATTGTCAGACCCTACGCTGGTGCAGTGGGTCCTGGGTTCCTCCTGGTGCATGACAATGCCTGGCCTCATGTGGCGAGAGTATGCAGGCAGTTTCTGAAGGATGAAGGAATTGATACCATTGAATGGCCCCCACACTCACCTGACCTGAATCAAATAGAACACCTCTGGGATATCATGTTTTGGTCCATCCCACGCCACCAAATTGCACCTCAGACTGTCCAGGATCTCAGTGATGCCCTGGTCCAGATTTGGGAGGAAATACCCCAGGACAGCACCCATTTTCTCATTAGGAGCATGCACCGACGTTGTCAGGCATGCATACAAGCACGTGGGGGCCATAGAAACTACTGAGTACCATATTGAGTTGCTGCAATAAAATTTCAGCAAAATGGACTAGCCTGCTGCATCATTATTTCACTTTTATTTTCGGGTTGTCTTTGAATCTAGTCCTTTGTAGGTTGATAATTTTGATTTCCATCATACGATGGGGCATCCTTATGTTCCTAACACATTACCCAGTCCATATCAGTATAGATACCCAGCATGATATTTTTCCTCATTGAGATCTGATGTGTTTTCAAAGTGTTTCTTTAATTTTTTTGAACAGTGTATTTATAATACAGACTTCTTGGACTTGACCTTCCTTTCATGGCTTCTTGAAAATAATGTGCATACAGGTCATTTACAGCAGATTATATTGAGACAAAACTATCAATGGTTTGTCTGGTGCATGATTTTATAAGGACACTTGATTTTCTGAAGGCCAAAAATGCCTTTGTTGGTTCTCTACTGCAGTTACATGTTTTCCTATCCAGCAATAGTTATCTTAAATATTGCCTACACTGCTGTTTTAAAAGTTGAAGCCAGGACCATCATTTTCACATCAAAAAGAAGTTGCTAATTTCAATATGAATTATCAATCTATTAGCAATCAAAAGTGTTTTTTCGGTAAATTAAAGTATATATAGGTTTTAAAAGGGCTTTTTTTCAATCCTTGATTATGTTTTTTTTTTTTACAAAAAGCAACTTCTTTTTTTTATATATAAAATATATTGTGGTCATAAGATTCCTGGGATGCTTATTACTGCCGTCTTGTGGGAGGGCCCCATGTTTATGCAGCTACTAACTACAAGACTGCACAGGGAAACACATTTGTCCCAAAGTTAACATTAAAATAAAGGGCCCAGACAAAGGCTTTAGTTAAATTTTAGTATTTCACGAATCAGTATATTTTCCAAAGTGCAGTAGAAAAATCATGTCTCCTACCCTGCAAGAGAGGGATGTACTGTGTGGCTGTGTAAATCTTAAGACTGGATGAATGGAAGTACCAATGTTTGGGAGGTAAAACATTATATACATCATAACTTTATATACAGTAATCTGTGTATTTAGCAGTTTTAAGGTCTGTCTGCTGTTTCCGGTATGATTTTAACCATTTTTTCAGCAAATGAATGGTCATTTAAAAATATGTGGGCATTGCTTTTAAATCTGTGTTTATTAGTTTAAGCACCATAATCTATGGATGAATCATTGTGAATTGACATCTATGGTCTATACGCGTGATGTCCCAATCATGTGATCACTGATTGGCCAATCAGTGATCACATGAAGAGTAGTAAGCAAGATGTCACTTCTGACATCATTAATTACTATGTGTGAAATCTGTGAATGATCACAGAGGTCACATGGTACAAGGCTATTCACAACAGCCTTGTACCATGTGACAAGCTGTGACCAATCACAGCTCACACAGTTTTTCTCAATGGCTGCAAGAATGCAGCCAGAGAGAAGAAATGATTGCTTTTACAGCAATCAGTGTAAAAAAACAAAAAAAAAATTTCATCACCCCCTCACAATTAGTACAGTGTCACTATGGTGACACTGTACTACTAGGTTGACAGTATGTAAAAAAAAAACCCATAATAATATTAAAAAAAAAAAATGTAAAAACAAAATTTAGAAAAATTATAATTTTTGGTTATAAACTAATTTGGGTTTTTTTTTTACTAAAAAGATAACCAAATAAATTTTGGCCAAGATTTATGAAGAAAGATTATATATTTGCACTTTTTTAAAAATTTTTGGACTTTTTCATTTATATAGCAAAAAAAATAAAAATCCCAGTGGTGAATTAATACCACCAAAATAAAGTTTTATCTGTCTCAAAAAAATGCTAAAACATTCATATGGGTACAGTGTTGCATGACCGCGCAGTTGTCATTCAAAGTGTGATAGCACTGAAAGCTGAAAATTGGCATGGACAGGAAGGAGGTAAGTGTCCGGACCTGAAGTGGTTAAATGATTTGTGTGCATTAATACCAGCTAAACTGTGCAGCAGTAGCTTTAGTGAATAAAAAAGTCATTTTATTTTTTGTTGTAAGAAAAAAACTTTGTACAATCTGCATGCATTATTCTTTTGTGGCTTGAGCGTATAGACTCAAAAGAAAACACTTTTGGCCCTACTTCTCCTGGGGATCACAGTGCACTTTGTTCTATACTCTTGTGACCCATATTCAGCTGACAGTGGGCTAAAGCCCGCTGATGACAGATGTCACTCAGCACGTCCAGGCTCTGGAGAGATTCCAGCTTTAATGTTGGGATCCGCTCAGATCCCTGACCGGCAGTTGGCTTAGCCACTTAGCGCCTTGCTGAGAGCCTGAGACAACTTCTTCTGCCCCTGCACAGCCCAACACTCCAGTGAACACTGGCGGGGCAGAGCAGAGAGCCAGTAACTGACAGTCACCTGCTCCCTGCTCACTGAAGACCGAGAACTGCGCGATAAGCAGTCTTTGATCACTCGGTTCTCTGTGTAGAGGCGGCAAGGGGACAGATGCAGCAATGGATTTATGCTGCATCCACCTAGTTGAGTATGTATGTTTTTTTCATACCCTGCATTTCTATTTCAACAGAAAATACCAAATCATAGGGCATTAGTCCTATCTCTCTGATGACTAATAGGCCTCATGCACACTTGAGCTAAAAAATGCTGCTTTTACAATTGAGATTATTTTTTGATCTGCCTCTAAACTCCCTTCCATGTAAACCTGTGTGTTTATGCACACTATAGACATTTACAGGAGTTTAGAGGCAGATTAGAAAAACTCCATCACTTGTGTGTTCAAGAGAGGAGCATTTTGGCAGAAAAAAAAACAGCTGACACACATAAACGAATGTTAACACATGTTAATGCTAGGGGCGTTTTAGTGCTTAAGCCTTTTTTCATTTCAGTATCTAGAATACATTAATAGTCCGGCCAATTAAATTAATAAATGCCCCAATTGATGCACCGTAACGCATTTGAAAAAACTCAGCATAGGAGTGTTTTGTACCTGCTTTCCCCTTGCTAGGAAAAAATTGTTTAGAAGAGCCCCAGTGTGCATGAAACCATAAAAGGTGGATGGACAAGGAATGTGGTTGGAGGGATTACCCTACCCCCCACACACTGCAGCCGCTGATCATATGAAAATTTTCCAACATTGCCATTCGACAAAAGTCAATTGAATTGCGATCCATCTATGACCAACTGCAGCATTAAACATTGAAAAGTGTTTTTTCATAACAACACAACATTGTCAGTTGTTGACTATTGTCAAATATTGATTAGTGACAATATTGACTTCCCGTCTCTTCACTAGGACCTCAGTAATCACTGACAGTCAAGTACGGTTATATACACACACCTATGTGCATATCCTTATTAGTACTCGTGTTCAACTGCTAGCAGTCATTTCAAGCTTTCACATGTACCTGTCATATCAAGTCACGAAGTGCACGTATACAGTATTTGCTTTTGAATGCTGCATTTTGTTTACTGAAAGAAATGCATCGTATGTCTTTTATGATATTACCATTACTGTTTAATTGACAATTAAAACTTTTTGTAATACTTTTTTGTAATACTTAGGAATGCACTACTTGAAAGTGATGGAAATGTTAAAGCGAGTACTATTATAAGGTTATTCACGCACTCTTTTATGAAAGAATATGACAAGGATAATCTACAGGTAATATTCTAATTTAAGTTTTTCTTCTTTCATCCATCTATTCTTTGTTATATTCTCGTTGATTTTCTTCTGCATTATCTCTCAAGTTTGCATACCCAGAAAGTGATGACAAATGGGCCACCCACAATTATTGCACCTATACCCACATTTATTGCACCCATACAGACAACACACAGACAGAGCAAACACCAATAGAGTACTCAGGCAGTCATTACACAGAAAAAACATGCACAGCCAGAGCATGCACAGACACTAAATGCACAGCTGGAGCATGTGCAGAAACTTCAAACAGAACATATGCAGAGTATATGCAGACAGAGGATGCATAGACAAAGTATGCACAATCATACCGCACAGGTTAAAGCACATAGGTAAAACACAGAGCATACTCAGAGAGCACACCAAATGAAAGCATATGCATATACATGTTAAAAAAAAAGAATGTATAGAGTGAGCACACACATTTGAATAAGTTTCCAACGGACCACAATACACCAAAAACTGGACATGCACATTGTGCAATGTGAATTGCGGTGGGTTTGCAAGGTGAATAGGGATGCAATTCAAAATGAATAGCAATGCACTGCCAGTCATGCATTATTGTGCATAGCACTAACAAGTAGTAGAATTCATATTTTCCCAAGCCATAAGTTCCGAAAAACCAATTCAGGAAATTGGCACACATTTGCTAGTTCATATCATAAAAATTACATTTAAAGAGACAAAATAACAATTAATTATGAAAACAATGTTATTTAATCATACTACTATTTGTCTGCAATATAATGGTCATGTAGAATGTTGAACAAGCAGGTGAATGCATTCAAAACACAACATACAGGACTTTGATATACTGAATGCACTACAACGAAAATGAAAATGCAACAAAATGTTTGACAATGTGTTCATAGTAAAGAGAGCCCTACAAAAATGCAGTAGGCAAGGGGAAAAATATGAAAATGTGGTAACTATTATACAAATTTGTGATACGTTACTTTTCAACTTGAGCAGTGTCACCACATATTCATTATCAAGAATATTTCCACTGTAACGTGTATTTGTGTAAGTTGCAACTGAGGATAGCTAAATGGTTATAGGTATTTTTTCAGCTGTTCTCTCACCTTATAAATGTATAATTTGCATGTGCGCATATGTGGTAATAGGGATAATTTTACAGATTTTTTTTTTTAAAGCGTTTAAAGGAAACTAAAGTGGTACAACAATCATGCAGAAACCTACTACTGCAGTTATTCATCTCAATGTCTGGGAGAACTCTTGTTGTTAGTTACGCCTTTAATTCTTGCAATACATTTTGGAAAGAGACCTTCAAGTACATCTGTCACTGAAAGTTAACACCTAACTACAAGTCATTTACCACAGGGTACACATTGGTAACTTAATTGTATACTCGTGGCTGATGGGCACTCTTATAGTCCCTTTATTCAGGACTACCTGCAGCATGCAGATGTAAGGCTAATATTTTAAGATTCAATATTTCCCCAGTTTATTCTGAAAAGCAATTTGAGGCCTAAGCAACCTTGACCACTGTGTGAGGTGCACAAGGTGGTTCTCAGAGCCTCCACTGCTTAAAATGCTTGTAAACCCTTATATTTACCCACTGAAGAAATTAGCCTCAGGTGATACACAGAGATGTAGATGGTTCTAAAACACACAGATCAAATGATTTTTCTCGGCCGCAGGGATTTGACTTCATGCACTGCAGAGCTAGAGCACAGAGCTCCTTAAAATCTGATTGGAGGGAAGGGGCACACCCCTCTCTAAAAGGCTCTTGGAGAAAAACACAAAGCTAAGTCTATGAGTCACCCGTTGTGTGCTGGAGGGGGACAGGCCATATCCTGGGAGGCTGAGGTGTATGTTTATTGTTCTATCAGTGAGTCATGAAGATAGCAGAGGTATCAGAGAGGAACACCACTCAGTGCTGTGAATTTAGACTAGTACACACTATAGAAGGATGTCATTTGTTGAGTTTTCATGTCTGAGGTTTACAGCAATTTACATGCAGACATTGCATCATGTATAGCACTGTGTAGCAGTGTGTTTACAAGTAAATTTTATGGAAGGAGCCAGTTTGCATTTATTGGTTGTTTCTTTCTTGTGACAAGGTTCGCTTTAGAGAAACATTTTTAGAGAGAAATACATAGCTTGGCAATACTGACTTCCTTTTGGGCACGATAGATACCCTGCCCTTCCATCACACTGAATTTCTGACTTTACAA
Organism: Staurois parvus; assembly: GCF_062004578.1. Classification (NCBI taxonomy): domain Eukaryota; kingdom Metazoa; phylum Chordata; class Amphibia; order Anura; family Ranidae; genus Staurois; species Staurois parvus. The sequence continues at coordinate 4,941,330 of NW_028319228.1, read as the reverse complement.
TAGTACTTCTAAGCCACTAAACTAGAACAAGTATACCCATCAGGAGCTGGGACTTCACTTGTTGCCTATGTGTACAAGATTAGTAACTGAGAAAGTATTAATGCCAGTGGATCATTATGACAGTCGGACAGCTGGCAGTTTAGAGGGTAAACTTTCCCTTTAAATTTGCCTTTTATTCTTTTTTGTTGAAAGCAATGTATAGGCCACAAGCAGCACAGAAGCCTCATTAGCTTTTGTCACTGTAGTTTAGTAGTTGTTAAGGCTTTATTATAAAGCCTTCTGCAGCTGAACTGGTAAGGCTTACAAACATCTATATTTGTATTAGTCTATCTAGTTTACTAGACCATTTCCTAAGACTGCAGTGGCACCTAAAGAACTGTGCTGCAGGTGGTGGCAATTTGCAGATATCTGAAATATAGAAAAAAATCACCTTTAATCCATACTCTGCTAGCTGTTGCTTCACAGGAGTCTTTGACATATAAGTTAAAATATGTTCTATGTCAAGTCAAACACTTGCCCCAAGCAACATGTTTCTAGTGCTGAGGTTGCAGATGTCTGATAGTATATTGTTTCTAAGTGTGTTTGCGTGGCAGATGTGTTCAAATCCGCATGTAATAGATTTCCCGTCTAGGAAAAATAGTATATCATATAAAAAAATGACCTATTTGTTAATTGTATAATAAAGTAATGCTAAAAGAGTGCAATTAAGAAGATATGTATGTCTTAGCTCTGGCTTCAGAGACAATATAATTATCCATTATATAATATTGAAAGGAACTGGCATATTTTCAGAATCACAAAGCCCACCAACACCCAGGAAAGTAGAACACCACCAGGCCGAGCTTAGGCCAGAGCATATAAAACTGGATATTTCCATAACCCTCCCTCTCTATCCTTCTCTTCTTTCGAAACTCACTGCATCCAGCTGTTTTCTCCCATTTCTCTGAGGCTTGCAGTGATCTATCGGCCTCCTGGACCGGTGTCCCGTTTTCTTGATGATTTTTCCGCCTGGCTACCCTTCTTTCTCTCCTCTGAACTACCTACTATCATTCTCGGAGATTTTAACATCCCTATTAATGTCAACAACCTGGCCACATTCCAACTCTTCAACCTAACCTCATCTTTTGCATTAGCACAATGTATACAGTCCTACACTCACTCTGATGGGAATACATTAGACCTTGTTTTCTCCCATCTTTGCACTCCGTACAACCTCACAAAAACCCCCTTTCCTCTCTCTGCTCACAATCTCATCAGCTTCACAGTCTCCTCGTCTTCAAACATCTATCCCTCCAAGCAGCAAACAATTACCTGCAGAAACCTTCACAACTTGAACCCTGCTCCTTTCCACTCTGCAACTGACCAACTCTATGACAGAATCTCTCCCCTGTCCTGCCCTGACCTGGCCACTGCTGTCTACAACAGTTCGCTTTCATCCACATTAGACTCACTTGCTCCTCTAACAACACGATGCATCAGGCCCCGACCGTTACAACCTTGGCAGACTGACGACACCAGAAATCTTAAACGACATAGTCGTGCGCTGGAACGATTGTGGCGTAGCCTGGGCATCCCGGGGGTTCCATATGACTATCTTTTCTCTCGTAAATCCGAAACTTATAAGTATAGCCTGTTGCCCTCTCACAGGTCTTCTACATCTTGACCCCATATCTGGCACGCTTGCTGGGGAGAAATTGTTTGAATGCAAGGCGGCCTGAAAAATTAATGAGGGACTCATCAATGCAGATTTTTTGCTGGGGAGTATACACATCTGCAAATTTTTGGTTAAGGTGATTTACGAGGGGCTGAATTTTGTGGAGCCGGTCAAATCCAGGGTCACCTCGAGGACGACAGAGTGTATTGTTGTTGAAATGCATAAAACACATTATACTCTCATATCTATGCCTGGCCATGGCAGCAGAGAACACGAGATATGATGAATCGGGTCTGTGGACCAATACAACCGCAATTCATGTTTGAGGGTAAGGTCTAAAAAAAAATTTAAATTCGGAAACCGTAATGGGTTTCCATGCGAATGGCCTGGCAAGGTTTGAATTTGGGTTGGCGGCGATAAATTGTTGTGCATATAAATTCTGTATCCACAATCAATGCATACAAATATTCCATGAAAAACAGCTACAAAAAATCAAGGGGAGTAGTTAAATTTGCTGTTTCCACCTGAATTCCAGGTTTGGCAGTGAATGGGGGAAGTATGGGTGCTGCAGAATTTGTGGGCTGCCAATCAGGACTTGCAAGCACATTCGGAAGGATACTATGGGCTTTATGGGCCTGTGTGCGAATTCTTGGTGGGACAATACTTGTGCTCACCACCGCACCAGTTTGTACTCCACTTATGGGACCTGCCACGTCACCAAGTGATACTGCAGTGCTCGTATGTGAAAGACCAGGATGTACTAGGCCACTGTTGCTTGCCAGTTCACCAAAAGTTAGTGTGGCACTAGTACTGGCCATCTGCTGCATATGAGAGTCATCAAAATTTACCGGCAAGTGCTAACAGAGATCAGGCCTGATTCTGCGAACACTGCGGTTTTGTGTGCAATGTATCAAGTGACAGTGACCTACTGACACTGCACTTTCTGGGGAAGAAGGGAGTCGGGTAAGCGTAGGGGCTAAACGCAGGTGCTGGCAGGTGCCGGGGCTGATCCCACTAACGCTATGTTTTTGGGGACACTATACTAATGTGAATACTGGTATAGTGCTGATCTGATTAAAGATATTGATCCATTCAGACACTATAACAGCAATAGAGGTTTATTGTGTATGAGCGTGTTCCTGGCAATCAAGGGGTTAAATGTGATTACTGGTGTACTGATGAGCAATCTGACGCTATTTGGGAGGGGCGTGAAAACCATGGGAGCGCAAATCATTCGGTTACATAAGCGGTTTGTGTTATGGCGCTGCGTTACTTTACCTGACAATTGCAGGATCATGCAACGCTGCACCAAAATTTACGTCCCTTTCTTTTGGAGGTATTTGATCTGTGCATTTTTAGTTTTTTGCGCTATAAAAAAAGAAGTCCGACAATTTTGAGAAAAACAATATTTTGGCCTTTTCATCCAGTAAAAAAATTTAAAAATCAAATTTCATTATAAATTTAGGCCAAAATGTATTCTGCGACATGTCTTTGCTAAAAAAAAATCCCAATACGTGTAAATGAATTGGTTTACGTGAAAGTTATAGCGTTTACAAATGGTGGTATAGATACTTTTTTATACTAATAATAGCGGCTTATGGCGGCAATCAGCGACTTATGGCAGCGATCAGCAACTTATAGTGGGAATGCAGCGGACATTCTGACACTGGGGGGAACTGACTTGGGGTTACTGACATCCCCAGTGACACCAATACATTGATCAGTGCAAAAAAAAAAAAAAAAGCACTGACACTGTACTAATGGCACTGTGGAGGAAGAGGTTAACATTAGAAGGCTATCAAAGGGTTAACTGTGTAAGGGGGTGTTTCACTAGGGGGCGGGGGTGTGTGCTTTACTGTAAGCACACTGATCCAGAATGCTGAACTCATCCATCCTGATCCGTGTGCCCAAACTGACAGGAAGGAGAGCTGCATTGAAAATAATGCAGCCATCCTCTCTGTCAGTGTTTGCCAGCAATTACCGGGCCGGGACCCGGTGATTGACACCCGCAGCCGCGATCGGTGCCGTGGGTAGGGTGGTCGTGTGCACCCCCTACCCCGAAATGCAAGATCACGTTTATATACATGATCCTGCACACAGGGGCCGCCTTGCTGCAGTATATGTACTGTGGGCGGTCTCCTAGTGGTTAGGGGGAAAAAAACTCTCCAAACCTGCCTGGCCCTTTGTGAAACAAAGTAATTGCCTCCTAAACCTAATACCTGGTTGTGCCACCCTTGGTGCCAACGACTGCAATCAAGCGATTGAGATAACTAGCAATGAGTCTTTCACATCACTGTGCAGAAAATTTGGCTAACTTTTGTTTGCAGAATTGTCAGCCACATTGGAGGGTTTCTGAGCATGAACGACCTGTTTAAGGTCATATCACAGCATCTCAATAGGATTTAGGTCCTGGTTTTGCTTAGGTCAATTCAAAACCTTAATTTAGTTTTTTTGAGCCATTCAGAGGTGGACTTGGTGGTGTGTTTCAGATCATTGTCCTGCTGCATAACCCAAATGCGTTTGAGTTTGAGGTCACGAACTGATGGTCGGACATTTTCCTTCAGGATTTTCTGGTAGAGTGCAGAATTTGTGGTTCAATCAACTATGGCAAGCTGTCCTGGTTCTGAAGCTGAAAAGCAACCCTAGACCATCACAGTACCACTGCCATGTTTGACTGTTGGTATGATGTTCTTTTTAAGAAATGCTGTGTTAGTTTTATGCCAGATGTAACAGGATGCACACCTTTCAAAAAGTTAAACTTTTGTCTCATCAGTCCACAGAATATTTGCCCAAAAGTCTGGTTGATAATCCAGATGTTTTTTGGCAAATGTGAGATGAGCCTTGTGTTCTTTTTGGTCAGCAGTGGCTTTTGCCATGGTACTTTCCCATGGTTGCCATTTTTGCTTAGTGTCTTTCTTATTGTTGAATCATGAACACTGACCTTAACTAAGACAAGTGAGGTCTTCAGTTCTTTAGATGTTGTTCTGGGTTCTTTTATGTCCTCCTGGATGAGTTGTCGTAATGCTCTTGGAGTAATTTTGGTAGGGCGGCCACTCCTAGGATTGTTTACTACTGTTCCAAGTTTTCTCCATTTGTGGATATTGGCTGTCACCATGGTTCACTGGAATCCCAAAGCCCTAGAAATGGCTTTGTACCTGTTTCCAGACTGATAAATGTCAATTACTTTGTTTCTCATCTGTTCTTGAATTTCTTTACATCGTGGCATTATGTGTTGCTCCACTTTGTCAGACAGCTTCTATTTAAGTGATTTCCTGAATTAATGGCAGTAATTAGGCCTGGATGTGGAAAGTGAAATTTAACTCTGCCTCCTCTTAATAAATTAAATCATCATTTCAGAACTATAGTTTGTATTTACTCAGGTTATATTTGTGTAATGTTAAAATCTGTTTGATGATCTAAATCCTTTAAGTGTGATGAGTATGCAAAAAAAAAAAAAATCAGGAAACGGGCAAATACTTTTTCATTGCACTGTATAATAATTGGTTTGCATGAAAGTTATAGCATTTACAAGCTATGGGATATTTACTGGAATTTGTATTTATTTTTTTATATTTTTTATGCTAGTAATGGTAACGATCAGTGACTAGTGGGACTATGATAGTGCGACGGGCAAGTTGACACTAACTGGCACTTTATGGGAACTGACTGACACCGACATCACCAGTGGCACTAATACAGCAATCAGTGCTAATAATATACACTGTCACTGTACAATGACACTGGCTGGGAAGGGATTAACATCTAGGGGCAATCAAGTGGTAATTGGGTGCCTAACAAACATTAATGTGTGTACAGTGTGCTGTTGCAGGGAAAAGAAACAAAGTGATCTTTCCCTCTGTTCAGAGCCCTGTGTTGTTTGTCAACACAGGGCTCTGGGCTGTGATTCAACACAGCCATTCAGCAGGTCCCAGCCATGAATCATTGGCCGGGATATCCTGGCAAACTCCTGCTGTGTCAAGTCACAGGGAAGTAGGGGACAGGTGCTTGTGTGCCCGAAACCCAGAAACAAGCAGCGACGTCCAGGTACGTCGCTGTGCCTGTAGCTGGCACCCCGCTGCCTTCTATATACTGTGGCAGGTCGGCAAGTGGTTAATGCAAGTTTACTGAGATAATGGTATATTTATACTCTAGAAAATAATTTAGGTACTAGGCTGCAAAGAGGAATAATCAGAATATTCTCTTTGAGAGATAAAGTCCAGGCAATCTTCTGATTACACAGTTTAAATACATATATGTAAATTTTTAATTTAGTTAAACCAATGATTTCTGGCACCTCTGCCAGATAGCACGGTAAGAGTGTGGATGTCAACTGCTGTGTGAGCACAGCTTGGTTCTAGCTTGATGACTGGAAAATGAAGGGACAGCAGCACAATGATGCATCATTACTCTGCTCTGTTTTCCTCTCACCATGATCCCTGCCTGCTCAGGTGCACTGCAGCAGAGGGAGTGCTGGCTCTCCCTCTGTCTGAGTCTTGTTGGATTACAGGAAGCCAGTACAAAGAAAAATGTGGGGATGGGTACTCACTTGACCTTCTTGTTGTTCCGTCCTGCCTTGGAGTGTGCCCGGTCTGGGGTTCATGGTGTGGCTGGTGGGTCCGGTGGAGCTGGGAGTCCGTGCTGCTGGAGGGAGCCTGTGGGTTGCTGTGTGGCGGGAGGAGGAGAGTGACCCAGCGAAGGACACCAGGTAGACCCACATTATTGATCAGGTGACCGTGGCAAGGAAGCCTGGGAACCTAGGAGACTGGTGCCAGAGACAGGAGGATGGAGCAGCACAGAGCCAGCCCCAGGGTCGGTAAAAGAGACCCAAGGTGATCATCAAGCCAGGAAGCCCCCGGCCATCAAAGGAGATCTCCTGAGACCCCTGAAAACAACAACCAGCAGCTGACGCCTAGCCGGTGGATGCAGAACATAGGAGCGGGTGAGTTGCTGCAGGAGGTGGTTAATCCCCAATGCTGAGGTCGTGCATGCTATTGTTGCTGCTGGGAGAAATGTGGACACAACAGTAGTTTTCTAGGGGTTGATGGGATGGTATAAACGGAACATCATTAAAGTACATTCATTAGAGGAAAGGAAGGGGCACCCAAGAAGTGTAAGGCGAAGAAGAAAAAGAAGGGAACACCAAAGAACTGTAACCCTCATAAAGACCAGGAAGGGAAGGATTCTAAGCGAGATCAGTATTGCAGGTAAGGACCCGGGGAAACTGAAATAAATTTCTACCTGAAGCTATAAGTAATTGTACAACTTATAGAATAAGAAGAGTAGATCTGTCAAAGGAGGAGGAGCAAAAACTCCTCAAGTACAATAAAGAAGTATATACCTTTGTATGAGAAAAGCCCAGAGGAACAAACCCCAGAGAGTCACGGAGAAGCAAATCACACCGGAGATCAAACAAGACTGTCTTTTGAGGTATCGGATAGGAATCAGTTGAAGAAACTTCAAAGTTAGAGAGTGAAAGGGGGAAAAGAAATATGGAGGAGCAAGAAGCAAGGCTACAAATGCCCACAAGATCAGAAAATGTAGAAATGTTTGCAAAATTAGAGAACTCCATAAATAGTGAAATGGCGGTTTTACACCATGAAATGGGACAAGTCCTGTCACGAGTAGAAGAAACAGAAGGGAAATTGGAGAAAAAAGCCCAAGTAATTAACAAACTAGAAGCGCAAGTGGAGGAAATGAGAAAAGAACAAAGAATGCTATCATAAATTAGAAGATCAGGAAAATCAAGATAGGAGGAACAATCTAAGGATCAGAGGCTTACCAAAAGTGTCTCAAGGAGAAGATGTACAGGACACCATGAGAAGATTGTTTAATCCAATCATAGGGATAGAAGAGATGGAACAACTGAAAATAGATTGGGTGCACAGGATAAGGAGATCCCAAAGAGTTACATCAGATACCCCAAGGGGCGGTTTCATTATTATGAAGATAAAGAAACTATATGGAAGAAGCTGTGTATGATACCAGACATAAAATCTGGATAAACAAAATTGCTTATTTTTGCAGACATAGCACAGGAGACACGTGCTAGAAGATCTTTGAAACCATTGTTAGATCAGATGAGGGATAAAAATGTCCGCTATAATTGGGGATTCCCTGCATGCTTGATCAGGTGAAAGGATGGGAAAACTGTGAAACTGATATTCCCAGAAGATTTAAGAGACTTTTGTGAAAAATTAGAATTACAGACTCTGGATATTATAGGGTGGTCTAAAGGCGGGAAAGAGAATGTAAAGTTAGAAGAGGAGAAATGTCAGAGTTTCTAAAAGGTGATAGACTGATGGGGGTAGATGGTTTTAGAGGGAAGGTGAGATGGGGGGTGGTGAATCCAGGTTCTGCATCCCCCTCCCTCCCGCCTCTCCCTTTTTTTTTTTTTTCTCTCTCTCCCCTTCTCCCCCCCACCAATACTCTTGGGATAAAGGTCTCTTCCCCCGAGCACGAGTTAAATGGGGCTCTATACTTTTGGATCGACCCGGAGAGGGAGATAGGAGCCTAAAGAATGTTAAAAAATGTCAGCTGATGGACGCTTGGAGCATTAAGCATCCAAGAGAAAGAGACTATACCTTCTTCTCTGTGGTGCATAGGATGTATTCAAAATTGGATTATATGTTGATTGAACATAGACTCTTGGAGTCTCTGGTGAAAATTAACATAGAAGTAATATCTATATCAGACCATGCCCCTGTCACAATGAGACTAGGGTTTTGTGCCCATATAGAACAGGAAACAATATAAAAAAGAGAAGAGGTAAAGGATCTCATGGATCAAGAAACAAGGAAGATTTTTAATAGGGTTTCAAAGGAAAAAATTAAAGCTGAAAAAGGAGAAATGGTTTATTCGACCACTGATATTGCTAATACATTCCAGAGATACTATAGTGGTTTAGAACCAGAAGGAACCAGAGGAAGAGAGAAAGGGAAAAAGGCAAATATATTTGAACGAGGCTGGTCTACCTATATTGGATGAAGTTAGACTACCAGCTTTAGATAGCTTAATTTCAAAAGAAGAAGTTAGTTTAGCATTGAAGAGTACAGCTGCAGGTAAGAGCCCCGGCCCTGATGGATTTACTGTGGGATATTATAAGAAGTTCAAAGAATAACTAATCCCTAAACTGTATACATACATGAATGCATTGGGAGAAGAGACATAGATGAGGGAGGAGTCATTACAGGCATTTATCACAGTTATGCCTAAAGAGGGGAAAGATTGGCCTCAGTGTACCAGTTACAGACCTATATCTTTACTAAACACCGATCCAAAATTGTATGCGAAGGTATTAGCAAGAAGGAAGAAAGAGCTGTTGCCCAACTGGATACACCTAGACCAAGCGGGATTTACCCTGGGCAGAGAAGGAAGGGATAACGGACTAAGAACATTGCTTATCCTTCAAAAGAGTGGAAGAGGAGAGGTACCGGGGGTCATCTTATCGATCAATGCTGAAAAGGCCTTTGATAGAGTAGATTGGGGATTTATGATAGACACGCTGAAGATGTTAGGATTTGGGCCCAAGATGATGCGGTGGATAACAGAGTTATATAGGTACCCATCAGCCACAGTGAAGGTCAATGGATCATTATCAAAGTTTTTTAGGATACATAATGGAACAAGACAGGAATGCCCACTCTCTCCATTGTTGTTTGTGATATCTTTGGAACCGCTATTAAATACAATACAAAAACATGCTACCTCTAGGATCTATAAAATCCTTACTGAAATAGATGAACCGGTGTCCTAGATGTTTCTGGATAAGTGGAAAAAGGAACTTGGAGCAAAATTGAAAGAGCAAGAAAAGAATAAAATGTCTAGATTAACACATGGGGCTATGAATATGAACAATTAAATACGGTATCCCGATCTATGACTACAACCCTTTTCTGTGCTTCAACATATAAATCCTCCAAAAAAATAAAATATAATAATTGTTAATAAAAGTGGAAGTCCATAAAGTCCCAATCTTATTAAAAAATAATAGTCACCAGTGTCTGCAAATAATAAAGTCACTCAAAATTCAGATCCCAAAAGGAAAATTCTAAATCTTTCTGCCGAGCCCTCCAAATGAATCCAAAGAAGACATGAACCTCAAAACAAGGAAAACTCAATAGTGCATTACCATTAATAAAATAAATCATTAAGTGTATGTGTGTGTGTGTGTGGTAATTGTGTATGTAAATGTGTATATAAAGATCACATATGCTTGTAATTTACCTCTAATAAGTCTCTCTATTCTAGCCAAAGCTTCCACTAAGGGCTTATTTTCCCAGTGAAAGTCCTGCGCTGGTGTTGGCATTATCAAGAAAGTATCAAGGTATGTGTTTTTAATTTGACTGCTTCAATTTGCATGAAATAGTTTTCAGAAGTTGGATATGAAATATTTTTACATTCTTTTAATTTATTCTTGGTTTTATGAAATCTGTGTCGATAACCTGTTTACTGACTCTAATGTCCAAAAGGGAGCTCATTTTTGCTTCTCCCTGCGGAAACCATTTCTCATCTCGTCTATCATGTGTTGCATTGTCATGTTAACAAGCTTTGCATGTAGTGCTCTGATTCTCAAGGATATCGGATGCTTGTGCATCAGTATACAGCTGAATGTGCTCACATCTCATTTCAACATGTTATAGGATCTGAGGTCAGGAAAGAAAATAAATCTCTCTCCCCCTCAGCGGTCCCCGTGCTATATTCCACTTGACAGTGTTTCACTTCTCTGGGAATTTCCAAACTGTATCATGCTTATATTTTCTCCTCTCCACATCAAGGTAAACAGAAAAACTTCTTTACTGCACAGATTCTTTTTATCACATCAGGATTACGGAAACACAACTCCAGCTGCATTTTATGTCAGTATTTGGTATTCCTAAAATGTTTTGTCCAGTAGGGCACATCTCTGACCCTCTAACCCTGGAAAGAGCACAGTATTCTTAGTTTTCTTTGCCTTACCTGCTAGTGTTTAGATATGCACTGCTAGTGGGCCAGAAGTGTAACTGACCCCAGTGGGTCTAAAATTATTTCTTGGGGTCCCTGAGAGATAATGTTTTCTAGATATCTGTCCTTTTTTTTGTCATTTCTGACATTCTCTTTATGTAACAATATATACATCAATATTTGAAAGTATGCATGTGAATAATCTAATAGCAAACATTCCCAATGCTTTTGCAACATTTTCTATGCACTTCACTGGTTTTCCTATCCAGTTTAGATAACTGCATTTGAGGGGAGGAAACATACTTTATGTTGCAAACGTAATGCCAAAGTATATCTAAAGTTGGCCATAGACAGAGCGATTGTGGTTGTCGAAAAGAACATTGTTTAATTCTCCCATCAACATAGTCTGTGTTGGTGGGGGGGAATCTCTCCTGCAGAGCCACTGTGTTCATCCCCGCTAGGAGAACACAGTGATTACTGCTAGTGGCTATAATAGCAATAATCGCATATAAATTCTGGCAGGCTGGTTATACCTAAATTTGTGGGTACAGTAATTTACATTAAAATGCACAGAAATAGATCCACATATGGCTAGAAAACACAAGACTTACAGTACATGTACCAACATACAGTATATTGAAATGTTGAAAGAAATTTCAGGGATGTTATAATGGATTTACAATTGTGATAAAATTCAAAATGTAGGGGAACATCATATGAGTCATATAAAAGGGGGGGAGGTATGATTGAGAGGAAGAGTAAATCAGGTTAGGGACCCCATAAGTAACAGGAGTTGATTCAAAAGTGATACAATTGACCAAAATAATGAGTGAGCTACAAATAAAAGTTATTTAAAAGATTGCCTATCCAGGTTGTCCAAATCCTTTCACATTTGCTACGTTTGTCTTTCTGAAAAACTATAAGCTTTTGAAAGAACTGGGTTTAAGAAACTTTGTTTTGAAATTCTATATAGGGCAGCGTTAATGTTTTCCACACATTGATAATAGTCCTTTTAGCCTGTGAATATACTAGCCAAAAATGGGTATTACTGCAGGGGCCAGATTTCTTGCTAAGAAGTGCCTCCAGTGGGTTCAACTTGATGTGTCTGCCTAGCTCCATACTTACTCTTTGATATACAAAAAGTTTGCACCTCAGGCAAGTCCCACCAGATATTACCAACACATGAATTAAAGGTGATCTGTCTGTAGGTGCACCTCTACCTCACTAGTAGAGCTGTGAAAGACAACCTCAAGTAACACAAAATAGTGCAAATTAAATGCTAAAAGAAGTCCGTAAGTGTTCATAAAAATGCTGCAAATTAGGTGCTGTTTTTCTTCCTGAAACATCCACCACATACCATATGTGCTTTAGCAATCCCTCTCCCTTTAGGGTAGAACTGACCAAATGAATATGCCAACCATTCTCATGAATTGCATATCTCCAGGGGCGGACTGACAACTCATGGGCCCCCCGGGCAATAGGGGATCATGGGGCCCCTGTGTCCTTGCCCAAACTCAAAAAAGCCTATGAAAAAAGGTACCAGGGGCATCTCATGGGCCCCCCTACTGACCCCGGGCCCTCGGGCAGTGCCCGAGTTTCCAAATGGTCAGTCCGCCCCTGCATATCTCACTTAAAGGACTCCACGATAACCTCAAGGCATCATATCATTAGAACACTTCTCCCATCGGCTCAATGATATTCAAATCAAATATTGAAATCAAAAGAATAGCCTCCAATGGTACAGTAACCAACTGAATATAAATTTATTAATAAAAAGTCACTTACAAAAAACAAGTTAAAATCAGCTCATCTCATGAAATAGCGTCACAACAAGGTGTGCATGTTAGCTTGGCATTCTCACCACCTTCGGAACTATCGGACACAGACACCACGTCACTTCCTGTTCCAGGATAGACACCACTTTCGGTCGCCGCATAACTACACCCCGGCATTTCATCACGTTCGGCTTTGTCACAGGGGTTGGTTACATGGCGCAGCGATCTGACCTTTATATCCGTCTCCTCAACAATTTAACTGGTTCCTTTTCAGCCAAAAACATGGAATGTGTAGGGCGTCCTACCACTTGTCCATATGTGCAATTAACCCTGTATTGGTCAGTTTATCCATCTATGCATTTAACCCCTTACATACCAAAATTGCAAAACAATACAAAACAATGGGGGCTAATAAACTGACACCACGGATATTGTCTCAGGACATCAGATATATATAAGAAAACATATTTTCAAAAAACAGTGGGAGGGTATATTAGTCAAAATAAATACACATGCTCAAAATCATATACCATAAAACCATAATCAATTATAACATTATATTAATAAAAACTGTATACAATATAATATAAAATATATGCCTAAAAGTGCCCTGCAGGGGAACATCCTCAAATGTATGTTGCAGGATATGAAGGAATTGCTCTGGGTATACAAGAGGGAACTAGGTACCATCTAAGTAGGAGCATATACTTGACTTCTACAGCTAACGTATTATCTGAACATTTAGGGTTCATTTGTCCAAATGGAGATCATCTGTTACTGAATATTGTAATTCCTGCTCCCATTCGATGGTATAGGAAAAAGGAGAAGCAGGCGTGACAGTAATTGGGAATTATAGATGTGACGATTGCGGCGTCAGACCCCAGCCCTTCTCACCAAACTCGTGACCGAAGGACTAGCCAATCTAAAACCGCACTGTCACGTGCGTAACAATGACACGCCCAGCTGCACCCTGCACACAGATTTTCCAGCTACTGGACTACAATCTGTGTACCTGCAGCCTGAGAGCGATTGTTACTGGGTCAGGTTAATTACGCAATTAACCCTTCACACTGCCACCACCTCCTTTTTGTACAGAGAAAGAGGAAACTTGGCAATATTAGCAATACCACTATGATGGCTGGATAATCGTCTGTATACCACTGTCACCACAGGCAGGTTATACAGAGGGTTAAACACACACAGTAGCACTCTTCAGCGGCAGGAATTCTTAGTTTGCATTAAAGGCGTTAGAAACAGTTCAACACTTTCTGAAAGTAAGATTTTTTACTAAAAAGTCAAAAGGGTGCAATAAAAATATTTACAGAAAAAGATGTAGCCAATATATATATATATATATATATATATATATATATATATATATATATACAGAGAACAATAGCACAGCAAAGAGATAACAGAGAAAAGTTAGAGGGTTAAAGTACTTGCCACATGTCCTGGGTTAAGCAGATCAGGTTTCAGAGCAAAGGATTTATCTCCCACTGTCAGTTTCGATGTTAAAACAGGAGATTCTTCAACTCTCACACACCTCAGCTTAGCTTAACTTCAAGCATCGCAGCCTTTATCTAGGAACTCAGCAGGGTGTCTCCCTGAAGCAGAGAACCAATCGCCTCATTTGGGGAGGGAGTTGTAGGTGGAGACCTCAGGCTACGACCAAATCCCTCAGAAATTATACTTTGGTCAATAACTTTTCTTAGGTACATGTAACATTCCACCCACGGGTAGATTAATACGCATAATCGTCTGCTGAATGTCTACATATGAAATATGACATACCTGCTGGGATGGTTAAGGAGATATTATTTTCTGCTCTCCTGTTGATCACAGCTAGAGGATATAATATATCAAACGATTTGTATTAAAATGAGCCATCCAAATATGTGCTCCATGTTTGTGTAAGTCTTTCATAATCCAAGATATGAAATCATAGGGGAAAATGGATGTTGCATGTGGTGTCTAGTTTATGACGTATCTGGAATGTCTTTGAACTCAGTGAGGGACTTGGTTTACGCTTTTATGATCCCTTTCCAAGCAAGAGTTTCTTAGACAGAGGGGCACCGAGCTAGTGAGGTTTTATAGCCTGGACGCCCTCCCACTGAGTTTGTTGCCGGTGATCTCTGCAAACACACACCGACCACATTTCACTCAACAGCGAGGGAGGGGGGATGATTGGAGGAGGAAGCCTGCTTTGGGAGTGAGAGATGGTACAAAATGGAAGATTCTTAACAAAATGGAGGACCGCGTCCATCTCTGAGTGCACGATTGCTACAATAGATAGGATATTTTACCTAGGGTATGTGGGTTTATGTGCATTTTTATTCAGAGGTAGTAGGTTGTTTGAAGTGTTTTATTTGCAAGCAACAGTATAATTCCCTCATTGGAATAATATTGTGTTTGCCCTGCAAGTAATCAAAGGGATCCATGCCACCATTGTAATGTATGTTCTGGGTTAAGGTGAGCTTATGTTTCATCTACCAGACAAACGCTAACATTCGAAATGTGTAGATGGAAGAATATAGGTTATCCATGACATATTGCAATGGTGCTGAATGAATCAATTACAATAGATGAAATCAGATTAGATTATGATTTGGATGAAATCACCTTCTCTAAGCTTTTGGATCTGTTCCACAATCCAAATAATGAAATGTGATTTAGATTTTTAATTTGGCCTCTATTTCCTTTGACAGCCTCAGCAGATTATGTATTATGTTGGGGAGCACCAATTAGCCTATGAAAGTTACCCAGAGTAGGATCTCTATAGTACCATGAGGCAATGTTATGTTTGAGGATTGATAGTAGTTTTCACTGCTCTAGGTTTTTTTTTTTTTACATTCATTATTTACATTTTCAAACAAGTATGCAAGGAGGTAATTACAGTAAATGAAACTACGGTCACAAACAGAGCAGAAATATGCAACATCATAAAAAACAATGGCATTAAAGAATCCATTATTTGGGTACACTGCTCTAGGTTTAACCTTTCTCCATATATACTTAAAAATGTGTGAGGGTAGATTCCAGAGTCGATTAACAGAAATGCTTATTTGTAGTGCATATGAGTATAGCAATTTAGGTAAAAAATTTAATTTATACAGGTGGAAGAATGAATATAAATGCCAACTGATTGGGCTGTAGAGGAAGACTGAGTAAAGTAACTAGTAGTGGTTTCCAAGAGGAGTAAGAAGGACCTGGCAGAAGCAGTTTGTACGAAGAATGAGAAAGGTTCAGCACAGAGTGAGGAGTGTGAGGTACATCCTAAAATGGATGCTGTGTTGTTTTTAACTTTTGTCCTTCTTGCCCTTAAGCTATCAGTAAAGTTCAGTTGGTTTTAAGAAGAATTTATTAGCATTTCCTCTTTTTTTTTTTTTTCCAGGATTATCGTCTGATGCCTGCATTCAACACTTGTGTACTGTCGTTAAAACTCTCAGAAGTATGAACAGGGAAGAGAGGTAACAACATTTTTTTCCAAAACCTATGCACAAGGAAATTGTGAAAATTCAACCTGCTAGAATCCTCTTAGCAGAGGGAACCCAAGAGGCTTCTTTTTCTTATAGTCCATAGTGATTCAACAGGGGTTGGAAGGTTAAAATAGATCTAACCCTAACTGAATGACACTTAGTTTGCACTGTGTATCCTAAATAGTTTGTATTCTTTTTAAATAAAATACTGTTTTCAACTTTTTTTTTTTTATAATTTTTTGCATCTCAGTGCTGCTGATCTACAATGGCTTCTTTTAGCCATGCATGACAGTGACAGTGATGGACACTTGTGGTCTCTGTGACATTGTTGCCTGCGACACGGTGACAATGGAGGCCAAGAACTTTCATGAATCAATAGATAGTGCAGATTTAAAAGAGTGAAAATAACTTTTAAAATTACATTAGGTCTACTTTAACCCCTGAATAATTGTCCCCTTGAATTGCATTTGCATAAACATACTTGTTTGTAATGGCAGAACATGCATGCATATGTAACGTACATACACTTTTTAGCTTTCTGTCTAATCTTCTAACACAAGTAATTAACTGGGAAAATCTAGCCCTCTCAATCCATTTTACCCACAAGAGCTGTCTGCCTAGGGAAAATAATACAAAAGGACACATAACATCACTACATAACCTTTTTATGGGTCTACATAAAAAATGCTACTTTAAACATATATCATTATCCATTCCCAAAAAATAAGATCAAGGAACAAGATAGGATTAACCTTATTTTAGGGAAAGACTGATATCCCAGTGATTATTTAGACCTAGGGAAATCCTCAAGCATAACCTAAGTATCCACCACACTTCACCCTCAAGGAGCATCAAGCTAAAGTACCACCTCTATATGTTAATAGTACTCTCTCCACGCCACAAAAGGAAAAATATGTCATATTACTTCATGAATGTGTAAAGAATGTTTAGACACATTAGATGGCTATTTGACTTTCAAGTTCATGCATCGCAAAAATGTTCTCCCACTCATATCCTTAAGGACTGAATGGTGCAACCGACATACAGAGGAGAGCACTCTTGACAGGAAAAAACATACCACATTACAGGTATTACACATAAGCCCCTCATTTTTATATATACACTCCGTTGAAAGAAATAAATTGTTAAATTGTTAAAAGAAACACAGCAGACAATAGCAAATATTAATAACATATTGTAAGTACTGTAGTTATTTAAATCATGTTTCAACGCTATTAGTGTTAGATGATATCGGATTGAAGAGTAGAGGACTTTATTATCCATTGTAGTTTATATCATACCAGCCTCTGATTTAAATTGCCAATATGTGGCACGACTGCACTGGTATCTCTAATATCCTGATAGTCTCATTACTAGTGGTTTCAAGTGCATATAAACCTATTCACCCAGATGCTCTCTTTTGATTCCTTCATGTGTGGACCATATCATGAAAATACTAAGGAGATTGAACTCCTTGGCATCCCTGATGCTTTCAAATCCCCTGTGTCAGAGGCTTCCAATTGTGAAACTTTAGAGGAACTTTAGTTCACTCTTTAATTTGATCCCTTTAGTAAAGGTTGTAGGATTTTCTTAAACATTGTTTTCCATCTCCCCCATTCATAAACAGTTTGATCAAGATCTAGGTGTATGTCAGCATCTAAGAAATTATTCTGGGTAGAGGTATAATCAAGTGAGAAAGAAAAATTAAGTAGACACTGGTTTAGCTCCCTAAAGGGAGCTAAGAAAGTCAGTTTTGATATGAAGGTATGGACATACAAGAGGTTGGAATGTATTGTGGTGGATTAGTATGGTTCTTATGGATTTTGTTAAGGCAATAGAAAAATGGTGTGAGATGGTAATCTGTGCATAAAAACCTCTTAAGCTTCCCATCAGTGGTACTAATCAGGTGTGCAGATGAAATGCGTGTGTTAGTTTTAGATTTTATAGAGGTCAAAGGATCACCAGCCAGTTTTTGATAAATGCTAGAGTCAGAGAGCTAGTACATCTCCTCTGACAAATAGTCTATGCTGTTCAGAACAACAGTTTCACCACCTTTGTCGGCTGGTATTATGACAAGAATGTTGTCACTGCAATTAGCTTGAAGAACCTTTCACTAGGTCTGGGTGAAATTTAAGAGCCTGCGCCTTAATGATCTTGTACGAATTGATGCGTCTGATATTTCTTTTCACAATTTTGATAAAAGTTTCTAAAATATAAAAATACAGGACTAGCTCCTGATGATAGTCTGTAGTGAAGAAATAAACTTGGATACACAAAAAAATATAGTTCAATATCTAATATAAGTCTATCACTTATATACAATACATAGGGACACAGTTAAGTCCCCTATTCAATACCTGTCTCTCAGTATCTGAGAACTCTCATGATGAAAAGTCTGCTTATTTTTGTAGATTTCTCTAAAATAAAACAGCTTCCGATTGGGAGGAAGCTAATTTGTCTTCTGTCTCAATAGATATACCAGACTGAACCTGATTAAATTGCCTCTGCATTCATCTTAGTTACTTCCAAATATAAACTTTTGATAGTTGGTGGCATCACACCTCTGTTTGTCCATTTTTTTTTTTTTTTTTTTTAAAGATAGAATTCAATTAAAGTACATGCAACAATGTGCATACAGGGTAGTATATGCTCAAGCAGATGGTCAGGGTACAGTTTGTAGGCAATCATATGCAAAGGTCACAGAGGTAGTCATACAAGATAAACAGTGTCCAATGAAGGGAAGAGGTAAAACAATATATAGTTGCCTTTTCACATCCTGCAGCATCACAGCCTTAATTGGTAGAAAGATGGGGGTAGGGGAAGAGGAAAGGGTAAAGTTAAAATCTGACCAGATTTTCTCAAATTTTTGAGGACAGTTATGTTGCATGTACGTGAACCTGAAAAGAGGCAGGACTTCATTGACCACGGACCTCTAAGCAAAGACAGTCAGGGGTTCCGCCAGCTACCACTTAGACAGAATTGTTTTCCATGCATAAAATGCATTGTAAGATATAAACAATTTTTTTATGAGAAGTTGTAGTCAGATTATCAGTTATGCTGAGCAGCAGAATTAAGGGTTCCATGGCAATGGGTGCATCACTGATTGCATTAATATCAGTAACGATCCATACAGGACCAGGCCATATGGATAAAATTTCACACATCTTGGCAACATTTAAAGCAATACTCATCAGCGGTACAATAGATGGCCAGCAATCTCCATGGGTTATACTAAACCCTATGGAGACATTTTAGATGAATAAAGCAATCCCTAGTAGAAATGATGAGGGGAAGTTACTGCCAAATCCCTTCATCCTAATCTTCATCAGTTAAATTGGGTATATTCATTGCAATGCACTATATAATAGAGTAATCCTGACAGTATCCTTGCAGTTAATTCTTAGGTACAAGGAAGAAAAAAATTCTACCTATATTAGAGATTAAAAGTCTATCCACCGAGTGAGGGACTAAAGTAATGGCATCAGGAAACTGCACCTGAACAGTGTGTCTAAGTTGTAGGAACCTGAAGAACATCCAGGAAGGCAGCTGAAATTTACGTCTCAACTCTGCAAAGGAAGGGAGACACCCATCAGGCATTATTTGTCCTGATGCCAAACCGGGCCCAAACCTGTGGGTCTGACACGGACCTCAAGTGTAGTAGAGAGGAATTACCCCACAGTGGGGCTCACTCAGAGCCACTGTAACTTGTCTCCAGGCCATCACTGTGGTTTTCATTGGAGCGGTAATATTCGGGTTGGATCTGGGTCCCCTGTACACCAAATTGCTAAGTTTCCAATATAAGCCCAGCAGCGCTGCTTCCAAATTCACTGCAGGGTTAGACTGCACATGGGCAAACCACCATCGGATCATAACAAATACAGCCACCCAATAGTATTTCTTAAAGCAGGGAAATGCTAAACCACCCTTAGACAATGGGAGTTGTAATGTAGCCCTGGCCACTCTGGGAGTAGAGCAATCCCAAAAAAAGGAGGTAATCGTTTGGTTAAATTTAGAAAAAAAGGAGTTGGGTATAGGTACAGCAGTATGTCTGAATATGCACTATATTGCCAAAAGTATTGGGACAGCTATCCAAATCAGTGGATTCAGGTGTTCCAATCACCTCCATGGCCACAGGTGTATAAAATTGAGGACCTAGGTATGCAGACTGCTTCTACAAACATTTGTGAAAGAATGGGTTGCTTTCAGGAGCTCAGCGAATTCAAGTGCGGTACCATGATAGGTTGCCACCTGTGCAATAAGTCCATCTGTGAAATTTCCTTGCTACTAAATATTCCATGGTCAACTGCTAGTGGTATTGTAACAAAGTGGAAGCAACTGAAAACAACAGCAACTCAGCCACCAAGTGGTAGGCCACTTAAAATGACAGAATGGGGTTAGTGCATGTTGAAGCACACAGTGCGCAGAAGTCGCCAACTGTCTGCAGAGTCAGTAGCTAAAGACCTCCAAACTTCATGTGGCCTTCAGATTAGCACAACAATAGTGGGTAGAGAGCTTCATGGAATTGGTTTCCATGGCCGAGCAGCTGCATCTAAGCCTCACATCACCAAGTGCAATGCAAAGCTTTGGATGCAGTGGTGTAAATCACTTCGCTACTTGACTAGAGCAGTGGAGACGTGTTCCCTGGAGTGATGAATCACGCTTCTCTGTCTGGCCATCTGATGGATGTGTCTGGGTTTGGCGGTTGCCAGGAGAACGGTACTTGCCTGACTGCATCAAGCCAAGTGTAAAGTTTGGTGAAGGGGGGATTATGGTGTGGGGCTGCTTTTCAATATTGGGCTTGGTACCTTAGTTCCAGTGAAGGGAACTCTTAAGGCATCAGCATATTAGGACATTTTTGATAATTTCATGCTCCCAACTTTTTGGAAACAGTTTAGGGATGGCCCCTTCCTGTTCCAACATGACTGTGCACCAGTGCACAAAGCAAGGGCCATAAAGACATGGATGAGCGAATTTGGGGTTGAGGAACTTGACTGGCCTGTACAGAGTCCTGACCTCAACCCAACAGAATACCTTTGAGATAAATTACAGTGGAGACTGCGAGCCAGACCTTCTCGTATGACATCAGTGCCTGACCTCGCAAATGCGCTTCTGGAAGAATGGTCAAACATTCCCATAGACACACTCCTAAACCTTTTGGACAGCCTTCCTAGAAGAGTTGAAGCTATTATAGCTGCAAAAGTGGGCCAACTTAATATTAAACCCTACGGACTAAGACTGGGATGCCATTAAAGTTCATGTACGTGTAAAGGCAGGCGTCCCAATACTTTTGGAAAGCTAGTGTATATGGAAATTTTGGAAGATAGGTTATTTTAACGAGGTTCACCATACCTACAAGAGTTTAGCGCAGCGACTGCATACTTTGCATGGGTAGAGATTGTCAGTCAGGTTGCTTGTTGAATCCCTCTGAATGTATATGCCCAGGTACTTAAAATAAGAGATCCATTTAAAAGAGACAGCCAAATTCAGAGGAGGCGCTGATTGGGTCAGGGAGAACTGCACTGATTTATCTCAGTTAATACCGAGTATGAACCAAAAAGGTTAATAAATCCCAGGGCCTCAGCCAAGGACTGTTGGTCATCGTTAAGGTACAGAAGGGTATCATCTGCAAAGAGAGATACTTTTTCTATCAAAGGGCTCACTAAGATACCCTGGACCACAGGGGATGCTCTCAGCAACAGTGCCAGGGGTTTAACTGCCAGGGCAAAGAGGCTCAGAGAGAGGGAGCACACATGCCTCAAGCCCCTGTGGAGCAGGAAGGATGCAGATAGGATGCCATTCATTCACACTCTAGCAGTAGGGGCAGAATACATAAATTCAGGGGTGTATTTACCACAAGGCAAACAAGGCATTTGCCTAGGGCGGCATTTTGCAGGGGGGGCAGCACTGCCCCTCAGAAGAAGGGATGGAAGAAAGGACACACACGGCATGGGGACCTGGTGGGTTCCAAAAGAGGCTGCGGGTTTCATGACATTGTACCCACAGCCCTACTCTCATTCCTGGGGATGTCTGGAGCTGTGAAGGTGTGTGTCTTTCTCTCTCTCGCCATGGGGGATGGTGGATGGAGTATGGGGGGCAGTGATAGTGGAAGGCTGTCTCGGGTGGGGACAGGGGTGTTCTTTGTCAATGTCGGGTTCTCTCAGCATGGGGGGGCACCAATTTTTGTGTTGCCTAGGGCAGCACAAAACCTAAATACACCACTGCATAAATTGTATCGAAGATATAAAATTTGGCTCAAACCCAAATTTGTGCAACACCATCCACAAATAATCCCACTTCACCGAGTCAAAGGCCTTTTCAGAATCAGGAGAGGCCACCACCCCCAGGGCCTCAGAGCTCCCAGCATTCGCAGTGATCGTGAATGGTCTATGCAGATTGATATCCATACCCTTCCCTGGCAATAAGCCAGTCTGGTCCCTATGTATCAAAAGAGGATAACCTTATTAAGATGTAAAGTTAGCACTTTGTATTTGTCTAATTTAGCTGTAAGAATGTCATGCTTTTTGACAGACACCTGGTGTACTGTGTTAGATGCAGTGCTTTACAAGGTCCAGGGCTGTGATATACCTGCTGGTGGAATCTTGTCCCTGAAGACTCTTTAGGGAGTATGCCTGCCAGGGAGCAAAGGCTGTTTGGTATGTACATGTTTCCTCTCCTGTTCTTCGTGTAAAGAGAGCCACCACTGGCTCCCAGCAAGGCTCAGGGTCTGTCCTCCCTGCTGCTGCCTTACAGTGACTCAGTCATAGACGGTCATTAATTAACGCTCCTGCTTTTGAAGCTAGTCCATTGTTGGTATATGTGCTGTTCCCTTCTGAAGTCCACACACCCCTATGAGTTTTTAATAGCTCTCTCAGGCTTAGCTCCCTCGTCTGTGTTATCCAGGGAGAAATTTTCTTCAACTATGTCAATGCTTATAAGCAAAATCTTTGCCACAATAGTTGAATCAGAATGCAAGGTTCACAAGCGTACTTCTTCACCCTCTCTTCCAAAGTCTCTGAATTGCCTACAACTGCAGCTGCTTCTACACACTCAGCTGAGGATGCTAAGAAATGTACCTTAAACATTTTGGATGCGTTTTTACCAGAGGAGGTTCAGTCTGTTGGCATAACTCTTAAGCTTAAGGATACATCTTGGACCAGTCCATTGTGCACGTGTATAGAACTGGAGCAACCTGCATCTAAATTCTCTAGACTTACCAGTCTGGGATCCCTTAATAGTCCCCACCCTTTAAAAACATTTCCAGTGCATTCACTACTGCTAACAAGCTATTCCTACCAGGCTCAGCAATACCGTATTGAGGAGGAGTTAAGAAGTGGCCATTCCCTTTGTGGATACGGCCATTTTCTGTATTGACAAAGCACTGACTGTTCTTTTTAAGGTTATTACAGTGTTTAAAGACCCTGTGGATAAAAGATTAGAAGCTCTTTATACTTTGTTATTCTCCCTAGTAGTCCCTGCCCTGCTTTTCCCAAAGCAAATAGAAACATTAGCCGCATTTTGGCGTTTAAAGGTACTCAATTCCTTCATTTGAGTGCAAACATTATCTTGTCTCCACCTGGGAACTTTCTGGCCTCTATGGACAACAAGATGCCTACTTGCATATCCCTATATTTCCCTTACATTAACACTTCCTCCATTTCTGTTTGGACACACAGCATTTACAAGTATGTCACCCTTCCTTTAGGTCTGTCCACTATCCCTCAGATCTTCACCATGATTCTAACCCCCGTGCTTGCTCTGTTCCATTCACAAAAGCATTCCTATAGTGGGATACCCAGAAGACCTTTTACTGAGGGAACAGTCAGCTCAGACCTTATCAGTCAACGTCCAACAGACTGTTTAAACTCTCCAGTGATTTGGGTGGAACCTGGATAAAGCAGGTAGGTCTTCCTCTAGAGACCATTTATAGATTAGTGGCCTTGTCTTGCAAGTTTTTTTGGTATTACATGCAGATATGGATGTCTTGATGCCTGAGGCCTCTTGTCCCTAAAGTGGTTTCTTCATGTGATCTTAAACATGACATGGTTCTTCCATCTCTCTGTCTTCCTCCAATACACCCAAGATTTCCCTCTAGTGTTTTGATATTTGAGCTGTTTGAGTTTATCTCCCAGCTATGGCTTGTTTCAGACTGACTGACTCTCCTATCTCTGCATTCTCTCTGCAGACTCTCTTAGGAGAGTTTCCTAAGGACTACCTGTCTCCTGTCCACCATTTCTCGGTGGCTTAGGTAGCTCGTCATCAAGCCTACAGGCTTAAGGACAAGACTGCACCTTTTCCTGTCAGAGCACAATTCACTAGATCAGTAAGTGCCGTGGGATTTTAAGCATCAGGCATCTGTTTCTCAGATTTTCAAGGCTACCACCTGGTCTTTGGTTTACACGTTTCTCTAGGATTTACCAGGTGGATATTCAGGTCCCATCTTATGCCAGCCTCATGTAAAGCCTTCAGGCAGCTTTATGAGCTTCATCTAGCTCCCTATGTTAGCATTTTGTCTTTATTGTGGGCCTGTTAGCATTTTGTTCAATTTCTTGCCCACCCCACATTCCAGATTTTTTCTGCCCTTAATGAACAATTCAGAAAACAGGATTTTTGACTTACAGTAAGACCCTTTTCTAGGAGTTCATTAAGGGATACAGGTCTCACCTTCTGTCTTTGAAGCAGTATTAATTCCAAAACCAAAAATGAAATGTGTTGCAGCTTACCAATCATTAGATGTGGTGGTTGCCTTCGTTTTCTTTTTAGGCTTTTTTCCCTCTGTTTGATCTAGCCAGTAACACACCTCCTGTATTAGAGTGCACCCACTCTAGATGAATAAGCACAGGGGGCATCTTTGGACAGCAGCATTGTCAGTCATGGGGGAGGAAAGGAAGTGTTGGATGGACTAGCAGATTTAGACTAAAAATTTAAGCCAAACTCCAGCTAATACTCTGTAAGCAGTTACAGCAACAGTGCTGTTCTTTTTGGGGATAAGGTTTTACATAAATATATAAAAGCTACCAGTGTTAAATGGAATGTCTCATCTTTGCAACTAATACAGTCTGATGGAGAGCTTGTTCTTTATAAGAACAATAGACTTACTGGTTGGATCTCCAGATGAAAAGATAAGAAAGAAAGCCTAAAAAAGAAAATGAATGAAGCTATCACATCTAAGAAATGGTAATCTGCAATATAGTAAATGTTTGCTTTTGGGTTAATATTATTTTAAGCTCCACTTCTACTTAACTGAAGCGTAATGGAAAGGGTTATACCTGGATGGCTAACAACTTTGTTTGCCAATGTCAAATCTCCCATAGGCAGCAGTATAACCCAGCTGTCTTAGAATTACTCAGCCCTGTGTCCCTTAGTGAATTCCAAGAAAATATTCTATCTATGGTTTTTTTTTTTAGCATTAAAAGGAATGCATCATTAGGTTGCATTTAGCTAAGGAAACACAAAAATTCCCCAGGGCATTTTTCATCTAGTACAAAAAGCAAATCTGTTTCAAAACTTTACATTAAAAACAGAGGTGCATTTCCATATACCTATGAAGCCATATTGCTGCAATAAGGCACCTGCAGGAAAGTGTTGTCCCTTACTATCTAAACTTCCAACCTGGGACATATACAGTTGCAAGAAAAAGTATGTGAACCCCTGGGGATTACGTGGAGTTTTGCATGAATTGGGCATAAATTGTGCTCTGAACGTCATCTAAGTCACAACAATAGAAGAACACAGTCTGCTAAACATAATACTACACAAACATTAGATGTTGCCATGGTTTAATTGCACATAGCATGTAAACATTCACAGTGCAGGGAGGAAAAAGTATGTGAGGCCCTAGCTTAATGACTTCTCCCAGAGATAATTGGAGCCAGGAGTGAGCCAACCTTGGCTCCAATCAGTGTGATGATATTGGATGTGTTGCTGACAGCTGTCCTGCCCTTCAAAAACACACACCTGTTTTGGGTTTACTGGTTTCAAGAAGCACTGTCTGATGTGAACCATGCCTCGCAGAAAAGAGCTCTCAGAAGACCTACGATCAAGAATTGTTGACTTGCATGAAGCTGGAAAGGGTTACAAAAGTATCTCCAAAAGCCTTGATGTTCATGGTCCACGGTAAGACAGACTGTCTACAAATGGAGAAAGTTTAGCACTGTTGCTACTCTCCCTAGGCGTGGTCGTCCTGTAAAAATGACTGCAAGAGCACAGCGCAGAATGCTGCATGAGGTAAAGAAGAATCCCAGAGTGTCAGCTAAAGACCTACAGAAATCTCTGGCACATGCTAACATTTTTGTTGACACATCAACAATAAGGAAAACATTAAACAAGAATGGAGTACATGGGAGGACACCACGGAGGAAGCCATTGCTGTCCAAAAAGAATATTGCAGCACGTTTGAAGTTTGCAAAAGAGCACCTGGATGTTCCACAGCACTACTGGCAAAATATACTGTGGACAGATGAAACCAAGATTGAGTTGTTTGAGAAGAACACACAACACTATGTGTGGAGAAAAAAAGGCACAGCACACCAACATCAAAACCTCCTCCCCACTGTAAAACATGGTGGAGGGAGCATCATGGTTTGGGGCTGCTTTGCTGCCTCAGGGCCTGGACGGATTGTTGTCATTGATGGGAAAATGAATTCCAGAGTTTATCAAGACATTTTGCAGGAAAACGTACCACCATCTGTCTGCCAACTGAAGCTCCGCAGAGGATGGGTGATGCAACAGGACAATAACCCAAAGCCTACAAGTAATTCAACAAAACAATGGCTGCAACAGCACAGAATACGCCTTCTAGAGTGGCCCAGTCAGAGTCCTGACCTCAACCCGATTGAAATGCTGTGGCATGACCTTAAGAGAGTGATTCACACCAGACATCCCAAGAATATTGCTACACTGAAACAGTTTTGTGAAGAGGAGTGGTCCAAAATTACTCCAGATCGTTGTGCAGGTCTGATCTGCCACTACAGGAAACGTTTGGTTGAGGTTATTGCTGCCAAAGGAGGGTCAACCAGTTATTAAGTCCAAAGGTTCACATACTTTTTCCTCCCTGCACTGTGAATGTTTACATGTTATGTGCAATTAAACCATGGCAACATCTAATGTTTGTGTAGTATTATGTTCAGCAGACTGTTCTTCTATTGTTGTGACTTAGATGACGTTCAGAGCACATTTTATGCCCAATTCATGCAAAACTCCACGTAATCCCAAGGGGTTCACATACTTTTTCTTGCAACTGTATAAACCAGTGTATAAACTAAGAGTTGTCCTGGAAGGTAGCCTTTTCCCTCTTCATTTTTGTATTATTCTGTGACTTGCCACTCCTATGTGCTCCTTTCCTTTTACTAGGTATAAATTGATCTGAGCAGTTGTCATATTTACTTTATTTGACTAATGGGCACAGTTGTAGAGAGCTGCTATTTATGGTGATACCATCTTATGCTTGGAGTCCCTGTGTGATACAGGATGCTAGTTCAAGATTCAGATCTCAAACAGCCACATACACAACACAAAAATACCAGTTTGGGGTAGGTTTACGATTTAATATGTATCATTTAAAATGTATTTAATATGTTTAACATGTACAATATGTACTAATATTTAGCAACAATAATTTGCTTGCATTGTATGTTACATGATATGATAGGGAAAGAATAATAGCACATTTTGTTTTAAAAAAAAAAAAAGCAAAAACCATAATTCCTAGTTGAATTTCTTCTCATTCATTTTTTTGTTGCCTTCTACACATCACCCCACCCCCCCAACAGCCTGGATCCCCCCCATCCCCTATTAAGCTTGGATTACATTTTCCACAAATTGTAACTGTGCACTGGGTTCATTAGGATGGAATTATGGTTATTTTTCCTTAAATATATTGCAATCCTATATTTGATTTTTGCAGGACTGCTGACTGTGTCTTTAAATCCTGGTATCTACTAATCCACTTTGGCGAATGGGTAGACATTGCAGCAGAGCAGCTGTTGACATCAGACTTGGAAGTTTCAGATGACCTGCTGTGGCTTTTGGCATTTTACTACAATCCATGCAATGAGAACCAAAGCAGAGACAGAACAATGGTGGGTTGTAAATGAAAATAGCGTGTCTACAGTTGCAAAATATGTTACAAACAAGAATTGTGCACTCTGTTTGAATTAACTGATACATATGCCAACTGACAGTTATACCTGTTTTCAAAATGTGATGTATTTTAAAGTTTTCAGTTGTATTTATTAGGTTCAAGTTTAATGTCAACTGCAAGCAACATCTCAGAAAGGCAGTATGTGCCTTGGAACAGGCAACCTTTCAGGGCTTCTTTTCCTCTGGTATTATTTCAAGTCTTTAATAAAGGGAAATTACTTGCCTCACATCACATTTGACACAGTTTGTTGTGCTAGAGAGTGAATTCTCTCCCACGGTTTATATATCAAAAATGTTCTATGTAAATGTAAAAAACATTCATGCCCCAATGAAAATCACTGTATTTTGTGTAATATGATTATTTCCTATGATGGTAAGCACCATCTAGTGGACATAATGCAGTATTTTTTAAATACCTCAAGCATTAGGCCACTAGCTGACACTAAGGCCTCATGCACACTTCAGCTGTCAAATGCCTGTTTGTTTGTTTGTTTGTTTGTTTGTTTTTACTCCCCTCTATGTCAGTCTATGTGTCCATGCACCATAAATGTTTATTGGTATTTATGAGCAGGGGCTTTTAGGGGCAGAAATCTGAATAAACCAAAATCACATTCAGGAGGGGAGCTTTTGGGCAGAAAAAATGCTTGACATATCTAAACACATCTAAACCTGCCTAAATACTAGGACTCCCTGTCAGGAGAAAAGCATTCAGAAGAGCATAGTGTGCATGAGGCCTTACAATCATAGTCCATCATATTACAAAATAATAAAAATAGTTTTTGTTGGGGCTGTGCACGTTTGTCACATTGATATAGCAAAGTTTTTATACATAGATCCCGTAGTGTTAGATGGTTGACTATTTTACTAAACACACTCCCGCCTGCCACATAGGGACTACTGGGCTGCAGCACACTCATTTTATAATGTGCTGTATGTGCACTCTAACACAGCCATTCATGTTAAAAAATGTGTACCCCAACATATACCTCTCGCCATTTAAATCCAAATAAGTGGTGATGGTGGGTGTCATCCTAGGAATCTGGGAGGTCTGTATTCAGTTTTTGTGTGACTTTACTCTGGGTTTCCTGGTTGCCTACCACCGATGAGCACACAAAGAATAGCTTTGGTATATGTGTTTTAGCCTTCTGTGTTTCTGTTTCCTGTGCAGATTCTGTTCTTTCTTCATAGTTAAGGTGTTGAAAGTTCATAATCCACAGTATAGTTGGCTATATTTGCACAACAAAGTGGTTCAGGCACCATGTCTGTATTGTTAGCATACATTCCTCTGGACTACTGATTTCTGGATTCATATCCACCAGTGATGTCCAGCCTGCAGCCCAAGATGGGCCCAACACAAAATTTTAAGCTTAAAAATGTTGATTTTTTTTAATGCATTTACACTTAGTGAACACGTGGCTGAAGAAAAATGTGACAGTGTCTCTTTACTGGATTTTTATAAATTTTATCTTCCCAAAGAAAAAGATCCCACCCTTCACAACAACCACTTATTCATGTCATCAGTTTTCGGCATCAAATATATTTGTGAGCAACTAAAATATCTGACAAGTACCTTGAGAATTCATTGAGAATTGCTGCTGCATTCATCAAACCAGATATTGATGTGTTAGTTTATCAAAAACAGTGTCAAATATTTCACTAGTATTATGTTGCCCTCTTTTACTTTTATAAAAAAAAAAAATTTTTTTTTAATTAAGTTTTATTACTCAGGTATATTATCTATATCAGTGATCATTAACTGTGATATGCCTGACTTTTATTGCTCATCAGCTATCCTTATTGTTAGTGTATTTTGTGTGTGGCCCAAGACAATTCCTCTTCTTCTAATGTGGCCCAAGAAAATCAAAAGGTTGGACACCCCTGGCTTAGAGTATGTATGTTCTTTCAATGTTTGAGGGAGCTTGCTTCAGGTGATCCAGTGACTTCCCAAAACATAGAAACATAGTTTTAGGTTTGTTGACATCTGACCAAGGTAGGAGAACAGAAGAAACACTGTATTATAAACTCCTTTAAGGACATTTACCACAGCAGTGAGTACAATACGTTAGCTGTTGTCAACATCGTACAATAAATCCTATCAGGTTCTTCTGCTTTCAGACAGTGCACATTAAAATTTTTTATTAAAGAAGCTATGCTAGTTGCTTTTTCCCCATTACCAGGTAGAGCTTCACAGAGTGAGGAAGATTTTCCTGTCTTCATAATGTGCCAAAATTCAGGTATTTTGACCCAAGTGAAGAAGCACTTCTGAAATAGTTTCTTTCATATTTTGGTCTGCAAACCTACAGTACATATTGAAGGGTGTCTTCAGAAATGATACAAATAGTTATACTCATTCCATCACTCAAACTTATTTCAGTCTGTGAAATGTTCTGACCACCCAGGAAGATGTCTCTTAATTTTCAGTAAGTAAGTAAGTATTTGGGAAACCACTTGTATTTGCATTCTTCCACGAGACCGCACATGAAATAAAAGCTGCATTTATACAGGGAACAAATAACTCTATATGCTTATATCCTGTTTTTCCAGAGTCTTTGGATACAATATATTTACACCATGTCGTCTCAGATCCCAGAGTATGAGGGGGGTTTAAAGGAACTCTAAGATGATTTTCAGAGAAGCAATTTTCAATTTCCCGTTGATTGCTTTATTAAAAAAAAAAAAGAGAGAGAGTAAATCACCAAATATCAAATAATTATTTCCTTGTTTTCTCTCAAGTAGATATACATTAATTTGTAGAGAGGTTTAACTTTCAATCCATCTCTCCCTCTAATATGAAGTTTGAATAAAACCTTTATCTTTCCTTTACAGCTGTTTGAACATACATGTTTAGGTTAATTAGTTTATCTTCCTTATAGTCTTATTGTAAGACATTGTCATCCGTTTTTATATTCTTGTTCACAAACTGACCACACACTAT
The DNA here is from genome assembly GCF_062004578.1 of Staurois parvus. Lineage (NCBI taxonomy): Eukaryota > Metazoa > Chordata > Amphibia > Anura > Ranidae > Staurois > Staurois parvus. The sequence continues at coordinate 4,910,409 of NW_028319228.1, read as the reverse complement.
TGCGTGATACATATGGGTGAATGGCAGACCAACAGATAAATTATTGTGCGTTGTGGTGCCTGGCGTTGCCTAAAGCTGAGCTTCACCTGTAAGGGAAAGTTCTGCTTTAAGGACTCCTCCCTTGCTCCTCTGAAAGAAATGGCACTTTTTTTTGGCGGGGGGTTACCTGGTTTTGACAGGTATCTTCTCTGAGTGCCTAGGCTATCCAGGCAGAAAATCTACCCCCCTGCAGCCTTTTGGGACATGTAACAGGTCCCAGAAGACTGGGGTAATGATTGTGCTTGGACAGTGAGCACCTAGCTGTGAAAGCCACAAACTGTCACAGTTAAGATACAGGCATCGGGGACCGAAGACAGGTGGAGAAAATGGCTCAGGTGAGCACAGTGCTGGACAGGTAAGCGTCTGTTTATTAAAAGTCAGCAGCTACAGTTTTGTAGCTGCTGACTTTTAATTTTTACAAGTATGACTGCAGCCCCTCTTTAAAGTAGTGCAAGCAACTGTTCTGTGCATTTGGGTGCAGTGTGCACACAAATGTAAAGGGGCTTTTAAAATTATTAAACAAACAACCATATTGTGCCTGCATGTCCCCATATGTTGGTAATAATATTTACCGTATGGTGGCTCTAGGCTTTGTGAGGCCTTAGGCAAAATTTAGACATGACGTCCCACTCACGCCCATCCATCTGTCTATCTGTCAGCTACGCAGCATGCCTTCTCAGATTAAGATCCTCGTGCGGTGAATGGGAGGGGTGACATGCACGGACGCAATGTTACTCCTCATTGGCCAGTGGCTGGAGCACCAGAAGTCTTAGTTTACGTGAGAGGTGAGTGTTGAAGGGCTCTTAATGCTGCCTGCTCACAGCAGCATTAACCAGTTCGGCTCCAGAGCAATTTTTTGTATTTTTTTGCATACATGTAAAAATTATATTTTTGCCAATAAAATTACCTAAATTCCAGAACATTGTATATTTTCTGAAAGAAGAGGTCCTGTAGAATAAAAAGGTGAAATTTCCACATTTTTATGTCACATGATATTTGCAAAACTGTTTAATAAATGCAATTTTCAGGAAAAAATATAATAAAATCACTTTTAGTGCAAACACACAGCAGAATAGCTTACGTTTGCACATATGTGCGGGTCAACTGGGTTTATGGAATTTGTTTTGTATTTATTTTGATATATTTTATTAAAATTTTAATTTTTAAAACTTTTTTTTTATATATATTTTTACTTGATTGCTGTCTCAAGGGGTTAATAAATCCTCATGTGATATCACTGGGCAGTTGACAGGTACTCTTTATGGAGACTTTAAGGGTCTAATAGATCCCAATGTCTCCCCTGCTCTTCACACCATCTAACCAAGCACAGAATAGAGCTTTAAATTTATATATGCTAGATATTACAAGTACAAAAAAAACATCCATTGCTTAGCAAAAATTATAGCAAGGCACTCAATACAATTGGTCATTTAGTCTGTCTTCAGTTTCTGCATTGTGCTTTATTTGATAACACAGTATAATGAACATTGATGTACAGTTTAAAATAGCACTTGCGTGAAATGTTTTTGGTGACCACTCCTGCTGGATTCCAGGCTCTCCCCACCACCACCCTTAGTACATAAAGAACAGGAAACAAATAGTATATTAAATTTGACAGGTGTTTTTAATAAAGGAAATAGAAAAATACAAAGTGTCAGATCTCATAACAACAGATAATATTCTTCTTTCACCAACTTATAGTAAACTGAAATTTGATTGATTGCTTGGGTTTCCTGTGCTGTGCATGTCATTATTAGGCTGTGCTCTACCTAGATAAATAAGCACAGAAAAAATTAACCTTCAGAACAAAAAGCTGTTTTATAAATAAAGCACACCTTTAAAGTCAGTTTGTAACAACTGTAACCAAATGAAACTGAGTTTAGATCCGAAGTGCGGGCACCACCACACACAGCAAATCTCATGAAACACTGCTGCACTACCTCCACAAATCCATCTGTAAATACAGGCTTTTCATAAAATTGGCAACCAATTCACATATCCCAGTGCACTGTGACCGGCACCTGCATTGCATTATATAATAATGTCTGGGCATGTTAAGGCTCTTTCTTTTTCTAACCCACTGACCAGGTGGAGGAGATCTTTTGTGCAAAGGAGTAGTTTACGTTAAGTGGAACTTTTCCTAATTGTTGATTTAAGGATTGCAGCTTTCTGATATATAGACAATTCTATAATATGTTACCAGTAGAGGTCAAACTTATAAATGTAAAAACATCTGTCTTGGATTAAAAAAATCAGGAGAACACAGCGTTCAGGAACATTGGAGAAAAATTATCCCAAGGAAATCCTTGTGAAAACACTATGGGGAAGTCACAGTCATTTGCCCATAGGTTGCAATAAGGTTTATTCAAAGATGTAAAATAAAACAGATAAAAGCAGAAAATGAAAGATATACAGTTAGGTCCATATATATTTGGAAATAGGCACACAATTTTAGATTTGTTCAGGTATTTACCAAAACATATTGAAGCTATAATTATATAATGGATATGGGCTGAAAGTGCACACACTCAGGTTTAATTTGAGGGTATGTACATCCAAATTGGAGGAAGGGTTTAGAAATGACAGCACTTACGAGTAGCCATCCCCCCTTTTTCAAGGAACTAAAAGTAATTGGACAATTGAATATAATCATAAATAAAATATTCATTTTTAATATTTTGTTGAGAATCCTTTACTGGCAATGACTGCCTGAAGTCTGGAACCCATGGACATTGCCAAAGACTGGGTTTCCTCCTTTCTGATGCTTTGCCAGGCTCTAACTGCAGCTGTCTTCAGTTGTTTTTTTGTTTGTGGGTCTTTCTGCCTTTAGTTTTGCCTTCAGCAAGTGAAATGCATGCTCAATTGGGTTGAGATCAGGTGATTGACAGAATATTCCACTTCTTTTCCTTCAAAAGCTCCTGGGTTGCTTTTGCAGTGTGTTTTAGATCATTGTCCATCTGTACTGTGAAGCACCGTACAATCAACTTTGCTGCATTTGGCTGAATCTGTGCTGATAGTATATATCTAAACACTGCAGAATTCATTTGGCAGCTTCTGCCACATCATCAATAAACACCAATGGCCCAGTGCCACTGGAAGCCATGCATGCCCATGCCATCACTCTGCCTCCAGCATGTTTTACAGATGACGTTGTGTGCTTTGGACCATGATCTGTTCCAAGCCTTCTCCACACTTTTTTATTCCGGCATACAGATTAATCTTAGTTTCATCCGTCCAAAGAATGCTTTTCCAGAACTGGTCTGGATTTTTTTGATGTTTTTTGGCAAAGTCTAATCTGGCTTTTGTATTCTTCAGGCTTATGAATGGTTTGCACCTTGTGGTGAACCCTCTATATTTGCTCTCTTGAAGTCTTCTCTTGAGTGTAGACTTTGACAATGATACGCCCACCTCCTAGAGAGTGTCCTTCACTTGTCTGGATGTTTTGAATGGGTTTTTCTTTACCATAGAGAGGATCCTGTGATCATCCATCACTGTTGTCTTCTGTGGAAGTCCATGCCTTTTTATGTTGCTGAGTTTACCAGTGCGTTCTTCTTTCCTCAGAAAGTACCCAACTATTGATTTGGCCACTCCTAATGTTTTTGCTATCTCTCTGATTGATTTGTTTCATTTTTGAAGCCTTGGCCTGTTTCACTTGCATGGACAGCTCCTTTGAACGCATGATGTAGGTTCACAGCAATAGATTCTAAATGCACCACACTTAGAATCAACTCCAGACCTTTTACCTGCTTAATTGATGAAGAAATAATGGAGTAGCCCACACCTGGCCATGAAACAGCTTTTGATTCAATTGCCAATTACTTTTGGTCCCTTGAAAAAGGGGGGGTGACTAACCTTAAGAGCTGTAATTCCTAAACCCTTCCTCCAATTTGGATGTTTACCTTCAAATTAAACCTGAGAGTGTGCATTTTCAGCCCATATCCATTATATAACTATAGCTTGAATATGTTTTGGTCAGTACCTGAAAAAAAATAAAATTGTGCCCGTTTACAAATATATATGTACCTAACTGTAAGTGGTTTCAATTACCAAACCCCCGTGGCTGGTGGTGGAAGATCAGCCAAGCATTGCTGGACTGTTAGGCTAAGAAGTCTCAACAGCCTGGTGGAGAGTTGAACATCCTGCTGGTGTGGTGATTCTCTGTTTTGAATGGGTGCCGCGGCACACCGGAAGTGACATCACCAAGGTCCCAGGAGGAGACTGGAAGAGTGTCACGAGATGCTGGGTTGGGACACAAAAATGACTTGATAAAGCCCATGTGCACGAAACGCGTCACCATGGCAACCTGGCTGTTCGCAGCCCAACCCAGACCTTCTGTCTGGACAGCGCTGACTAGCCCTGTGCTGATCACATGCACTCTCCCAACATGTGCAGCTTGCCCCCAAGGATCTGTTCTATCAGCAGATGGATTGGGAACAGTAGAAGAAGGGGAGGATCAGAGAAGTCAAAATCAAACAGCCTTTTTCCACAATGTAGAGGATTAACCCCTTAGGTTCCACAATGAGAATAACAAGCATGCTTTACTGCATATACCGACTGATTTTACTGTTGTGTGTTTAATAACACTTTAATGCAGCAAAACAGAGGTGACGTTTTGTCAGAAATACTATCCTGGCTTTCCCTGAGAGTTCTCTGACATCAGAGTGATACATATGTAATACTTTACTCTGTACCAAGAGGCAGGCAAGGACATTACTTCACAGCCTTTTTATGTATATGTTATTCTATGTGAAGACCTGGAATAATGGTATTTCCTATGAAAAACAACATGCAGTTCTGACAATCAGATTGTGGGATTTTCATTCCAGCAATCTGCTGTTATCCTGTAATTACAGCAGATCATTTACAAATCCTGCTAAATAATGGTAAATGACTTATTCTTGTGATGCCCCTAAAATGTGTTATATAATAGTGACAATATAGAAAGACATTATTCGAGGAGTTTTCAGTTTCTGATTTCCCATTTAATTATTCATTTGTTGGCTGAATGCCCTGACAGCTCAATAATAGAGACCAAAGAAAATTAGGGTATTTAATTTTTACTTTTTCAGAGTTTTAGTGTCAAGCTGAGTGTCCCAGTGCCTAAATCCAGCCTCTCCTGAAAGTGAATGGTCTGCTGACTTCCTAACATGGATTTCAGCTGCCACTAATCCCTCATTACGAAACTTCTTGGAGACATCTGTGTGCTTGATGTTCTGCATCGCTTTGTACGGTGTCAGATGAGAGCTTTTTCTGCCAGTTATTTTTTTTTTTTTTTTTTAAATTCAAGTTGAAAATTAAAGTTAGAAATTTTGAGTTAATAATGTCTTCTTCATCAGACATGCAGTAATATTAAGTGAAGCTCAGTCATCCTACAGGATAGCAAAAGTTAAAGCTGAAATCCAGGATAAACAAATATTGTCTAAATACATGAGTCGTGTGTATTTGGTCTTGAATCCTGCTGTGGTTTTTGTATTTCTTCCAGATCTGTGCAGTAATCCAGTGTGAGACTTTGCCTCCAAGCAGGAGCTTCCTGTAATACAGACTTGTCACTGCTGCTTTCTCTCCTTGTGCAGTGACTGGTCCTGTCTCCACCTATTCCTGTAACTTTATGCAGGAAGTCTGTAGTGGATGGGGCCTGTTAGTACCCTTCCACAGCTCTGCTCCCAGCACAGGCTATACAGTCTAGTGATGATATTATTGCTGCCTGCTCAAAGATGTGCTACATTTAAATAGATCTGCTGATGCTTTCTTAATTGTCTCATGTTATATCTTCTAGATGGAAGCAAAATCTTTATATGGAAGTTTAGTATCGCTCTTCAGAAATTCAACAGTTTGTCTTACGTCCCTGAAAAACATATTCCAAGTGGAGAGTAAATCAGATGAATGGCAAACGTGTACTCTGCAGTTGATCAGACATCTTTGTGTAACTTTCCTTCTGTGTTCTCCTGAGTGGCATAACATCATCAAACAGTGTATTTCTTTTGTAAGTGTTAATATGTATCAAAGTCATTTTGAAAGCCAATGTCAGCTTACACAGTGTTGCTTATTGTGCATGGGGCCTAATACTGTACAAGAGTGCCAAAACTAGAAGCTGTAAGGGGAAACAAGATTAATTATACTGTAGGATATCTCCTCCATCTTCTTGCAAGGGCTTTTTTTACAGTTTTAAAGACAATATTACTAGAGGACAGGGATAACTTGTTAAGGGAGAGGTTTTCTGCTTCATGGGATAAAAAGCTAAAGTGACAATAATCTCAATTTTTTTGTTAGATTAATCATTGTAAATATCAAGTATTTCTCTGCATTTTTTAAAAAAGTCTCTTACATTGTTTTCAGGATTTTTTTTGGTGTTGACACCCTATCCTCCACTGATGCACCTCACTGCTACTAGTGTAGAACAAGCAGTGTCATATTTTTGGTCACATGATCTGTTCTATGTGTACTACAATTCCCTTAGAGCTGAATGTGTCTGCAGGTAGATGTGTAGTCCATTTTGGGATCGAACAGGAAGAGGTGGCTACATTCACATACACAAGGGGGCATGCAGAACAAATGTAGACACCCTAGAACAGGAAGTCTGAGAATAGCAGAAAACATCTTTCATTTAAGACTCCATTCACATATAGGTATTTTGAATCACTGGCAGAATTGCATTGATTCTGCCCGTTATTTTAAAACGCACTGTTAAAATGTCAATTCGCACATCAGTGTGTTCAGGTCCCATTCATTTCAAAGGTACCTAAAAACATGGGGCTCTTCTGCCACGATTGTTGTGCAATGTGTATCACCTGAAAGAAGGTCTGGCAATTGCAGCAGGATCGCCCCGCGTTTTTAGGTGCCATTGAAATGAATGGCACCCGAACAGACTGATGTGTGATTTGACATTTTAACAGTGCATTTTGAAATAATGGGCAGAATCACGACAATTCATGGTGATTCAAAACGCCTATGTGTGAACGGAGCCTAAGAGATGAAACAAAGGAAGAGAGGTATAGGAGGTACATTCTAGTTATATTTAGGCATATTGCATTTATTTTATTTTTTAGAAAATGTGAGTTTAGCTTCACTTTAAAGGCTATGTGTAATTATTTTTTTTTTAGATCAGCACAAGGGATGCCAAATACTGTACGTTAAAAGCAAAGTTGGCTACTCTATTAGCTGAAATCCCAAATTCTCTGCCCTGCAGCAGTAACAACCTGGTGCTGACAGGGTTAATATGATTGTCTGGCCCTGTCACAGGCACTCCTCAGAGTGCCAACTATGCTGGCCCTTTACACCTTATCCTCCATTCATAGAAGTTATACTGTAGCTTCCATCAATGAAAACTAATTATGAATGGAGGAGGCAGACCTTTCATCCATCCACCCATCATCCTCCATTTATAGAGCACGTACCCTTAATTACTGGATTTTGCTGCTGACCATATGAAATAGGAGTATTAGGCAAATTATGGTTATTATTTGTGAAGGCTGGATGAATGTTTACGTTTTGTTTAGGTTTGTAGGCTACTCTAATATAGTAAACAGCATTTTTTCCAGGACAAATAGGACTTTAATTTGGTAGCAAATTTAAATACATAAACTGTATTTTTGTTTGGTTTACCTTAATTTTTATTGGAATAAATAGGGGAATTGGAAAAACTGCATTTTCCTTTAAATTTTTCCCAATGCAACCTTTTATGCAGTTTCAGCACCCCCATATATTTATCCAAAATTTTAATCAATAAAGTCTGCTGATTAAAATGATATCAAATTAGTGCATATCACATGGTAGAACAGATAAAGGTCAGTCTGAACATATGCATTTACTGCTACATTGAGATGCACCCAAGGGATATTAATGGTTCATGTAAATTGTTAGCATAATATTATGTTAAGATTAAGTCGGCACGATGGTGACTTTTCAAATGTTTGTTCATTCTAAAAATTCAAATGACATTGCGTTTACTTAGGTAAGCATTTAATGCTTGTGCAGCGAATGCAAAAGTCATCCAAATCATCCAACATCTTTGTTGCTACCTAGGGATTTTTTGGGGAGGGAGAAGTTTTTTGCTTATATTTTTAAACAATTTATTTTTTAATTTACTCTTTTTAGATCCCATGGGGACCTGGATCTAGTCAGACTCACCATGCAACTGTGCAGCAACAGATCACTTCTAATAGCAATTTATTGGTGGTTGCAGTCAGCTAAAATAGTTCATTATAGCAGTGATCTACTGTTGTAGGAGAAGCTGGACAGAGCTGTAAAAACTCTGTCTGAGCCTCCTTATTTACACACGTGCAGTGACATCACAAGTAGTGTAACTACACTCTTTATGTAAGCACGATGAGTAATCAGTGTGTTTACATTTTCTTCTACTTCTGTGAAACGTGTGTGGAAGTATTGGGAACCCAGGGGTGTTTTAAAAGCTTCTGGGCCTAATGCTGGATGCTGGCAGTCACTGACAGTTCCAGCCTGAGCCCCTGCTGGGACCCGTAGAAGCCACTGATGCCATGCACCAATTTGAAACACCACTGTGATGAAATGCTGTTTTAAAGTGGCATCTGTGACTCTTGGGATTAATGGGCTGTAAGCTGCATGATAGTGCATGTGGCGCGCTTTAGCCCTGGAACTGTAAGCCTAGGAATCTGTTTCGTCTGAGAAAGTGGTTTTATCAAAATCATATTATACAGGAACCTCATACCCCAAGGTCTTCTTGCTCGTTTTCAGGATATTTGGCTCACTAACATGTGTTGTAATACTTTGTACACATTATTATTGTAATTTTGCATTTTTTGTATAATGTCTGAATGTACAAGGGGTCTTCACCCCCACCCTCCCGTGGGAGGGTTTTAGCAACAGAGGCAGTGCTGTTAATTCAGAAAACAGTGTTCAGGACTAGGTGTAGCCAGGTGCTAATTCACAAGGTACAGGTTTGTGAATCAGCAGTGACTATGTTGATAGCCATGCTCCTGGCAACATTTATTCATTCCACTGTAGTGCAAGCAGGAACACCTTACATGAGAGTGGCAACTCTGTTCTGAATTCAAGATTGTTGCTACATCATCGCAGGAAGCTGCACTAGGTGGACTTCACTTGCAGGGTCAATAGGTATTTATGGGACTTTGCAGATGCACTTCCAGTGCTCAGCATAAATAAGTACGTGCCAACAGATTTGTCAGAAAACCTTTACTTTCCTTTCAGAATCAACATTTTCTATGGGACGCTATACTACAAAATACTCCCACAAATGTGGGCCATTGCTTGCAAAAAAGATTTGTTAATTTGCACACACAAAACAGTATTTTTCTTAACAAATTCATTCAAGACAATGTTGCTAAAATGAATACACCCCAATGAAAGTCTTAGGAGCAAAGCTGAATTTTACACAACAAAATCCTTATTAACTAGAATTCAACTACAGGGGAGTCTAATTATAATTCATTAAACAAGTGTCCAGCAGACAGTTGATTATACGAGGACATTACTTAACAAAGAAAACCCCTTCCCATTTCATGCTGTCAGCAATGTCACCACATGTAATAGAAATGTCACAAGGCCTGAGAATGAAAACAATTTCAAGAAAGGTGAAGGCTACAAGTAGATCAGAAAAGCTTTACTTTTCAGTCAGAATACTGTAGAAAAAGAGATACAAAAATGTAACAAAGATGGAACTACAGCCATCTCACAGAGACGCTCAAGCCGTCCACGGAAGTTAACAACTCCACAGGACCGTCTTCTGATAAGAAGGGTTGAAGAAAATCGCCATGCAAGTTCACTACAGTTTGCTAAAGAAGTCAAAAGCCAAACTGGGGCGATAGTTTCCTGTGACACAATACGGTGTACACTGCAGAGGAATGGCATGCGTGGGTATTGTCCACGAAGGAAGCCTTCCTAAAGCCCATGCACAAAAAAGCCTGCCTAGAATTTGCCAGGACCTATGCTGAAAAAGAAGAAGACTACTGGGACTCTACTCTGGAGTTATGAGACTAATATAAATGTTTTTGGAACTGATGCCTTCAAAACTGTATGGCATCGCAAAGGTGAGGAGTACAAAGAAAAATGCATGGTGCCTACGGTAAAACATGGTGGTGGCAGTGTCCTTCTGTGGGGCTGCATGAGTGCTGCTGGTGTCGGGGAGCTGTATTTCATTGATGGTATCATGAATTCACAGATGTACTGCTCTGTATTGAAAACGAAGATGCTACCATCACTCTGTTCCCTTGGTCATCGTACATTTTCCAACATGACAATTATGCAAAACAAACATCTAAGGCCACTGTTGCATTACTGAAGAAGAACAGGGTGAAAGTGATTCATTTGTCAATTATGTCTCCTGATCTGAACCCAATCGAACACCTATGGGGAATTCTAAAGAGACAAGTTGAGCATCACTCTCCAGCCAGCATCCAGGCTCTAAAAGAGGTTGTTCTTGAAGAATGGAAAAAGATAGATGTTGCAATATGTCACCAACTTGTTCATTCTATGCCTAAAAAACTTGGTGCTGTCCTTACAAATCATGGAGGTCATACAAAATACTAGATGTAGTAGTTTTGGTTGTGGCGTGTATTCATTTTTGCATTAACTAATTTGAGCAAAACTGAAGAATTTATAATTAAGTTATATTATTAACCTTACCTTGATGTAATGAGCTAAATGTGCCATAAAACTCAGTTTTGTTAAAATTTTGGAAATTGTTCTTGTGTTCATTGAGATATTGATTAAAATCTTACTTTTCTAAAGGGGTATAGTCATTTATGCTGCGCACTGTATAAGTGCTGCTGCACTTTTTTTCAGTGAAAGACTATAGTTCTACTTTATCATCATAAAAGAGAGTCAGTATTTTTAACTCTCACCAGTGCAAGATATGAATCAGCTGGTAAGTAGAATATGAAATGTATATACGATTGGTTAATTATTTTAAACTATGAGTAAAAACTTTTGTCCACAGAAAATGCACTAGAGTTGGGTAAGAGGGAGGGTTATTGTATGTTCTGCGTTAAAATGTTGTAATTTTCTGTACACACAAAGTGTACATGGCTCACGTAAATGCATTCTTGGGAAAATGTATCCTTTTTGCTATATTTATCTCCTTGTTTAGTTGCAAAGCCTTTGATTTTTTTAAAATGGCAAGACCCAAAGCGAAGGTCAGAGTCTGATCAGATTGCAGGGAGCCAGCTTTTACAATACAGAGAATAATTGGAAACATGAAAGTTGTTTGTTTTGTGGTCATAGTGTGGCTTATTAGCATTTGGAAAAATGTATTGCATATTTGTTTGTGGAATACTAAAAGGCATTTGAGGATAACGTTACTTGTTTCCTCTCTCTCAGATGACTCAGACACAGGAAGCTGCCAGTGAAGTTTCTGACGTACTGGCTCGTACTTTATGCAGACTTGATATTCCTGGAATGGAAAGTCGGAAGATAATCACGATAGCGCACTGGCTGCTTCAGGACTCCTAATAGGAATTAAGGAAAACAGGGCCTAATGTGTCCTACAACAACAGTGTATACAGCCGCATGCTTTTCACTCGGCCAGTGGAAATTTGATGTTTCTTGGCAAACTGTTTTGTCCATGTCACTTTTTCCTGTACGAAAATGGAGCTATTTATTCAAAGCAGTGGCTCCAGGGAATTGCTTATTTAGAATACAGATGTCAGGAAGTTGTTTGTGACTAGTTTAATATTAATGAGTGATTTGGAACTTCCACCAGCATTTGCCTATGAAATAGGCAAAGTGTGGATAAAAGGCAAGACAAATATGTAAAAAATGTGAATTATACCTTCTATTTTTTATTTTTCTTATTCTTTTCAATGTTATAGATATTTGTTAGTCAATATATGCTACAACACTTCAGATATACTTAATTACTCTTTTTTATTATTATTTCATAGAAAAAAAAACACAGAGATTAACATAAAAAAGGTAAACATTGAAAAACGCAAGGGTACAGAAAAACTGAGCATTCTGTCGTTCAGATTTGATGAAATGCAAGGCCTTTAGCACCATGGCTTACTGTAGATCTCACTGGAGAATGAGGCCTTATGTGGCTATCATACGAAAGGGCACTCAAGTCAAACCGGGACTTTTGAGTTTATCTAATAAAAGAAAACATTTCAAAGGGTGGGAACTTCATTTATTTTTCAACATACTCCCCTGCTACGATTATACACTTGTCCCAGCATTTATCTAGTGCCTGGAAAGCTTCGGCATAGAAAGATTTGTCAGTACGCCTGAACAATTCTAGGACATTCGTGAATGATTGTGCTCACCATTCCCATAGAAAGATTAGTTGATTATCCAGGATCAGGCGTTCCACGCGCTGAAAGTTTACAGGAATGACTGCTGTGGGCTGGGAACTACCACGGCCAGGATCGTCACTGACGGATTGTATGGCCATCTTTGAAGTGTTTATACCATTTAAATCTCTTCCTGCAACTGAGCATCTCAGCAACATAATGTGCTTTATCTCTCCTGTTGATATCTGTGGGTTTTACGTCTTCCCATCACAAGAAACTCCATCACCGCATGCTGTTCCATGCACACACTAACACTGTTGTCTGCCATCTTGATTAACAGTCTCTGGAAGGTCTCGCAACATGTGCACTGCCTATCAGTAATAGGACACACTTTCCACTTACTATTGCAGGTAATACAGCCATGCGAGCATCCCTTTTTATACCTGTAAAATGCACAGTCCTGGTTTGACTTGAACACCCTTTGTAGTTTAGAAATGTAAACCTTTCCTCTCTGGGTGTACACTACATTTAAATTTCAGCTAAAACTATCAGACAAATATTTGGCATTTCAGTTATTTTGTATTCTAATGTAATTCTCTAATAAAAATTATACTTATTTAAGTGAAACGTTCATGGTTTTGAGTGAGTTTTATATTTTTTTTATGGTATACCTTTTACATTGTTGTTTTCTCTCTTTGTGTGTGTGTGTGTTTATATATACAGTACAGTAAACCTAATGATGTTTGAGATAAAACAAAAAAGTGTAATAACAGTGTGCACTAAATCACCTCCCATTATACAGTATAACCCCCATTCATTACACCCCCTATCCCCATAGATAAAATAAAGGTTAGGCATATACCCATTAGGCATATTATCCTTGATTAAAACTGTCCTTCTGGTGGCCAATTTTTACTGCTGTATCCTCACCAGTATCCTAATTGTATCTTGTAATAAAACCCCATCCCATACACATTATCTTTAGTAACTTTAGGCCACGCCCTGCTCATTAAAATTGTCTTGCTGCTGGCCAGTTTTACCCTGCTGCATCATATACAGTCTCTTAATTCTTAATGAGAGTTACATCAAGAGTAACATCGAGTTTTACCACCCCCCTCCCCCAATACATTTTAAAAGGTTCCCTGAATTTTGAACAAGATTCAACCTTGACACATTCTACCATCACAAATGGTGACATGAAACATAAAAAAAACTGGGCATAAGATGGATTTAATTATGGCTGGTTAAGATTAACTAACAGGTAATTAAAAAATAAAACTTGCTCGAACTGACATTATGTGCAGCTTAAAGATAAAAACAAACCAAGATACATTGCAACAATATTGATACACAATAATTCTGGATATTTCTACTGGTTTCAGGTTTTAGTCATACAGAAGCTGCTTCTGAGCAAAGACCATGAATCAGCTGTCAAACTGACTACCACTCCCAAACATTTCACTAGTAAGTGCAGCTTTGGCATAATATGAAACCATTGCGGTACAAGATATGCTCAAGTTCTTGATTTAAGCAAAGTATGACTTAGGTCTTCACATAGTTAATATTAATGGGCTTTTTTTTCAGCAAGCCACAGTGATCTGGCCCTGAAGTGGGAGCGGATATGTGTCAAAACCTGGTACCAGCTCCCGTCTACGTGCCAAATGGAGGGGGAGAGGATACACAAAGAAGGGAAATACCCCTTTTGGGTGAAGTTCTGCTGTAAGTGACAAATAATTGCGTAACATATATATATATATAGTCTTTTGATAAATCAGTATTTCGTTAAGTTTGACTCGGTTGAACATGGCTGTGGAGTTATGTGATGTAAGCATGTATTTATTATATCATCTAAACACAGCTTCTATTAATAACAGGAATAGGGGATACTCTTGATTTTTTATCTCACACCACCTGTTTATCATCCAGATGGCTGGATGATTCAGGCTAAAGGATTTTGAAATACATACCTAGTTTTTTCCAACAGAATATTTAAATTGTTACCTAGCTGTTGAAACATCTGCCGAACTATAACAGAAGTGGAAATGCAATCATATGAGGTTTAGCATTCCTATGGAGTCTAAATGAGGAAGCTGTCTGCATGCTTTAAAACGGATTGTTCCATCCAGTGGGAACATAAGTGAGGAATGCAAGCTTCCGGCCAAAGAATTTAAAGTTAACGTGCATGCTACAAAAGAGAATACACACTTAATATAAAAGGCTATTTCCACTAACACCATTCAAGAGCTAACTTTGCATTGTTCATTTTATTTTTGCTTATCTTGTAATATATTTTAATAAAAAGCATAACAAATATTATATCATAATAATGGGCTGTGAGAAAACATTATTACAAAAGAAAATGTTCTCTTTGGTTAAATAACTCATTTGGATTACATAGAGTTAGAGGGTTTAATTCTAAATTTGTATTATAATGGATGGTTCATTATATTATAGTTACAGCATCTCTGGTGATTTTGTAGTTTCCCCCAATGTAATAAAAAATTTTCATGGTACACCTTTTAGTTGTATGTCATACTTAATATTGTGCTACAGAAATGCAATTCTGAAGACAGGTTAATAGAATAATGTTATGCATTAAAAAAAAAATATTGAGATTTGTGATTCTTTCATTTTTGAAAGAAGTGGAGAAGGGTTAGACCCTCTGTCAAGTTTTTATTACTGTCTTTGTCCTCATTGCGGATATTCACCACTTTGTTTTTCCTATGACTGTTTTTACCAATACAGAAAGTGAGGGGAAAATAACATTTTGGAGGTGTTCCTAGAGTAATGGGATATCTTCTACTGGAGACGTCCATTCTGGTACCACCGTCAAAGAGGGGGATTTCCTTCACGTTGGTAAATTTCCTCTAACTTGCTGTTTCTCTGGGATAAGAAGTGAAGGGATATTTTCCTAATTGTACACAGACAGCAAAAATAAACTGACAGGGTTTTAACTCTTCTCTACAGTATCCAAAACTATAATTTATCACTCAGAGAAATTTAACAAAAGGTGTAATTTTTTGGTCATTTAATATTTTTGAAACTTCTCAGACTATTTGACTAATACACATAAAAAAAAAGTAAATCCAAAAAGCAAATTCATTTACTCAGCACATAACAAATAGCCAGTTCTTTACCGGCTTGTGCAACAACTGTGACAAGTTGTTTGTCCAATTGAAGCATTGATGTAAGTCAAAAAGAACCCTAGAACTACTCCATTTGGCATTACCAAGTTGTATATGCAAAGGAAATTATTTTGGGATATCATCCATATTACTTTTTATGGGAGGACGGAAATCCTGATCAGTGCACTCCATATAGACCCGACAGTCATGCAAGTAAAAGCAGCCTCAGCCTAGCCCCATCCAGACCACGTCTTTCATGCATTTCACCCCACCCCTGGACAGTGCTAGGATGAGGCTGCATGCTTTTACTTGTATGATTGTTGGGTCTGTTTTGAGTATGGCAATCAAGATTTCCTTCCTCCTGTCTCAACAAACAGAGCCGGGACAAGGTCTTTAGACTGAGCAGCATCCACAGTGTGTGTCCTCTGGATTTGGACGTGGAAACCTGAGCAAGTTTTTCTTAAATTACATTTATATTACTTTTTATGTTATGTATAAGGCCTCATGCACACGGACATTTGCAGGCAATTTATATGCCTAGTGTAAAATTCCCAGTACTTTCCGGCTCCCGGGGAGCCATAGCTGGTGTGCACAGCCCGCTGTACAAGTGGATGGCTGTAGGCAGCCTTAGTCATGTAAACGCTGATGCTTCTGTGCATTAGTGTTTTCCTACGCGTGCACCTACAACACATTTTCCAAAACGTGAGACTTAGATTGATGTGTGTATAAAATCTGCTCAGTGCTTGTTTTCCTGCAATATACTTATCACTTTCCACATAACTGTGTTGGCTACAAAATGTTGTTCTGTATAATTCTAACCATGAGCAGTAACATTTTTATAGAGAAGTGATGATCTGAGGCTTTGTTGACTAAATTACTTGCTATTCAAAGGCTACATAGACTGTCATATTCTTTTATTTACATCTTTTCTTGGCTCTCTTCTTTATATTTCCCAGTGTGCAGAGCCCTGCCATTCAAAGCTGTTTAAACAATTTATTGGAGGGAAAAAGTAACGTCATTTTTCATCGTGTGATGCGATCTCCATCAGAGCATGGCAACTCAATCCTACGAGACTCTGTGTCACTGAGCAGGCACAAAGAACATTTTTTTAACAGTTAAAAGAAGGAATAAAAAAAACATTGCCCTCCACTGACCTAGCAGAGACTGTGTTAATATGATCTACTTAAAACAGAGAAAATGTTAATTACAGAGTGAACAGACAGAAAAAACTTATAACAATTAGATCCATTGTTTAATTGCTATCCATGCTTTGCTATGGTTGTTATAAATGAGCCTCTGCAAGAAAAAAATTGTAGTAAAGGCCTTTTCCGTATTTGAAGATTTTTTTCTTAAAGGACTAAACCTTTAAAATACAAGATATCTTATTTCTATAAACATGGAATAGACAAGTATGTACTGTGTGTACATAATTCAAGGAATATAAAAAAAATAGCATAGATTTAGGATAAAGCTGTTTTAGGGATGGGTGGGTAGTTTTCCATAAATGTTGCAGATTTTCTATGCAATAATCCCCCTGGCTAGTGTTGCTGGCAGATAACATTTATGATATTTAAGGGAGAATTTTGGACTATAAAAACAAGCAAACATGCATACTCACTTCCATGCTGCAGCATCACTTTGATGCTATAGCTGTCCCCTGCCAGCTCTAAACCCAAGAACTGAGCGGTCTTTTCAGAGCAGAGAGCAGTGGTTGTTAGTCATCTATTGTGCTCTCCCGGAGGGGGGGCGAGGAAAGCCATCCTCATAGGGAGAAGATAGTGGTTATTGCTAGCGGCCACAACAGCTGCAAGGGATAATGGCATGTACAATCTGGCCAAATGGTTGTATCCATGTTGATCAACTTGGGTACATTCAGCCTGCCCATACATGATTCAAATCTTGGCCGGTTTCTGCTGAACCAGATGAGATTCGAACTGTCTATGTCTGGCTTTAGTGCACTCCAGTGACCCACAAAAGAAGCAGGCCAAATAATCTTTGATCATACTTCTCTACTAAAATAAGAACTGCTTACAAAATAAAGCAACTAATGTGTATTTGTTTTTAAAGTTTTTTCTTTTAGTGAATGCATGGTCAGCATAGGTGTAGTTAATGCATTATGCAGACCAAACATAAAATCTATTCTTGGATTACTGCTATCGGGGATCTTTTAGTGTATTTTCAGTGACCGCAAATATTGACTTATTGCAGTGGCTAACTTAAAATATATTTATATGATTTAGATTTTAGATGCATGCCCTTTTAATTTTTTGGGAACTGTATAATGTGCAGCTCTTTAGTATTGTTAAATATTTGATTCTCAGCCTAAAAGCAAACAATTTACAAACTGCTTGCTTGCTGAACAAAGAACTTGGTTTGGATAGTGTAGACACTACCAAGAGCCAGCATGAGGCATAAGTTCTGGCTCTGTAGGTTACTAGCTAAATTCTATTAGGGCCTATTCAAACCACAACAATGTACACATAAATGCAAGCTTTGTTTTTTTATTCACACACTTTGGGTTGCAGTGCATTCAGAATAATGGGCTGAAACACACAGCAATGCACCTGAAAATGGGGCAGGTTGCATTTTATGGCAGAGCAATGCACAGGACATAGTGTGCCAATAAATGGCAGCACACCAGCACATGTAACAGGCGTTGCTATGCATTGTCATGATGCAGTGGTGTAAATGGACCCTCCAAGACGAATGCATGACGCTGTATGACTAGCAGGGCAGATGTCTGTTCTCAGTTTGCAAGTTCTCGAGAACTCGTTCTGTATTTGCTAATGCACATCTGTACAAACATATCACCTTTGTCTCAATATACAGCTAATCTTTGGTCAACGTTAGAGTGGACTCAGCCACTGTCTATGTTCACATCCCATTTATTTAAACTTAAATATTTTGTAGGATATTTACAAAAGAACCATAAATAACCATTTTTAGTTATATATACTTATACACAATAAAGCTGCTGCACTACTTTTCTGGTGTTATTCCCTCTTGTTATTGTTTTGTATCAAATTCATGAAGCATCTTTGACACTTTTGGTTCTGACAGTGACTTGTGCACCAAATTCAGGTAGTTCTTCAATGTGTCACTTTCATGTTGTGATGCATTGAATGGGCCGACTAAATTATCAATAGTTTGTATCTGTTGAAAGTGGAGCTAATTAAGACCAACACTGTTTTAACATAGATAGGCGCAGACAGATTTTGCTAAAGTATCTCATGTGCATTCCAAAAGTAGCGCACCATGCACCAAATTCAAGTACAGGATCTAGACTGGTACATGCATTTGGTGCACACTTCACCACTTTTAGAATGCATGCAAGACCCTTTCACCAGTCTTTATGAATTCAAAATATTGTCCCAAAGTATAAATTCCTCAATAAAAATGCTTATTGGCCCCAAACCATTCCTATTCCTTTTTTCTATGTATCGTGTGCATTTTTTTTATTGTATACATATTTCTTCACATTGGTCAAGCAGATAGAAACAGTTACAGATCATAATATACCATAACACGTTTCACAACACAAAGGGGTTGGTTTAGCTAAAGAATATGTATAACTGCTGTGTTTGATAAAAAATTTGGCAGTGCTGCAAGAAACCACAGGAGTGCAGAACTGCTAGCAATCAGAAAAAAGCAAATTGCAAATATGGAAGCAATGTATTTTCATCTGTGCAGTGATAGTACACACAAAACATTTCAGTTAAAGTACTTTGTGTCTGTGTGTTTATTTACATTTAACTATTTCTGGAAATAAGGGGTAATAATTTACCCCATACTCATTTCCCCAGGTTGGAGACGATATCTAAGGCACCTCTAACTATAAAGGAGGCTTCCAGATTCTGTAAAGTCCCCCCCAATACCCCCAACATCTGTGCCCAACATAGGGACAAAGTGTCTGGATCAGGATCTTGTTTTATATAAAGAAGAACCCAAGGATGTCTTTTTACAGATCTTTTGAAAGACTTCAGAGGGGCCCAACAAATGTTTATACACTTAAACATGAAAAATATATGCATAAAAAATGTCTTACTAGATTTATGTAAACATCAAAGGGTAGCTGTAAGTCATGTTTGAATTATGCAATCACATTAGGCGCTCAAAGTGGTCACCATTAGCTTCCAGACACTTTTGATTTTGGCAAACTACTGCTTGAACAATATTCACTAGAGTGTCCACAAGAATTGCTCTGCATGATGTTTCAATTTCTTCCCGTAGTCAATGTAGGTGGTTTTCTTTGGTACACCACATCCTTTAGTGTTCCCTACAGATGGAAATCTAGGGGTTTTAAGTCCAGGGAGTGTGGAGAGAATTCAACATCACCTCTACATACATACATTCAACATCCAATGTCCTGGCAGAATGTTCCCGAGATAGGCTCCCACATGTGGTAGTGAGATGGTGCTCCATCTTGCTGGAAGTAAAATTTCTCATCCACATAAACCGCATGAATGACCAGTAAAATGCATGTGTGAAGCATGTCGAGGTAGACTAGACCAGTGACCGTGCCTTCAAAAAAGAATGGTCCAATTAAATTTCACATACATTTTCACATTTACAATATCACTTCAAACTGGTCTTGTGTTGCTCAAAATTCAAGCGTAACTCTGCCATTTTCTTTGATTCTTTCCTGACCGTCACATGATGAGATCAGCAGTGGTGTGACTACTGACATCTTTAGGAGAAACACAATACTACACATTGCTGCCATCATTCATTTTGGGTTTTAAAAAAGGGCATAAATAACAACTGGTGAAGTGTGTATGCATTTTTGAGGGCCCCTCTACAGTGCCTTGAAAAAGTTAAATTGTCCACATCTTGTCATGTTACAACAAAAGCGTAAATGTATTTTATTGGGATTTTATGTGATACGTCTACACAAAGTGGCATATAATTGTGAAGCAGAAGGAAAATGATAAATGGTTTTCAAAATGTTTTACAAATATCTGAAAACTGGGGAGGGGGAGAGAGAGAATGAATTTTAGGGCCAGACAAGACAAACACAAAGTAGCTTCAGCATTCAGGTTTGTGTTTTAGTTTAAATTATTAAGAAGTTGACAGTCAGCAATTTCCCTCACCAGGCATCCAGGTTAGTTATGACTCTTTCCTGAGCCATCTTGCAGGGTTCTTGTCATTCAATAGAGATATCATGAAGTACACACAGGCAACAGTAGTCCTGGCAGCCTTCTGAGTAGAGTATGGCAAATCATGCACTGCTTTCATCAACCCAACACAACCAATCAGAAATATTTTCTTAACTGATCAGACTACTGTGAATTGAAACTGAATAATTTATAATGACTTACAGTAGTTGATATATCATCATTGCTCTTTGCTCTGCCATACTACATAAGACTAATAGGCATCATGGAATTTGCATATGGACATAAAAAAACACAATGAAGCCACTTCAACCCTCAAACGCCTCTCCAATGTGAGGTGTTACATATGTCTAAATTGAAATAAAAAGTACATTCTAGAGCATAATCTCAGATTTCCTTTCCCTGCAAAGGCCATTTTAATTTAATGGTAGTCATTTGGAATTGGGTGTTAACCTTCGAAAAATCCTGATGTTAACAATATTAAGTTCCACCCACTGAAATAATTTGACCTCAGTATTTTATGGGAATTGAAACCAGTAACTGGAAGCTTTGACACAGAAAAACAGGGTATCTGGGTGGAGAACTATAATTTCTAAAATATAAAATAAACATTATGTCCCGTTTAGCTGGAACTTGGGATTTTCCCATTTTCCTGTGAAATTCTGCCGAGAAATCATATTAAAAACACATATGCCTTTTCAGGAAAGATCAGCAGTAACCATGGCAGTGGAAAACTTATGATGTATACTGAAATATATTGCACCTGAATTAACAGTGTTCTTGGCTGTTGTAGATGTGATTTAATGTACATATAAAATAGGTGTCTTTTTCTCTAAAGAGGGAGAGGCCAACTTGAAGTGTTACCAAAGCATGCGTGATATATGGAAATAAAACCTATGTTCACTAGATATTGTATCTATACTGGATATACAGTATCTCACAGAAGTGAGTACACCCCTCACATTTTTGTAAATATTTTATTATATCTTTTCATGTGACAACACAGAAGAAATTACGCTTTGCTACAATGTAAAGTAGTGAGTGTACAGCTTGTATAACAGTGTAAATTTGCTATCCCCTCAAAATAACGCAACACACAGCCATTAATGTCTAAACTGCTGGCAACAAAAGTGAGTACACCCCTAAGTGAAAATGTCCAAATTGGGCCCAAAGTGTCAATATTTTATATGGCCACCATTATTTTTCAGCACTGCCTTAACCCTCTTGGGCATGGAGTTCACCATAACTTCACAGGTTGCCACTGGAGTCCTCTTCCACTCCTCCATGACAACATCACGGAGCTCCACCTTCCATTTGAGGATGCTATACAGATGCTCAATAGGGTTTAGGTCTGGAGACATGCTTGGCTAGTCCATCACCTTTACCCTCAGCTTCTTTAGGAAGGCAGTGGTTGTCTTAGAGGTGTGTATGGGGTTGTTATCATGATGGAATACTGCACTGCAGCCCAGTCTCTGAAAGGAGTGGATTATGCTCTGCTTCAGTATGCCACAGTACATGTTGTCATTCATGGTTCCCTCAATGAACTGTAGCTCCCCAGTGCCGGCAGCACTCATGCAGCCCCAGACCATGACACTCCCACCACCATGCTTGACTGTAGGCAAGACACACTTGTCTTTGCATTCACCTGGTTACCGCCACACAAGCTTGACACCATTTGAACCAAATAATTTTATCTTGGTCTCATCAGACCACAGGACATGGTTCCAGTAATCCATGTCCTTAGTCTGCTTGTCTTCAGTAAACTGTTTGCGAGCTTTCTTGTGCTTCATCTTTAGAAGAGGCTTCCTTCTGGGGCGACAGCCATGGAGACCAACTTGATGCAGTATGTGGCGTATGGTCTGAGCACTGACAGGCTGACCCCCACCCCTTCAACCTCTGCAGCAATGCTCGCAGCACTCATACGTCTATTTCCCAAAGACAACCTCTGGATATGACACTGAGCACGTGTACTCAACTTCTTTGGTCGACCATGGCGAGGCCTGTTCTGAGTGGAACCTGTCTTGTTAAACCGCTGTATGGTCTTGGCCACCGAGCTGCAGCTCAGTTTCAGGGTCTTGGCAATCTGCTTATAGCCTAGGCCATCTTTATGTAGAGTAACAATTCTTTTTTTCAGATCTTCAGAGAGTTCTTTGCCATGAGGTGTCCAGTGGCCAGTATGAGAGTGTGAGAGCGATAACACCAAATTTAACACACCTGCTCCCCATTCACACCTGAGACCTTGTAACACTAGCGAGTCACATGACATGGGGGAGAGAAAATGGTTAATTGGGCCCAATTTGGACATTTTCACTTAGGGCTGTACTCACTTTTGTTGCGGCTTCACAGCCAGGTGCCCACTTTGTGAATGGTCCCATAGTCTTCTGAGACCTGTCACATGTCCCAGAAGACTATGGGGAGGGGAGGGGGAGGACATCGCCTTAGATGATCACACTAGATTTGGAGCTGGTACCTGTCATATTCGGGGACATGCTCCCCAAAGTTGCCAATATTTAACTGGAAGTGGGGGAGGAAGCCTTAAAGCAGAACTTCATATCAAGACTCAATATTTAACTCTGTTATATAATGTTGGTGTCATTGATCAATATGTGACAGTGAGCAAGACCGGTATGCATTTTATATTGACTTTCATATGCTGGAATCTAAAATCATGCTGTTTGTTTAAATGGCCTAGGCTAAAATCATCATCAGAGTTGTTTTAAAGAGAGCCTAGCCTGTTTGGAGAAGGCACTGCATTCCTTTATCACCTTGTTATGTTTTTGGTAATATGGTATGTGTCTGGTCTCGTTACACCTATCAAATGCTGGCCCAACCTAGAGGCTAGAGAGACTCCTGCCTTGGCACTGTGGTGGTGGGGAAATGCAGCTGCAGTTGGAGCTTTTCCTGGCTCATCATTGCCCCAGCTTCTCCTCTGCAGAACCAGGCTGTTAACCAGTGTAATCAGCATAGCTCCTCTGTCAGCGTGACAGCCAAATTACCTCTGTATTAGGAAAGCTGGCATTTTTGCTGGCTGATAGCTAAAAAACTGTGGAAAATTTGAGTGGAGAGTGAAAAAGTTTTACTTTTGACTGCTGGTGATTGCTGGTGTTTGTAGTTGTTTTATTTTATTCTTTGGGTCTTGCTTTACCTTTTTTAAATCACTTTTTCTGTCACTTTTTAAATAGCATTTTTTTTCTTCCTTTCCTGGCCTTCCTTCAGTCTGCTAATTAAGGGGAGGGCTTAATTGGTCACAGGTGATACAGGTCCTATATAACTTGCTGTAGAGCTCACTCTGAGATTGCTCATTCATTGCCTCTATTTTGCTTGCTGGACCTTTGACTAAGTGGAGTTAAAAAACCAGAGTGGAAAACCAGAGATTATAACAGAAGTCTACTAACCTGTAAGTGAAAACTGATATTTTCTATTCATATTGTAACTGGGATATGTGTGCTAGCAGCGTTGAAGGTTTTGTCCAGTGCACAGTGTACCGCATGTATGCAACAATGGAGCAACAGCTCCAGGATACATACCGACAGGACAGATGTGAGCGGGTTGCCCTTCTGGAAACTCGCTTTAGAGATCTGGAGGAGCAAGTTGCAACACTGGGCAGAACCGACAACCTTGAAAGGGATCTTCTGCTCTCTGAGCAGGTAGCAAATGGGATTGATGTGGAGAGTGGAGGGGCTAGTCAGGATTATCAGGTAGGAAGATGGGTTACTGTAATGAGAGGGAGTGGTAGGGGCTCACAGAAAAGGAAGGCTGGCCCTGGGTTTGTGCACCCAGATTTGCCAAGTTGGGTGAAGATGTGGGGGTGGCAGCCCTGGATGTCACTGCTATCCCTAACAGTCGGGAGGACAGACCATCTGGGAGGGGTGGTGAGGGTAGTACAGGAAGGCCTAGACAACTGGTGGTAGTAGAGGATTCTATAATCAGAAGGACTGATAGAATAATTTGTCGCCAGGATCGCCTCAACCAAATGGTTTACTGTCTCCCTGGTGCCAGGGTTTGGCATGTGGTGGACCAGGTTGATAAATTACTGGGAGGGGTTGGGCATGACCCAGCTGTCTTGGTCCATGTTGGAACCAATGACAGAATACATGGAAGGTGGAGGCTCCTTAAGAATCAATTTAAAGAACTAGGCTGCAAGGTGAAGGGAAGGACCTCCAAGGTGATATTCTCTGAAATATTACCTGTGCCATGTGCAACTCAGGAAAGAAGGGGGGAGATTAAAGAACTGAATGCATGGCTAAAAACCTGGTGTAAGAGGGAAGGATTTGGGCTTCTAGAGCACAGGGCTGACTTTTTCTATGACCTATATGCTAGAGATGGTTTGCACCTAAATGGAAGGGGGTCTGCTGTACTTGCGGAGAGGTTTATGGGAAGGCCGGAGGAGTATTTATACTAGGATCGAGGGGGGAGGGAGAATTAGATTATAACTGGGTAGACAGATCAGACAGGGGTCAGTACTTATTGGTGGGTGGAATGGGGAAAAATGGCTATCACAGATGATAAGAAGGTTCCCATGTTACAACCAGTAGAATTGGCACCATTTGCATGAAAATAAAAAATATGTAAAATACGTGTGCACAAGGTGTCAGTGAATTAAAGTGTTTCGTTCAAGCTTTGGTGCATGAACAGAACTATGGTTTAATTGGTATTACTGAATCTTGGCTTCATTCTTCACATGACTGGGCCATTAATATTCCTGGCTATGTTCTCTTTCAGAGAGACAGGTCAAATAGGAAAGGAGGTGTGTCTGTCTCTATGTGTGAAGTGATCTCAGAGCGAGTGTGAAAGGACCTAGTTGATGAAGAATGTGATGAGGCTGAAGCATTTTGAGTGGAACTGCACATGGGGGTGCGCACTACAAAGGTAATCATTGGAGTTTGTTATAGGCCTCCCAGTGTTAATAAGGAGCTGGAGACTCTGCTCCTTGCACAGATCTAAAGGGCTGCAAGGACAGTGATAATAATGGGGGATTTTGACAACCCAGAAATTGACTGGAGTAATGGTACTGCAGGAACAGTTAAAGGGCAAACATTTTTAAACCTACTACAGAACAATTTTATGGTACAGGTCATAGAGGCCCCAACTAGGAATGATGTCGCATGTTCTGTCTCCCATTTTAATGTACAGCGCTGAGCGAACTGTTGGCGCTTTATAAATACTGTATAATAATAATAATAATGCTCTGCTGGACCTGGTAATCTCAAACCATGCAGAGCTTATTACGAATGTCCATATAAAAGAACATCTGGGTAGCAGTGACCATAACATGATTTCATTTATTGTTAGCTGTAAACATCAAGCACATACGGGAAAAATAAAATTGCTCAATTTTAAGAGAGCTAATTTTCCAAGGCTGAGAACTGCTCTCCAAGACTTAGACTGGGAGGGAATATTGGCAGTTCTTCAAAAAGACTGTATGTGAACACACTGCAAAATATATTCCCATGGGCAACAAGTTTAAAAGGTTAAAAATCAAACCTATGTGGCTTACGGCCAAAGATAAAAAAGCTACAGATAATAAGAAAAGAGCTTTTAATAAATATAAAAGTGAAGGAATGCTATCATCGTTTAAACATCACAATATGCAAAAAGGAGATAAAGGCTGCAAAAATTTAAAACGAACAACAGATTGCAAAAGATAGCAGGACCAACCCAAAAAAATTCTTCAATTATATTAATAGTAAAAAGGTCCGATCCGGGCATGTAGGCCCTTTACAAAATAATCTAGAGTGGTTGACTGGGGACAAAGAGAAGGCAAATTTATTAAATACCTTCTTCAGCTCTGTGTATACAAAGGAGCATGGGGGAGCTCTTGTCCATAATGGGCATGGTATTGACACAGCTCCAGATAATCCACATTGTCTCACAATTGATACGATCCAAAAATATTTAGACAGAATAAAGGTGAATAAAGCACCTGGACCGGATGGCATACACCCACGAGTCCTTAAAGAATTGAGCTCTGTAATTTCTAAGCCATTGTTTCTAATTTTTAGGGACTCTTTAACCACTTGCCCTCCAGATGATTTACCCTCCTTCCTGACCAGGCCATTTTTTGCATTACAGCGCTGCGTTCATTTAACTCACAATTGCGTGGTCATGCAACGCCGCACCCAGATGAAATTTACCTCCTTTTTTTTGTCTAGAATTGAGCTTTCCTTTGGTGGTATTTTATCGCCTCTGCGTTTTTTTACTTTTTGCGCTATAAGCAAAAAACGACCGTTAATTTTCAGAAAAAATTTTTTGGGAATTTTTGCTATTAAACATGTCCAGTAAAAAAAAATTAAAAACTCAAATTTTGTCATAAATTTAGGCCAAAATGTATTTTGCTACATGTCTTTGCTAAAACAAAAATCCCAATAAATGTAAATTAATTGGTTTACGTGAACATTATAGCGTTTACAAATAGTGGTATAGATACTGGGATTTTTTTTTTCCCTACTAGTAATGGTGGCAATCAGCAACTTTTAGCGGGACTGCGGTAGGCTTTCCGACACGGGGGGGAACTAAGATGGTGTCACTGACATCCCCAGTGACACAAATACAGTGATTGGTGCTAAAAAACAGCACTGACTCTGTACTAATGACACTGGGCAGGTAGGGGTTAATGTGAGGGGCGATCAAAGGGTTATCTGTGTGTAGGGATTGTTTTACTATAGGGCGGAGGGGGGTGTGCTTCTCTCTAAGCACACTGATCGGGATGGCTGTGCTGTGACAGGGAGGAAGACTATTTGTAAGCAAAACAGTCTTCCTCCCTGTTGGTGATTGTTGGTACTCACCGGCCGGGACCTGGTGATTGACATCCGCGGCCGCGAATGGCGGTGCAGGTTGGGCGTGCGCGCCCCCTACCCAGAAGATACTGGGAAGTTGGTAAAATACTAGAGAGTTTAATAAAAGACCACATAGATGAGTTCTTGCTGGAAAAAAATATTTTAAGCAACAGACAGCATGGATTCATGAAAGACAGAAGTTGTCAAACAAATCTGATTTCTTTTTATGAGGAGGTGAGCAAAACCTTGGACAGATGGGTGGCGGTGGACGTGGTATACTTGGATTTTGCAAAAGCGTTTGACACAGTTCCCCACACACGGCTAATGTGTAAGGTAAAGTCTACGGGCTTGGAAAAATCTGTATGTCAATGGATAGAAAACTGGCTAAAAGATCGTATTCAGAGAGTAGTGGTTAATGATTCATACTCTGAATGGTCTATGGTTGTCAGTGGTGTACCCCAAGATTCAGTGTTGGGACCCTTACTTTTTAATATATTTTTTAATTGATATAGGGTCTGAGATTAAAAATACCGTTTCAGTCTTTGCAGATGACACCAAGCTGTGCAGTGGAATAACGTCCTTACAGGATGTCTCCAACTTACAAGCTGACCTCAATGCACTGTTTAATTGGGCAACTATGTAGCAAATGAGGTTTAATGTTGATAAATGTAAGGTGATGCACTTGGGGACTAAGAATATGCATGCATCATACATAAAATGTATATTATATAGGGCCCGCTTGTTGGAGCCCAACCTCTGTAGCTGTAGGATAAAGGTGCCAGATGGATATCAGGGATGGATGGATGGATGGGAGCAGTAACACTGAGGCAGCTATTCTTAGAGTGGAAGCAAGGCTCTAATGCAGTAACAAGAAAAAGAGAGGAAGGTGCCTCTAAGTGCAGTATTGACTATTTATGTAGTAAACAATGGATACATTGCACTTACAAGATAAATAGTTAAAAAGACTCATTGTGTGCTAATTAGATCCAGGTGAGACTTCCAGCCATCCAGCAGCAAACTCTGCCTATAAGATCAGGAAGTAGAGTCCAGGATGTGCCTGTGCATCAAAATGCATCACAGTGACTTTTAGCCACTTTAGTATCACTAAAAGTCACTGTAATGTGGCTGCATCTACCCTATGGAGTGCTGAATATCACTCAAGGTCTGTATAACAAGAGAAAAAAAAACAAGGAGCGCCACCACCTAAGTGTAGATATATGGATAAAACATGGTGAGCCCTGCTGCCTGCTGAATCTACTTAAGGTGGATACCCATTGTTGCTGACCTAATTTGATGCTGGGTGTAAGTGATACCAAGGAGCAGTCCCTGTATGTTGTGAGGGTCCCACTGAGAGGTCTGGAGTCCTTTCCTGGGTGTGTTAAGTACAAAAGGAGTACCTCATTCTTACCGGTTCCTAGACGACCACCAGTGTCCTTCTGATCAATACATACATATGCAGTATTATTGTGCATCCGGTGAGTGCAAGCACACCTCTTTTTCCTCACCACAGAAGTCACGAGCACCTTATTATTTATGCATTTCCAGTGAGAGTGACCTGTACCCCCAGACACTGGATTTTTGATGTACCTATGTGATACTTTCAGCACTACTATTTTTGGACTTGAATGTACATATGTTTATAGTGTACTTTTATGTCACTTTATTCATCTGATATAAGATGATACACTGTTGTCACTTTATAGCGCTCACCATTAGCGCTTGGATTTATCACTTTATATTTATATGTATATTTAGCTATATTTAAGCGCTGCATTCTTGTTATGTATCTTGGAAAACATCAGTGACAGTGCTCCCCTAGCAACATGTAGATGGTAAACCGTATCTCACACATTTTAAGGTACAGATTCTCTTTTTCAGAGTTCTACCCCAACACTAAATAATCAAAGCGTTTTAATAAAGGGGTGCAAAATTACTTTCAGTGTAAAATGTCAACTTACAGCTATACACTGAAAAATCCCTTCTGTTACATTAAAAACAACAGAGACTGAAAAAAGACTAGCACAAGCCAAATGGACACAGTATCTGTTGTATTTTCATATTAGCTGTGTCATAAACTGTTGTTCTTGGAACATGAAAATGACATGAAAGAGGTCTTCAAGATCTGGATGGAAACACGGGAACATTAAAACTTGACATCACAGTATAAGGGGATGTTGTTATAAGGAAATTATCATATTTCAACATAAAATAGGAACCCTCTGTTTTTTATGTTCTTTATTTTCATATAAGAATGTGTACTTATCGATAACAGGCACTTTGAATTTTCCCAGTATTTACAATTTGAGTATTTATGTGGCATATTTAATTGATTATATACAATGAAGCTTTTAATGTAAGGAAAAAAAGAGAGAGCAAATAAGGCTGCTCTATTGGCATTGATAATAGAAGATTTGCACATGGGTGTGTTTGTTTACACAGGTGTATAGGAAATCCAATCTGACTAAATGACACCACCCTCCACTTATCAAGGTTTATGTAGCATTTCCACTGAGATATGTAAAAAGGCTTGCCTTTCATTGGAGACCTACTTGCAATTACCACTCAGCAGAACAATTTTAATGTGGAAAAGAAAAATGGTCACCACTTACTACACAATAGTCCAGCCCTTAAGTTGTTGCATCTTTCAACTTAATGAAGTTATATTTACAATATGTGAAGTATACATATTGTTAATGGTAATACCTGCCACATTTATTTATTTGATAATTAAGATGACATCAAAAAGCAAGAACAGAGTCCTTCAGCAATGAAACTGGAATGTCTCTTGATGTTTTTAAACTCTTATGTGCTCTCAGCAGATGGCCAATGTTGAGACTCAATTAGTAGCCGATCAGGACTGAAAATCAAATATGTGATGAGCAGTAAGTCAGTATTGACCACTCTAAGGAAGTTTTAAGACTTACATGTGCTGTGATCAACCAGTAATCTGCTGTATGGCCTACACTTTCACAGGAAATATGATGTAACATGATGGGTAATCAGCTGAAAGCTTAGACAGACAGTGACTGTAATGTGTAGTTTACTAAACAGGTGCAAACTTGGAATCAATTATGCAAACCAGAGTCAGAATGACAAAGAGCATCCATATGCTGTAGAACAGTGGTTCTCAACCTGTGGGTCGTGACCCCTTTGGGGGTCGAACGACCCTTTCACAGGGGTCACCTAAGACCATCGAACAACACATTTCCAATGTGTAAAGAGTAAATAATTTTATGGTTGGGGGTCACCACAACATGAGGAACTGTATTAAGGGATCGTGGCATTAGGAAGGTTGAGAACCACTGCTGTAGAATAATACAAAGCAGATTGTGAAAGCTGCACAAGCATGGACTCTTCACAGCAATGTTCCTGTGCCTCAATAAGGACAACATGTGGCTTCATAGTATAGTCACTGTAAGACTCTATAATAACAGAGTCAAGCTAAGAATCACAACTTCAGCAACAAAGTACAGAAGACAGATACTTGCAATTATCCTCATATACAGTGAAGTCCAGGGTAGCTTTGGTAACATAGGCAAACAGCTGGAGGGGTCCATGGCCCGAGAACATGGGGGGCACACTACTGGAACTAGTGTACCATTGGTAGCCATTGGGGAGTTGCTCCCCACAGTAGCTGAGTCTTCCATAGAAGTTGCCTGGTATTAGGCTGTGCCCTGGCTGCCCATATGCTGATTCTTGGAGGGCCACTCATCTGGCTGCAGATCATTTGCTCATCTTCCTTTTCCTCATCAGGTGTGGCCTCTCTGAGCTGCTGCAGGAGAAAGCAGAGGAATGAATCTTTCTGTTGAATGTCCAGGAACCCAGGAAACTATAGGAATAGGAGTTAAAGGGTCTGCAGCTTCATATGAGCATGGTGAGTAAATGGGAACTCCACTACACATCTATGGTGGCATCATCCTTCAGAGAAAAAGGAAGTTGCAAACTCAGATCTGTAGTGTGATAACAATTGTTGTGAGTAACATCTGTTTTCCCAGTCTAACCCCATCCCATGGTACCCCTTACTACACAATAGTCCAGCCCTTAAGTTGTTGCATCTTAAACTGAATCACTGAAACAGTTATATTATTACAAGGGGCATTTAAGTCAAACTGGGGCTTTTAACTTCACAGGTCTAAAAAGGGATGCTAGCATGGCGGTACTACATGCAGTAGTAAGTGGCAAGTGTATCCTAATACTGATAGGTGGCACACAGGTTGTGGGCCAGTCCAGAGACTGGTAATCAAGATGGCGGACAACAGTGTTAGTACGTGCATGGAACAGCGTGTGGTGATGAAGTTTTATGTGAACAAAGGCATAAAACCCGTGGATATCTACAGAAGACTTCAAGCACAGTACGGTGATGAGACGCTCATCACATTTGAATGATATAAACGTTTAAAAGATGACCGTGCATCCATCAATGACGATCATGGCCGTGGTAGTTCCCAGCCCACAGCAGTCATTCCTGTAAACTTTCAGTGTGTGGAACACCTGATCCTGGATAATCCACAAATAACCTGTCGTGAAATTGCACAAGATACTAATATTTCTGTGGTAATGGTGAACACAATCATTCACAAATGTTCTAGGATGGTTCAGGTGTATTGACAAATCTTTCTATGCCAAAGCTTTCCAGGCATTAGTTAAACAGTGGGATAAATGTATAGATGTAGCAGGGAAGCATGTTGAAAAATAAATGCAGTTTCCACTGCTTGAATTTGTTCTTTTATTATATAAACTCAAAAGTCCTGGTTTGACGCCCTTCATTTTTTCCAAATGAAATGCTTTGTTGTGTGCTTTCTCCTTGTCAACGACAAAGCCAAGCCTGTTGTAATCCCCAGCACCACCTTTATCATTTCCAGTAAGAGATGCTGGTAAAATCCTGCATCCGGAGAGCCTAATTTATCAGCATTTCTAACTAGCTTTATGACAAATTGAGAATTGAAAGCTTTGGAAACAAGGAGCCTTATCTACAGAACAAAGAAGTAGTAAGTGAAAACATTCAACTATCTGCTTCTGTGTAGCCATATCAGTTATTATTGAGCTTGTGGGTTTGGTTTCAGTTCTGCCTGTCAGGCCTTTGTTCAATAGGTGAAACCTTTCTTGTAAGTGTTTCCTTGCCTGAAATGTACAGTATATTCTAAGAGACTCTACTAATTGGTCTTAACAATTTGTTCTGGGAATCCAAGAAAACCTATATTTTATACTCCTGTCATTCTGTAGAAGGAAGAACACAATGTGCTGCCACAGCAGCCTGTTTAATTATGTGCCCTTGGATTGTTAGGTCCCATGCACACTGGTCACTTAGCTGTCTGCATAGGGATCTGGCATTTAGCTATGAACGGAGGCTAAAAAGCTGCATTCTAGACTTTCGTCCCTTGGCATATGCTGCCTTACCATTTGAGCAATCTGGTGAACTGGTCAGCCCAGTCCAGCTGTAGCAGCTGTCAGTCTCTCATGGAGTTTGACAGGCAGGTGGCTGGGATAAATGCCAACCCCCAGTGCACAGGGATAAACTACCAGTGTGCATGGGCTTTAGAATCACATTTTACACAGTTTGGAAAGCTGTGCATGTATTGGATCATCATGCTAGCATTCTCTGTGCAAGTCTTGTGAAACCAGCTCCTCTCCAGTGACAGCACAAATAGCTGTATGCACATCCCAACACCCTGTGCATTAAGAGTGTGTGCTCACACAATCATGACAGGTCAAACCAGGCATGTACCGGTATATAGACAGCACTTCACTGTTCTGATATTATGCTGCTGCTGGTTCTGCTCACATGGAAATAAAGGAACTCCATAGTGCTCTCTGTAATCATTTTATTAATATATAACCAAAGCCACTCACATTTTAGCTGATATCAGCAGGCATTGAATATTAACAAATCCTCCATTAAATTTTAATAACTCCAGCGGGTCCAGAAAGCACCATCCAGAGTGATGACGTCAAAGCCATTTCCCCACTGACACTTTGCGTACCTATTGGACGTCTTAGGAGGTCAATCAAGTAACTTGCTTACAGCAGTATCTCCAGGTGGGCAGCAGCAAAAGAAGGAAAATCCATGTGAGGATCTTGCTGTGGAACATTTTTGTCCTTATATTGTTGGCATAATTTTCTACTGGGAACTTGGGTGTTGGTGATTATAGAACTCCAGTGGTCTCCTAGCTGGGGGTGATTGTGGTGGGCTGTGGCTCTGTGGCTGTCTCATAGGATTGAAGGCTGACAGAAAGGCATGGGGTGCTATACACATTACTGATCCTGCTAAACATTGAGGAAGCAGCAGATCCAGCTGTGAAATGCATAGAGATGCCCTGCTGACACCTTTCCTATCTCACCTGTCTACAAAAAATACATGGCCTTTATGGGCGCATTACTTGGTTGATTATTATACACTGTATGATCATATTGGAGAAAGAGGGGGGAGTACATATTTAATTAAGCTTACCTATAATGTTGCCATGATCATTCATTTCTTAAAGCCTTTGGAGTATGTCATATTTGTATTAATGTTTTTATGCTTTACATTAATAAAATATAATTATTTTATATGAAATTGGAATCTAGTGCATTTGTGGTGCCTTACTAAAACTATGTGCATGAGTGGTTGAAGTGGAATATTGTATTCTGATAAATGCATATTGGTAAGGCTTGCTACTATAGTAAATCTTACAGTCATTCCTTTTTTATTTCATCTACTTTTATTCAAAAATGGCTTTATATTTGCATGTGGACCAATTTCTCCAGTAAAACTGGCAGGGAATGGGACTATCCTTACCACTGAACAGCTTGCTCAGTTTTAGCCACACAGGGGAGTGCAGCCAGCAAACTTTAAAGCCAGCCATATATGGATAGAAATTCAGTTTAGCAGGGATCGGCTGAATTTCGATTTAGGTACGGACATTGAGGTTGTACAAAGCTTGTCTACCGACCGACCTTAGTACAACCGTGCTATAGCCTGCAGCACTGATCAGTGTATTCTGATGGTGGGGAAGTCCCCATGCTGTCAGAATACAATAGCTCAGCAGAGAGGATCCACCCACCCACGTGAAAAACTGACCATCTATGGCCTGCTTAACCATTTCAATACCGGGCAATTTTACACCTTCCTGCCCAGGCCATTTTTCACGTTTCAGTGCTCTCACAATTTGAATGACAATTGCGTGCTCATACAACATTGTACCCAAACTAAAATTTTATCATTTTCTTCACACAACTAGAGCTTTCTTTTGGTGGTATTTAATCACCGCTGGGGTTTTTATTTTTTGCTAAATTAACAAAAAAAGACCAAAAATTTTGAAAAAAAAACACGTTTTTCTTTGTTTCTGTTATAAAAGTTTACAAATAAATAACTGATCTTCATAATTTAGGCCAAAATGTATTCTGCTACATGTCTTTGGTGAAAATAACCCAAATTAGGATGTATTATTTAGTTTGTAGGAAAGTTATAGAGTTCACAAACTATGGTATATATCTGAAAATTGATTAATCCTGAAGTACTGACAGCCAATCTAATTTCTTGAGGTCCAAGAATGTCAGAATAGTACAGATATCCCCAAATGACCCCTTTTTGCAGAGTAGACTGTCTGACGTACTTCATAAGAGGAATGGCGTGTTTTTTAAAGTTGTATTTTTTTTTGTCATAATTTTCGGAAAATTAAAAAAATAATTTTCACTATTTTTTTTTTTACATACTGTCACCAGTGCAGTACAGTGTCATCATATAACTGGCATGGCGGTGAACAGGGACACTGACTGGTGACAGTATGAAAAAAAAAATATATATATATATATATTTTTTTTTTTATTATTTTTATTTTTGATTACATTTTTTTTTTTTTAAGATTTTTTTTTTCCATACTTTACTATGACCAAAGTAGTACAATGTTACCATAGTAACATTGTACTACTTTGGGGAAGTGATCAGTATTTTTTTTTTTTTTTTACACAATTTGCTTATAGCAAAGAATTACTTTGCTATAAGCAAGCATTTACCTGAATGAAATCGATTCATTCAGGTTTTTTTTTTTTTTTTGTGCTTAGCTGTGATTTGGTCACAGCTAATCACATGACATGTGCATGTGACCTGCTGTGACCATTCACAGCTAGGCACTAGTGTACAATGGATGGCATGAATGAAGCCATCCATTGTATACAACTGTCATGTGACCTGCTGCGATTGGTCACAGCAGGTCACATGGTACCGGCAATGGGGGCCGGTACTCAGATCTGTCATCGGCCATGTCCGAGGTACACGGCCGATGACAGATCGTGCCGCTGTGCTGCTCTGCGACCGCGTGAACTGCGCATGTGCGGCATGCACCCGGAATGCCGAAGCGTTTTTGCGGCCGCCAAACGGCCATTGGCCGGGCGGCTAATGGTTAAAGCTGCATTCACAACTGTGTGGTCTGTTGTGGTGCATTGCCACACGTTTTGTTATAAATGGGCTACCAACACAAGGAATTGGCCCAAAAATGCACATTCTTTTTTTGGCAATGCAGTGTACAACACAGTGTGTGCAATGACCATTACTGTATAATGCTTTGGGGTATCATTCACAATAAATGGTACTTCAATCAGGGCCAGTGCAAGGATTTTTGTCTACTCAGGCAAAGGTGCATTTTATCGTCCATTTTATTGTGTAAGAAGCTTTAAGCCTCCTGGATACAGTATCCAGTATTCTGCGAATTGTCCACACTTCTAATAAAAGTCTGTGGTTAGGCATTGGTGCAAGGTCCCTCAGCTGGTCCCTCCTGCAAAAAAAAAACAAACTCTTATTGCGCTAAAGTTCAGTAAGTTCAGTGCCCAGTGTCCTGATCTCCGGCACTGCTAGCTGCCCCCATGCTGCATCCACCCTGGTTCCCTATCTCATCCCACTTGTCTGGGCTCTCTCCCCTCCTTCTCTCCCTGCTGCTGCTAAGGCTGCACTGCAGACAAACATATTAAAAGCCAGGCTGGGCTCAGCTGGAGAGTCCCAGCAGGAGGATGTGAGTCCCCATTTAAATCACAGTTCCACTTCACATCAGCAATAGCACTTTAAATCAGGAGCCCCATACATTAAGGGTTCCCTTTACATCAGGAGTTCCCCTTTACCATTAGAGTCCTCCTTTACATCTGGATTCCCCCTTACATCAGGAGTCCTCCTTTACCATCAGTAGTCCCCCTTTAACATCAATATGTCCCCTTTACATCTGGAGTCCTCTTTTCACATTAGAATCCCCCTTTACCATCAGAGTTTCCCTTTTACATCAGAGTCCCCTTTACATCTGGATTCCCTCTTACAGAAAGGGCCCTCCCTTAGCGGAGTAGGATCTGTGCATGGCACGAAGGAGAGGAGGAAAGCAGAGAACAGGTGTGGCTGGACAGGGATGAAAAAGACAAGACTGAAGGAGAATAGACAATCTGTACCACAGAGGAGAGATTTTTTAGGAAGAGTGTAGGTGCAGCTGGAGATCATGAACCTTTCAGATGTCGGAGGACCAGCATGTCAGGGAGTGGAGATTGGAAAGATGGCAACCAGGGCACTTGCTCCCCAAGATTTGGCCCTAGCTCAGACAGTGAGAGACCTGGACAGTGCTGGAAATACATGCTTAGGGAGGAGACGAGGTGGAGTTGTGGGGGAGGAGAGCGGACCAAACACTGCAGGTGAGCAGGGAGGGGAATGGGGGGGGGGGGAATGGTGCACAGAGTCCAGGAAATGAGCTCTGGGGTCTGCCTACACAGGTGCATAGGTTCCCTGTCGCCTCCCACCTGGCGCCCTAAGGCAGCTGCCTATGCTGCCTTATGGTGGCATTGGTTCTGGCTGCAAAGCTCCATACTGTGCTATATCCATTGCCGTGCATATGGCAATTCATGTTGCAGCAACGCATAAGTATAATTGGGCTATTCGCCAAATAGCACAGCCATTTTGTTGCACTGCAAAACATAAAAAAGAACCTGCATATGTAATAAGCCACAATGGCTGCCCCCAAGTACACATATTTGCAAACTACTGTATTCTCAGAAAAAAAATGTTTAATATACTAGCACATATTAATAAGATTATTTAAATAAACTGAATTTGTTTATACCTATAAAATAAACATTGAAAAGATTTTGCATTGCCTTGAATATTGAATAGGTTCCATAATTGCTCAAATAAGTAATTTTAGGACTTTTTATACCTGCACTTTGCATTTATTTACAGATCAGTGTTTTTAGCCTGTTCTGGCATGCAGACTTATTTTTCTGCTTGAGTATACATAAATGGATGATTTCCTGAGCAAATGCCCATTGTTAAGAGAACAAACATAATAAAGATGGTGTAATAAGGTTCTGGCTTAGATTTTTTTTTTTCAAGAGTAAGAGTAATTCAATTACCTAACTATGTTAGAGAGAAATGGTTTGCATTAACGATTGCAAAAAAAAAAATCTTTCTTGACATGAATACATTGTTTCACAGCAATGTAGATCGATGTACATTAAAGACCACTGCGGCTTGAATGGCAGCGACAGATATCACCACAATCTTTTGTCATTTAGAAAAGATAATAATTTAGGTATGTTTAAACTAGTCATGTAGGGTAGATGTGTCTCATGTCTCTTATACACATGGCTATATCACAATTACTATGCTCAGCATAAATGACTATACCCCTTTTGAAAAGTAAGATTTTTATCAATATCTCAATGAACACAAGAACAATTTCCAAAATTTTAACAAAACTGAGTTTTATAGAACATCTGTTTAGCTTGTTACATGAAAGTAAAGTTAATAATATAACTTAGATTACAAAATCTTCAGTTTTACTCAAATTAGTTGATGCAAAAATGAATACACCCCACAACAAAAACTACTACTACAAGTATTTTGTATGACCTCCATGATTTGTAAGGACAGCACCAAGTCTTCTAGGCATGGAATGAACAAGTTGGTGACATATTGTAACATCTATCTTTTTCCATTCTTCAAGAACGACCTCTTTTAGAGCTTGGATGCTGGATGGAGAGTGATGCTCAACTTGTCTCTAGAATTCCTTATAGGTGTTTGATTGGGTTCAGATCAGGAGACATACTTGGCTACTGAATCACTTTCACCCTGTTCTTCTTCATAAATGCAACAGTGGCCTTAGAGGTGTGTTTTGGATCATTGTCATGTTGGAAAAGTGCACAACCAAGGGCATGCAGTGATGGTAGCATCTTCTCTCTCAATATAGAGCAGTACATCTGTGAATTCATGATACCACAAATGAAATGCAACTCCCTGACACCAGAAGAACGCATGCAGCCCCACAGAGACACTGCCACCACCATGTTTCAC
Source organism: Staurois parvus (assembly GCF_062004578.1). Lineage (NCBI taxonomy): Eukaryota > Metazoa > Chordata > Amphibia > Anura > Ranidae > Staurois > Staurois parvus. The sequence goes on along the minus strand of NW_028319228.1, from coordinate 4,871,838 downwards.
CGTAGGCACCATGTATTTTTCTTTGTACTCCTCACCTTTGCGACACCATACAGTTTTGAAACCATCAGTTCCAAAAAAATGTATCTTGGTCTCATCACTCCAGTGTTCAGAATCCCTGTAGTCTTCTTCTTTTTCAGCATGAGCCCTGGCAAATTCTAGGCAGGTTTTTTTGGCATGGGCTTTAGGAGAGGCTTCCTTCATGGACGACACTCATGCATGCCATTCCTCTGCAATGTGCGCTGTATTGTGTCACGGGAAATAATCGCCCCAGTTTGGCTTTCTACTTCTTTAGCTAACTGCAGTGAACTTGAATGGCGATTTTCTTCAACCCATCTCATCAGAAGACGCTCCTGTCAAAATGTGAACTTCCATAAACTGTCTGGATGTCTCTGTGAGATGGTTGCAGTTCCATCTTTGTTACATTTTTTTATCACTTTTGCTACAGTATTCTGACTGATAAGCAAAGTTTTGCTGATCTTCTTGTTCTCAGGCCTTGTGACATTTCTCTTCCATATGGTGCCATTGCTGACAGCATGAAATGGAAAGGGGTTTTCTTTGATAAATAACGCCCTTTTATAATAAACTGTCTGCTGGACAACTGTTTTAATGAATAATTAGACTCACCTGTATTTGAATTCTTGTTACTTAGGATTTTGTTGTCTAAAATTTAGTTTTGCTGCTAAGACTTTCATTGTGGTGTATTCATTTTTGCAACATGGTCTTGAATTAATTAGTTAGGAAAAATACTTTTGTGTGTGCAAATTAACAAATCGTGTTTGCAATGAATGGCACACAATTGTGAGAGTATTTTGTAGTATAGTGTTCCATAGAAAATGTTAATTCTGAAAGGAAAGGTTTTCTGACAAGTCTGTTGGGGTGTACTCATTTATGATGAGCGCTGTATTTTGGTTGTTTTCACTTTTTGTAGACATAGTAATGAATATCTGATTTCCTCAAGGGTAATAAAAGTTTTAGAAACAGTAAAGCATATTTTAAAATACATTCATGCATTTAACCAGTCCAATATGATCTGCAAATAAGAGTGTCTTGAGGATTAATCAGTTGTAGCTACTAAGTTATAAGTATGAATTTCAAATAATCATTCCTATATAGGGCAGTTAATCCTGTTCATTAATGTGGGGGTGTTAATTAATCTTAGAATACTGATATTGCAAATATTTTGCTGTCTGATGGCAATAATAAAAATACCCAGTAGACTTGACCCTACACTTCATTTCTATTATTTTCTTTCCAGAGCTATCTGTGCATTCGCCATAGAAATGGTCAAAGCCACCAAAGGGGCCCAGTGCAAAAACAATTTTTGTGACTCTCCAATCAACTACTGCCCAATAGTGATGAACCAAACATACAAGGATTGTTTGTTTGAGGCAGGTTCAGCAAACTTTATTAAACTTTGGGTGTCAAACCCAAACACTACTGAAGTCAATGGGAGTCAAATGTTAGAAAATACAGTAATGGACATTTATTTTCTAAGCTATTAGGCAAGGAATTATCAAGCAAATGGCTTTCAGGACTGGACACTGCCCTGGGGAACATATACCAAAGCAACATTTTTTGCTTATCCTGTTTGACTTTGAGCAGCTATTTTATTAATCCTTAACTCCTTGGCGCTGATGTCACACAAATATGCGGTATCACAGAACTGGGCTTATTTCCTTACCTGTCTTTGTGCTGGGAGCCGCACAGCACACTCCCAGCATAAAGACTGGGGTGTCACTGAGAGCCTCGGGTCCTGTTCTAACAATCAGAACTCCCGATTCCAGGTCACATGATCACTGTTATAGCCTCTGATAGGCTATTACAGTGATCAGTCACTGCGAAGCCCACCCCTTGTTTTTTTTTTATCTCTGAATGGAGGAGAGAGATACATTGTATCTCTCTCTCTTTCCTTGCATATTGGGAAAAAAAACAACTGTCAAAAAAAAAAATATTTAAAAAAAAAATTATAGATATAGAAAAAGATTTGATCTAGTTCAGAGCCAGGGTTAGTGTTTGGGTCAAGGTCAGGATTTTTTATTTTTTTTTTATTTTTTACTCTGCATTATTGTTACTGGACTGCAGTACAGGTACAAACAACAAATAACATACACATACAGTATATATGGTATCACTGCGATCATCAAGAGCTGGAATTTTTATTTTGGATTGTTTTTTGGTGGCAGGTTATGGTAGTAACAAGAAACACACAGCTAAATAAAATTATTTTATTTTAAAACAATTTTGGGCCAGTTTTCCTTTGATAATAATAAAAATCAGGAGATATCCATTACCATTTACCACCAAATGAAAATCCAATCTGTCCTGAAGAAAACAAGGTATAATTCACCTGGATGTACAAAGTAGTTGTGATGATATGTACTGTTTTACTAACACATTTCAAATTTGTAAAATTTTACTTAGGCTTTTAGATTTGGTTTACTCTTAGGCGCTGAGGGGTTCAAGGTAAACATTAATAATTCAAAATTCCTTTAAATAACATACCTGGGGGGTATCCTGACCCTGCCTGTGAAGTGGCACATATGTGCAGTGTATACAACCTACTACAGCAACTGACATTTACAAAGATTCCTTTATCCTTTTATATCATTTGGACATTGTGTTTTGACATAGCGCTGTTTATGTGTACTTTTTTTAGTCACTGTTTATAAAGAAAGAAGTGTGTTTAGCCAATTGACCTCTGAAAGGTTTTACCCCCTTCATGACAAGGGCATTTTTTGCTATTCAACACTGTGCTACTTTAACTGGCAGTTGCTTTATCATGCAACACCGTACCCAAATTAAATTTTTATCATTTTTCACACAAACAGAGCTTTCTTTCGGTGGTATTTGATCACTGCTGGGTTTTTATTATATAAATGAAAAAAGACTGAACATTTAAAAAAAAAAAAAAAAAGATATTTTCTACTTTCTGTTATAAAACATATTCAACAAATAAAAACAAATCCTGATAGTGTATATTAATTGGTTTGTGCGAAAGGGTTAGCTTCTACAAACTATGGTATATATACTAGAATTTATGCAGCTATGATGCTATACTGGTAATGCTGGCGATCAGCTACTTATGATACTGTGATAATGTGGCGGGCAATCTGGCACTAGCTGACGCTGGTTCGGAGGTACACTGGCTGACACTGACATCAATAGTGCCACTTAATACAGTAATCAGATATAATACTGTATTGTACTGTGTTTATTTATAGGTAGATCCAGGGAATATCTCTTTGCCTCTTGGGGGATCAGGAAGGAATTTTTTCCCTTGCAGGAGCAAATTGGATCATGCTTTGCTGTGTTTTTTTTGCCTTCCTCTAGATCAACTGTGGGTATAGGATTATAACTTTTTTTTTGTTTTTTTTTTTTAATGGTTGAACTGGATGGACTTTTGTCTTTTTTCAGCCAGACTAACTATGTAACTGTCACTGTACTAATGACATTCAATGGGAAGGAGTTAACATCAAGGGACAATTAAAGGGTTAACTATGTGCCTAACAAGTGTAATCTGTGTAACATGCTGCTTTTGCTAAGAGATTTGGCTGTTTTTTCTCCCTGTTTTGCAAGGAGAAGAAACAACCAGATTGATGCTCTAAACACAGGGCTCTGTGGTGTGAATGGACACAGACGATCAGCAGATCTCAGCCATGAATCATTGGCCAGGACCTACTGACAAAATCCTGCTGTGTCCAACTGCAGCGTGGGCTAGCGGGCATGCACTCCCAAAACTTGGAAACAGGCTTGAAATGTTTATTTACGCTGCTGAGCCTGCAGCTGCTACCCTGTCACAGTAAATCTACTGTGATGGGGTGGCAAATGCTTACATTGCTGGCAAAATGACAGCTCCCAGATGCTTTGTTCTGTTTGTAAACAAAGAGGTTGGGGACCCCTTACATCTCTACCAGACCCTTATCCTAGATGAGCAGGGATCATATAGATGTTAATGGGGAACCCCCACACACAAAAAAAAAAAAAAGTGGCACTGACCTTATATAATCATGTCCATATAATGTCAATGATGTAACAGGGAGAACCCACCCCTTTGTTTATATCAACTGTCATATGCCGGAGCTGTTGGTGGAAATGACATGATGGAAACAAACGGTTTTTCTTCTTTCGGCAGGTGATTGTGTAATTGGCATGGATCTACATCGTGGGGCATATATATTCGCGTTTTGATTTAATCACCAAAGGAAGTGGAGAGCTACACTTTTTTAGTACATAAATTTAAAAAAAAAAGATTTCTGCGTTCAGGTGTATCTCCAAAAGAAAGCTGCTGGCACAAAAAAAGACTACTAAGCTCCAGAAGACATATATCAAATCAATAATCCTTTAGATTGTAAGCTCCACAAGCAGGGTTCTCCTATTCCTTCTGTACTAAAATGTATTGTAATTGTACACTGTCTCCCTTATATTGTAAAGTGCTGTGCAAACTGTTGGCGCTATATATATAGTGCAGTGCTGTGTTATAAATAATGACAGTTACATGACATTAAATAATAAAAAAGTGTCCAAAAATATCCAAAAGATAAATGAATAAATCCAAAAAACTGTGCGGATAAAAAAAGTCCTCAAAGTAATCCAAAAAAATAATAAAGTCCTGTGCAGGTACAAAGAAAAAAAAGTCCAACTGAAATAGAAAATCTTCCAAACAATCCCACAAAGGTTCAGAATCCAGTGTGTGAATCCGCTCCAATCCACCTGTGGAAGAACCAAAGAAATCAGCCACTTGCCAGAAAAGACATGACCATTACCTATCCAGGAAATGGTCAGCGCTTGTGGGATTAATTATGGCTACCCTCCAGCCGATGGATTGCCTCTGCTCCAAATGTTTGAGCTGCAATGTCACTCTAAAAACAAAGGGAAATATTTCCATAGAGTAAAACCCACTAAACACTTAGAAAAACAGCGTAGCCTCCCTAGCGGTCAGTATTTGAGCACAGTATTTCTGTGCTCAAAGTGGTACATTTTTTTGCATGAAAATATGTAGTTTTTTTTATTGTAGGCCTGTAATTCTTAGGAATACAGTGGGGCAAAAAAGTATTTAGTCGGCCACCAATTGTGCAAGTTCTCCCACTTACAAAGATGAGAGAGGCCTGTAATTGGCATCATAGGTAGACCTCAACTATGAGAGACAAAATGAGAAAAAAAAATCCAATCATATTGGCTGATTTGGAAAGAATTTATTTGCAAATTATGGTGGAAAATAAGTATTTGGTCACCTACAAACAAGCAAGATTTCTGGCTCTCCCAGACCTGTACCTTCTTCTTTAAGAGGCTCCTCTGTCCTGCACTCATTACCTGTATCAATGGCACCTGTTTGAACTTGTTATCAGTATAAAAGACACCTGTCCAAAACCTCAAACAGTCATACTCCAAACTCCACTATGTTGAAGACCAAAGAGCTGTCGAAGGACACCAGAAACAAAATTGTAGACCTGCACCAGGCTGGGAAGACTGAATCTGCAATAGGCAAGCAGCTTGGTGTGAACAAATCAACTGTGGGAGCAATAATTAGAAAATGGAAGACATACAAGACCACTGATAATCTCCCTTGATCTGGGGCTCCACGCAAGATCTCACCCCGTGGCGTCAAAATGATCACAAGAACGGTGAGCAAAAATCCCAGGACCACTCGCGGGGACCTAGTGAATGACCTGCAGAGAGCTGGGACCAACGTAACAAAGGCTACCATCAGTAACACACTACGCCGCCAGGGACTCAGATCCTGCAGTGCCAGACGTGTCCCCCTGCTTAAGCCCGTCTGAAGTTTGCTAGAGAGCATTTGGATGATCCAGAAGAGGATTGGGAGAATGTCATATGGTCAGATGAAACCAAAATAGAACTGTTTGGTAGAAACACAACTCGTCGTGTTTGGAGGAGAGAGAATGCTGAGTTGCATCCAAAGAACACCATACCTACTGTGAAACATGGGGGTGGCAACATCATGCTTGGGGGCTGTTTCTCCGCAAAGGGACCAGGACGACTGATCCATGTACAGGACAGAATGAATGGGGCCATGTATCGTGAGCTTTTGAGTGCAAACCTCCTTCCATCAGCAAGGGCATTAAAGATGAAACGTGGCTGGGTCTTCCAACATGACAATGATCCCAAACATACCGCCCGGGCAACCAAGGAGTGGCTTCGTAAGAAGCATTTCAAGGTCCTGGAGTGGCCCAGCCAGTCTCCAGATCTCAACCCCATAGAAAACCTTTGGAGGGAGTTGAAAGTCCGTGTTGCCCAGCGACAGCCCCAAAACATCACTGCTCTAGAGGAGATCTGCATGGAGGAATGGGCCAACATACCAGCAACAGTGTGTGCCAACCTTGTGAAGACTTACAGGAAATGTTTGACCTCTGTCATTGCCAACAAAGGATATATAACAAAGTATTGAGATGAACTTTTCATATTGACCAAATACTTATTTTCTACCATAATTTGCAAATAAATTATTTCCAAATCAACCAATGTGATTGTCTGGATTTTTTTTCTCATTTTGTCTCTCATAGTTGAGGTCTACCTATGATGCCAATTACAGGCCTCTCTCATCTTTTTAAGTGGGAGAACTTGCACAATTGGTGGCTGACTAAATACTTTTTTGCCCCACTGTAACTCACTGAAATCTGTCCGAACAAGAGTCTAGTAAACATCCCAGGTATGATAAAGTTTGAAACACGAAATCATAAATTATAATTTAATAAATAATCATAAAAAATAATAATATAATAAATTTAATTCAATAATGTAATCAAACCAAAAACACTGAAATTTGAAATATAGCACCAAGTTCGCACATCACTTATCTTAGTCACAAAATCGTTTTCAGTGTCTGATGATGAATTTCCCCAGGAACCATCACTCAATTCTGCAAGTAGTTCTAATTTACTATCGCTGTTCTCTAGCTGGTCTAAAATCTCTTTTAACCTAAAGGGACGCTTTTTGGACGCCATGGACTTTCTCAGTTTCAAGGTAGAAAGAACAGTAAAAATGCAGGCAGGGCACAGGACAAAGCACTCGGGACAAAATGTATGTGGAATGGTTTGATACAGTAATGTTTTACTATGTGATTTTAGTGTATTGAGTGAATGTCACTTTTTAAAATTTTTAAATTTCCCGCCGGTTACGTTCCCGTACGTCCTGACGTCGCAGGGAACGAAACCCGGAAGACAGATGACGGCATCGGCTGGAGGAGATGGCCGGGGACGCTGTAGGGGGGACATCGCGGGAGCAAAGGACAAAGTAAGTGCAGAAGGGATCCCGGAGCAACGCTGCAAGGTATTCCCGAGTGTAGCTCGGGGTTACCGCTTGTGGTGCTGAAACTTTACCCCAAGCCACACTCGGGAATACCTCCAGGGAAGTTAAACACTTACAATGTAGTAGAGCTGAGACTGGCTATACAGCGCATATACAGAGTGTGTTTCGGCATTCCTATGGGCTATCTTGATCCTCCAATCGGTCTCGGTGCATGATATCACTCCCTTAGGTTCTCAAATTATTCTTGAGGTACAAAGTATATGTGGTATAATTTTTGCTGTTAGATAGCTCTTCATACAGGTTATTAATAGTGATGGTTAGCTGCGAGGTAAAATATTTTATATATTATTTTGGCACAGCTTTACCTTATTTATTAAAGCATACTCTGAAAAATTTACATTCACTGGTGTGGAAGTGCAGTCTTATTCATGTCCAAAGGGAAATAATGCATAGACATGACCAGTGCTATAGAAAATTCCTTGTCAAGGATGTAAGTACTGGAGGACACCATCACTATCAAGGACAGGGAAGAAAGTACCAGTATGTGTGTTGGGGGGGTCTGTAGTAGATTAGGGAGAGAAGGCAACTTGTCCTGTAAAGTCGTAATGGTTTGGGAGAGTCTACCTTTTCTATCATGGTTTAAAGAACATTGGCATACTGTAAACTATAGTGATCAATCCAAAATCAGCTTTTAGTAATGCTGTGTAGAATTTTGAATGAACTCTGATTTACTGCATGCGATGGCTTTCAGTGCCATGTTTCTCAAAAGACATTTTGGTCAGAAATCAGAAACATCTGCTTTCAAGCAGTTAAAATGTCCACTGTAAATCTTTTATTTCTGCACAGTAGTCAGCCGGCATAATATGATCTATGATGGCCGTGTGATGAAAATCTGCACTAGCATTAAGTTAATGACTTGTGTTCTGTAGTAACCATGTGCAAAGTCTGCTCAATTTCAGTAGATTAAACTAACACCTAAATTATATTAAACTCTGTAGCTATTTGGTCTGTTCAACATACAATATAAGGCTGTCTATATTTAACCCAATATTTACAAATTGGGACAACCAAACTATTTATTGATCACAATGTATAATCTCTTTGTGTGTAGATTCAGCAGTCCACGCAAAAATCTTTCAGCAGAAAAGTTTAAAACACATTGGTCACACTATACTTTCTCTGATAACCAAGCAGTGCTCATCTCGCTATGTTTAGTAAATAAGAGATATTATTGACATCAGGTATTCTATCCAGCTCTAAGGAAAGCATCTATCTTTTAACATAAAGAATGTGATATGTAAGTTGTATATGGGTTTGTAGGTCAAGAAAAAAAATGGAATTTACAACACTCACCATTATAAAACAGATCTACAGTGGATATAAAAAAATCTACGCACCCCTGTTAAAATATGAGGTTTCTGTGATGTAAAAAAATGAGACAAAGATAAATAATTTCAGAACTTTTTCCACCTTTAATGTGATCTATAAACTCTACAACTCAATTGAAAAACAAACTGAAGGGGGAGTGTCCAAGATGGCGACCGGAGCGGACGTCTGATCCTGAGCACCGGCGCCCTAAAGTTAGAATGCGCTGCCATCCAAGCGACAGTGGGCCCTACATGGCCACCGGAGGCTCTGCGGACCCTGCCTGACATCTGAGGAGGGGTGCCGGGCATTTTTGTCCCCCCTCCGACCATTCGGAGCTCCGGACGTTTTGCGGCCTAGTGCGGCGTGTGAAGCCGCGGTCTTTCCCACTACCGCGGCCCGGACGCTGCTGCGGCCGGGATGGGACTCTGCCTCCCGGCCCCCTGCTATAAGGCCAGCTGCTGAGACAGCCTGTGTGGGTCCCCCTGGCTTCTGTGTCGGTCTCGGGGACCATGCCAGGCCTACATATAATCCCATAGGGCCTAGAGGCCCACTGAAGCGGATGAGAGGCCCTTGATAGTGGTGGAGGCTTCAACCATCGGCCCCCTTTCCATAGAGGGTGAATCGGGCTCCTGTGGCACCCCTTGCAGGCCTCCATTGTTGCTGACTGATGGCCTGATTGTCGCGGACCCTCGCGCCCCATAGGCTGCTTAGATCTTGGGGCCTACGCCCGCTCTACCTTGGTCTTCACCACCCTATGGCAGGTACAGCTACAATTACATCTGCATCTATATCTACCCCCCTTCCCAGTGCGATAATCTTTTCTACAATTTATTGGCTGCGGCGGAACGCATGATGTGTTCCGCAGCAATGGATCTTATGTGAAAGCAACCCTGTCGGGGGACACGCACACCTAATCGGGAATGATGACCCAGTGATCTCCCTGTGCCGTGCCAACGGAACATATATCTCGGCAATTGGGCTTCTACACCCTGGCGTATAATTTCAACCGGTTGAAGGTGTTTGTGACCTACCTGGACTTCTCCTAAAAATGCATCGTACCCCTCGCACCAAACCCAAACACCGAGCCCAGCACCAATCACCTCCGCATAGCCACACTAGCAAGCTAACGCCCAGTTCCCTAGAGCCTGATGACATCACGCAGCTTACAGGGGATCCTGAGTTGGATGGCGATAGTCAGCAGCAGTTTCCATCGGGACTGACTGGGCCTCTTGAACAAAACCCTGAAGCCTTGCTACACAAATTTCGTGCCATAGTGCGAGAAGAGATTACAGTTGCCTCTCGTAAGTTATCTTCTGATCTGGTAAGAGGCCTAAAGGAATTGGGCCATCATGCCCATCAATTAGAACAACGTATGGATCTGGCAACTACGGTCTTGGAGGGCCATGAACAGGAGGTGGATGATCTGCATGCTGAGCTGGACACTTTAAGAGATAAGTTGGAAGACGCTGAGAATAGAGCTCTCAGAGATAATCTCCGCATCCGCGGGGTTCCTGAGGTAATCACCGATCTACAGGGTACTGCTACCGCTCTCTTCCAGGAACTGGCTCCTGAGATCCCCTTGGAATGACTGGAGTTTGACCGTATCCATAGAGCTTTAGCTCCTAAACCCACGGAGGGCCCTCCCAGGGACATTATCATTAAATTCCACTTTTACCGCACTAAAGAACGTCTTCTACAGGTGGCTCGGAATCGTCCGGCTTCCGAATTTCAGGGTCACTCTATTCAGCTGTTTGCGGATTTGTCCCCAGTCAAGATTGCCAAAAGTTGTACCCTGAGACCCTACCTCCAGATTTTACAATCAGCTGATATCAAGTACAGATGGGGCTTTCTTTTCAAGCTCTCTTTCTCCTTCCAAGGTTGTCAGTTCCAGGTTTCTTCACCAGTGGATCTTCGCCGTCACTTTCAGGAACTGAAATTGGAGTTACCACACTCCCAGAACGAGGAGGCTACAGTTTCTACGCGCCCTCAAAGTTCCCAGTCTTCGTGTAAATCTCCTCCAAGTCAGAGTAGCTCTCAGGCTCTTCGATCTCTGCAGGCCCAACTTTTCCAGGAGGTTTCTACGACTTGACATTCTGTGTCCGGTTGCGTTTTCACATTTGTTTTTTACTCTTTGAGATGCGGGAGACATTGCCCTTAGGTATTCCTATGCAGTTATGCCTTGTAGCACTTTCTCCACAGCGGCTAGTGCCTAAATAACCATGTTAGTTCTGTATAGATGCTTCTACTTATGTTATAGTTGATGGGCGAAACTGGCGGCGGACCTCAGGCCGCAGGTGTGACTCTGCTCACTGGGCAGTCCCGTGGGCGGTTTCACCCCTCCGGCTATTTTGGAGCATCTTCATTTTTGAAGTTTTGATCTATAGGTCAATTGTTCCTGGGTTTATTAGCCTAAGTTGTTTGTTTAGTATTTGCCTTAACTAAGTTGAGTAGTTCCAGTGGACTACGGTGTCCCCCTCCGAGCTGGTTAGTGGTCTGGATTGGTGTCCTGCCCGCTATCCAGCCTTTTTGTGGGTATTTCACCCACAGTGGATTATTAAGATGTCTGTGCTAATCCTACTGTTTCATATGAATATTGTTCATATACCAGATGGTTTCTTGTTGTCTTCCTTCTTTCCTGTCTTTTTTTCTCTGTTTCTTGCCATGTGTGTTTTTATAAAAAAAAAATTTTCAGGGCTCTCGGGGATCGTGGCAGAGATGATCTTTTTTTCCCTTCCGATCGCCATGTCACTAAACTGGTTATCCTTGAATGTTCAGGGCATGAACGGGTAAAGATATTTTCTCCGGGCTCGCCATGTCGACATTGCTTGTCTGCAGGAAACTCATTTTTCAAATACCTCTGCCCCTAAATATTTCCCTCAGCTACCCTCAGGTTTTTCAGGCTACTGGCCCTACTAAACAAAGGGGAGTCCTTGTTGCTTTTCACGGTAAAACCCCATTTGTATGTGTGAAGCGTATTGCTGACTCAAGCGGCAGGTATCTTTTATTACGGGGCACGATTCAGGGTATCGATGTTACAATACTGACCTATTATGCTCCCAATGACAACCCTGGACCCTTTCTATCACATATCTGCTCCCTCCTGGCTGTCCATCAACGGGATACTCTTCTACTGGCAGGAGATTCCAATTTAGTATTAAATCCATCCCTAGATAAATACCCTGCAGAAAACTCTAATTATTCCACGTCGGCCAAATCCTTCAGCCGTACGTCAAGTACCCATGACCTGGTAGATCTGTGGCGTGAATTCCACCCCCGGGGAAAAGATTATACTTACTACTCTCACCCTCATCATTCTCATTCTGACCATGCTTTTGTATTGCGTAAACATCTTCCTTTGGTACGCTCCGTCTCTATCCTCACGGTTCCATGGTCCGATCATGACCCCATTTTGGTGGTTTGTTGATCTCTTCTCTGTAAGCCATCCTACTCCTCTTGAATTATGAATGACTTTCTACTTTCACTGAAGGAGATTCAAGCGGAACTATTGGATAAATCCCAAGAATATTTTCAGCTAAACTTGGGTTCTGTCTCTTCTTCGGTGATGTTGTGGGAAGCTTACAACGCTGTTCTTAGGGGCCACATTATTCAGATAGCTTCGAGGCAGAAGATGGATAGACAACATAAACAGCGTCAGCTGGAATCAAAGCTAGCTTCCGCGTCGGCTCAATTCAAGCAGGTACCAACCCCATCGAACCGTAGGTTGATAGATCAGGCTCGCATGGAACTAGATCTCTGTTTGACTGATAAGGCTGAACGCTCTTTGCGATGGACACATCAGAAGTGGTATAGTAAAGCAAATAAACCGGATTCCATGTTAGCACGTAGATTTCGCTCTTTTGCGCACCATCCTAAACCGATTTCTCTACGCACTCGTCAGAATGTTCTCACCAGTAATCCTGTAACGGTATTGGAGGAATTCCGGCATCGACTTGCCAGACTTTATGTGGATCCTACATGGGCTGATCCCCAATCTATCTCAGATTTTTTATCTCACTTGTCCTTACCTACTTTGACTCAGGCTCATAAGGACCTGATGGACCGTGATATTCAAGTTTCGGAAGTTCTGCAATGCGTTGCAGATCTGAAGACAGGCAAACGCCCAGGTCCAGATGGATACACGGCTTCATATTACAAAACATTGGCTGATGTGCTTGCCCCTCACCTTGCCGCTATGTTCAATGCGGTGAAGGCAGGTTCAAACTTTTCCCCTGATTCTTTGACTGCTAATGTGGTTATGATCCCCAAACCGGATCGGGATCATTCCTCTTGGGCAAATTACAGACCAATTTCTCTTATTAACATTGACATGAAAATCCTTACTAAGATCTTAGCCACTTGTTTGAATTCTTTCCTTTCTCGCTTGATTAAGAAAGATCAGGTGGGTTTTGTCCCCCACAGACAAGCCGGAGATGCTATCAGACGTATTATACAGTTACAACATTTGGCCCATACTCGCAAAATTGATATGATGCTCCTATCTCTAGATATCAACAAGGCCTTTGACACCTTGTCCTGGCCTTATCTTATGTCGGTCCTTCATCATTTTGGCTTTGGTCCCTCGTTCTTGCGTTGGATTTCCTCGCTATATACATCCCATCAAGCAAAACTCAAATATTATGGTTTTGAGTCTTCAATGTTTTTGATTTGCAGGGGAACTAGACAAGGATGCCCGCTTTCTCCCATACTATTTATCTTGGCTTTGGAACCTTTGGCAGAAGCCATTCGTATGCATCCTGATATTAAGGGAATAGATGTAGCTGGTTCCCAACACAAGTTATCTATGTTTGCTGACGATATATTGTTGTCGGTTACGAACCGGGGGGTTACTTTGCCAAACTTACTTGCGGTTTTGGATTCCTTTGCAGTTTTCTCAGGCCTCCATGTTACCCCTGCCAAGTCCAAAGCTATGTCAATTACATCACTTTTGGAGACTCTGAAACATTTGTTCCCTTTTCAATGGCTTTCTGCCTTGCCGTATTTAGGAATCAAGCTTACTCTGACTTACGAAGGACTTTACCAGGCTAATTTCCCCACTGTTTTTTATGACTTGACGGAGTTGTTGTCCTCCTGGTCTCACTATCTGCTTTCGTGGTTTGGTAGAATCAATGCGGTCCGCATGACTTATCTTCCCACATTATTGTACGTGTTTCGAGTTTTACCAGTCCCTGTTCCCTCACATATATTGCGTATTCATCAGCGAAAACTCCTGTCTTTCATTTGGAGTTCCTCTCGACCCAGAATTAGCAAACAAATATTATTTGCTCGTAGGAACGAGGGTGGGTTATCTGTCCCAAACCTTCAGTCTTACTATCTGGTGGCCAATATTGCCCCCCTAGCCCATCTCCATGCATCTCACCATTTTCCCTTGTGGGCTACTGTAGACTTGATGGACTCCCACCCGATTCCACTCTCTTCTCTATCACAGCTTCCTTCTACTCATCGACCCTCATCCCTTAGTCCGATGCTGACGCTCCGTCTTTGGGACTCTATTAAATATTCAGCTGGCCTCATTTCTGCCCATTTACCGTTATTACGGTTGCTACACAACCCACTATTTCCCCCAGGACGTGACAATCCTGGATAGTTTGCTTGGTGGCAAGCAAATGGCTTCCATGATATACATTCCATGCTCTCTCCCACTCGGATACTCGCCTTTGAAACTCTGCGCTCTTCTTACAATATTCCATTGCGGGAACATTTTGGATACCTTCAACTCCTCCACTTTATCAGTACATTAATACAAACACATTCGGGACCCTATAGGTTGACCCCCTTTGAAAGTCAATGTAGACATAGACCCCATGCTCCGGGCTTAATTTCTCTAGACTACTCTTCCATTAATTCTCATAGAACTCCTCCAGTTCGTTCTTAAAATCAGCGTTGGCAGTCGGAACTCGGGGGCACTCTAGATCAGCAGGATTGGCGGATCATGACAATTATCCAAATGTACTAGGAATGTTATCATTCTAGAAAACGCCTATAAGGTTCTTTATAGATGGTATTACATGCCTGCTTGTCTGGCTCGTTTTATTCCCACATATTCCCCGACTTGCTTCCGGGGTTGTCAGCAAACGGTACCATGGTCCATATTTGGTGGACTTGCCCCAAGGTGTGCAGATTGTGGATCAGAGTTTACGCCCTTCTCCGCACTATGTTTCACACAGACATTAAGCGCAACCCGTATGAAGCGCTGTTATTTAAACAAGTAGTGGGCCTACTTCATCTCGAACGGCAGCTGGCATTGCACTTATTCATGGCCACCAAGCTGACGATTGTGAAGAGCTTGGAAGACTCGCCTCCTCAGTTTCAAGGCTGTCAAAAACCGGATGAACTTTATAATGGTCAATGAAAAGTTGACAGCTATACTGTTCGACACCCATACAAAATTTTTACAGACATGGCGTCCTTGGCTTGATATAGCTCAACCGTCGAGATTCGACCAGTCCCTCTTGTCGATATAAACCTTATATACCATTTTTTTTCTCTATTTCTTTTTTCTCTGCTGCGGTCCCCCCGGAGCCCCCCCCCTTTTTTTTGTTTGTTGTTGGTTGTTTGTTTGTCTTCTTTCTCTTCGCTCTTTTCTTTCCTCTTGTCTAGTCTGTCTTCTTCAGGCTATTTGTGCTGATTGTGATTCCTGTTTTGAGCCCCGTACCAGCAACACTGCATCCATGTGCTGGACTCCGTAGAGAGCCCTGTGTGTTAAGTACCTCTCTGTATTCAGAGAGGTTCCTTCTTCTATTCTTCTCGCATTCTGTATGCAGATGCAGTAACAATCTTTCCTTAGAGTTCATTATGTTATTGGTCTCTAAATGTCTATAATTTCTGAAATTTATGGTGCTTTCTTCCTATACGGCACTTATGTACGCAGTTTATTTTCATGCTTTCTCATCAGTACATATTCTGTATTATTCATCGAATCCTTTGTATGTTATATTCCTGCTGGTCATTGCATATGTTTTTGACTGATTCTCTGCTGTTTCCTATTCTATAATAAAATTCTTTGTAAAAGAAAAACAAACTGAAATCTTTTGGGGGGAAGGGGGGAGTAAACATAAAAAAACTACAATAATGCAGTTGTTCAGAATTAAGCAATCACATTCAAAATCATGTTAAATAGGAGTCAGTATATACCTGCCATCATTTAAAGTGCCTCTGATTAACCCTAAATAAAGTTCACCTGTTCTAGTAGGTCTTTCCTGACATTTTCTTAGTCACATCCTACAGCAAAAGCCATGGTCTGCAGAAAGCTTCCAAGGCATCAGAGGGATCTCATTGTTAAAAGGTATAATTCAGTAGAACTGTACAAAAGAATTTCCAAGGCATTAGATATACCATGGAACACAGTGAAGAAAGTCATCAAGTAGAGAAAATATGGTGCAACAGTGACATTACCAAGAACTGGACGTCCATCCAAAATTGATGAAAATACAAGAAAACTGGTCTGGGAAGGTTGCAAGAGACCTACAGCAACATTAAAGGAGCTGCAGGAATATCTGGTAAGTACTGGCTATGTGTTGCATGTGACAACAATCTCCCGTATTCTTCATATGTCTGGGCTATGGGGTAGAGTGGCAAGACGAAAGCCTTTTCTTACGAAGAAAAACATCCAAGCCCAGCTAAATTTTGCCAAAACACATCTGAAGTCTCCCAAAAGCATGTGGGAAAATGTGTTATGGTCTGATGAAACCGAGGTTGAACTTTTTGGCCATAACTCCAAAAGATATAGTTGGTGCAAGAACAACACTGCACATCACCAAAACACCAAAAAAACACCATACCCACAATGAAGCATGGTAGTGGCAGCATCATGCTTTGGGGCTGGAACTGGGGTCTTAGTCAAGGTAGAGGGAATTATGAACAGTTCCAAATATCAGTCAATGCTGACACAAAACTTTCAGGCTTCTGCTAGAAAGCTGAACATGACACTGACCCAAAGTATACATCCAAATCAACAAAGGAATGGCTTCACCAGAAGAAGTGGGCCCTATGCTCACTGCCCGGCACCAAAGAGCTCGAGTGGCATTTGTCATTGAACACCGGAATTGGCAGGTCCACCACTGGAGCCCTGTGCTTTTCACAGATGAGAGCAGGTTCACCTTGAGCACATGACAGACGTGAAAGGATCTGGAGAAGCTGTGGAGAATATTCTGCTGCGTGTAACATCATTCAGCATGACCATTTTGGTGGTGGGTCAGTGATGGTCTGGGGAGGCATATCCATGGAGGGACACACAGATCTCTACAGGCTAGACAATGGTACCCTGACTGCCATTAGGTATCGAGATGAAATCCTTGGACCCATTGTCAGACCCTACGTTGGTGCAGTAGGTCCTGGGTTCCTCCTGTGGCACGACAATGTCAACCTCATGAGGAGAGAGTATGCAGGCAATTCCTGGAGGGTGAAGGAATTGATACCATTGAATATTTCGTTCCATCCGACGCTGCCAGGTTGCACCTCAGGCTGTCCATAAGCTCAGTGATGCCCTGGTTCAGATCTGGGAGGAAATACCCCAGGATACCACCTATTGTCTCATTAGGAGCAAACATTTTGGTTTTAAACGTACTGCACCATGATTTCCTTTTTTGATTCCCCGAACATGATCTATGGTATGGAGACGTGATGACTACCTGCTGTTAAGGCTATTCCATATTGTGCTGACTGGCTGCTTGCAGTATATTGCTCCCAGTTTGGATTACTTCTGCTGATCATTGCTACCAGAGCAAATGCTATTTTTGACTTATAATCTGGTCAGCATGGAGCTCTGGTGAGTGTACCCATTTCATTCAGTGGTGGATTTTTTTTGCACGGTGTTTGATTTATACAAGATTTCAAAACTGTTTAATTGCTTTGTGATGGTGGATGGACTTTTATATAATATTTTTTTATCACGGACATCATTATTTTAAACTAAAATCAAATGCACTCTTTGATTTATTCACAAATATTTCCTCCCAGTCTAAATCTTAGAGTGGAGCCCTCAGCCTCAGAAAATTGGTTTGTTTAAAATTAACTGTTTTTATATCTTTCCAGAATGTGTTTGTTGTTTATAACTTAAATAAATGAAACCATGATATGGCAACTGCTGTCTAGATGTTCTTTTATATCGTTATTTGTAATAAATTCCACAATGTTTGAGATTAACAGGTCCAGCATAGCATCATTTCCAGGTAGGGCTTCTATAAACTGTCATAAAATTATCATAAAATATGTTTAAAATTGTACACCCTTTTACAGTTCCAGCATTGCCATTACTCAATGAATTTTCAGGGAGGTTAAAATTTCCCAATATTACCACTGTCCTAGTGCTTGCAGCTCTTCTATCTGCCCTTTGAGGTACACACGCCCAAACACAGCTTCACTCATAATGCTTCGGCACTCTCACATTCTCAGATTCTCTTTCACATTCATTTTAGGATCACTTCTTCCATAGTGTCAGATCCTGCCACCTGTTAATTTTACCAAGTCTCTCCAAAAGAGTGCATAGCCAGGAAAAATCATATCCCAATCATGAAGCCATGACTAAGAAATACCAATTAAATAATAGTTCTCTTTATGCACCAAAACTTTTAATTCTCCAATTTTGCTTGGCAGACATCTGGCATTGGTGTACAAACATTTTAATCCACTATTGTGTTTGTATTAACCACATTGTTTTTGTACTACAAACAGTACTGTAAAGCCTCGCACACACAATGAGAATATTGGATGAATGATCATTCTTTTTTTTTTTGCATGCTAGTCTCATATTGAAAATGAAGATCTTACTAAAAGTATCTTATGACAGAATACAACTTTAGAAGTAATGTAATGTATTATAATGTATTCTTTCATATCTGAGCATGCGCAGTCTTGGTCACTTGATTTTTTTATGAACGAATACTGTACTGATTAAACGGAAATCATTCGGTGTGTTTTCCTTTTGAGAAAATTTTTTGTTCTTGTCCCTTAGGATATTTTCAAATGAATTGTCATGGTTGGCTCTCGAAAACTATATACTAATGATCATATTATTGGAAGATCGCTCCAAAAGCGCTATTTTTCATCCGATTTTCTCATTGTGTGTACTAGGCTTAAATGGCAGTGTCTGTTCATAACATTCAGATAGGACAGCAGCAAAGGGTATTCTGATTCTTTTGTCTGGTCAAGGAGTGACTGTACACAGAGATAAGGTTTTCCCTATAAAAAAAGAGGAGCTACATTATGTTCTTGGGCTTCCCTCTATCTAGACTGTGAGATATTCTACTCATCACAATCTCTAAATTAATACATGTCCATAAGAAGATCACAAGTTTTCTCTTTTACTTTGTAATAATTGTGGACAACCATTACCTGCACAAAAAACACGGAATCACCACTGTATGAAATAAACCATTGCTTTGAATGACCTCTTGCCATAACATAATTTAATGAACAAAAGATGAACCTATGTACAACTAAAAGTCCCAGTATGCATACAGGGACTTGTTGTTCTACAAAGATGGCATATATTTCCCTTGCTGTCTTTTTATTCAGTATTAGTATGCTTTTTACTGTTGTGATAAAAGATAGGATAGAGGTGGGGCCTACCACTGTCTTAAACTACTCTGATTGTAGGTTTCCTTTAATCCCTATACTCCTTTTTTTTTTTTTTTTTTTTTTACACAGTTGTTCTTTGCCCTTTTAGACATAAATAGTCAGTATATACCTTGGGCATTGTGAACTCAGCTCAGCATGCTCAGAGGTTTCACATGCACTCAGAGCCATGATCCATACACTTTGAGCTTTGAGCATCACCTAGTTCCAGCTTTTATTTTAACTGAGCTACTTCAGGCAATCAAGCTGCAGCTGTAAAGAACACTAACTTTCAATATCAGCATTTCAATGTATCAGGTCAATAATATTTGTCTGAACAAGTGCACCAAAAATGTATCAAGGATACATTTTATGTATCAATATTTATTCATGTTTATATGCATGTTTTTGTACATTGTTACACTACTATCAAAATGGCTTTTGGTTTTACTCACATATCCTGCAGCATCCTGTCTTTTTTTTTTTTTTGAAGATACTCCTGGAATAGTGTTTGAATGTTTCTCTTGTTGTAAGGAAACTGCATCCTCCATTTCAGTGTGGGGACTTCTTGGGAAATGTTAGGAGGGCTCCTCGTAATATATTTAGGGGTACAGATATAAACATTAGGTGATTTCAGGTACAGGAGACAGCCTGCATTCCCTATGCATTTATCTTGACACTCATCTATATATGCAGGGTGTAAATGCAAATGTAATTTGCACCTGTGCTCAAACCATGCACATTAGAGCATTTACAGTACATATTCTGAATAAGCAGTAAAAACACTTTAACCACTAGCCTACAGGACACTTATACCCCCTTCCTGCCCAGGCCAATTTCCAGCTTTCAGCGTTGTCACACTTTGAAAGAGAATTGCACGGTCATGCAACATTGTACCCATATGAAATTTTTAGCATTTTTTTTAGACAGATAGAGCTTTCTTTTGGTGGTATTTAATCACCTCTGGGATTTTAATTTTTTCTTAAACCAAAAACCACTGAAAATTAAAGAAAAAAAAGTTTTTTTTTTGTTTTTGTTATACAATTTTGTAAATAAGTGATTTTTCTCCTTCACTGATGTGCGATAATGAGGCTGCAGTGATGGGCACTGATAGGCTGCACTGATGGACACTGATAGGTGCCACTGATGGGCACTGATGAGGAGGCACTGGTAGGTTGCACTGATGGGCACTGAAAGGCAGCACTGATACATGACACTGATATATGGCACTGATAGATGGCACTGACTGGCACTGATAGGCGGCACTGATTGGCAGCACTGATAAGTGGCACTGATTGGCATTGATAGGTGGCACTGACTGGCACTGATGGGTGACATCAAAAGGCAGCTCAGATGGGCACTGATATGTGGCATTGATGTGCACTGGTATGCACTGATATGCGGCATTGATATGGCACTGATGAGCACTGTCACTGATAAGCACTGACTGCTGGCACTGATGGACACTGACAGGTGGCACTTCTGGGGCCACACTGATCATCAGGGCACACTGATCATCAGTGCCCTGATGATCAGTGCACATGTCCCCTCCGCGGAAAGCCGATTACTGGCTCTCCTCTCTTCTCGAGCTGTCAGCGTGACAGCTCGAGAGGAGAGAAATGCTGATAACCGGCATTTCCGTGTTTACATGTGATTAGCTGTGATTGGACACAGCTGATCACATGACCAAGCCGACATCCTCGGCTCTTTCTGTGATCCGCTGTGTCCGAGGGACACAGCGCACCAGCGATCGTCATATGACGTCCTATCAGAATGAGAGAACCACCTTGCGCCTGTCATTGTGGCGGGCGGAAGGTGGTTAAATATGTCCTTAGCACATTTGTACAGTAGCTATAAGCATTGTGGAGAAATCCATCTTCAATGTCCACAACAAAGGCTCTGAAATCTTAGCTCTTTGTCTAATACAGCATTACGGCAGCCTGCTAGCCATTTAATGTAAGCACACAGCCCATGTTTCTAAGCAAATGTTTGGTGAGCATTGACTTGGACGTAAACAAGTGGTGTTGGTCTTCATAAATACACTATATTGCCAAAAGTATTGGGACACTCCTCCTAATCATTGGATTCAGGTGTTGCAATCACCTCCATGGCCACAGGTGTATAAAATCAAGCACCTAGGCATGCAGACTGCTTCTACAAACATTTGTGAAAGAATGGGTTGCTCTCAGGAGCTCAGTGAGTTCAAGTGTGGTACCGTGATAGGTTGCCACCTGTGTAATAAGTCCATCAGTGAAATTTCCTTGCTACTAAATATTCCACGGTCAACTGTTAGTGGTATTATAATAAAGTTGATGCAACTGGGAACAACAGCAACTCAGCTACGAACTGGTAGGCCATGTAAAATGACAGAGCGGGGTTAGCATATGCTGAAGCGCAGTGTGTGCAGAAGTCGCCAATTGTCTGCCGAATCAATAGCTAAAGACCTCCAAACTTTGTGTGGCCTTCAGATTAGCACAACAGTGCGTAGAGAGCTTCATGGAATGGGTTTCTATGGCCGAGCAGCTGCATCCAAGCCTTACATCACCAAGTGCAATGCAAGGCTTCAGATGCAGTGGTGTAAAGCACACCACCACTGGGCTCTAGAGCAGTGGAGATGTGTTCTCTGGAGTGACGAATCACACTTCTCTGGTAAATATGATGAATGTGTCTGGGTTTGGTGGTTGCCAGGAGAACAGTGCTTGCCTGATTGCATTGTGCCAAGTGTAGTGTGGCATTTTTTGCTGGCTGATAGCTAAAAAGAGTGGGAAATTTGAGTGGAGAGTGAAATTTTTACTTTTGATTGCTGGTGCTTGTAGTTTTTTTATTTTCTTCTTTGGGTCTTGCTAAAAGCTTTTACTTTAAATCACTTTTTCTGTCACTTTTTAAATAGCATTTTTTTCTCTTCCTTTCCTTGCCTTCCTTCAGTCTGCTAATTGTGGGAGGGGTTAATTAGTCACAAGTTCTACAGTTTACTATATAACTTGCTGTAGCTCACTCTGAGCTTGCTCATTCTTGAGCTTGCCTGTATTTTGCTTGCTGGACCTTTTGATTAAGTGAACATTTGATAAGTGGAGTTAAAAAAAATGGAGTGGAAAACAGGAGATTATAACAGGAGTCTACTAACCTGTAAGTGACAACTGATATTTCTTATTAATATTGTAACTGAGATATGTGTGCTAGCAGGGTTGAAGGTTTTGTGCAGTGCACAGTGTGCCGCATGTATGCAGCAATGGAGCAACAGCTCCAGGATGGATACCGCTGTGACAGATGTGATCGGGTTGCCCTTCTGGAAGGTCGCGTTAGAGATCTGGAGGAGAAAGTTGCAACACTGGGCAGAACCAACAAACTTGAAAGGGATCCTCTGCTCTCTGAGCAGGTAGCTAATGGGATTGATGTGGAGAGTGGAGGGGCTAGTCAGGATTATCAGGTAGGAAGATGGGTTACTGTAACAAGAGGGAGTGGTAGGGGCTCACAGAAAAGGAAGGCTGGCCCTGGGTTTGTGCACCCAAACTGATTTGCCAAGTTGGGTGAAGATGTGGGGGTGGCAGCCCTGGATGTCACTGCTATCCCTAACAGCCGGGAGGACAGACCTTCTGGGAGGGGTTGTGAGGGTAGTACAGGAAGGCCTAGACAACTGGTGGTAGTAGGGGATTCTATAATCAGAAGGACTGATAGAATAATATGTCGCCAGGATCACCTCAACCAAATGGTTTACTGTCTCCCTGGTGCCAGGGTTCGGCATGTTGTGGACCGGGTTGATAAATTACTGGGAGGGGCTGGGCATGACCCAGCTGTCTTGGTCCATGTTGGAACCAATGACAGAATACATGGAAGGTGGAGGCTCCTTAAGAATCAATTTAAAGAACTAGGCTGCAAATTGAAGGGAAGAACCTCCAAGGAGATATTCTCAGCAACTCAGGAAGGACAGGGGGAGATTAGAGAACTCAATGCATGGCTAAAGACCTGGTGTAAGAGGGAAGGATTTGGGTTTCTAGAGCACTGGGCTGACTTTTCAATGGGGTGCAACCTATATGCAAGAGATGGTCTGCACCTAAATGAAAGGGGGTCAGGCTGTGCTGGTAGAGAGGTTTATAGGAAGGCTGGAGGAGTATTTAAACTAGGATCGAGGGGGGAGGGAGAATTAAATTATAACGGGGTAGACAGATCAGACAGGGGTCAATACTTATTGGTGGGTGGAATGGGGAAAGATGGGGTGAGGGCTATGGCAGATGATAAGAAGGTTCCCATGTCACAAACAACCAGTGGAATTGGTACCATTTGTATGAAAATTAAAAACATGTAAAATACGTGTGCACGAGATGTCAATGGATTAAAGTGTTTGTTCACCAATGCTAGAAGTCTGCCAAACAAAGTAGGTGAGTTGGAAGCTTTGATGCATGAACAGAACGATGATTTAATTGGTATTGCTGAATCTTGGCTTTATTCTTCACATGACTGGGCCATTATTATTCCTGGCTATGTTCTCTTTCGGAGAGACGGGGTAAATAGGAAAGGAGGTGGTGCCTGTCTCTATGTGATCTCAGAGCGAGTGTGAAAGAGGACCTAGTTGATGGAGAGTGTGATGAGGCTGAAGCATTATGGGTGGAACTGCACATTGGGTTGCATACAAAAGGTAATCATTGGAGTTTGTTATAGGCCTCCCAGTGTTAATGAAGAGGGGGAGACTCAGCTCCTTGCACAGATTGCAAGGGCTGGGACAGTGATAATAATGGGGGATTTTAACTACCCGGAAATTGACTGGAGTAATGGTACTGCAGGAACACTCAAAGGGCAAACATTTTTAAACCTACTACAAGGCAATTTTATGGTACAGTTCATAGAGGCCCCAACTAGGAATTATGCTCTGCTGGAGCTGGTAATCTCAAACCATGCAGAGCTTATTACGAATGTCCATATAAAAGAACATCTGGGTAACAGTGACCATAACATGATTTCATATATTATTAGCTGTATACAGCAAGCACATACGGGAAAAATAAAAATGCTCAATTTTAAAAGAGCTAATTTTCCAAGACTGAAAGCTGCTCTCCAAGACTTAGATTGGAAGGGAATATTGGCATCAATGAACACAACACAGAAATGGGAGTTCTTCAAAAAGACTGTATGTGAACACACTGCAAAATATATTCCCATGGGCAACAAGTTTAAAAGGCTAAAAATCAAACCTATGTGGCTTACGGCCAAAGTTAAAAAAGCTACAGATAATAAGAAAAGAGCCCTTATTAAATATAAAAATGAAGGAATGCTATCATTGTTTAAATATTACAAAGAATATAACAGAATATGCAAAAAGGAAATAAAGGCCCCAAAAATGGAAAATGAGCGACAGATTGCAAAAGATAGCAGGACCAACCCCCAAACATTCTTCAAATATATTAATAGTAAAAAGCATGTAGGCCATTTACAAAATAATCTAGAGTGGGTGACTGGGGACAAAGAGAAGGCAAACTTATAAACCACTTGCCCTCCTGAGGATATACCCCCCCTTCATGACCAGGCAATTTTTTGCTGTACGGCACTGCGCTATTTCAACTGGCAATTGACCGGTCGTGCAAAGCTGTACCCACACTAAATTTATGTCCTTTTTTCACACAAATAGAGCTTTATTTTGGTGGTATTTGATCACCTCTGTTTTTATTTTT
This sequence comes from Staurois parvus, assembly GCF_062004578.1. Lineage (NCBI taxonomy): Eukaryota > Metazoa > Chordata > Amphibia > Anura > Ranidae > Staurois > Staurois parvus. The sequence goes on along the minus strand of NW_028319228.1, from coordinate 4,846,972 downwards.
TGCGCTATAAACAAAAAAGCCTGAAAAAAATGATATTTTTCACTTTTGGTTATAAATTATATCCAATAAACTCAAAGTTAGTCATAATTATAGGCTAAAATGTACTCTGCTACATGTCTTTGGTAAAAAAAATCCCAATATGTGTATATTAATTGGTTTGTGTGAAAGTTATAGCATCTACAAACTATAATACATGAATTTACGTAGCATTTACTTTCTGACTGCCTATCACATTTCCTGAAGTGCTAAAATGCCAGGGCAGTACAACCCCCCCCTAAAAGAAAATGACCCCTTTTGGAAAGTAGACACCCCAAGGATTTTGCAGAGAGGCATGTTGAGTCCATGGAACATTTTATTTTTTGCCACAAATTTTTTGAATATGACAATTTTTTTTTTTGTACACAAAGTTGACACTTTAATGATATATTGCTCATGCATGCCATGGGTATATGTGGAATAACACCACAAAACACATTCTTCTACTTCTCACGAGTATGGGGATACCACATGTGAGAGACTTTTTGGCAGCCTAGCTGCATACAAGCCACCAAAATCCACTGACCAACTCCAGGCTTTCAAAGGGCATATTTCCTCATATCACTTCCTCACTACCTATCACAGTTTCAGAGGCTCTAAAATGCCAGGATAGTACAACCCCCTAAATGACCCCTTTTTGGAAAGTAGACACCCCAAGGAATTTGATAAGAGGCATGGTGAGTATTTTACAGATATCATTTTTGTCACAGGGTTTTGAAAAATAAAAGAAAGAAAAAAAATTAATTTCTTTATTTTCGAAAAAAATGTGGCAACAAATGAGATCTGCAAAACACTCACCATGCTTCTTAGCAAATACATTGGAGTGTTTGCTTTCCAAAAAATGCAGAGTTAGCAGGATCGGCCCCGTTTGCTGTCATCACTAACGTTTAGCCCCTCTGTTTTTCACGGACGATTTGTATCAATTGATTGTGGGCCAAGGCAATTTATACGCACAACAATACACCTACCATTTGATTTTTAGACTGATCATTTCTTTGTGACTGTGCAAACATTCAAAATAAGCAGGGGATCGAATACTTATTTCCTACACAGTATATACTGACACTGTACTAATGGCACTGGCTGGGTGACGGGGTGATCAAAGGATTAACGTTGATGACCAAAGGGTTAAATGTGCTAATCTAACGTGTGTGTGTGTGTGTGTGTGTGTAAAATGCAGTGGTGCTTTTACTTGGTGCTGTGTTCTCTCTTCTCTCCCTGGACTGATGGGTGGGGGGTGCAGGTGTGTTTACACCCCAAAATGGGAAGCGACGCATGATTACAACATTTTGCCAAGAGCTGCTGCTTGCCCGCAAAATACGGGTAAGTGGTTGGCAAGTAGTTAATAAAAAAAACTCTTACAATTTTTTTTTTAAATTCTCAATATGGTTTTGTTTTGTTTTTTTTTACATTTGTGTTATTATTTAAAAAAAAAATACTTTTATCAGAATAGTACAATGTTACCATAGTAACATTGTACTATTATGTGGGGGGGTGATCAGGGATTTTTTTTTTACACTTTGCTTTGCAGGAGAAATAAAGATAATTTCTCTTGCAATGCAAAGCTTGCTGTGAGAACCTAACTCATTCATGAACTGTCGTGAATGAGTTAAGTTTTGACAGCTCAGGATAGTGATCTGTGATTGGTTGGAACTGGTCACATGGTACAAGGTACTGTGACTGGCCCCATGTATCATGTGACAGCTGTGGGCCAATCACAGCTCACTAGGAAGAGAAGCAGAGCTGTTATGAATGACATATGCATAGTGATCACATGATCACGGGTCCCGTTCACTGGGATCTTCATTCTGCTGTGTCTGCTGAACACAGCAGTCATGGGGGGCGCACCCCCTTGTGTTAGTACAGCCAGAGCAACGCACGAGTACGTTGCTTTGCCTGTAGCTGCCGCTCTGCTGCAGTACATTGTCAGCAGGGGGAAGTGGTTACCTTCTTCAACTCAGTGTATACAAAGGAGCATGGGGGAGCTCTTGTCCATAATGGGCATGGTATTGACACAGCTCCAGATGATCCACACTGGCTCACAATTGATATGATCCAAAAATATTTAGACAGAATAAAGGTGAATAAAGCACCTGGACCGGATGGCATACACCCACGGGTCCTTAAAGAATTGAGCTCTGTCATTTCAAAGCCATTGTTTCTAATTTTTAGGGACTTTTTAACCACTTGCCGTGCAGAGGATTTACCCCCCTTCCTGACCAGGCCATTTTTTGCATTACGGCACTGCGTTAACTGACAATTGTGCGGTCATGCAACGCCGGACACAGCTGATCACGTGATGTGGTAAAAGGCCAATCACAGCGGCCTTTTACCACGTGATCAGCTGTGTCCAATGACACAGCAGATCACCGGTAAATGCAGTTGCCAGTTATCGGCTGCACTTTCCTCACGCTGTTACAGCGTGAGAAAAGTACCGCCGATAACCGACAATTGTCAGAGGATGGATCGGCACCAATCATTAGGGCCCAGTGCCACCCACCTGTGTCCAGCAGTGCCACCCACCTGTGCACATCAGTGCCTAGTAGTGCCACCCACCTGTCCCCTGCAGTGCCACCCATCAGTGCCCAGCCATGCCCCCCATTAGTGCCACCCATCAGTGCCCAGCAGTGTCGCCAGTCAGTGCCACCCATCAGTGCTGCCTATCAGTGCCCATCATAGTTGCATATCAGTGCAGCATCAGTGCCAGCTCATCAGTGCTGCCTATCTGTGCCACGTTAGTGCCCATCAGTGCTGCCTATCAGTGCAGACTCATCAACGCACATCAGTGAAGGAGAAAAATTACCTGTTTGCAAAATTTTATAATAGAAACAAAAACTTTTTTTTCAAATTTTTTGCTCTTTTTTTGTTTATAGTGCAAAAAATAAAACACCCAGCGGTGAATAATTACCACCAAAAGAAAGCTCTATTTGTGTGAAAAAAATAATAAAAATGTCATATGGGTGCAGTGTTGCATAACCGCGCAATTGTCATTCAAAGTACAACAGCACTGAAAGCTGAAAATTGGCCTGGGCAGGAAGGGAGTACATGTGCCTAGTAGGCAAGTGGTTAATGACTGGCATAGTACCACTGGATTGGCGTAAGGCTAATGTGGTGCCAATATTTATAAAGGGGTCAAAATCTTTACCAAGTAATTGTAGACCTGTTAGTTTAACTTCTATAGTTGGGAAGATACTGGAGAGTTTAATAAAAGACCACATAGATGAGTTCTTGCTGGAAAAAAATATTTTAAGCAACAGACAGCATGGATTCATGAAAGACAGAAGTTGTCAAACAAATCTGATTTCTTTTTATGAGGTGAGCAAAACCTTAGACAGAGGGGTGGTGGTGGACGTGGTATACTTGGATTTTGCAAAAGTGTTTTACACAGTTCCCCACACACAGCTAATGTGTAAGGTAAAATTTACGGGATTGGAAAAATCTGTATGTTAATGGTTAGAAAACTGGCTAAAAGATCGTATTCAGAGAGTAGTGGTTAATGATTCATACTTTGAATGGTCTAGGGTTGTCAGTGGTGTACCCCAAGGTTCAGTGTTGGGACCCTTACTTTTTAATATATTTATAAACTATATAGAGTCTGGGATTAAAAATCCCATTTCAGTCTTTGCAGATGACACCAAGCTGTGCAGTGGAATAATGTCCTTACAGGATGACTCCAACTTACAAGCTGACCTCAATGCACTGTTTGGGCAACTATGTAGAAAATGAGGTTTAATGCTGATGCATTTATTTATTTCAGGTATTTATATAGCACCCTCAATTTGCGCAGTGCTTTACATATATCTATTGTACGTTCACATCAATCCCTAACCCTCAAGGGACGTACAATCTAAGGTCCCTAACTTACATTCATACATACACATACTCGGGCCAATTTAGACAGGAGCCAATTAACCTCTCAGCATGTCTTTGGAGTGTGGGAGGAAATCGGAGTACCCAGAGGAAACCCACGCAGGCACAGGGAGAACATGCAAATTCCAGACAGGTGGTGCCGTGGTTGGGATTCAAACCAACGAGCCTAGTACTGCCAGGCAAAAGTGCTAACCATTTAGCCACTGTGATAAATGTAAGGTGATGCTAAGAATATTCATGCATCATACATACTAGGGGGGTACAACTGGGGGAATCAATGGTGGAGAAGGATCTGGGAGTTCTGGTAGATCACAAGCTTAATAACGGCATGCAATGCCAAGCTGCGGTTTCTAAAGCTAGCAAAATCCTCTCTTGTATTAAAAGAGGTATAGACTCCAGAGAGAGAGATATCATTTTACCCCTGTACAAATCATTAGTAATACCTCATCTGGAATATGCAGTTCAATTTTGGGCACCAATTCACAAAAAGAACATTGGGGAAGTGGGAAAGTACAGAGAAGGGTAACTAAACTGATAAGAGGCATGGAGGAGCTCAGCTATGAGGAAAGATTAGAGGAACTGAATTTATTCTCTCTTGAGAAGAGGAGATTAAGGGGGAATAGGATCAACATGTATAAATACATCAGTGGTTCATATAGTGAACTCAGTGTAGAGTTATTCACCCTGAGGTCATCACAGAGGACAAGGGGGCAAGCTGTGAAAATGTGGAATAGACTCCCTTAAGAGTTGGTTCTGGCCAGCTCAGTGGACTGCTTTAAAAAAGGCCTGAATTCTTTCTTGGATACTCAGAATATAACTGGTTACTATTTATAGGTAAGGATGATCCAGAGAATATCCAATTGCCTCTTTTGGGGGATCATGAAGGAATTTTTTTTTCCCATGCAGCAGCAAATTGGATCATGCTTTGCTGGGTTTTTTTGCCTTCTTCTGGATCAACTGTGGGTGTAGGATTATATTTTTTTTGTTTTGTTTGTTATGGTTGAACTGGATGGACTTTTGTCTTTTTTCAGTCAGGCTATGTAAAGTTTGGTGGAAGGGGGATTATGGTATGGGGTTGTTTTTCAGGGGTTGGACTTGGCCGCTTAGTTCCAGTAAAGGGAACTCTTAAGGCGGCAGCATACTAAGACATTTTGGACAATTTCATGCTTCCAACTTTGTGGGAACAGTTTGGGGTTGGCGCCTTCCTGTTGCAACATGACTGCGCACCAGTGCACAAAGCAAGGTCCATAAAGACATGAGGGAGTTTGGGGTGGAGGAACTTGACTGGCCTGCACAGAGTCCTGACCTCAACCCAACAGAACACCTTTGGGATGAATTAGAGCGGAGAATGCGAGCCAGGCCTTCTCGTCCGACATCAGTGCCTGACTTCACAAATGCGCTTCTGGAAAAATGGTCAAACATTCCCATAAACACACTCATAAACCTTGTGGACAGCCTTCCCAGAAGAGTTGAAGCTGTTATAGTTGCAAAGGGCGGGCCAACTCAATATTAAACCCTACGGACTAAGGCTGGGATGCCATTAAAGTTTATGTGTGTGTAAAGGCAGGTGTCCCAATACTTTTGGCAATATAGTGTATGTTATATACATAACATTCTCCATTGGTCAGTTCAAACATTGACAAATGTTTCTGGTAAATGATGCAGTAAATGTTAGGGGTATATTTATTTGGATAATGATGACTATAAATATATTTGTTAGACATTAGGTGAATTATTTATCAAGGAAACATGTTGAACCTGGGATAATTATGGGATTGATTGTTTCATGAATGTCCATTATTTGAAGGCTATAGTCTTATATTGTTTGTTCTCATATTTCATTCATTTCAGGGATATGAATGTAACTCATAGGAGTTTATTGGTGCACTGCATTAAAATTCCAGTTGTAATCAATGTACTTTTTTATTGAATAGTACCAATCAAATATATGTGATTATATACTGTATGTTGCTTTTTCACAAAATAATGCATTCTGCAGATTCTAAGTGTTAAAGCACATATGTGTGGTTCGCTGAAATATATGGCACCTTCTATCAGAGCACATAAAAACACTGAATGTTCAGAACACCTGCTTTTAGTGGCAAATATAAAAAAATACATATTTTATTGGTCTACAAAGTACACCAAGCTATTTAACTATTTTTGAAGACTTTATGATTAAGGTTGTTCTATTAAGAAATGTTAATGTTTGGCTAGAACAATTTCATGTTGCAGACCTTCTGTAAATATGCAGAAATACAAATGTACAATGCCATCCTGCTTCACGGTTATAGTTCAGTGTTTTATTTCTCTGTCACAATAAACTATTAATAAAGAATACAGCACATAATTCAATTCAATAGTTTATATTTCAGGAAAACTGCATTTTTTATGCTAGGTCAGAATGCTTGTATTTTTGCCCAAGCTGTTTCAGGAGAAATTTTAAATACTGCTTTTGATCATATAGATTTGTAGAAAATGAAGACAGGTGTGCTGAGCCAACAGAAAATTACTCCGTTTGAGCATATTATTCTTGCTTCAGACTACTCATAATTAAGTCACACAAATTGTAATGTAAAGTATATTTTCCTTTCTAACCATTTTTGTCCTTTTTATTGTGTTTTTCTTTTCTCTGCAGGATTTTAACAAGAGGCTTGTGGTGATTGTTAAGATTTGCTGCCAAACGGAACCTCAACACATAAAAAAAATGAACATGACCCATTTAAATACAGTGTACCACAGTGCAAGACTTCGTGCATTGCTGTTCACTGCAGTGGGGGTGCATTGACCATTACTACAATACATTGCAGTTCATTCCGTGACATGTATTTTTACCATGCTTTACTATAATACATCTTTGTGAATGAGTCATTAACAACTTGAGAATTTTAAACATATGAGAAATGTTCTAAAAATGCCAACAAAGCTTCTTGCACATATCTCCTACATTCAGGTCCTCTCCCTCTGTTGATGTTCCCCCTAGCAGTATTAACAATTCTCAACTGTCAAAATGACAGCAGGGAACTGCTATGTATCATATAACAGAAGCAGCTGTCAAAATGCAGCAGCTCACATATAAAATGGCACTTACGGATAATTTGCAAATGTCATTGAGTAATACAGTATAACAATGTATTGTTACATTGTAGTTACTATTTCATTCATATGTAGTTCAAAGGTGTGACCATTGATCTAAATATGACATCAGATAAAATACCCTTAGATGTAAAAAAAAAAAAAATGTATTCCTATTAACCACTTCAACACGGGGCACCCCCTTCCTTCCCAGGCCAATTTTCAGCTTTCAGTGCTGTCACACTTGCATGGTCATACAATACTGAACCCAATGAAAACTTTTTTCATTTTTTGAGACAGAGTTTTCTTTTGATGGTATCAAATCACCACTTGTTTTTTTTATTGTTTAATTTTAAACAAACGAAAAAAGACCAACAATTTTGAAAAAAAAAAAACCTTTCTCTTAGTTACGGTTATAAAAAATTTGCTAACCCTAAGTACTTTTTCTTCTTTACTGATGTGCACTGATGAGATGGCACTAATGTAGAGGCACTGATTAACATTTTTTGGCACTGATTGGGCTACACTGATAATTGAGGCACTGATGATCAGTGCCATGATTATCAGTGTAAACATCACGTCACAGTAAAGCTGGTTATCGGCTTTCCTTTCCTCAGCGCTGTGACAGCACTAAGCAATGGAAATGCTGATAACCGGCATTTGTTTACATGTGGTCAGCTGTGATTGGACACAGTTAATCACATGGCAAAGAGCCAATGTTATTGGCTCTTTACCCTGATCTGTGATGAGCTGTGTCCGAGGGACACAACTCACCACACATTGCCACACTGCACACCCTCCCAGGGATGTGCACGAGTGGTGTGACCGGGAGGATGCCCCATGATATCCACCCGGAGGGAGGAAAGGTCCGCCTGCCCATCAATTTGCTATTGGCTGGGCAGGAACTAGTTAAACTATTTATTAACCCTTAGTTAATGCTAATCAGACCTAGTTAACCCCTCCCTTTAGCTTCTGCCCTTAGCTGTTACTTTTCTGGTTATTTATTTATACCATTAATTTTTTTAATATTTGTTTTGTTTGTTATTTTTTTCAGTCTCACATAAAAAATAGGCAAAGGGTTGAAAAAACTCCCCATCTTTTCATTTACAAATAACTTTGCCATGTACAAATTATAGAAAAATGTGTTTTATTTACAGGAATTTTTTTTTTCAAAACACTGATCAAAATGAAAAGAATAGTGCATTATGTTTTTTTCATATATCTTTTTATGTATATGTTAGTATATTATGAGATGATTTATAGAATTTATTTAGGGCCAATGGTTTGTACAATGCTTTACAAAATAAGATTAGGGAAATTATTTTTTAAAGGCAACATTGCCAAAAGTAAGCTTAATTTGTCCCTAAAAAAAATGCATGTATCACACGTTACAAGTAATAAAAATGTTATGACAGAATAAAAAGGCCCATAGTGGAAATGTAAAATACACTGCTATATTATGGACCTGAGCAACAGTAAAGTATAACTAAAGGCAAAACTTTTTTTTAGTTAAGAGTGGAGAGGGATTAGAACCCCTGTAAGGCTTTTATTGCTGTCTGTGCCCCCATTAGAGAGATTCACCCTCTCTGTCATGTTTACAATTATTACTGATAGTGAAAGAAAATCGTACACTTTGGATTGTCCCCAGAACAGGAACAGGAGAAATCTTCCAATGGAGACACTAGTTCTATTGACTCTGGTGACAATTTAGACAGATTTCCATTCACTAGCTGTTTTGTCTAAGGGACAGGAATTGAAGGGAAATCTCCCCAATGGGACACAGATGACAAAAAAACTGACAAGGGTTATAATCCTCCCTTACTCTATTAAAATAAAATTGTCTTTATTTCTACTTTAACCGCTTAAAGTCCAGTTCTGGGAGGGCGTCATATCATGTCCTCCGAGAACCATGCCTCCCACATGCCCCTTAGCACGAGCACCCTGCGTGCTCTGTGATCGTTATGTCTGTTGGACACAGCTGATCACAGATCACAGTAAAGAGCCAATCACAGCAGCCCTTTACCTCATGATTAGTTGTGTCCAATGACACAGTTGATCACAATGTAAACACAGTCACCAGTTATTGGCAGCACTTTCCTTATGCTGTCACAGCAACTGTGAAAGAGGACATCAGTGCAGTCCCAACAGTGTCCCACCAGTCAGTGTTCATCAGTGCTGCCAGTCAGTGCCCATTGGTACCGTGTATCAGTGCAGCCTTATCAGAGCATATTAATGAAGGAGAAAAATTACCTGTTTGCAAAATTTTATAAGAGAAACTAAGAAAACATTTTTCTTTCAAATGTTTTGGTCTTTTTTCATTTGTTTAGCAACAAAAAAACCCCAGTGGTGATTAACCGCTTCCCTACCGCCCTATAGCAGAAATACTGCTGCAAGGCGGCACAGGTGCGCAAAATCACGTATATATGTGATCTTGCAGTTCCGGGTAGGAAGCGCTCGTGAGCAATGTGCGCACCCTATCTGCGCCACCATTCGCAGCCGTGGCTGTCAATCACTGGGTCCCGGCTGGTGATTACTCGCCAGCTCCCGGTGATTACCGAGGATTTCCAACGGTGAGTAGGACTGTTTTGTTTACTATCAGTTCTCCTCCCTGTCAGCTCGGGCACACTGCTTTGGATGGCTGTGCACAGCTGTGTATCCAAAGCAGTGTGCTTACAGTGAAATACACAGACACTGCCCCCCTAGTAAAACACTCCTTTGCACACAGTTAACCCTTTGATTGTCCCTCATGTTAACCCCTTCTTGCCCAGTGCCATTAGTACAGTGTTAGTGCTTTTTATTTTAGCACTGATCACTGTATTGGTGTCACTGGGGATGTCAGTGACACCAAGTCAGTTCCACTCAGTGTCAGAATGTCTGCCGCAGTCCCGCTATAAGTCGCTGATCGCCGCCATTTCATGTAAACCAATTAATTTACACGTATTGGGATTTTTTTTTGTAGCAAAGACATGTAGCAGAATACATTTTGGCCAAATTTATGACAAAATTTGATTTTTAAAATTTTTTTACTGAACATGTTTAATAGCAAAAAGTAAAGAAAATATTGTTTTCTCAAAATTGTATCAATATCTCATTGAGATATTGATTAAAATCTTACTTTTCAAAAGGAGTGTACTCATTTATGCTGAGCACTGTATGTCTCAAATGTATTTCAATGTCTCTTCATATAGAGCCATATATTTTTAGCTTGGTTGGTTATTAATGGAAAAAGTTATTTTGTATGTAAGTACCAGTTTTATTTTTTTCTTTTGTCTTGTTCCTGTTGTAACAGAAACAGTTTGTATTATTCCCTGTGGTATCATCACCAGGCTTGTAGAATTCTTGCAGGGGCAGCTGCTGGGAGCTCAGTTTTTCCTGACATAGGCATGCCCCCAGGACTCCATCTCAAGAGCTTTTTTCTGGCTTTTTGCAGAGGGGCAGAAGAATATGGAGGATGGGAGGGAGTTCAATAGTCCATGCAGGCAGGAGTGAAAATGCTGGTTGGGATTTCAGTGCAGAAAAAGGTACTGTGTTGTCAGTCCAAATAGGAAATTAGGAGCACCCTGGCAGACCAAAAGGTATTTTATTTATTACAGGTTTTTATAGAGCACTGTCAATGTATGCAGTGCTTTACATATGTGTGTGTGTGTGTGTATATATATATATATATATATATATATATATCCAAGCCATGTCACCTCCTGCCTGGAGTTTGCATGTTCTCCCTGTGTGGGTTTCCTCCAGGTACTCCGGTTTCCTCCCACACTCCATAGACATGCTGGTAGGTTAATTGGATCCTGTATAAATTGGCCCTTGTATATGAATGTGAGTTAGGGACCTTAGATTGTACGCCCCTTGAGGGTTAGGGACTGATGTGAATGTATAATATATATGTAAAGCACTGCGTAAATTGACGGCGCTATATAAGTACCTGAAATAAATAAATATATATATATATTACATTCACATCAATCCCTGCCCTCAAGGAGCTTACAATCTATGGTCTCTAACTCAAATTCATGTACTTTTAACTTTTTATAATAGGGTAAATCATAAGGAAATGTGCACAACACCAGAGCTGAATGTTTTCTTTTGCCCTGACATACATTTTAATTCAATATTATTAGTCTTTCCAAATGTGTGTACATTTTAGTTTAGATTGTGCAGCTCCCCCTTATACTTACCCAAGCTCGATCCAGTGCTATGCACAAGAGCAGCAACTCTCCTGGGTCCCTTCCTCCTGATTGGCTCAGACACAGCAGCAGGAGCCATTGGCTGCTGTCAGTCACAGCCAGTGAGGAGGGAGTGAAGGACGGGGCTGATCTTATAGACACACAGGTGGCTCCGAAGCAAGTACGCACGAGTGCTCCTAGAGCATGCGGCTTGCTCTGGAGGCACGCAGCAGGGGAGAGGATCCAAGAACACCGGCGGGGGACCCGAGAAGAGGCTGCTCTGTCCAAAACAATTTTACAGAGAGCAGTTAAGTATGACATGTTTGTTATTTAGAAAACAAACATCTGAACCTTTAGAATCACTTTAAGCTCTTTACAGCTTAGAGTTCAGACATATTGCTGATATTTCAAAGATGTGAACTCCATATATCCTGTATAGATGTCATTCCTCAGCTAAATGGGCAATGGGCACCTACTTACCTTGTATGTGTTCCCTTGTTGGCCCACTCACCTGTTGAAACCCCTGCAGAATTGCTTTCTAAGTTTCAACCCAACATTGGTTCAGAGTTTATACATTGCTGAGGACCTCACCCTCAACACTACACCCATGCCACAATACTCTGGCCTGGTGATGGGCATGGGTAACGTCAGCAAAATCTCCACCCAGCACCCAATGTCCACTTGATCTCACTAGACTTTGTCAAGGGGATCAGGTCTGGGTGGAGATTGTGTTGACGTCATCCATGCCTGTCTGAAGCAGGGACCAGAGGCGTTTATGACTTACTGTATATGCTTGTTTGTCTTTGAAGTTTCGGATCACAGTATGGGAGAAGGGATACCGAAGTCTGTGACACCTCTTTTTCATCTAGGATATTACAAGCAAGATATGTTTAGCAACACGCTCTGTTAGACCACCTATAATCTGGGGTCTAACTATTCAGTAAGGAGCAGTGTGTTTTTTGTGGTGGTGGGCACTAGAGCCTCCATTTCACAACACACGTGCAGGATTACTGTGGACACAGCTATTCATCATAATTGGAATTTTGTCATCAAAAGACTTTTTCATTGTTCACTAATTCATGCATTTTGACTTAATTGGTAGGTACACGACTCACTATTAGTATATGTTTTTATCAATAGCGCAACAACAAATGAATATCACTTAATGCAATATGGCAACCTAGAGGTGTTCAGTACACATCTAGTGTACGCAATGCCCCCCCCCCTAAAAAAAAAATGTCATAACCTGCTTGCGTGATTGGCTTACTGATTTTCCCAGAAGTCTGCACTAAGATGCAAGTCATATTATGGGCAACCTCTGCAACAAACATTTTATTTTTGGTGAGTTACTCACAAAGGGAAATCAAATCTAAAGGGATGCAGACCCTGCCACTCTCATTCACTTTACACATCAATACTAGCAAACAAACAGCTATTTCTTCAGAATAACAAAACGTAGGAATCTGCAACAAACCTTGTTAAAATCCTTGCAATGTACATATATCCCCCAGAGGGGAATGTTTTTTGGGTTTTTTTTCCCCAACAAAAGCGGGGAGATTCTAATTTTACATATAGTAATTCTGTCATCAGCAAAAAAATAAAATTAAAAAATTTAATCTATATTACTATATCACCTTTTCATATTCAGCTAAATAGACTGAAAATAAGTGCCCCTGAGATTAATAGGACACATATTCTATTATTTGTTAATATACTCATGTTCACAGGTTTTGTAAATTCTGTCACAATGACGCTAATTTACTAAAAGATTTCAAAGTGTTCATGCAATACATTTTGCAAAGGTTGACTTCAATTATCCAATCATTTCATACAAAAATCCCAGCTAGCTTATTTTATCTTCACATGATTGACTATAATACAGGATTTATATAATGCCAACAATTTGCAAGGCACTTTACAGTGAGTATAAAGGGAGACAGTACAATTGAAATACATTTCAAGACAAGAGAGTAAGGAGCAGCCCTGCTTATGAGACCTTACAATCTAAAAGAGAAGAGCAAGTGTTACCAAAAAGGCAATAAAAGTAAAAGTTCCATTGTTAGGTAGAGACATTTTAGGTTTCATGAAGAAATTAATTTTTAGGAAACGCATGAAGTCAGAAAGTGTGGGAGATAGTTAAACAGATTGGAGTAGAGAGTTCCAGATGTCGGGAGAGGTTTGGGATAAGTCCCAACTGGAGGTGAGCATGGGAGGAGATGACAAAGCAGATAGAGAGCAAGAGGTCTTGGGAGAAGTGAACAGGACAGTTTTCTGATATTTTGAGATGGGATTGTGGATGGTTATGTATGTTGATATTATTTCAAAGTGATTAGTTGGGTGTGCAGAAGCCAGTGGCGGGATTGGAGAAGAGGTGTGGCGGACACTGAGCAAATAGTAAGGTGCATAAATCTGGAAGCAGCATTTGTAGTTGGCTGAAGGGTGGATGTGGATAGCATTTGTAGGGGTAGGCCTCTGATGTGGAATAACACACAAAAGCACGTGCATTAACAGGTGTCTACAAGGCGCATGGCAACTTACCTGCTCCATGTGCTGAGCCGTTTTTTGTGAACGGTACCTCAATATATGTACAATAAACCCAATGAACAGCGCACCACAGAACACGACAAAGCATATATCATACATTTTGGTGCAATGCATTGCTAAAAAAAAAAGGTCATACATATGTTTTTATACTTTGTGCTACATACCATAGTGTGCATTATTGTGACTGCATCACTGCTCCACAATAGAATGCATAAATATGAATGGACCCTCAGAGTTTTTGTAATCTGTTGGGGAAAGTGGTGTTTCAAGATACATTCAATGGCTGGAGAAGAGCAGTTGCAGATGCTGAACAAAGCATGAAAGTGGTATCCATTTCTAAAGGTTGGGATGGTTTGTGAAAAATATGTAGCCTAACAAGAAATTTCACATTTAATAATCCAAACAGGCCAAAATGTAGCTGTGTACTAATAATCTGGAATACCTGTGATAATTGAGTTAATTTTTTACTGTCTTTAGTATGGTCAAACGGTGAGCAATTTCTACTACCTCTAATATAAGAAAAAAGCTCAGAATTTTATGCTACAACTACATATAATGTGCCAAAAACACTGTCTGCTCCATATGCTATATTTATTCTATTAGGAGTAGTGAATATTAAACATCATAGTAGTTCAAATACATATAAGAATTAACACAAATATGTCACAGCTTTTTCAGGCTAGATGTAGCCTATTTATCAGATAGTCTGCAAGCCAAACAGTGAGCAGATCTATCTGGGAGGGGTCAATCGGAAATTAACTTTTGTAACCATGCCAAGATCTGTTGTCAGCTGAGGCTTTCAGTACACTCAGGAAATGATCTTAAATTGCATGGAGTAAAATGTTATAATCTGATTTGTGCTATTAGCAGACATGTCCAAACTCCATACCGGATTCTGTCTGCACTTCCAGAAAATAAGTCAATTGTTGTCCATTAGACGGATAACAGTTCTACATAAAACAAAACAGAAAGAAAAACATATAGAGTAGACCACTTACAAGTTAACCCTCTCCCAGGTTTATAATTATTTCTTGTACTGTTACATATCCTTCCTGAGCACAATAGGATGACGTCCACACAGCATTATTTACCTAGAGATCATTGTTTGTGCTCTTCTAATATTAATGTGCTTGGCTGCTACATGCTCTAATTGTTCTGAGGTTAATGTCACTGTCAACTGATCATTTGGCAAACACATAATTGCCCCTGTGATGGTCTGCTCTATGAAGCTTTACTAGCTGAAGCCTTTTGTAGATGCGTTTAGTCGTAAAAATAAAGAAATCCTGTGTGGTTTTTTTTTTTTTCCTGGGAGGGGAAATTATACAATTTATGACATGGATAGCGTGCAGACAGGCTACGCCCTGGAGAGAAATACACGTATAATATGTCTCTTAAACTACAATTTTCATCATTCATTATTCTTTAAAAGGATCATCAGCTTTGGCACAGCACAACAGGGAACAATATACACAGAGGATGTAGTAAGAGTACAAAAAGGATCCACTAAACCAGCTTTACAGTCCAGGAAAACCCACTCATAAAAAGAAATATATAAAATCTACTACCATGGCTGTAAATTGCTAAAAAAGCCAAAAAAGAAGCTAGACAAGCTTGCAGCTGAAAGGTCGGGGAAAGAAAGTACATTTTCTTTGAGGAAACATTACTAAATAAGAAGTTTTAACAGAGGAATTTCTGTGTTGTATTTTTATGAGCCGAATAGCTGTTTAAACACACTAGGCCTTGTACATTTCAAATGCCTGGAATGAGAATGTCGATTTGGTTAGAAAATGGAAGAATTTGAAATGTTTCTGAAGGCAAAACAGACACGTTTCCATTCAGACACTTATAAGGCAAGAAGGTCATTCTACCAGACTAAGAAATATGTCAAATAGCAATTTCTTTCCAATTGGATGTAGTTATTAAACTCCAGAGGTTGGTAACCTGCAGCGTGAATGTCAAATGGCACGCAGTTTTAACCTGCCAGCATCAGCACCCATTTTTTGATTCTTGCATTACAAGAGTCTCTTCTGCTCTGCTATGAGTATGCAGAACCCATTGTAAAGAATCACTGCTGACATACAGTATGTGCACTATGGGCTGTGAGAGTCGGTGTGGTGGGGCAAATCCAGTACCATGCCGGCAGTGTGGGTCTAGCAGACCTGGGAGTTATTCAATAATATACAGGGAGTTGAAAACATTAACAAGATCTGTAAACATGAAAAAAAAACTGTAGTAGGAGAGCCTGACTGCCAAGCCTTGGACAAATGAGTGAGTGAAGACTTCCTGTACCTAGAGGTAGGGCATGGGTATGGCTAGAGATTGGAGAGACTAGAACTGAGAATGAGAAAGGTTACAGGGGACACCACAGG
The DNA here is from genome assembly GCF_062004578.1 of Staurois parvus. Taxonomy (NCBI): domain Eukaryota; kingdom Metazoa; phylum Chordata; class Amphibia; order Anura; family Ranidae; genus Staurois; species Staurois parvus. The sequence continues at coordinate 4,830,909 of NW_028319228.1, read as the reverse complement.
AACTGCCTGGGCAATACACAGAGGCAGTACAATGCACTGGAAAAAAACTAAAACCAGCAGTATCAGATCTTATTGTGTCAATCCCGCCTGTCAATGGCTCTGAGGTTGCTAGTCACCCACACCATACACACTCACATTTTGCTTTAGTTTTGGTCTGTTTGAGCTTACCAACTTTGTATCAAAGTCTGTTGGTATGCCAATAACCATTGCTGCCAATATAATAAAGTATCTAGAAACCTTTGCATCTGTGGGTCACTGGAAGGCTGTGGGGACATTGAGCGTGTGTATATGTGTGTGTGTGTAGGGGGGGAGAAGGTTAAAGAATATGACACGGAGGGAGGGGGGAGAATTTCAGTCAGGTAGGCTGTATTGGGCCTCATGACTTTTGGTACCAAATGAGCTTTACTTGAAAAAATTAACAAGGCACAAAATGACATGGTAAATATTGTACAAAGCAGTAGAAACAGATATATCAGACACATCGTTGACCCTCACAGGGATTTACATAGTAACCCAGAACAGTGTCACCTGTGACAATTGGCTAGAATATGGTAGTCCCTTTTACATGGATAGCCTTAGACCTAGCAATCATCAATATACATCCCGCAGGGTATCTGTAACCTAGTCCAGAAAATGCAGTGCGTAACGCTCAGCCTATTATAATGAAAAAAAAAAAAGAACAAAAAGGACGCCTTGACCCCATGTAAGAAAAGATGAGGGGGGTGTATCAGCGCAAATACTGCTGAAAGTCCTTGGTGATCTTGGTATGGGGTAATGGTGGTAGCTATGGTTGTTTTATGTAGAACATGGGGATCCATGTAGCACTGAGGGCAAAGCTTCCAAATAGGCTGTAGCAGACTCTGTAGACGAGAGAAGGAGAGAAGTGCCTCTAAGTGCAATATGTTTCTTTATTTAAGTATATATGTGTAGGAACACTCACATAGATAAGGTAATAGTAAGCATAAAAACCATGGTTAAACAGTAGGGTGAAGAGTCGTCATCTGCTGCGGTGTGGAGAGGTCAGCTTGCCGCTGGAGCAGCGTGGTAGCTGGAGGGGAATAGCGGACTGTCTGGCCGGCGTGCACGTCCTCCCTCAAAGCCAGGCAGCGTGGCAGTGATGACGTCAGACTAATGATGGCTTTGCCTGACACTCTCAATGTTTTACAAACATTTTAGGAAACACTAGGCTCAACCTACCCCCGCTCTAGTACATACCTTCCATAATGTTACCACCGATGAAGAAATTCTGCAGTAGGGTTTATATGTACTACTGTGTAAATAACACCCATTATTCCTTTGTTAGTGGTATTATAACAAAGTGGAAGCAAATGAGAACAACAGCAATGGAAAATTCATCAGACAAAAACACAAAGGATTAATGGGACACACACACACACCTCTCTCTCCAAATCATTGGATTCAGGGGTAAAAAAATCAAGCATCTAGGCATGCATTTGTGAAAAAATGGGTCACTCTCAGGAGCTCAGTGAATTCAAGCGTGGTACCACATATGCAATCAGTCCATCCGTGAAATTTCCTTGCTACTAAATATTCCACAGTCAACTTTTAGTGGTATTATAACAAAGTGGAAGCAAATGGGAACAACAGCAACTCAGCCAGGAAGTGATAGGCCACGTAAAATGACAGAGCGGGGTCAGCACAAGCTGAAGTGCACAGTGCGCAGAAGTTGCCAACTAACTGCAGAGTAAGAAGCTAAAGACCTCCAAACTCTGTGTGGCCTTCAGATTAGCACAAAAGTGCGTATAGAGCTTCATGGAATGGGTTTCCATGGACGAGCAGCTGCATCCAAGCCTTACATCACCAAGTGCAATGCAAAGCATCGGATGCAGTGGTATAAAGCATGCTGCCACTGGACTCGAGCCAAACATTCCCATAGACACACTCCTTAACCTTGTGGACAGCCTTCCCAGAAGAGTTGAAGCTGTTATAGCTGCAAAGGGTGGGCCAACTCAATATTGAACCCTATGGACTAAGACTGGGATGCCATTAAAGTTCATGTTTGTGTAAAGGCAGACGTCCCAATACTTTTGGCAATACATATACACACATACACAGTGTGTGTGTGTGTGTGTATATATATATATATACACTGCTCAAAACAATTAAAGGAACACTTTTTAATCAGAGTATAGAATCAAGTCAATTAAACTCCTGGGATATTGATCTGGTTGGTTAAGTAGTAGAGGGGGTTGTTAATCAGTTTCAGCTGCTTTGGTGTTAATGAAATTAATAACAGGTGCACCATATGGGCAACAATGAGATGACCCCCAAAACAGGAATGGTTTAACAGGTGGAGGTCACTCACATTTTTTTCCCTACTCATCTTTTCTGAGTGTTTTTCACTAGTTTTGCATTTGGCCAGGGTCAGTGTCACTACTAGTCAGCAGGACCCATGTCTGCTCATTTGTGCAAGAAGGAACAGGATGAGCACTGCCAGAGCCCTACAAAATGACCTCCAGCAGGCCACTGGTGTGAATGTCTCTGTCCACACGATAAGAAACAGACTTCATGCGGGTGGCCTGAGGTCCTCTAGTGGGCCCTGTGCTCACTGCTGGCACCATAGAGCTCAATTGGCATTTGCCATTGAACACCAGAATTGGCAGGTCCACCACTGGCACCCTGTGCTTTTCATAGATGAGAGCATGTTCACCTTGAGCACATGTGACAGACGTGAAAGGGTCTGGAGAAGGTGTGGAGAACGTTATGCTGCCTGCAACATTGTTTTTGAGCAGTGTATTTCATATTTACCCAAAAAAAAAAAAATCCTGATGATAAATAAAGCAAATATAAGATCACATTCCCTTTAAGAAATGCATTTTTCACAAATTTAATTTAAATGTTTCTTGCTGCCCCTTTGTATCAAATCCAGTTACTATGGGATGCACAAGCCTCAAGAACACATACTCTCTTTGTATTGCCTCCTTTGTGTGAAATCCATGGTGTTCCTGCCTGTCCCTCTACTTTCCTATTAAAAACTGGCCACACTAAGCAAGAGAACGCATCGTGGTCAGTGCTCTAGCTATGCTGGGAACTCTGCCTACTGTTCTCTAATGATCAGACATCTGGTGACACGTCCCCTCTGCACATCCATTCACTGAGATCAGTGTGCTGCTGTTTCTCCTCCCCCAGCTCTTATGCAGCTGAGAACAGAGGGAATGTGATCACTTATAAAAATGGGGGAAAAATGTCTTTATATTTTTTTTTTATATCTATGCACAAAATGGGTTGTTTTACAAGGTGAGGGTTTACAATAAAGCAGATTAATCAGAGTCAGATGGAGGAAACATGCACAGCTAAATAAGATATTAACACACGCTGCAGACTATAGGGCTGATTTACTAAAATGGGAGTGCGCAAAATCTGGTGCAGCTGTGCATGGTAGCCAATCAGCTTCTCACTTCAGCTTGTTCCATTAAGCTTTGACAACAAATCCTGGAAACTAATTGGTTTCTATGCAGAGATGCAGTTTTAGTAAATCAACCACTATATGTCAGAATATAAACTCCAGCTCCAGCTATAAGTGGCCCAGATAGGAAATACTCAAACTCTGTGTTTATGGTAACATGAAATTAGTTGGTGTAAGTGACATCTCAAGAAGCAGTAACTGTTCAGTAAAACAAAGTTATTTCCTATAAAATAAGCAATTTATAATAACAGCAAAAAATTATTTTACCACTCTATACCCCACCCCCATTATTTTAGAAGGCATATATTACAGCGGAAAGCATAAGACAGCCATGTTTGTCCATTATATATGCATAGAATGTTTTCCTTATTTACAGTAATATGAAAAAGTAAGTACACTGCCTGTTTCGCCTCCACCCCTTCCCACACACATAGCATTTAAATTAGATTTGAATGTTTTGACTAGGCCTGTTCATAACCCTCCATTTCTTCTTTTTTGAGCTATTCCTTGGTGGATATGCTAGCATGCTTCAGATCATTATCAGGTTGAAAGGTCCATTTCCAATTCAAGTTCATCTTTGGGACAGACTGCTTAATATTTTCATCAAGCACAGTTTAGAATGATGTAGTATTCATAGATGACTTAATGGCAGCAAGCCACACAGTCCCTGAAGCAGCAAAGCAACCCCAAACCATAACTTTTTCACCACACTTCACAGTTGGTAAGAGGTTCTTCTTAAATGCCGCATTCAGTTTGCAACTTGATGTGACTTTAGCAAAATAATTCTATCTTTGGTTCATTAGTTGACACCACATTGTTCCAGAAGCCAAGCCTTTACCTGCATGTTAAATGACAAACTGTAATCAGAGGCTAAGGAAAGGCTTTGTTCTGGGCATACCCCCATGCAGGTTAAATTGGTGCAATCTCTTTCCCATTGTAGATGCATGCACTTTGATACCAGTTGTAAGTGTTAGCTGCAAATACAGCAATTACATTTTTGGGTTTTTGGGGACTTTTTCTTAGCAGCAGTTAGAATTTTGGGATGAATTTTCTGGGCTGGCTTGTCCTCAACAAATTAGCAGTTGTTTAATATCTAAGCCACATTATTATGCCACATTTTCCTTACCACGTTAAAGACTGATTTAATAATGTGAAAATATTTCAAAATCCCTGGCCAGATACACAGGCATCCACAACCATCTTTCTAAGATCACCGGAGAGCTCTTTTGATCTTACCATGAGAACCCTAGACCCCACACATGACAACAGTAAAAAGAACACACAAACACTAGATATCTGATACTTAAATAAGATCCCTAAGGTTCTAATCATTTGCACCTAATCAGGGAGAAATGATTCTAATTTCATGAATCTGAAGTGGTGCTAAATGTATGGTATGTACTTACCTTTTCCTTATGATATTTGCATTTTTGTTCATTTAGATTATAAGAATGAATACACTAAGTCAATGTTCTGTGGTGATTTTGCACAGAGCAGCCCCAGTCTTCTTTTTGGGTCCTCGCCGGTGTTCCTCCCTCTCAAGCAGTGCCCTCCGGGGGCACTGCTGCATGCTCATCCCTGCCTCCATAAGATACATAGAGCTGCCGCTTGGCCCCACTTTCTCCTCATTGGCTCACTGGCTGTGATTGACAGCAGTGGCAGCCAATGGGCTTCCACTGCTGTCTCAGCCGATGAGGAGGAAGAGTCCCCAGACAGCAGAGGCTGTCAAGAATGTTGCTGGATTGGAGGGGGCTCAGGTAAGGATTCGGGGGGCTGCTGCGCACAGGTTTTTTACCTTCATGCATAAAATACATGAAGGTAAAACACCTTGAGCCTTTAGAACCACTTTAAGGGTAAAAAAAGCTGTCCAAACTTGCCTGGCCCTATGTGAAAAATTAATTAGCTCTAAACCTAATAACTGGTTGTGCCACCCTTGGCAGCAACAACTGCAATAAAGCATTTGCGATAACTGGCAATGAGTCTTTCACATTGCTGTGTAGGAATTTTAGCCCACTCTTCCTCGCAGAATTGTTTTAATTCAGCCACACTGGAGGGTTTTCAAGCATGAATGACCTGTTTAAGGTCATGTCACAGCATCTTAATAAGATTTAAGTCCTGGCTTTGCTTAGGCCAATCCAAAACCTTAATTTTGTTTTTTTCTTTTTGAGCCATTCGGAGTTGGACTTGCTGGTGTGGTTCGGATCATTGTCCTGCTGCATAACCCAAGTGCGCTTGAGGTCACAAACTGATGGCTGGATATTCTCCTTCAGGATTTTCTGGTACAGCGCAGAATTCATGGTTCCGTCAATCATGGCAAGTCATCCATGTCCTGAAGCTGCATAGCAGCCCCAGACCTTCACACTACCACCACGTTTGTCTGTTGGTATGATGATCTTTTTAATGAAACGTTGTGTTCATTTTGCGCCAGATGTAATGGGACACACGCCTTCCAAAAAGTTCTACTTTTTTCTCATCAGTCCACAGAATATTTGCCTAAAGTCTTGGGGATAATCGTGATGTTTTTTGGCAAATGTGAGACAAGCCTTTGTATTCTTTTTGGTCAGCAGTGGCTTTCGCCTTGGAACTCTCCCATGGATGCCATTTTTGCCCAGTCTCTTTCTTATTGTTGAATCATGAACATTGACCTTAAAAGAGGCAAGTGAGGCCTGCAGTTCTTTAGATGTTGTTCTAGCTTCTTCTAGCCCTCTTGGATGAGTCGTTGTTGTGCTCTTGGAGTAATTTTGGTAGAACGGCCACTCCTGGGAAAGTTCACCACTGTTCCAAGTTTTCTCCATTTGTGGATAATGGCTCTCACTGTGGTTCGCTGGAGTCCCAAAGCCTTAGAAATTGCTTTTTAATCCTTCCCTGACTAATATATTTCAATTACTTTGTTTCTCATCTGTTCTTGAATTTCTTTAGATCGCAGCATGATGTGTTGCTTTTTATGATCTTTCAGCATTCTTTAATTTGTCAGACAGCTTCTATTTGAATGATTTCTTGAATAAACAGTAATCAGACCTGGGTGTGGCAAGTGATATTTAACTCAGCTTTCCAAAAAATGTGGTTAATCACAGTTAGTTAATTTCCAAAGGTGGAGGGCAATTACTTTTTCACATAGTGCTAGTCAGATTTGGACAGCTTTTTTCCCTTAATAAATGAAATCATCATTTAAGAACTGAATTTTGTATTTACTCAGGTTATCTTTGTGTTATATTAAAATTTGTTTGATGATCTCAATCATTTCAGTGTGACAAATAAGCAAATCAAAAAAAATCAGTAAGGAGGCAGGGGGCAAGATTCTAGTGACCACAAATCTAGATAATAAATCTGACCAAAAAATTCTGCTATATCAGGTATTGCCTTTACTATTTCAATAAAGCATATCCTGTTTTGCAAAAAAAAAAAGTGGCACAAGTATGTTAATTGTTAATGTGTAAAACACTGAAATACAGTAATGTTACATTTACGTTACAAAATCAAAACTAAACATAACTGCCAGCTTCCATTTAGTTGAAAAGTAAAACTATATGTCTAAATATTGATTTACTCTCTTGTCTTGGCTCACCATACAATTTACAAGGGTCTCCCTGATTTAATACCAAATTGAATGGATAGTTTAAGTTTGTCCTTATATTATATTACATAGTTAGTCTGGCTGAAAAAGTCCATCCAGTGCAACCATAGAAAAAAAAAAGTTATAATCCTATACCCACAGTTGATCCAGAGGAAGGCAAAAAAACCCCAGCAAAACATGATCCAATTGCTCCTGCTGAGAAAAAAATTCCTTCCTGATCCCCCAAGAGGCAATCGGATTTTCCCTGGATCAACTTTACCTATAAATGTTATTATCCAGTTATATTCTGTGTATCTAAGAGACAATCCAGGCCTTTTTTGAAGCAATCCACTGAGCTGGCCAGAACCAACTCTTGAGGGAGTCCATTCCATATTTTCACAGCTCTGTGAAGAAACCTTTCCGTGTTTGAAGATTAAATTTCTTTTCCTCCATACATAAAGAGTGCCCTTTGTCCTCTGCGATGACCTCAGGGTGAATAGCTCTACACTGAGTTCACTATATGAACCACTGATGTATTTAGACATGTTGATCATATCCCCCCTTAATCTCCTCTTCTCAAGAGAGAATAAATTCAGTTCCTCTAATCTTTCCTCATAGCTGAGCTCCTCCATTGCCTCGTATCAGTTTAGTTGCCCTTCTCTGTACTTTCTCCAGTTCCCCAATGTTCTTTTTGTGAATTGGTGTCCAAAACTGAACTGCATATTCCAGATGAGGTCTTACTAAAGATTTCTACAGGTAATATGATATCGCTCTCTCTGGAGTCTATACCTCTTTTAATACAAGAGAGGATTTTGCTCGCTTTAGAAACCGCAGCTTGGCATTGCATGCCATTATTAAGCTTGTGATCTACCAGAACTCCCAGATCCTTCTTCACCATTGATTCCCCCAGTTGTACCCCCCTAGTATGTATGATGCATGCATATTCTTAGTCCCCAAGTGCATCACCTTACATTTATCAACATTAAACCTCATTTGCCACATAGTTGCCCAATTGAACAGTGCATTGAGGTTGGCTTATAAATTGGAGACATCCTGTAAGGACGTTATTCCACTGCACAGCTTGGTGTCATCTGCAAAGGCTGAAATGGGATTTTTAATCTCAGACCCTAGATCGTTTATAAATATATTAAATAGTAAGGGTCCCAACACTGAACCTTGGGGTACACCACTGACAACCCTAGACCATTCAGAGTATGAATCATTAACCAATACTCTTTTAATACAATCTTTTAGCCAGTTTTCTATCCATTTACATACTTATTTGTACATTGATACATTGTTTTAGTAAAACTAAAGGAGATTGTACAATAAGACTGTATAGTACATATGAGCAGTTAACTTAATAAAAAAGTCTTGCATAAATGAAAAACAGGCTATTTTTCTTTTAAATAGAAAAGAAGCCTCTAAAATCACTTAATACCATAATAATAAAGAAATTCTTTTTTTAATGCAAGAGATGCTACATTTAAGCACAGTATGACATCATTCAAAGTTCATACTTGTTTTTTTTTATTAACACTTGTGTTATTTTATATTGTTTGCAAGAAGCAAATAGCACTTAGTGGAGTTCTTCTTTCAATAAATTCATCATCACATCCAAAAGGTCCAGCTGCTTCAGCTGTTCTATGATGTGCAAATATGTGGATCCCAGTGTGCGGGATTTTGTGCACCTGAATATCTGCTTACAGCAATAGATGCAGTCACTGATCCAGACATCAGAAAAACAATGTACTGTGTAGTTTGGCATCCAATGATGCTGATGTAACAATACCAAGGAGCTCCAATATTTGTAGGGCAAGTCTGATAACAGAAAAGGATCCAATATTTGGCAGGTCACTATGACAGCAGCGTGCTATGTTAACACAAAGGTGCATTCCTGTTAATTCACAGTAAACGTTTAAGCAATTCAACTGACTGCCATATACGCACATCACTGCAGTTGCTTCAGGCTTGTAAAAAGCATAATATTTCTTGACAGCTGGATTTTTTTTTTTTTTTACTAGGAAGTACATGAGCACTTATTAGCAACTGTTTCTCTTCCATACAGACTTTAATTTTAATTTTACTGGGCAAAACAATCAGCCGTTAAACAGCTAGCATGAGAGTTGGTGAAAATGTAGGGTCCATTCACACCAGCCGTTTTGTTATGGAAGTCTATTCCACATTTTCACAGATCTTACTGTGAAGAAACCTTTTCTTATTTGGAGATTTAATCTCTTTTCATTCAGACGTAAAGAGTGCCCCCTTGTCCTCTGTGATGACCTCAGGGTGAATAACTTTACACCAAATTCACTATATGAACCACTGATGTATTTATACATGTTAAACATATTCCCCCTTAATCTCCTCTTCTCAAGAAAGAATAAATACAGTTCCTTTAATCTTTCTCCATAGCTGAGCTCCTCCATGACTGTTTGGTTGCCCTTCTCTGCACTTTCTCCAGTTCCCCGATATTCTTTGTGTGAATTGGTGCCCAAAACTGAACTGCATATTCCAGATGAGGTATAACTGATGCTTTGTACTGGGGTAATATGATATCTCTCTCTCTGGAGTCTATACCTCTTTTAATACAAGAGAGGATATTGCTCGCTTTAGAAACCGCAGCTTGGCATTGCATGCCATTATTAAGCTTGTGATCTACCAGAACTCCCAGATCCTTCTCCACCATTGATTCCCCCAGTTGTACCCCCCCTAGTATGTATGATGCATGCATATTCTTAGCCCCCAAGTGCATAACTTTACATTTATCAACATTAAACCTCATTTGCCACATAGTTGCTCAAAGGTCTTGTGATAAATACTATAAAGGGGACTATTAAACAGACAATTACATTTTTTTTGTTTTGCTGCAAAATCTTACCTTGGTTTCCTCCAGTACGATAGTAACAATGTCAAAATGAAGAGAAAAATAATGATGAAAAAAATTCATATTGTTGAAAAACACATGGTGCATATCAGAAGGTCAACTGCAGGTCAAATCACCTGTCACTTTCAAATTATTTCATAAAAGTCCTAAACTGATTTCAAGCTGATGCCTTCAACACAAACTCAAAGCCCATCTATACAGGCCCTAAAGAAGCTCAGAGGGATAACATACAGTGCCTTGACAAAGTATTCATACACCTTGAAATTTTCCACATTTTGTCATGTTACAGCCAAAAATGTATTTTATTGGGATTTTATGTGATAGACCAACACAAAGCGGCGTTTAATTGTGAATTGAAAGGAAAATGATAAATTATCAAAATGTTTTACAAATAAATATCTGAAAAGTGAGGTTTGCATTTCTATTCAGCCGCCTTTACTCGGATACCCCTAACTAAAATCCAGTGGAACCAATTGCCTTCAGAAGTCACCTAATTAGTAAATAGAGTCCACCTGTGTGCAATTTAATCTCAGTATAAATACAGCTGTTCTGTGAAGCCCTCAGAGGTTTGTTAGAGAACATTAGTGAACAAACAGCACCATGAAGGGTAAGGAACACACCAGACAGGTCAGGGATAAAGTTGTGGAGAAGTGTAAAGCAGGGTTAGGTTATAAAAAAAATATCCCAAGCTTTGAAAATCTCACGGAGCACTGTTCAATCTATCATCTGAAAATATAAAGAGTATGGCACAACTGTAAACCTACCAAGACATTGCTATTCACCTAAACTGACAAGCTGCGCAAGGAGAGCATTAATCAGAGAAGCAGCTAAGAGGCTCATGGTAACTCTGGAGGAACTGCAGAGATCCACAGCTCAGGTGGGAGAATCTGTCCACAGGACAACTATTAGTTGTGCACTCTACAAATCTGGCCTTTATGGAAGAATGGCAAGAAGAAAGCCATTGTTGAAAGAAGGCTATAAGAAATCCCATTTTCAGTTTGTGAGAAGCCATGTGGGGGACACAGAAAACGTGGAAGAAGGTGCTCTGGTCAGATGAGACCAAAATTTAACTTTTTGGCATAAAAGCAAAACACTATGTGTGGCAGTCAGAGTTGATGGAGAGATGATTGGAGCCAAATACAGGACAATCTTAGAAGAAAACTTGAGTATGAAAAGACTTGAGACTGGGGTGGAGGTTTACCTTCCAGCGGGACAATGACCCTAAACATACAGCCAGAGCTACAATGGAATGGTTTAGATCAAAGTATATTCATGTGTTAGAATGGCCCAAAGTCCAGGCCTAAATCCAATTATGAATCTATGGCAAGACTTGAATTGTTCACAGACGCTCTCCATCCAATCTGACAGAGCTTGAGCTTTCTTGCAAAGAAGAATGAGTTTAACATTTCACTCTCTAGATGTGCAAAGCTGGTAGAGACATACCCAAAAAGACTTGCAGCTGTAATTGCAGCGAAAGGTGGTTCTACAAAGTATTGACTCTGGGGGTTGAATACAAATGCACGCCACACTTTTCAGATATTTATTGGTAAAAAATGTTGAAAACCATTTATCATTTTCCTTCCAGTTCACAATTATGTGCCACTTTGTGTTGGTCTATCATATAAAATACAATTGTGTTCAAAATAATAGCAGTCAGACATCACTAACCTGATCAATCACTGTTTTTAGTAGAAATGATATTTCTACATGGCAAATAATTTACTAGCAGGTGTAGTAGAGTAATAGAAATCCAACAGACCCAACAGTCATGACATGTATGCTGCTGATTCTGTGTAATTGAATCACTAATTGAAAGGGGCATGTTCAAAATAATAGCAGTGTGGCGTTCTATTAGTGAGGTCATTCATTCTTTGAACAACAGGTGGCAATTATTGCCCTTATTTAAGGAAGGCAGGCAGCAAATGTTGTACATGCTGGTTACAGTGCATTTCTCTCTGAAATTCTGAGGAAAATGGGTCATTCCAGACATTGTTCAGAAGAAAAGTGTACCTTGATTAAAAAGTTGATTGGAGAGGGGAAAACATATAAAGAAGTGCAGAAAATGATAGGCTGCTCAGCTAAAATGATCGCAAATGCTTTAAAATGGCAACCAAAACCTGAAAGATGTGGAAGAAAGCGAAAAACTACCATTCGAATGGATAGAAGAATCACCAAAGTGGCAAGGACTCAGCCATCAATCAGCTCCAGGAAGATCAAAGAAGGTCTAAAGTTACCTGTGAGTACTGTTACAATTAGAAGACACCTATGTGAAGCCAAGCTATCTGCAAGAAGCCCCCGCAAAGTCCCACTGTTGAAAAAAAGACGTGCTGAAGAGGTTACAATTTGCCAAAGAGCATATTGACTGGCCTAAAGAGCAATGGGGAAACATTTTGTGGACTGATGAAAGTAAGATTGTTCTTTTTGGGTCTAGTGGCCGGAGACAGTTTGTCAGGCGACCCCCAAACACTGAATTCAAGCCACAGTACACTGTGAAGACAGTGAAGCATGGTTGCGCAAGCATCATGATATGGGGATGTTTCTCATACTACGGTGTTGGGCCTATTTATCGCATACCAGGGATCATGGATTAGTACATCAGAATACTTGAAGAGGTCCTGCTGTCTTATGCTGAACAGGAAATGCCCTTGAAATGGGTGTTCCAACAAGACAACGACCCCATATAGTGAATGTTTATATAGTGAATGTTTGAGTTTGTAAAAGAAGAATACAAACACTGCTATTTTTTTGAACAGTCTAATATTCGCTTTTCTTCATTTTATTTAGAGGAACAATACAAATGTGATATATTTTTCTTCATGATTTGATTTGGAATAGAATGTGTAGTGTTCCCAATGCATTTGTGTGTATGGAAATAAAAGCTATTAGAAGGATTTTGAGCTTTATTCACTTTTTTCAACACACTGCTATTATTTTGAACACAACTGTATATTTAAATTTTTGGTTGTAACATGACAAAATATGGAAAATTGCAAGGGGTATGAATAATTTTTCAGGGCACTGGATAGGGATGATTTGCTGAGGGCTGTTTACGTTTCAAGGGAATTTTCACTTTGCAAGGGAATATACCCCTGGCTTAGAGAAAATTCACTTTGCAAAGATGTGCAAATCACATGCAAGGAACATTTTAAAAACTGTATTTTTGCGTGCACATGATTGGATGATGGCAGTCAGCAGATCTTCACCTCATTCACCAAGGTAAGGGAAAACTTTCTTGCAAAGTGAAAATCCCTTTTTGCCTTCAGTAAGTCAACCCCACAATGATTTCATAGATGTGTCATTGAGGAGGTTCAGTTTTTGTTGGTTGCCTCCATGTATCTCAGCATTAAAAGAAATAAGGGAGGAGTAAGTGACTGCAACTGTGGATTAGGCTTTTATGCACCTCACTATGGTAAGAGAAATCAAAAGCAAAAGATATTATAACACACAAAGGTGGACTCCAAGGTTTAACAGGAGTATAAAAACCAATAAGAAGCCCGGGTCTGACTCAATCAACAGTGGACTGATTCTTTAAGACAGAGGTCTCCAAACTTTCTAAGCAAAGGGTCAGGTTGCTGTCCTTCACACTTTAGGGGGCTGGACTATGGCCAGTGGGAGTAGAAAATGCCCTGGCAACAGCGTCCCATCATTGGTTTTAATGGGAGGAATAGTGCCCCACTGTTGATATTAACAAGAAGAACAGTGCCCCATTGATGGTGTCAGTAGGGGGAATGGTACTGCATCATTGGTTTCAGTTGATGGAATAAAGTCTCAAGGGCCAGATAAAGGCAAGCAAAGGGCCACAGTTTGGATACCACTGCTTTAAGAGATTACATATGATTAAAGTGTTGAAATAAGTAAACAAAAGTCAGAAAATCTATCAAGAACATAGATTAACTCTTGTGAACTATGGCAATAACAGATGACAAAACAGCTTGAGCAGCTTAACAAAAAGGTGAACCTGTCCAAAGCAATATTTCCCTATAAAGGGAATCTGGCCTTTAGTGAACGAGTTCATTGAAACAATGCTTCATGTATGTGTGATGTATAAGGTCCAACCTCCCTGGATGTGGCCACAAGAGGAAAATTAGACTGAACAGAAGGTTAGTGTGAATGGTAGACAAAGATCCAAAGAAAATATTCAAAGAGATATAAGCTGAACTCAAGGTGAAGGTACATCAGTGTCTGATCACAACATCCATCACTTTTGAGCAGAAGTGTGCTCAAAGAAAGAAGATTCAAGAGGACTCCCCCTCTGAAAGAAAAACATAAAGCCAGACTGGAATTTTCAAAAATGCATATTACCAAGCCACAATGCTTCTGGGAAACCGTCCTTTGAACTGATGAGACAAAACTGGAGCTTTTTTGGCTGACAAGTCACATCAGCTTAAAGTGTTACTAAACCCAGGACTCTGCATTCACTATATCTGGTCTCCCACAGTACACAGAACATGGAAATGTAATTATTTTAGTAAATATAAACTGCTAAATACCTTTTCTCATCAGCAGTTAGAGCAGTCTTGTGACTTAAGCAGAGCACTGGTTAAAGCTTGTAGGAAAAGTTTTCTTTCTGTTCTAGGAGGATGTGAAAGTCCTGACACTCCGTCTGGACAATTCTGATTGGCCCTGTGCTGATCACATGCACTCAAACAAGGAAAAAAAAAACACCTCTCTAGCATTACACACCAAACTGAGCATGTGCATGGGACTACAGATTTAGTCTGTATCAGGTGGTCATTTCAACAAGAGGAGGGGCAGAGAATAAAGGATCAAACAGCCTTTTTACACTATGCAGATGGTTAACTCCTTAGGTTCCACAATGAGTATAACAAGCATGCTTTACTGCATATACAGACTAGATTTTACTGTTGTGGGTTTAGTAACACTTTAATGTATACAGATGAAAAAATTCATGGGTCTTTCAACAGGATAATGAACCCAAAAACACAAGGTCAAATCTCCCAATAATGGCCAAGAACAAAAACCTAAGACTATTCTGAAGGGTCCTTCGATGAGCGTTTATCTGAATTCTAGCAAACATTTATGGAAAGAGCTGAAACTCGCAGTCTAGAGAAGGCACCCTTCAAACCTGAGACAGCTGGAGCAGTTTGCTCAACAGGAGTGGCCAAACTACCTGCCGGCTGGTGCTGAAGTTTCATTG
The DNA here is from genome assembly GCF_062004578.1 of Staurois parvus. Taxonomy (NCBI): domain Eukaryota; kingdom Metazoa; phylum Chordata; class Amphibia; order Anura; family Ranidae; genus Staurois; species Staurois parvus. Next base: position 4,815,884 of record NW_028319228.1, on the reverse strand, counting down.
AGAGGTTTTTTTTTTATTAAATATGGAACAAATATAGATGCCAACTACTTTTATCATTATGTTATTTCAGAGATAATTATGGGTACTTTTTTCATGATAGGGTAGCAACAAATTTGTCCACCTTTATATTAAAACATATGATGACTATATTGTTTTTTTCAGGCTTTTGATGCTTTTCACACAGCGATCCTGCCAGTAACACGCTCCCTATCCTCCGGTGGCAACACTCACTATTAAATGCCCTTTAACGTGGAATGTTCACAGAATTATGCTGGTTAGCAAGGTGCTGGTAGACATTTTATTGTGCACATTCTAAATTTTGCCAAACAAGTCAAATGAAACAAGAGCTTTGCAATGTGCCAACCCACATCAGTGCTACATGAGTCAATATAGGTAATTTTGGGTGAACAAGCCCCTCATGTGATCCCAGTGATTCACTGCCTTCTATTTCTCTAATAAAATGTAAATGTAATGATTTCAAACAAAACAAGAAATCAAATGTAACATGTATTGTTACCTTGTGATGACTGTTTTTCACGTGCAAAAAGGTAAATACTTTGCTTATGCTACAACGTGATTACCGTCATATGAGTGGAAGAAAAAAAGCAAACACAATTTGTTTCTATTCTACAGTTTTATTAAACACAATAAAAGTCACACTGAAATTATGAACAATGTCTTTTTTTTTTCTTTTTGGGCAACATGAATGCAAACAACATTGTATGTTGGTCTTCTGAAGCGATATATTGATTAACACAAATAAAAAAATAGCAAGGAATGTTACGTAAATCCTGGTAGTTCATTTTAGAACTGATGTCTGTATTTGCACAAGGGCCAGACTCCTGTTCCTGCTGAACTGAGCCAGTGTGTAGGATAGAACTGATATCAGTTCAGTAGGCACAAGAGGACGGGTCCATCATATGTGTAGAACTGAAGAAAGTGGAGGAAAAGTTCCTGTAAAGCCTCAGTAACGCACCATGACCAATCAAGAAGATCAAAGTGGTGTTGGAATCATTTAATTACACAATCTGGTGCCACTTAGAATGCCCATGCATAGTGTAACCTAAATCCATCATATCCAGTTACCACATCAAGAACAAGAGCATTCATTACATTTTTTCTGGGTTATGCCTTTTCTGTAATCCCCGATTTTATGCTTAGGTTTGCCAGAAATCTACAGAGTTACACGATAGCATTTTCATTCTGTGCCCGAGCAGGCTCCATCTCTCCCTCTCTTCAGGTGCAGAACTTAGCCACTGTGAACAAAGAGGACATTAATCACTGTTCACCAATCAGCTAAGCTCTGCACCTTGCTAGAAAGGCCAGTGTCAGTTGCTTAGAGCACAGGCAGATATTCTGCCAGTAATGATTTGTAGTGCTTCTCCTCTCTTCTTCCTTATGCCTTTCTGTGCTTAGGAGTTTATGGTCTCAATTTGTGGAGAGAGCTGGTCTTTCCATTGCAGCTGCCAAGGACATGGTTGTGTGGTAATCCCTGGCAATGTGATTTTAATCTTAACTCACAAATCAGCATGCCAGGAACCCAAACAGCCACACCAATACTACAGAATGGCTGAGAACATGAAACAATTTCCTTTCATCATCCGCGGCCAGAATTCCAAATACTTCAAACAAACTAGATTCTTAAACATTCATACATGTTTGCTGTTTTGCCAGTGTTGATAGCTGTGATGTGTACTGCACAATTTACAGGAAACTGAACATGAAATACGTTTGTAGTTAAGTAACATAGACACCCTAAAAAGAGAAAAAAGATTAGACATGTGTTTTTCAGTTTAGTTGTGAGTTATGAGTTCTGGCAATACTAATTACCCAGCAGACCAATACTGCCTACATAGCAACTCATCCCATATAGCCAGCAGTCAAGCAACAGCAACTATAGACTCTATACCTAAAGTTCAACAACTTAAGGCTGGGGTGATTTTCTGTATATTTTCATTTATTCTTGTCTTTTTAATTAGGATTTGTGTTGTGTACCATTAATGTTTTAATATATTTGTCAGATTTAGTGACTTTGTGAACCACATTCAACCCATTTTGAACTACAAATGAATTATATGAGAGTGTATCTAAAACCCCAAACAAAAAATAAATATATTGCAGCTAACCAGTCTCTAGCTGTGGTGACTAAATTTTTTCAGAATTTTTTCCTGTATTTTTACCTCGTGATCCTGCAAAATGCACACTACCTGTCTCTAAATGGCTATACTAATGCCTCCACTGCATCTATGGATGGAGACATGGAGGCTGGACTTCAAAATCTCTTCCTTTGTTAATCACCATTATATGGAGGGATTTGTTTACAGGAAGATAATACTTTTAGTGCAGTGGCAAAGGCACTATATTTCTGGCAGGTATTTTCTGTACTTGCAGAAAATGTTCTCAACAAAAAATAAGAAAACTGATGCAGCCACCACATCTAAGGACTGGTAGGCTGCAATACATTACATTCCTGTTCTTGGATTTAGTTATCCTTTAAGTGATGTGGTCATCGAATACTTTTGTCATTCAGGCTACAAGACATACAATAAATTAAAAAAATCTTCACTGTAGCACATAAAAATCAGCAATTTATTAGTAAGTATATCCTCACCAAAGTCTACTGTGTTGGTCGACCGCAGTTTTTTCAAATAGTTGTTAACCAATGTTATTTCTATGACCTAAGGCTTCTTCCCATTTTTCCATTGCTGCTGTCAATTCATGCGTTACCCAGCAAATGAAAATAGAATGAGCAATAAAATAGAGCCGTGTCAATAGGTTAATTTTAAAATGACTAACCTGCTAAATGAAAATATTTTCTCATATATTTTTATTAACTATGCTGTCCAAAAAAGGTTAATGGGATTCATAACATCTGTGAATCTGAATGTGACAAGCTTTCGTTACCAGAAATCTTCCACTCGGAAAAACGGACTCCAAGTCTGTCAAATGTATTATTTCATTAGTGAAGTATCTAAACTATGTAGCACTACAGAAGACCTTCATACCAAACCAAATTGAATATGTGTTAAACTTGCATGTGCAAACACCAGCAAGGTTACCTCGGGGTATTCAAATATTGTGTAAGTGAAGGCCATTTCTAGAGCTTCATCTCACACAGAGATTTAGAAGAAGAGCCCGATAACATGATAGCCATGACTGATTCTGAGGATTTCAGGATTTATCTCCGATGACATATATATTGTTTAGTGTAATAAACTCTTTATGTGAGTAGAATTTAGGTAAATCTAATATGCAAACAGAAAACGTGCTTTGTGTCTTTAACTGGTGCTTTATTGTATGCCTACCTCACTGGGGCTTTTTTACACCTATAGAAAGCAGAATTCTTGTGTCTCTGAAAACCTGATGTGTTGCTTTAGGCAACAGATCCAGTTTTGTCCAACTTTTCATACTTTAGCCCCATCTAGATGTACTGTTTTTGAATTGTAAAAAGGAATGGAGATATTTAGGGACACAGTGCATATTTTTAAAGGTATTAAAATATATTTATTATTGCTTTAATATCTAGTGCATAGAAGGGTAAAAATCTTGGAAAAGACATTACATACACTCTTACTGGCTAGAAATAGCAGTATTTTCTCTCTGTACAGTAGAAACATGCCACATAGCCTGTACTGTTTCTACTCTAGCACCGAGGGATCACATGAATGTGCTGGAGGACAGGCTCCAAATATGGCCTTGTTCTAGAACAAGTAATCCACCCATAGTACAGCTCTTAATCCTATTCAGTTTAACTTGCATTAACATGACCACACTGAAAGCTTGGTCGTTTTATCACAGCACTGAACTATGGAAGTCAATCCATTAAAACAACATCTCTCCCACCACTTTTACACAGGATACATCCATTTGATCTCTGACAACAGCAAAGCATCTGTGTGCAAGTTCTTGCTGTCTGGCATCCTCGTTCAACATTAATTCTCCATAGAGATACACACCCATGGCCTGTGGAGAAGAAAAGAACAAATAAACACTTTTATTACAAGATGATCCTTTTGCTCAAACGCAGCTCCCATCCCATTCACACCCCATTATATCTTTATCCTTTATTACTCACTACTAGTGGTGACAAACTAGCTAATTTAGTGAAGCTTTCAACATTTACAAAGTTTCCTTAAACCTGTCCAAAACATACTGTTACACAGTGCAGTGTGTGCTGAACTGACAATAATACCATGTATTTATGCTTCTGAGTGTTGTGTCATGACACGTATGCAGTTGTATTATGTGGTAGTTATAGCAGTGTGTAATTAACTGTAGTGTGTGATGTTTTGTGTGCAAGTCGCAATCTATGTCCGGCCAAAATGTGGAGACTGTAGCTGAAGCTTTTGTTAGTTTACCAGCAAATATAGTTGACCTATGTGGTGTGCGGCCCTTAATTTTGCTATTGGGATTGTTCCATGGTGTGAGATGTGCTCCAAGAGGGGCTGGAACCCAGTCTGGGAGGAGAACAACAGAAGGTCGAACAGGAGGTGTATGAATGGTGCTATTTTGTTAGATTGGTTGCAATCTACAGTCAGGTCCATAAATATTGGGACATCGACACAATTCTAACATTTTTGGCTCTATACACCACCACAATGGATTTGAAATGAAACGAATAAGATGTGCTTTAACTGCAGACTGTCAGCTTTAATTTGAGGGTATTTACATCCAAATCAGGTGAACGGTGTAGGAATTACAACAGTTTGCATATGTGCCTCCCACTTGTTAAGGGACCAAAAGTAATGGGACATAATAATAATCATAAATCAAACTTTCACTTTTTAATACTTGGTTGCAAATCCTTTGCAGTCAATTACAGCCTGAAGTCTGGAACGCATAGACATCACCAGACGCTGGGTTTCATCCCTGGTGATGCTCTGCCAGGCCTCTACTGCAACTGTCTTCAGTTCCTGCTTGTTCTTGGGGCATTTTCCCTTCAGTTTTGTCTTCAGCAAGTGAAATGCATGCTCAATCGGATTCAGGTCAGGTGATTGACTTGGCCATTGCATAACATTCCACTTCTTTCCCTTAAAAAACTCTTTGGTTGCTTTTGCAGTATGCTTTGGGTCATTGTCCATCTGCACTGTGAAGCGGCGTCCAATGAGTTGTGAAGCATTTGGCTGAATATGAGCAGATAATATTCCCGAAACACTTCAGAATTCATCCTACTGCTTTTGTCAGCAGTCACATCATCAATAAATACAAGAGAACCAGTTCCATTGGCAGCCATACATGCCCACGCCATGACACTACCACCACCATGCTTCACTGATGAGGTGGTATGCTTAGGATCATGAGCAGTTCCTTTCCTTCTCCATACTCTTCTCTTCCCATCACTCTGGTACAAGTTGATCTTGGTCTCATCTGTCCATAGGATGTTGTTCCAGAACTGTGAAGGCTTTTTTAGATGTCGTTTGGCAAACTCTAATCTGGCCTTCCTGTTTTTGAGGCTCACCAATGGTTTCCATCTTGTGGTGAACCCTCTGTATTCACTCTGGTGAAGTCTTCTCTTGATTGTTGACTTTGACACACATACACCTACCTCCTGGAGAGTGTTCTTGATCTGACCAACTGTTGTGAAGGGTGTTTTCTTCACCAGGGAAAGAATTCTTCGGTCATCCACCACAGTTGTTTTCCGTGGTCTTCCGGGTCTTTTGGTGTTGCTGAGCTCACCGATGCATTCCTTCTTTTTAAGAATGTTCCAAACAGTTGTTTTGGCCACGCCTAATGTTTTTGTTATCTCTCTGATGGGTTTGTTTTGTTTTTTCAGCCTAATGATGGCTTGCTTCAGTGATAGTGACAGCTCTGTGGATCTCCTCTTGAGAGTTGACAGCAACAGATTCCAAATGCAAATAGCACACTTGAAATGAACTCTGGACCTTATATCTGCTCATTGTAATTGGGATAATGAGGGAATAACACACACCTGGTCATGGAACAGCTGAAAAGCCAATTGTCCCATTACTTTTGGTCCCTTAACAAGTGGGAGGCACATATGCAAACTGTTGTAATTCCTACACCGTTCACCTGATTTGGATGTAAATACCCTCAAATTAAAGCTGTCAGTCTGCAGTTAAAGCACATCTTGTTAGTTTAATTTCAAATCCATTGTGGTGGTGTATAGAGCCAAAAATGTTAGAATTGTGTCGATGTCCCAATATTTATGGACCTGACTGTATGTGCTAGCTGCTGTGAATACATAAACCTATAAGAACACAGATAATGCCATTTCAAGTTTGTATTTAACCAAAATGTTTTTCTTTGGATAAATCCGGAAGAGATAAGTACACAACAGAATAGCCCTCTCTATTTGTCCTGGTGAGATGAGAAATCTAAAATTTTACAGACGTCACCAAACAAGTGATGAGGGTAAATATTCCAGTAAGGATACCTGTTTTGGTGTCAGCTTATAAGAGGGGAAATATCCCTAATTTGTACCTGTTGCAAAAGTGAAGGGAAATTCTCCCAAAGGGACACTGACAGCAACTATTAAACTGACAGGAGTGTTAAGCCCTCCCTAATCTATCCACAACTTAAACAAAAAAAAAACAGCTACAGCAGGTAAAATAAGTATTGAACATCTCACCATTTTTCTCGGTAAATATATTTCTAATGGTACCGATGACATTAAGAAACCAAAACAAATAAGTTCAGAAATTAAGTTATGTGCATTAAGATGGAATGACACAGGGAAAAATTATTGAACATGCTAACTGAAATTTATTTAATGTTTCGTACAAAATCCTTTGTTGGTAATGACAGCTTCTGGATGCCTCCTTTATGAAGAAACTAGTCGCATGCATTGCTCAGGTGTGATTTTGTCACATTCTTTTACACAGTCTTCAAACCTTGAAGGTTCCGTGGGTCTCTTCTATGAACTCTGGTATTTAGTTCTTTCCATAGATTTTCTATTGGTTTCAAGTCAGGTGGTTGGCTGGGCCATTTTAGCAGCTTTATCTTGTTTCTTTGAAACCAATTGAGAGTTTCCTTGGCTGTGTGTTTGCAATCATTGTCCTGCTGAAATGTCCATTCTCGTTTCATCTTCATCATCCTGGTAGACGGCAGCAAATTTTTATCAAGAATGTCTTGGTACATTTTTCCATTCATCCTTCCTTCGATGACATGAAGTTTGCCAGTACTGTATGCTGAAGAACAGCCCTACACCATGATGTTCCCACCTCCAGACTTCACTGCTGGTATGGTGTTTTTGGGGTGATGTGCAGTGCCATTTGACCTCCAAACATGGTGTGTATTATGGCATGCAAAGAGTTCAATTTTGGTCTCATCTGACCAGACTATATTTTCCCTGTATTTCACAGGCTTATCCAAATGCTGTGCAGCAAACTTTAAACAAGCTTCAAAATGCTTTTTCTTCAGCAATGGAGTCTTGCGTCGTGAGTGTGTATACAGGCCATGGAGGCTGAGAGCATTACTTTTTGTTTTCTTTGAAACAATTGTACCTGCTAAGTGGTCCTTGGCTCTTGGACAACTCTTCTGATAACTCTTTTCACTCCTCTGTCAGAAATCTGGTGAGAAGCACCTGGTCGTGGCTGGTTTTTGGTGAAATTATGTTCTTTCCAGTTCCAGATTATGGCCCCAACATTGCTCACTGGAACATTCAGACGTTTAGAAATCCTTCTGTAACCAATGTCATCAGTATGTTTTGAAATAATAAGGTTGCGAAGGTCTTGAGAGGGCTATTTGCTTTTACCCATCATGAGATGAGGTGCAACACGTTGGTAATGAGACACATTTTTATAGGCCACCATTTGAGGTGGAACCAGCTCATATTAATTTGCACTGACAAGGGGCAGGATTGCTTTCTACTTACTGATAGATTTCAGCCAGTGTCTTGGCTTTCCATGCCTTTTTGCACCTCCCTTTCTTCATGTGTTCAATACTTTTTCCTTGTGTCGTTGCATTTTCTTGCACATAATCTAATTTCTGAACTTATTTGTTTTGGTTTCTTTGTATGTAAGGATTGCATGGATTGTTTCCAACTGTTGTGAAAAGTTCATGTCAATAGCACCTAAATATATTTACTGAGAAAAATGGTGGCATGATCAATACTTATTTTGCCTGCTGTATATACACACTTTAATTCTGCAGTACATAAAGAACATTAACGCTTAAACTGGTTGTAAACCTCAGATATGAAATATGAACAAAGCATATCCCTCTATTGTGTGTACTTGTCTCTATCTAGAGCACCAAGTGTCATTTCTGCTGCTCTGTTTATCTTCTACCTACAAGAATCACTTCTGACAAGTGTTTCTGACACCACGAAAAAAAAAAGTGATGGGGAGCAACCTCTAGTTGATTGACAGCCTCAGCTCTGTTCCTGTGAGTTGTGTGGATGGGGGTGTGTCCCATCCCTCCAATCGGCTCTCAGAACTCTCTTCATTGAGCTCTGCAGTGTATAACTTCAGCTTCCTGACTCTTTTTTTCTGGACTATCAGACAAGCTTTATAAATTCTGGACTTTGAATGGATGTAGAGAAGAGAAGACTGCAAATAGACAGGTACAACTTATGTAAGGAGATTTGTTTCATCTGTGTATTATCTGAGGCCAGTGACTTCACTGGGTATTTGTAAGGGTTTACTACCTCTTTAAATGGTACTACAGTACAAATATAAAGCTGTAAACACAAATAAAATCAGTTATTTTTGCTTGATAATTCAAGAAAATTATTTAAAATAATAAAAACACAAACGTAAAAGTGTCCCTAGACATCAGATGATCCACTTATGTGTTGGCCTATGGGAATCTTTTGTCTTAACTACTGCCATAAAAGGCTAGAATTCACTTTTACTGGCTGGTAGACTACTGATCCATCAAGATAAAGCTGGCATTAAGGGTCCATGCTGAGTTAATGAACAATGCATTCTGTATTCTCCAAGTCTGTTTGGCATTTGGTTGTTTACTAACCGCCATATGATGTCTGTAACCCCCTTAAGCAGAACTAAACTTTCCTAACAGGAACAGGTTGGAAAACTTCTGCAGAATGAATGATAAATTGAAAGGTTAATGTGTTTCTCACCCATTAAAAATTGAACTGTTTATACTGTGCATACAGTGGGGCAAAAAAGTATTTAGTCAGCCACCAATTGTGCAAGTTCTCCCACTTAAAAAGATGAGAGAGGCCTGTAATTGGCATCATAGGTAGACCTCAACTATGAGAGACAAAATGAGAAAAAAAAATCCAGACAATCACATTGGCTGATTTGGAAAGAATTTATTTGCAAATTATGGTGGAAAATAAGTATTTGGTCAATATCAAAAGTTCATCTCAATACTTTGTTAGATATCCTTTGTTGGCAATGACAGAGGTCAAACATTTCCTGTAAGTCTTCACAAGGTTGGCACACACCGTTGCTGGTATGTTGGCCCATTCCTCCATGCAGATCTCCTCTAGAGCAGTGATGTTTGGGGCTGTCACTGGGCAACACGGACTTTCAACTCCCTCCAAAGGTTTTCTATGGGGTTGAGATCTGGAGACTGGCTAGGCCACTCCAGGACCTTGAAATGCTTCTTACGAAGCCACTCCTTCATTGCCCGGGCGGTATGTTTAGGATCATTGTCATGTTGGAAGACCGAGCCACGTTTCATCTTCAATGCCCTTGCTGATGGAAGGAGGTTTGCACTCAAAATCTCACGATACATGGCCCCATTCATTTTGTCCTGTACATAGATCAGTCGTCCTGGTCCCTTTGCGGAGAAACAGCCCCAAAGCATGATGTTGCCACCCCATGCTTCACAGTAGGTATGGTGTTCTTTGGATGCAACTCAGCATTCTCTCTCCTCCAAACACGACGAGTTGTGTTTCTACCAAACAGTTCTATTTTGGTTTCATCTGACCATATGACATTCTCCCAATCCTCTTCTGGATCATCCAAATGCTCTCTAGCAAACCTCAGACGGGCCCGGACATGTACTGGCTTAAGCAGGGGGACATGTCTGGCACTGCAGGATATGAATCCCTGGCGGCATAGTGTGTTACTGATGGTAGCCTTTGTTATGTTGGTCCCAGCTCTCTGCAGGTCATTCACTAGGTCCCCCCATGTGGTCCTGGGATTTTTGCTCACCGTTCTTGTGATCATTTTGATTCCACCGGGTAAGATCTTGCGTGGAGCCCCAGATCGAGGGAGATTATCAGTGGTCTTGTATGTCTTCCATTTTCTAAATATTACTCCCACAGTTGATTTGTTCACACCAAGTTGCTTGCCTATTGCAGATTCAGTCTTCCCAGCCTGGTGCAGGTCTACAATTTTGTTTCTGGTGTCCTTTGACAGCTCTTTGGTCTTCACCATAGTTGAGTTTGGAGTGTGACTGTTTGAGGTTGTGGACAGGTGTCTTTTATACTGATAACAAGTTCAAACAGGTGCCATTGATACAGGTAATGAGTGAAGGGCAGAGGAGCCTCTTAAAGAAGAAGGTACAGGTCTGTGAGAGCCAGAAATCTTGCTTGTTTGTAGGTGACCAAATACTTATTTTCCACCATAATTTGCAAATAAATTCTTCCCAAATCAGCCAATGTTATTGTCTGGATTTTTTTTCTCATTTTGTCTCTCATAGTTGAGGTCTACCTATGATTCCAATTACAGGCCTCTCTCATCTTTTTAAGTGGGAGAACTTGCACAATTGGTGGCTGACTAAATACTTTTTTGCCCCACTGTATGTGATAAAATGAAGGAAAAACTGATTCATGTCCATTGAATGATTTATCGTTTGAAATTCGGCCATTGTATGATGGCTATATCGTTTGCTCTCACGATTGAGTGTTCATTATTCAGAAATTAGTTTGAATGATTTTTCGTCTAGTGCGGGTGTCGGCAACCCGCGGCTCTTTTTCACCTTTGCTGCGGCTCTTCTGTGTGCCGGGCGCCCGCTCCCCTCCCTCCTCTCGGGCGGCCGCCCCAAAAGTCAGGACTCTGCAGCTAGCCCAGCAATGGGCAAACTACGGCCCGGCGGACCTTTCAATCCGGCCCGCGGAGCGTGGCAAACATTGGCTGTCAGGATGTAGGCGGGGCAGCGTGACAAACTCCTCTCCTCTCACAGTCCGCCCTGAAGACCGGAACGGGCGAGAGGAACACGCGGAGCAAAGGTAAGTGAATTGACACAATATGGGGAATGAATTACTATAGGGGGGATGAATTACTATAGGGGGGATGAATTACTATGGGGGATGAATTACTATGTGGGGGATGAATTACTATGGGGGATGAATTACTATATGGGGGATGAATTACTATGGGGGATGAATTACTATATGGGGGATGAATTACTATATGGGGGATGAATTACTATGGGGGATGAATTACTATATGGGGGATGAATTACTATGGGGGATGAATTACTATATGGGGGATGAATTACTATATGGGGGATGAATTACTATAGGGGGGATTAATTACTATGGGGGATGAATTACTATGGGGGATGAATTACTATATGGGGGATGAATTACTATATGGGGGATGAATTACTATATGGGGATGAATTACTATATGTGGGATGAATTACTATGGGGGATTAATTACTATGGGGGATGAATTACTATGGGGGATGAATTACTATATGGGGGATGAATTACTATATGGGGGATGAATTACTATGGGGATGAATTACTATGGGGGATGAATTACTATGTGGGGGATGAATTACTATGGGGGATGAATTACTATATGGGGGATGAATTACTATGGGGGATGAATTACTATATGGGGGATGAATTACTATATGGGGGATGAATTACTATGGGGGATGAATTACTATATGGGGGATGAATTACTATATGGGGGATAAATTACTATATGGGGGATGAATTACTATAGGGGGGATTAATTACTATGGGGGATGAATTACTATGGGGGATGAATTACTATATGGGGGATGAATTACTATATGGGGGATGAATTACTATATGGGGATGAATTACTATATGTGGGATGAATTACTATGGGGGATTAATTACTATGGGGGATGAATTACTATGGGGGATGAATTACTATGGGGGATGAATTACTATGGGGGATGAATTACTATATGGGGGATGAATTACTATGGGGGATGAATTGCTATATGGGGGATGAATTACTATATGGGGGATGAATTACTATGGGGGATGAATTACTATATGGGGGATGAATTACTATATGGGGGATGAATTACTATGGGGGATGAATTACTATGGGGGATGAATTACTATAGGGGGGATGAATTACTATATGGGGGATGAATTACTATATGGGGGATGAATTACTATATGGGGGATGTATTTTCAGTTTTAAAAATGTGGCTCTCAAAATAAACTTCAATCGTGGTTTTGGCGAGATTTGGCTCAGTTGAAAAAAAAAGGTTGCCCACCACTGACCTAAGGCTATGATTGTGATTATGACGATACACTGTGGCCCTGATTAACCCTTTGCTTACTGGGCCCTTAAACCCCCTTCATGACCAGAGAGCTTTTTGCAATATATGCAGTGTCGGATTTGTTTTAAATGTTGCAATGGTTTTGCGGCTCCCATTCTTTTTTTCCCTCTCGGAAACGGGTCCAAGTGGCTCTTTATGTCTTTAAGGTAGCAGACCCCTGGTGTAGTGCATGCTTAGCAACAGACTGCTTGATCTTCATCTGCCATGGAGCTGCACATGTACTCTTTTATGACACCAAAAATTTGGTTTGAAAGTTCAGGTGAAAGCACAAGCATATGTGACAACATTCACGGACAGAACCTGGCTGAGAGGTCAAAGCGTCAGTATTTTTGCTCATTTGAGGAATAATATCTGGGAGGGTATAAAGTGTTGTGTTGCATTTGAGATAAATATATGTCTGTTTTATGATTTTTTTCTCAGACTTACATGAAAGGATCTGTTTGTTCGTTTGTCTTAGAAACAGAAATCAGGTTACTTTTGAATGAGTGGACTTCTCAAACAAATGCCTTGGTAACAATTACACAAGCTATCTTCTACTTCAATGAGAACGTAGATACCATTGTTGTATTTTAGGCTTTTCTGTTGGTTCTACATTTAGTTATGTAACTGACATCAACAAGTTAAGTTAATTAATGGTTAGTGCAATAGCTTGACCTTCTGACATATATGCCCTATGGCATGTATGATAAAACAGTGCCACCTAGAGGTTGATTCGGAGAAAGTTTCTCCCATTGAAACAAAGTATTGTGAAAGGAGTCACACCCATGTGGGATGGTAAAACGTTCCAAATAAAAAAGCCAACAACATGAAATGAGGGCTCTAACATGACAAGGAACAAAAGAAGAAGACATTTTTGCCCAATCTCCTGCAACTGCTTTAGAGTAATCCTGGGTCCTCTTTGCCTATGGAGATCGTGAACCTGCTCTAACTTGAGTTAAGCAAATTTTAGCATATTTCCATTGTATACAGACTTGCTTATTTGCTAGGAAGTAGGTAGCATTTTGCATGTTGTATGTATATCTGCCAGTCTTGTACTGGGAGTAGTGGGAGTAGTGTCCTATTCTGTGTCACAACACTGGGAGTAGTGTCCTATTCTGTGTCACAACACTGGGAGTAGTGTCCTGTTTTGTGTCACAACACTGGGAGTAGTGTCCTATTCTGTGTCACAACACTGGGAGTAGTGTCCTGTTTTGTGTCACAACACTGGGAGTAGTGTCCTATTTTGTGTCACAACACTGGGAGTAGTGTCCTATTCTGTGTCACAACACTGGGAGTAGTGTCCTGTTTTGTGTCACAACACTGGGAGTAGTGTCCTATTTTGTGTCACAACACTGGGAGTAGTGTCCTATTTTGTGTCACAACACTGGGAGTAGTGTCCTATTTTGTGTCACAACACTGGGAGTAGTGTCCTATTTTGTGTTATAAGGCAAAATAAGATTTTGTACTCTGCTATGCCCATTTATGGTGCACTCTGAGATTATATTCTCACCTCCCCATGTGGCAAAAAATGTTACTGATCCCTTTCAACAATACTGGACACAAACTTTCATAGTCTGTATAACTATGCCAGCAATATTTTTCTCAGGCCTTTATCCTGATTCCTGACTTGTGTAACTATTGTGTATAATAATAAATAAAACAGATAAATGTAAGAAAATAAAAATCACATTTAGCAGTACACTTCTGTGTAGAACTGGCAAGTACAGCCAGTTCACAACTGTTAGATTTAGGAGAAAGTGGCTGGTCTTTATCTTTTCTCTGACATATTTTTAAGTATCTGATCCTAGGATCTGTATAGCTAGACTGAATAAAGATAAGCAAAACAAGTTGGATTGGATTGGTTGCTACGTTCTTTTCCCAGTGCTCTGAGTAATGTCAGATCCTTATTTAGGCCAGAGAGCAAAGTGAGGTAGATCCAACAACTCCACTGTTCTCAGTGAAGGTACCTACTGGGGATAATATATTAATGTTTAAAAGGTGTGCTCAATAACCAATCATTACCTATTTTAAGCCTGAAATGTAAAACTAACAGAAGGAAGTTAAATGGAAGTTAAATGGTTGCTATGCTTACAAAGATGTTTTTCCTACCGCCGCCTCTATATTCTTGCCTCCCAATATGATGCATCACATTCATAATATTTTATAAATCTTCATGAATAAATGTCTATAGAATTTTAGGGGTAAGAAATGCTTTTGAAATGAAAAGTTGGGTTTACATACTCTATAAGGCAGGGGTCAAACTGGCGGCCCTCCAGCTGCTGCAGATCTACAAGTCCCATCATGCCTCTGCCTTGTAACTGTCTGCCTTGCAATGTCTCATGGGACTTGTAGTTCTGCAACAGCTGAAGGGCTGCAGTTTGACTCTCTTGCTTTATGGGGTTACATATTTTTAACAGTTTATGATGATTTTTGGCATACTTATGCTTGAGGTGATTGTAGCCGAAAGCTTGTCCTCAAAATTGTATGTTAGTGCAAATAAAAAAAGTATCACGGACAGTACTCAATTGTTTCTGGCATGCTTATGAAATCCTTTTCTTAGTATACAGCACAGGACAAGACACAGTAACAATAATGAGATGTCCAAGCGTGAGTCGGGCAACACAGCATAAAACACTAACAGCAGCGTGGAAGCATGGGGTAAGGAAAGGCTCACCAGAGCTCAGAGTAAAGGATGAATCACCTTACACATGAAACTGGCAATAGAGGAGGCATGAACATCCACTTGGTAAAACGGTGTGAACAGAGGACCAGGTGGCAGCCTTACAATTATGGGAAACAGATGTATGATGCTCGTAATGCACTACTGCATCTGGTAGAGTGCACCTTAACAGGGAAAGGAGGAACCTTATTCTTGGGACCATAGGCTTGATGACCTGTATACCCACCTAGCAATAGTGGAGGGAGATGCAAAAACCCCTCTGTAGACCCCTGGGAACCTTTGGAAAGGACAAAGAGGGAGTCCAATTTCCTTGCGATCTTGCAGGGCAGGACAAAGGGAGTAAAGATCAATGTCCTGCTTAAGCTGAAAGAAGGAAATCACCTTGGGGAGAAAGGAGGACCTAGGCCTAAAAGCAATCTTATCCATGTGTAGCACTAGGAAGATCTCCTTACAGGATATTGTCACTAAGAGACTAGCCTTGGAGGTGATAGCAACAAAAAAAAAACATATTAAGAGTGAGTTCAGACTAGGGAATAAGGATTAAAGTTCGACAGGCAGCCTCTGAAAGGCCTACAGAATCAGGTTGAAATCCCACGGTGTCCTTGGGGATCAGGCAGGTGAAGCTATATGTGCAACAACCTGCCCAAAGACCTTAACTAAGGACACAAGCAAAAAGAATCTAGCTGGAAGTGGGACAGGTTATAGAGGGGACTTCCCTGCAGTGTTTTTTCTCCAGTGTCCAATCACCTGAAGATAGCTGCCTGTAACCTATGGTTATGAGTACAGATCCTGTGATAAAAAAAAATCCCCATAAAACACTGTAATCTAAAACTACATTTGTGTTCAAAATAATAGCAGTGTGTTAAAAAAAGTGAATAAAGCTCAAAATCCTTCTAATAGCTTTTATTTCCATACACACAAATGCATTGGGAACACTACACATTCTATTCCAAATCAAAACATGAAGAAAAATATATCAAATTTGTGTTGTTCCTCTAAAAAAAATTGAAGAAAAGTGAATATTAGACTGTTCAAAAAAATAGCAGTGTTTGTATTCTTCTTTACAAACTCAAACATTCACTATATAAACTGAAAATTTTTTGAAGATTTTGCTTTCCTTTGAATCACTTAATGAATATTTAGTTGTATAAGCACTGTTTCTGAGAACTGCTGTACATCTGTGTTGCATGGAGTCAACCACCTTCTGGCACCTGTGAACAGGTATTCCAGCCCAGGATGATTGAACTACATTCCACAGTTCTTCTCTATTTCTAGGTTTTGCCTCAGAAACTGCAATTTTGATGTCACCCCACAAGTTTTCTATTGGACTAAGATCCTGGGATTGGGCTGGCCACTCCATAACATCAATCTTGTTGGTCTGGAACCAAGTTGTTGCACGTTTACTTGTGTGTTTGGGGTCGTTGTCTTGTTGGAACACCCATTTCAAAGGCATTTTCTCTTCAGCATAAGACAGCATGACCTCTTCAAGTATTCAAACTGATCCATGATCCCTGGTATGCGATAAATAGGCCCAACACCGTAGTATGAGAAACATCCCCATATCATGATGCCTGCGCAACCATGCTTCACTGTCTTCACAGTGTACTGTGGCTTGAATTCAGTGTTTGGGGGTCGTCTGACAAACTGTCTTCGGCCACTAGACCCAAAAAGAACAATCTTACTTTCATCAGTCCACAAAATGTTGTGCCATTTCTCTTTAGGCCAGTCAATGTGCTCTTTGGCAAATTGTAATCTCTTCAGCACATGTCTTTTTTTCAACAGTGGGACTTTGCGGGGGCTTCTTGCAGATAGCTTGGCTTCACATAGGCATCTTCTAATTGTAACAGTATTCACAGGTAACTTTAGACCTTCTTTGATCTTCCTGGAGCTGATTGTTGGCTGAGTCCTTGCCATTTTGGCTATTCTTCTATCCATTCGAATGGTAGTTTTTTGCTTTCTTCCACATCTTTCAGGTTTTGGTTTGGAATTTGAGAGAGAAATGCACTGTAACCAGCATGTACAACATTTGCTGCCTGCCTTCCTTCCTTAAATAAGGGCAATAATTGCCACCTGTTTTTCAAAGAATGAATGACCTCACTAGTAGAACTCCACACTGCTATTATTTTGAACATGCCCCTTTTAATTAGTGATTCAATTACACAGAATCAGCAGCATACATGTCATGACTGTTGGGTCTGTTGGATTTCTATTACTCTACTACACCTGCTAGTAAATTATTTGCCATGTAGAAATATCATTTCTACCAAAAGCAGTGATTGATGCGGTTAGTGATGTCTGACTACTGTTGTTTTGAACACAATTGTATTTTATGTGATAGACCAACACAAAGTGGCACATAATTGTGAACTGGAAGGAAAATGATAAATGGTTTTCAACATTTATTACAAATAAATATCTGAAAAGTGTGGCGTGCATTTGTATTCAACCCCCGGAGTCAATACTTTGTAGAACCACCTTTCGCTGCAATTACAGCTGCAAGTCTTTTTGGGTATGTCTCTACCAGCTTTGCACATCTAGAGAGTGAAATGTTAAACTCATTCTTCTTTGCAAGATAGCTCAAGCTCTGTCAGATTGGATGGAGAGCGTCTGTGAACAATTCAAGTCTTGTGATGTCTGACTGCTATTATTTTGAACACAACTATACATTTGGAGCAATGTCCTAATAACTTTAACCAAAAAAGCATATGAGCTACTACCAGAGTTTTCCTTTTCCAACTTGAAAGATGGCCACCCTGCACACCTTCCCAACCCATTGTGAAAGAGTGCAGGTTAGCACACAAAAAGGTTGTTGGCTGACTCCCTCCTCACAGGATTTGACTGACAGCAGCAGCAGCCTATGCCTCATGCTGCTTTCAGAGTCTCCTGTAAGACTAGGTAGAGGGGAGCACTGGATCTAGAGAAGCCTCGAGGAAAATTCTACAACAAAGGAGATCTGAAAACAGCAAGTGCCCTGGACCAGCTTTGAATATTTCAAGTTGGTTAATAATGCTATACTGTGTAACACCAAGAGCTTGTTCTAAATTATAGGAGTAAAAGTTGATATCTCGTTTTTGCTCCCCTGACTACAAATGACTGTTGTCTGCCTGCCTCTGCTAGCATTTGTGAGTGTCATACTTTACTTCTGAAATATTGAAATTGAAAGTATTTACTTGTTTTAAACGAACATTAAATAAACTGTAAAGCCTCTTTTTTCATTAACATAAAAAAGATGTTATATTTTGGTCTTTTACCTCATCTTCAGGAGACCCCTTCTGGTGTTCTCCACCCCCTTATGAGTTCTACCATAGCAAGCTGAGTGCTATGGAGGCATCCGTGTGGAAGCGCTCTCAAGCCAGGCTGTGTGTATTCATAGACCTACAAAGTGTGGCTCAGCCACACCACCCCACTCCCTCCTCACAGGATTTGACTGACAGCAGCAGCAGCCTATGCCTCATGCTGCTTTCAGAGTCTCCTGTGAGACTAGGTAGAGGGGAGCACTGGATCAAGAGAAAGACAGGTAAGTATTTAGGGACAGGCAAGGGGGGAAACTAGTATTGGACTGTTTTGTTTACTATATTCATGAAAGCTCGAAAAAGCATTCTTGAAGTCGTTAATGCAGCACTGGTAAAGGTGGGACACATGGGGCCCTGGAGAGGCAAGAAGTTTTCATCTTGATATTTTTGTTCCCTGACAGGGTTGCTCTAAAGTTAATTTCAGCTCCAGTATGGGGATTTTAAACACAGACACTACTAGGAGTGCTGTATATCATTTTAAACAAGCTGCTTTAATCAAGCTACTAGCAGGCTTTCAACAAGTTCCGCTAAAACTTATCAAAGCCTACTGAAGCTCAAAAGGCCTGGGCTGGAAATCACTGAAATCTTGACTGTACAGTTAAACAAACTGTATCATGTATAACCAATTAAAAGTGGACCTGTACTCAAGTGTTAATTAATAATGATCGTAGGAAAAACCACTCCAAGACTTCTTTTGGTGCTTCTGAAATAAACTAAAGCCTATATCTTTGGTTGCGTGATTTCTGCCAAAGGGGAGAATTTGCCGATCTGAGTGCTACTCCGTGGTTGAAACAAATATCACATGACCAACTGCCTGGGTCTTTGGCTATGTAGAAACTGTAAGAAACCGTAAGAAACCTATGAAATATAAGAATTTCAGCCCTTACAATAAATTTCACTTGTGTAGCCTAGCAATACTGTTAGAACAGCTTACGTTAACATTTGTGTATAGATCTACTTTTCATGAAAATGAATGTTTGAAATAGCCTAAGATGTGGACAAATAAATGGATCTTTACATTTACATACCTGGTCCTGCAGTAGGAATATTTCCACATCCTTATAGGCTGCTGTATACTTATGTTTTATAACCAGCTCGCACCATCTGTGCCGAACCTGAAAAAAAGAAATATTGTTAAATTTACAAACATTTACATCAAGACAACTATGTTCTGTACAATAAAGTAAACCTGTTTTCAAAAAAATCTAAGTGGACATATAAGTGACCAGCATGGTGGATGGGAACAGAGCAGATAAATCAAAGCCATGAAAGGGGTCTGCTATACACAGGAGAGGTTGTTTTTCTTCCACCTTTTACAACTGTCACTGGAACAGTTTTCCCTCTCTATATCTGTTCCAGTGACAGCTCTAAAATTATAGATTGCCCTACATTTTTTCTTATTAACAGTGGTAAACAGAACAAAAAGTATGAGCACATCCTCCATACAGCGAAAACGATAACAATGAAACCCTTTTACAATAAACTGCTATGAGGGATTCATGGAAGCTACCACTGCTATCCTCTGCTTTTTAAAATGATATATGCTGGTTGCCATACAAACCCTCTGGTTTCAAAATATTAATAAGGGACCCGTGACTGGTTAGGATTTAGTTTAGTCTTTAAACAGACTAATAATCTGCACACAATTGTTATAGGTGAATGACTTTAAAGATATTAAATCCAGATGGCCAGTATAGTGGTCAAGCAACTAGCATTTTCAGAAGGGGTCAGCAATGGCAGCAACTATACTTCTACAAAATAAGGTTTACATTAACAGAATTACATAGAAATTACTACAAAATATCTCCAGCTTCTTTGTAATATGTACTTTGCCTTTAGCTATCCAATGCATATAATCATACATGCATATACTCTTAGGAGCCCTTGGTCTAAATATATATTTGGTTGGTTTTCTATTTGAAGAACAGCTAGAAAAAACTCTGAAAGGAGAGAACTAAAAGGGAAACTTGTAACTTGGCCATACTGTAGGGACCCTAAGGAGAACTTACTGACCCTTTCCTTCTATTCCTTGACTGCTTTAATCCACTGCCGAGCCAAAAGAAATGCCCGGTACTTCCAGGTATAGGAGAACACATAATAAGCCTGAGTGCTTTCTTTTGGCAAGGGGCATAGAAATTAAGAAAAATAAAGATATCTATACAATAGAGAAACAGCACAGCAGCCTTCTAATCGCATATCAGCAGCTGTGTTCTAACACAGCTGTTGGTATGAACAGGCCCTTACAAATTGTTTTCTTTAGGAAACAGTCACACCATGAGTAGAAAAGCCTTTAGCCAGCCAATATTTATTTTTATTATTATTATACAGGATTTATATAGCACCAACAGTTTGCTCAGCGCTTTACAAAATGAAGGTAGATATAACAGTTACAATACAATTTGGTACAAGAGGAAACAGAGGGCCCTGCTCATCAGAGCTTACAATCTAGGAGGAGGGGTTGAGTGATACAATAGGTAATAGCTGTGGGGGGATGAGCTGATGGAGGAAATAAAAGGCAGTTTACTAGGTAGAAGCAGGATAGACTTCTTTAAAGAGAACGGTTTTTAGGGATCATCTAAAGGTGGATAGATTAAGAGATATTCGGACAGATTGGGGTAGGGCATTTCATAGGATGGGAGAAGCTCGGGAGAAGTCCTGAAGGCGAGCATGGGAGGAAGTGACAAGGGAACTAGAGAGCAGAAGGTCTTGGGAGGATCGGATGATATGCTGCAGAAAGGGACCTTTGTTATCTGTGTGGAAGCAGTGGTCTCTTTACAGAAGACTGACACGTCCCCTGCTGAATCAGAGCTAATGTTTGTTAATCAATTGGTCTGACTCAGCAGGGGGTGTTTTGAAGTTCTGCAGAGAAACCACTGCTTTCACACAGAGAACAAGGGTCCTTCTCTACAGCATGCTGGTAAAATACAGACTTTTATAT
This sequence comes from Staurois parvus, assembly GCF_062004578.1. Taxonomy (NCBI): domain Eukaryota; kingdom Metazoa; phylum Chordata; class Amphibia; order Anura; family Ranidae; genus Staurois; species Staurois parvus. The sequence continues at coordinate 4,794,559 of NW_028319228.1, read as the reverse complement.
TTAGTTTGTAGCTGTTTTCTAAAGGAAGTCTTTAAATACTTTCTGTGTTGATACACTCATTTGGCTGATGTAAATTAAAAATTATGCTTTAAAAAATCTGTGAAACTTTGGTATCTCTCAAGATGAGTTTATAAATGGCAGCCATGGGCTTCTTTAAAGTGGTTGTAAAGGCTTGTGAACGGACACACACAGCAGTGGGAACGAGCCTGCTTGGGTGCCCCCATAGCACGCAGCTTGGTCTGGGGCACTAGGTAGGAGGGAGGGACCAGGAGTGTTGACGGGTGACCCAAGAAGAGGAGGATCGGAGCTGCTGTGTGCAGAACTACTGCACATAGTATATAAGTATGTTTGTTATTTTTAAACAAAAACAACAATCTGCCTTTAATATCACATGGAGTTAGGCTCTAAAATAAAACTATTATTATTATACAGAATAACTAATATATTGGAATAACTGATTTTTAAAGCAGGTGATTGCTATTAAAGGAAATCTACATGCTTCCTGCATCAGATAGCCATTATCCAAATTAGGGAAAACTATTTCAGTCTAGACATGAGCAGGGAAACAAGGACAAATCTCTGATAGGACTGCTGAATGAAAAGCAAAAGACCTATTGCACATAGAACCTGAAGGAAAGCTAGCTATCACACTGGTAGTGGTGCAGCAGTCCATTGTGCAGTGTTGTTTGTTCAGATAGATCTACATGGACAGGTCACTAGAAAAAAAATCTTTTCTGCCATAGCATTACAAAAGTTAAGTGTAATTATTAAAGGAATAGAACAAGTTCACTTTACAAAGTGTATTTTTACATAGCTTAAAGATGAGGTGAAGCTAAGCAAAGTGTTACTTTGCAAAGAAAATGCAATCATGCACAAGAAAAATAAAATAAAAACAAATAAATAAACTGGTATTTTGCTCACAAATTATTTGCTGACTGAAGCCAGGTTAAAAAAATATCATCATTCACTAAGCTAAATACATTTTCACTTTACAAAGCAAATATACATTGCTGTTTTAATAATGCATCTGAAAATGTCTTAAAGCAGTATTAAACCCAAAAACAAATATGTAATATAATGCAGCTTACCAATTTTGAGATGTGGTAGCTGCATTAGTTTTCTTTTTCTTCTTTTTTTTTGTTTTAGATATTTTCCCTTTATTTTTCAACTAAGCCTAATACAAGAAAACAAATGCAGCCACCACACTTAAAGTGTTTATAAAGGCAAAAGGTTTTTTTGTGTTATCTCAATGCATTCTCTGCATTAAGATAAAAAAAAAGCCTTTCAAAAGCTGCCATTAAACAACTACCTTATCCCAATCTTGATCCAGCACTGTGCCCATTTGCAGCAGCTCTTTCCTCCTCTGTCTCTTCACAGGACACAGAAGCAGCAGCATTTAGCCTACATGAGTACCCCCATAGCAAGTGGCTTGCTAAGGGGGCGCTCAGAGAAGAGGAGGATCCAAGATCGTCAACGGGGGACCCAGGAAGAATAGGTTTGGGTCCACGCTGTGCAAAACCATTGCACAGAGCAGGTAAGTATAACATGTTTATTATTTTCAGGGAAAAAAATAAACTTTACAACCACATTAAGTAGTGGCAAGCTATGATCTATTACATTTTTATTTTGGAGTTAAAACAGCAATGCAATCCATAGATATGCAGGAGGCCCTTGGGATTTAACCGCTGTGGGCTGAATGTTTTGGTTACAATGTAAGGTAAATTTAAGGAATAAAAAAGGAAGCACTGAACAAAATAACTATTCAAAATATTAAATGTGGGGGTGAATCTGATATGCAAGTGGGTTATGTAACAACTGTCCACACATGAAATACTGGGGTTTATTACTAAAGCTGGTTCCCTCAGAATCTCGTGTACTCGTGCACAGAAACCAATCAGCTTTCCAGTTTTATTGCTAAAGCCTAATTGAACAAGCTGAGCTTAGAAGCTGATTGGCTACCATGCACAGCTGCACCAGATTCTGAGTGAACCAGCTTTAGTAAATAAACCCCACTGTGTGGATAGCTGGAAGAATGGTGTCTAAGCAGCATGGAGGCAGTCCTGGAGAATAATGACTCACAGTCAAAGACAATGTATGAAACAATAATACACAATTTCTGTTTGTCTAGATTTATATCTGTATTCTATATACAGGTGTGCTCAAAAGTTGAAATTTTGGCATCTATTTGAAACTGTGACTGATCCTGCCAAAACCCTGTCTTTTATTTAAATTAAAACTATAGGCAAAGCTTTTTTTTTCATTTTGGATAAAGTAAGGGAGGGGTATAACCCCTGTAAGTTTCTTTTTTATGTGTCCCATTGGGGTTATTTACCTTCAATTCCTGAGTCCAGAGCCAAAACAGGATGTGAGAACATCTCTGCAAATTAGGGGAATTCTTTGGGGACCCCCAGGTCTCCAGAACTAGTGTCCCCAATAGAAAATTCCCCTCTATTACTTTTCTGGGGATAAACAATAAACAGGACAAATAGAGAGGGTGAATCTCCCTAATAGATGCAAGACAGCAACAGAAACCTAAACCCTCTCTAATCTGTCCAAAACAATAAAAAAAGTTTGGCCTTAAGTTATACTTTACGGATAGTGATCATATGAAACCATTTGTTATCACATAGTTGTCTGGCTCCTTTTTATATCATAATAATAACAGAAATCACCCTAATAGCCTGATCAAATATTTACATACCCCGGAATGTTTGGCCTTGGTACAGACACATAAGGTGACACACACGTAATTAAAGGTTAATGTCCCACATCTGTGGCTTTTTAAACTGCAATTAGTGTCTGTGTATATATAGTCACTGAGTTTGTTAGCTCTTACGTGGATGTACTGAGCAGACTAGATTCTGAGCCATGGGAAGCAGAAAAGAAATGTCAAAAGACCTGCATAACAAGGTAATAGAACTATCAAGATGGTATAGAATATAAAAAATTATCCATAGCCTTGAAATTGCCAGTCAGTATTGTTCAATCACTTATTAAGGTAGAAATACAGCCTACTACTCTGGAAACAGATGGCGTGGTTGTTTAACCACTAGCCTACAGGGCACTTATACCCCCTTCCTGCCCAGGCCAATTTCCAGCTTTCAGCACTGTCACACTTTCAATAACAATTGTGCAGTCATGCAACACTGTACCCATATGAAATTTTTATCATTTTTTTGTGACAGATAGAGCTTTATTTTGGTGGTATTTAATCACCTCTGGGTTTTCATTTTTTCTTAAACAAACCAAAAACCACTGAAAATTTTGAAGAAAAAAAAAGTTTTTTCTTAGTTTTTGTTATAAAATTTTGTAAATAAGTGATTTTTCTCCTTCACTGATGTGCGCTAATGAGGCTGTAGTGATGGGCACTGATAGGCTGCACTGATGGACACTGATAGGTGGCACTGATGAGGAGGCACTGGTAGGTGGCACTGATGGGCATTGACAGGCATCACTGATGGGCACTGAAAGCCAGCACTCATATATGGCACTGATAGGCGGCACTGACTGGCACTGTTAGGTGGCACTAACTGGCACAGTTAGGCGGCACTGATAGGCAGTACTGATAGGCACTGATACTGATGCACACAGATAGGCGGCACTGAGTGGCACTGATTGGTAGCACCGATAGGTGGCACTGACTGGCATTGATGGGTGACACTGAAAGGCAGCTCAGATGGGCACTGATATGTGGCATTGATGTGCACTGGTAGGCACTGATGGGCACTGGCAGGTGGCATTGATGAGCACTGTCAGCTGGCACTGATGGACACTGACAGGCGGCACTGCTGGGGCTACACAGATCATCAGGGTACACTGATCATCAGTGCTCTGATGATCTGTGTACATGTCCCCTTCAAGGAATGCCGATTACCGGCTCTCCTCTCCTCACGAGCTTTATGCACCTCACTGGGGGTTTTTTTGTGGCATATTCTATAGTCAGGTTATTTGTGAATGGTGTCCTGTGAGTGTATAGACTGTTGTCAACACAATCATAACAGGTTTGCTTAATCAGTACCAAAGTGTGTTTAGAATTATAGTGTCCTTTTCCTTTTCTACATAGGTAAAATATAAAGACAAACAGTAGTTTCCAGTTAGGAAGATGTACTGAAAAGAATGAAAATGCACAAGAACAGGCAAAATTCTTGTAGATATTATACTTGTTAGTAAATTATTTTCTAGCACAATTCCGAATGTTTGGTTTTCACCTGTAGTTCAAAAATGGCTTCTATTCATTTGCAACCTTTCTAAAGAGAAACACCAAACAAAGTAGAGTATATTACACACCTAGATGCCAAGCTGTAAATCCTTAAACTTGAAACATTAAACAATTCTGCCATGACATGGCATTTTCTAAATTCTAGACATGATTATGGATGTAGGAAAAGGCTGATTCAGTGTGTTAGCCAATGTGCTATGTTTAAAGTGAATAGTGCAAGCCATTAATCTTGCATAAAGCACTGCAGAGACAGTTGTGAAGGATAAACAAGATTAAGTAAGCATCTCATACAAACAGAATGTCAACATCCAAGCTATTTCTTTAACATATACCGGCTGCTTAGCCCTGTTCTTTCATTTATCATGACTGAATCTAAGGCCATCTTTTCATGTACCTGTATTTGATTAGAGATGCATAGTAGAGTTATGAAGACAGCTATCAGCAGCTCCATATTAACAGAAGTAAGCTATGTGACTCATGAAGCTCAGCTGACATCCTAATTAAAATGATTGATGAGTGATGAAAGGACAGAAATGGTTTGGTGCATTATTTTCTATTTTCTCTATTTTTTAATGATTTCTAAGCTTTAGAAAATCAAGTCAATAGGGTTAAAAGCAGTTAATTACTTCTAATAGAGTCCTTGCCACATCCCCATTAAATAGGCAACTAAATGCTAACCCAACTTAGCTTTGCTCCTATACTGTTGGTCGAGGCCACAATAACAAAGAACGGCAAAGCCATCAGGAAAATCTCCTACTGTTTGCAGGCCTGAAGAGTTAAATATTTTAGCTTTCTTGCACATGTAAGAATACGGAGTACCTTTAGCGGCAGTTTCTGAATTAACATTCAAACACTCAAAGTACAGTATGATTCCCCCACAAGAGTAAATGTGGCAAATACACCTTTGTAAATAAAATGTCTGGTTCCCTTGCAAAATGCCTTCTCCCCCAGAAACAACTGATAATTAGAGGATTTTAGCGGTTTGTGAAAGCATGCACTGCCGCTGCTATAAAGATGCTCACCCTTCCACTCTGCCAGCTGACCTGAAGAGGAGCCAGGCCACTGCTCCCTCCCACCTTCCCTTATTGCTGTTTAATAGGTATGTCACCATGTTGTTTAGTGGGGGGTTAGTCATCCAGGCTAGTCTGGATGGACATGATTTTGATTTTCTGGATTTGATTATTTGGAGGCATAAGTGCCTTTAAGGTTATGCCTATATTTAATCTGGTTAATTTTGGATTGTTAAAATTTTGGGTTATCCCTTAAATAAACACCGTGCCCAGAGAAACTGACCATTAAACTTAAAACTTGTGTCTCTTGCATCTTTGTGCTATCCCATGCACTATGCAGTTTAGTATTTTTAAAAAGATTGTGTACCTTTAAATTTGGAGGCCTAATTTGGAGACCTGAAGGCCCACTGCAGTTTACCTGGATAAAAAATATAGTAGCGAGTGAGATCCCTGCTGTCCCTGCCCGTTATCCTGCACTGTGCACAAGCAAGACTTGGTGGCACAACACGTAAAAATATTAAGCTGATTTACTAAAGAGACAACATATACAAAAAACGATGGACAAATGAGGGCAAATGATGTCACAGAAAGTAACTTTTAAGGCCCCTTGCACGCTGGGTGTGTGCCCAGCTCTTCTATATGTCTTTGTTCTGGCAGCATCAAAAATGAACCATTTCGGCAAATGCATTTAGGCGATCATTCACTTCACCAGTGGGCAGTTTTTAAAAACATGTTCTGCTCCTGAACGCACTGGCTCTGGAGTTTTCTGCTTCTAAAAACCTGTGTGCATGGATACATAGGCTAACCTGGAGGGGCATTCTTAGGCAGAAAAAAAAATCACATGTCCTTAAAAGTGGCGTTTCTGATGCCCAGCGTGCATCAGGCCTAAATGTCCAGGAAAACAGCTAAAAACACAGTGCTTTTGACAACAGTTTGGGACACTGCAAAGAGTGTTCAGAATTCATTGCAGGAGTATTTGACCAGCATTGGCCTGCTTATGTCCTGCTTCCAACTGCTTTTCATTTTTCATAACCTTGTATTGGTAGAGAAGCAAATATAAGTCTCTCGATACTGGCCCTATAATAGTTTTTGGTAAATAGTTTTTGCCCTATAAAAACTTTTTGGAATATTTACACTTTTTTAAAACTGATTTTTCATTACTTATATAAAGTGGGATGTATAGTATAAAATATTACATTTTAGTGATAAAGGTTTTTTTTACAGATATGATGACATTACAATTCATATTTACATGACTAAAACAATAAAAATATTTTTAGGTGATTCAGTACTTTGTCCCAAACATAAAGAAAATATGTGCAAATTGCTATTCTGTCCATTGAAGAAAGTCCTAGTTTTCATCTTCCATTGGATTTATAAGTTACTTATCAGCCCAAGACCCAGTTAATATACTTGTATAACATCAGCACAATATCACAGAAATTCAATGCAGGCCTCTTCAGTATTTGCTGGTTACGTAGAGTTATGTGCTTGAAGGACTAAGTGAATAATGGCCGCTACAGGCAAAATGTCTGTATGGAACTGATCCTAGTCATTCAGTAGTCTGTCTTTATTTTCACATTCATGAACTTTATGACAAGTAAGATAGTCCTACTCTGCTTTAGCAGGGAAAAACTTTCCGTCTGTAGATGTCAACATCTATGTACTGCAATACACAATAATATAAAAGCATCTAGCATGTATAAAATCCATTCCATGTACTCCCCTTCCCCTCAAGCATTTACATTTTAAATTCAGAGCACTCAAGAGCCATATTGAAAATTCAGAAGTAAAAAAAAGTTGAATAAAACAAGATCGCAAGAAATCTCCCTATGTTTTTTATTAGAGGAGTTTTCATTACAGGAGCGCCTTTGCGTATAAAATGGTGAATGCCATAATCTCTGAAAAAGCACAGGAAATGAAAGCACTATTACAACATACATTCGATTTTCTTATCCTTCCAAAATGCAGAAGAGCCATAAAGCAGTCATGTAGTAAGATGAGTGGTATTATTATATGAGTAAAGACCTATCCTTTTCAGAGATGGGAAGGAAAAGATTTGTTTAGAAATCGTTTTTCCATCTGGAGTATGTAAGCAGTAGTCCTGCTACCACATATACTTCCAGCATTAGAATGACTGCTGAGTAATACTCCATATCAGTCTGCCCTGTGCAGTGATACAGACAGAAAAATGCTGATCGACAGTCTGATATTCCTGGTATGGTGGAGACGAAAAGGGAGAGGGGGTAGCTGCCAAAGTTTATCAGTAGCTTGTACCAGTCTTATGACATTCTATTAATAACATAACAACAATGCATTCTTATGAGGAATTTTGTCTGCTAGCAACATACAACCCAGACTAGCAAAGGAAAAAATACCTATCCTAGTCTATGCTGCAAAATGGGCCAGTAAGTGAAACAGCGTTGACCAACAAAATTCTAAACCTACAAGTCTGGCGCTAAATATATTTGCTTTTAGCTGTCATGCACACAGAGATTAAAAAATGCCCCTTATCCACTTGCCCTCCAGAGAATTTACCCCCCTTCCTAACCAGGCCATTTTTTTGCATTATGGCGCTGCGTTACTTTAACAATTTTCATTCAATGCTACACCCAAATGAAATTTAAGTCCTTTTTCGTCCCGCGAATATAGCTTTCTTTCGGTGGTATTTGATCATCTGTGCAGCTTTTATTTTTTGTGCTATAGAAAAAAAAAAAGACTGCCAATTTGGAGAAAACAATATCTTACATTAAACATGTCCAGTAAAAAATTTTTTACAAATCAAATTTCGTCATAAATTTAGGCCAAAATGTATTCTGCTACATGTCTTTGCTAAAAAAAATCCCAATACGTGTAAATTAATTGGTTTACGTGAACGTTATAGTGTTTACAAATGGCCGTATATAAACTAGGATTTTTTTTTTACTAGTATTGTCGGTGAACAGTGACTTATAGCATGACTGTGGGACTGCGGCGGGCGATCTAACACCGGGGGGAACTGACTTGGTGTCACTGCCATTCCCAGTGACAACAATACAGTGATTAGTGCTAATAAAAAGCACTGACACTGTACTAATGGCACTGGGCAGGAAGGGGTTAACATATGGGTGGATCAAAGGGTTAACTGTGTGCTGTTTTACTGTAAGTTGTGAGTGTGCTTTCTATTGTAAGCACACTGCTTTGTATGGCTCTGCTATGCAAAGCCATACAAAGCAGTGTGCAGGAGCTGACAGGGGAGAGAACTGTATTGTTTACATACAGTTCTCTCCCCCCATCGGTAATGCTCGGTGATCACCAGGTGCCGGCGAGTAATCACTGGCCGGCGGGACCTAGTGACTGACAGCCGAGGCTGCGAATAGCAGCATTGCGGGATGCGTGCCCCCTACCTGGAAATGCTAAATCCCATATATATATAGATCTGCTATAGGGCAGCGGAAAAGCGGTTGTACAGTCATTCAGCAGTTGTTTTTTTCATGAATGTAAAAGACCTCGGATAGCTATGTGGCCATGCACACATACTGTAGGAGTTTACAGAGATATTTGAAGTGTTTACTGGCAGAAAAAAAATGCACCAAAGGCACGTTCTGAGGGAAGCTTTTGAGCAGAAAAAGAACACACATGAACACACGAGTATGCGCGCAAATGTATCCCAATGGCTAGAATAAATTCATATTATGGACAGTAGAATGCATATATATTGAAACATTAGATGCATTTTTCTGCCAAATGCTTGCAGAAAAAAATGCTGCTTATTTCTCCAAGCCTGTGTGCATGAGGCCTTAAAGCAGAACTCTGGGCAAAAACATATCTACATGTCCTTGTTGCTGATTCCCTTCCTTCACTGAATCTATCATCTATCTTCTGGTTCACTCAGTAGTTGCTCTGAAATAGCCTATTCATTTTCAAATCAAATTCTCTTTGGTTTCTTGTTTGTAAGACTGGTAATTTCTATGCCTCCTATTTCCCCAGCCTTGGCACATCCCTTCTGTAGTTCTTTCTCCAGGAAGCAGGGATGTAATTCAGCCCCACATGCAGTGGTGGGCAGACAGAGACTCTCAGCCACATTCAACATGCACCCACCCACTACAATTCCCTGTGGTTGATGGGAACAGTAGAAGAGGGGATATGATGTAATCCCTGCTTTTACAACCCCTCCTTGGCAGAGCAGATGCTGTTACCTTTTGAATTACAGAGATGAGGTCATGAAAATTCAATTAGACTTTCTCCTAAATGGTAAGGATTTTTTTTAATAACGGTTTAGTGTTTTGTGTAGGGGGGTGTACAAAGGGGTGGGTTTTTTTGCCTAACCCGAAGTTCCTCTTTAAAATAATGTATCTACTTCTGCTTCAACAGAAAACTTAAAACTTAAAAAAGCTAAATAAATTCTTCAAGTCCAATCATTAAAATTAAGAAGTAAACAATGATCTCACATTGTTACCAAACGCTGATCTCCTGGCCTAAGAAAAATACCAACTATTTGTTCCATAAGTGCAAAACAAAAATCTTTGGATCCTGTGCAAAATTCAGTAAGGTCCTGTGTTTCTGTGGAATCAGTCGTGCTGCACTAAAATCTCAAACAGTGTTATTAGAACTGCCCAGTTCTACTCTGTGAACTACAGAACACCTCTCACTATGTTATGTAACTGAGGAGAGGAAAAGGGGTCTTGTAATTATTATTATTATACAGGATTTATATAGAACCAACAGTTTGCTCAGTGCTATACATTATAAAGGGAGACAGTACATGAGACAGTACAGTAACAATACAATTCAATACACGAGGGGTTCGAGGGCCCTGCTCCTTGGAGCCAATCACCAAGGCTGAGCATGCCGCATGATGGACTTCCCAAGCCCTATGCAAATATCAACATTGAGGAAAGTAGTATGTACATAAGATTTTTCGGTAGCTACTGTCGTGGATCAGGCTGTCAAGTGATGCTGTGCAATTAAGAGCAGACACCCAAAAGTATTTGCCATGAAGCTTCAGCATTAATTTGCTTAAGGCAGCCATACATGGATCAAAAATTGACCGGCTCATCAGGGAGTGGCTGAATTTCGATCCATGTATGGGCAGGCTGGTTGTACATAAGTCAATCTCTTGATCAACTTCTGGCCAAAATGCCTTTCCTGAACAATTAGTACTGCTGGCTATAGCCAGCAACAGTGATCAATGTTTCTGATGGCAGGGAAGTCTCCCAGCCACCAAATACAATAGCACAGCGAGTGATTCTTCCATCCACATTTATTTATTTATTTCAGGTACTTATATAGTGCTGTCAATTTATGCAGCGCTTTACATATATATTGTACATTCACATCAGTCCCTAACCCTCAAGGGGCGTACAATCTAAGGTCCCTAACTTACATTCATACACATATTAGGGCCAATTTAGACAAGATCCAATTAACCTACCAGCATGTCTTTGGAGTGTGGGAGGAAACCCACGCAAGCATAGGGAGAACATGCAAGCTCCATGCAGGAGGCGCCATGGTCGGAAATCAAACCCATGACCCATTTACTGCAAGGCAGACGTGCTAACCACTAAGCCACTGTGCAGCCACATTGAGGAATTGGGTCATTTTTTTTTCAGTCGAACCATTGCTTGAATGAAAAAATGATTAATGTATGACCTTCCTTATTTAGTTCTCAGCACCGGGCTGCTTTAAACTCCACCTAAAAATCGATATGGTTTACTATAAACTCAAATATAAACACAATTACAGTAAAAGGTCTATCCCCTCCTAGCCTCACATGCAACCCTTGAATCTAGCAGTTTTCACATGTTACAAGTACTTAATTGGAGAAAAGTAGACTATTAGCTGAACATTCCCAAAGCATTCAGGGGTACGTGAAATATCTCACATAAGTTGTAAGCAAAAAACAACAAAAAAAAACTAGGGGTGCAATTCACAAAGCTTTAACATAAGCATAAGTGTCTTTAAGCCACGTAACTAATTTTCAGATCTCGATGGACCATAAAATTTATGTCACTTTTTAGACAATAAGGATCCTTATCCTGAGCAGCAATTCCTGAGACCCGTTTGTCTTTTATTTATCCTACCTCACGCAATAAAGTTATTTTTCCTTTGTAGCATGTTTACGCTGATTTGTGATAGGCAGTAAGTGTCCATTGCATGTGTAAAAAAATGCAATAAATACTTTTGGCTTCAAATAAAAAATCCAGCATCATTGAGAAGAACAGACAAACACATCTAGGCAAAGAAACCATCAATAAACTTCACTGAAATCAGACATACCCACGTCTCTGCATGAAAAGTCCTGAGGCAACCTGCTGTAAACTTGTAGTGTACCAGTTTCCCCTTAGGGTTCCTCAGGGAGGCCCAGGGAACATGCAGTCAGTTAGAAGGAGAGATTACTGGCAGGTAACAGGTTAAGTCGAACAACCAGCTATAAAAGCCAATGTGATATGGCCTTCTTCTATGCTTTAGACCTACTGGTTACATCATACATAATTCCTGCACTGTTATCAGACAGTGCACTGCTACTGAGCGGATGTATGTTGCTGAAATGAGGCCTTCAGTTAACGTAAGCTATTTCCTCCATCCCGCACTTGATGGGCTGTCAAGAAGTGATGACTGTCCCCTCCACCAGCAGCTGGAAGATTTATTCAAGTAAACATTAAGCTGGCAGCTTTCACCTCAGAAATGTAGAACCTTGTCCAATACTGGGAGGTATTGAACACCAGAATCCTTCCTATCTTGACTTAAAGTGTATGTAAACCCATAAAAAAAATGTATTAAAGTACAGCTCAACAATTCTTAGTTGTGGTGGTTGCATTAGTTTTTTTTTTTTCTTTCTAACTGTTTTTCCTTTATTTTCACCTGGCGATCTGGCCAGTAAGTCTGTTATTTTTCAACTTCCTTTAACAGACCAAACTGTCCAAGCAAAGTAGCAGTTGGAGCACTGAGACAAACCATTTACCACTGACAAGGGTGCTTACAAATGGTCAGCTTTTATTTATTTCTATTAAACCTTTTTCCCAAAAGGAAAAAAGTTCAGCTTCAATTCTTTAGGCCATCTAAATCTGCTAGTCTAAAGGTGGCCATAGATGGATCAAAATTTGTCTGGTTCAACAGAGACCAGCTGAATTCCAATCCAAGTGTGGTCACTGCAGTTGATCAAAAGTTGATCCATGAATGAACTTCTGTTCAACTGCCCTTTAGGATAAAAACAGTTTGATCAGTGCTTATCTGTATATTCTAAAATGGGGGAGTCCCCTGCTGTCAGAATACAACAGCGCAGCGTGGAAGATTTCCCCATCCAACTCAAATGTGTGGATGGGGGAACTGGTTCAGTCCACTGTCTGAAAGAAAAAAATGAACCATGTATGGCCAGATTAACACTACCCTCTCCACATTCTGACAAAACTGCTCTCCAAAGGTGTCTGATTTACTACTTCATCCAGCATGCAGAAACCCTAAGACAGGAAATATGTTACTAGTAGGGTCACCAGATAAAATAAGGAAAAAAACTTGAAAAAGAAAAACTAATGCAGCCATCACATCTAAGGATTAGTAAACTGCAATATCTTACATTTTTGTTTTGGGATTTAATACCACTTTCACATGTATGTAAGCCCCAACAATAAAGCTCTCTTATTTGCGGCCCTTTCATCTGCTAAATATACCATTGGAAGTGTTTGTTATATCTGTTCAATAAATGCACAAAAATACCCAATGAGTCTTCCAGAAATCCACAGAGCTCATAACGTACAGTACTCTCTGCTGTACTGAAATTTCAAGCACTGTCACCCCTGCTCAGTTTACTTCTGTGAGCTACAGAACACCTCACCCCTATGTTATGGGTGCAAGAAGAAGGGGAGTATTCAGTTTAGTCTGAATAATTAGATTGACAGTGCTGCTTCTTAATACAACCCCCCCAAATAAAAATATCACATCTAAGCTGCACTATATTATATTTTAGCAATTGTGACTCAAGTTTCACATTTTACATTTTTAGCAGGCATAATTCCCAATTAACCTTCACCCAAATAAAAACTACTCATTACTGTATATATAATGCCACATGGATGATCTACTATATATACTACACTCTTGTACATGTTTTATGCCAGATGATGGTCTCATATCTCCCAACTGTTCCTCATTTGGAATGACTGTCCCTTGTTCTTCGTGCAACCTGATCTCATCTGATGTATACAGCTCTATACAAAATGTACCTTTTTATCACCGAAAGTGTTATTTTTTAAGGCAGGTACTAATATAGCGCAGTCAATATACGCAGCACCTTACATGTGTGTGTGTGTGTATATATATATATATATATATATATATATATATATATATATATATATATATAGTACATTCACATCAGTCCCTAACCCTCAAGGAGCTATCTAAGGTCCCAAACTCCCCTTTATACATACTAGGGCCAATTTAGACAGGAACCAATTAACCTTCCAGCATGGCTTTTTGGATGATGCACTAGACCTTTTATCTAACCTCTATATTACTGCATTTGTTATTTTCAACAGCCAATATGCAGTAAAGGAAAACTAGAGTTAAAAAAGTAGCCAATCCAAAGATTTGATCTCTGGATCAGTGCACTGAACATGATTGTCGCTAATGGATGTTTTATATTTTCTGTATCCAGTTGCTAACCTGACTCTTGCCTTTGTATCCAGGAATTTACTTATTGTCTGTCATAGATACTGAATTATGTTAATAAATTTAAATTTGTAATAAAAAAAAGTATCCAATCATGTTCTACATATTAGATCTTTGTGGTCTATATTTATACCTAGGGCCGTGATAGGGACATGTCCTTTGCCTACATACTGTGTTCTAAATGGTGTTCCTCTTTATCATTTCAAAAGGTTTACAGTATGTGAACTTCTCATGTTATTAGGTATATTTGTGAGTATTGGTATCTACCTAGCCAAGCAACTCCTTACAGATAAGTAAAAAGAGCAAAATAGAGGGAACTATACGGCTGGGAAACAAGTTGTGTCTATTCAGATAGCAGTTTTATGTACAGCTATTTGTAGGGGACAGGTTGGCAGAAAGACAGAAATCTGTATAAGAAATTTTATCTGAAAAACAAAAATACTCAGTCTCGCCGCCTTTATTTTTCTAGAACTTTCCCTTCGTATAATTTAGTTCTGCCAACAGCCCAGCATATAAAAACCTATTGAGCTGCCAAAATATTTAATGCATTAACATGCCAGACAGCGTGACAGGATACATATCAGTGTTTCCAGCTACTCGTGATTCTCCATCACTACAGTCACAATAATTTAAAAACATGCAGAGAATCATCTGCCACAGTATTACTGCATACTAAGGCTGGCAGTCTACTATACTGTTTATTTTAAAGTCCACTAATGCAGCCCTACATATTAGTCCAAACCTTGGACCCATGATATAGTCTGCAGACAATGAAGTCATTTGTCTGCGGTAAATATTAACCTCTCCCATGACAGAGTGTAGGACCTTGTCTATCGGCATACAGTGAGAAACATGTTCTATAAGGGTGCTGTTCAATGAAAGAATTGAGTTAGACAATCTTAGCAAATCTTGTCATCTTCTGAATGAAAATTAAACCAAGAAATGCTTGTGCCACCTGTCATGGCAGAACTAGCCAGTCTACGTATATTTTGTCATCTCTCCCCACCCAGACCTGATTTCATGCTGCATTCATTCTCAACTTCTGAAATGCATTTAAATGATGTGTACTGAATGACATTGAGAATCTTGATTTTAGAAGTCATGTCTTTGAAATTGGTCCCCGGAGCTTATTACTTTGACATTACTGGATTTCAATAGCTAATAATAAGAGGTTTAACATAATACAGCTGGAAAGAAAACTTTTCAGTGATCAGCTATATCCTGCAACAGTCAAACATTACATGTAAATTATTCTTTAAATACATGTGGATTTCCTTAGAGATTTTTTTTATTTATGCTAAGAGTGATTTTTTTTGTAACCTTACTTATCTAAACCATGAAACTTGAACCTACACTGGTCATCATCCATAAACGTTCTTAAGAAGGCAAGAAAAATACTAGATACATTTACACACTTGGGGATGGCCGATAAGCCTCTGGGTGCTGGCCAGGTGGGGATCAGCAATGACACCAATTCCAAAGCGTTCATGTGATGGTGACATTAGTATAAAAAATTCATATGGATCACTTTAGAAAGACCTGCCATTCATTTAAGTTATAACAGCTCCTGTCTTTGCAATATCAGATTGCCCAGGTTTTTTGTCATGCAAGATACAATTTTATGTCAAGTGCTTGGAGTAAATAGGCTATCCATTGGTAAATGGATAAACCATTAGTAAAAGTGTCTATGTTATGACATGTTGGTGAAAGCCTATGAATGACTCTATCTTGAATCCATCATAATAAGCAGGATATGTTGTGTACAGCCAGCCATAGATGGATTGAAATTCAGCCGGTTCAGCTGGCTGGTTGTACAGAAGCTGATCTCTTGACTTTTATACAACCAGCCTGTTGTTGTTTTTCACCCAATCAGTGCCGCCGCCTATAGCTGAGAACATTATTATTATTATTATACAGTATTTATAAAGCGCCAATAGTTCGCTCAGCGCTGTACATTACAGAGGGGGACAGAACATGTGACAGAACAATACCAATACAATGCAAAACATGAGGGGATTGAGGGCCCTGCTCTTTCGAGCTTACAATCTAGGAGGGAGGGGATGGTGGCACAGGAGGAGATAGCTGTGGGGGATGGAGTGGTAGGAAGAGTGGAGGAGGTCGGCAAGTTAGCAGGGGGTGGGGTAGGCTTCCCTGAAGAGATGGGTTTTCAGGGTGCGCCTAAAGGAGAGGAGAGTAGGTGATAATCTGATGGGTTGGGGCAGGGAGTTCCAGAGGATGGGTGACACCCTGGAGAAGTCCTGGAGGCGGGCATGGGAGGAGGAGACCAGGGAACTAGAGAGAAGGAGGTCTTGTGAGGAGCGGAGTGTGCGTGCTGGGCGGTACTTGGATATTAGGTCAGTGATGTAGTTCGGGGCAGTATGGTGGACGGCTTTGTACGTCAGCGTTAGGATTTTGAATTTGATCCGTTGTGCAATCGGAAGCCAGTGGAGGGATTGGCAGAGGGGGGTGGCGGAGACGGAGCGGTTGATCATTATATCTCTCCCTTATAAGGCTCCCCACCAGCAGAAAACAATAGCGCCGTGGGAGTGATTGCCCATCCACACAGAATGTGTGGATGGGTTGTGCATATTTTTTTTTCCATTCAACTTGCTGGTTGAACAAATAAATGTATAATGGATGACCTGCCTAAATTCTCAGTCTTGCCCAGAATTTCAACTTGAGCTTGATAAATCCCTATTCAAGTCACCAACCAGGTCAGCCTAAAGCCTAGTACACAGGATCAGAAAATCATGTGAAAAATACCACTTTCAAAGCAATCGTATTATAAACTGATCATTAGTACACAGCTTTTGTCCGAAAATATTTTAAGGCACAAGCACAAACATTTTTCTCGGACAATACCAGTTAGTACGATTTTCGTTAAATCAGCACAGTTTTCGTTCGAAAATGCAATACAAATACATTACATCATTTCCGAATTTTCTTTCTGTCCTACAAGAATTTTCGGGACTTTAGTAACCTTTTCACTTTCGATATGAGACTAGATAGCAAAAATAAAAAAAGGACGATCATTTGTCATATTCTTATTGTGTGTACATAGTAACATCTAGGTCTGAATAGACTGCCACTACATTTAAAGGTGAACCTATTATATAAATTCACACTTCAAAAAAATCAACACAGGTTTAATCAGCATTACCGAATTCCTCCTGTTTTTCAGTGAAAAAAAATTGGCTGCCAAACTCTATTATGTACTCTAAAGCCTAGGCAGATGATTACAGGGTCTTTGGCTACCAAAATCATTGTGAGTGGTGCACATAACTGAACACTGCAACAAGTTTATGGTTTTTAGTCAGGGAGACCCTGCCAAGCAGACTGGTAGGGAGATAAAAAGATCCGGTACAACTACTAAGTACGAAGCAGAGCCTGGAAATGTAAAGAACTGTGTCATGGCTTCAGATCTTCCCGGAGAGTCGGGTGTGAGTGACGTAATACGAGCGACAGAGGTCAGAGGGACTGGAAGAGCAGAGTGAAGAGACAGGGCAGAATACAGAGGGGAAAGCCGCGTAGGGGAGGGGCTCTGACGTCACGACGTTGCATCGGAGAGGCTCGGCGATTCCAGCAGAGGCAGACAGAGAGGCAGAGAGCATTATCAGCTTCTACATATCTGTACCAGATAAGTGCCATAAACTGCTATATCACCGCTTCTGGCAGCAATAAACTACTTTCATATAAAAGGATAAGACACCATGGTCGTTCTTTTCTCCATTTGATTTACATACCCAACTCTGAGGAAAGGTGGATAAGAGGAGGAGGTGTCCCCAGGAGGGGAAATAGGAGATATTCACATATGTTCCAAAGGTCCATCCATGAGTGGCTATATACAGTATATGGAGTGAGAGGAGATAAAAAGAGGATCTGAGCAGACCTTCACTTCCATTTGGAATACCTTATATAGGAGCATCATCCCACCAGTCCTGGAAGGACAAAACGTTTATTTGCCTAAATTTATTTGGGCAAATATTAAGGTGAGCGCACACTGAGACCACACGGCACCTGGAAAGAGGGATTAAGGAGTTCACCTGCACATTGCACCAATTTATATATAAAAAAGACTTTTTAATTCATTTATGCACTATATGTATTATACTTGCACAATTAATTGTATTACCATTATTGGAGCACATATGGTATAATATAGCACTTTATTGGTTCAATTTAAATATTGATTTATATGTCACATCAATCACTTATTATTAATCATCATTATTTAATTTATTTATTTATTTATTTAGATGAGTGATACACAATATGTGATTAAATATTTATAGTAGGAGCATTATAAATATATATTAATACATAATTACAAACTACTATATAAACTGAAACAAAGTTTTTAAAAATAATTTTCTGTAGATTGCTAAAATCATTTTCATGAACACATTAATATTATACTATGCAACAGCTTCACTTTACAGCCCTCTTCCTTCCTCGCAGCACATGCTTGACTTTCCTTTGTTCTCCCACCACTTCGTTAAGCCGCCAAGAGAAAAAAAAAAGTCAAGACTGAGGACTCTTCCTGCCCTCAAGTGACAGCACTGGGCCAAGCAACAGTTTTGTCACATGGAGTGGGCACACGCTCCCCCCATATCCAGAATTATACATACCAAATGATTTGCCCTCTATGGGAAAAGCACAGGCATGCTTTAGGTTAAAACCTTTTTAGTCAACATAAACAGTTTGTAAAGCCTCCATGCACACATTACAATCTCTTCCTTTAGTCCTGTCTTTCTCAACCTTTTTACTCCAGAAAACCTTGAAAAAAATCTTCAAATCATAGGGAACCACTACTAAATACTATTATAATTTATTACTACATCATAATTTACATTATTTGCATGAGTTGTAGATATAATAATACAAATAATAATAATAATAATTAAAAGATTAAAAAATGTGGTCTACCTAGCGCATCTGTCCTTATGTCGCAACATTTTTTACATCTCGTCTGGTCTATAGAATAAAATTATTTTCATTAGGAAATAAAACTCACCATAATAATGACCAGACTAAAGTCACACACAATGTAAATTGTAATGTCACCTCATATTGGTTGTTGGTGGAGAAATTCTCCCTACAGACAGCTAAAAAAGACAGCAGGTGTCAGTGGTTACATCCTGATAGCACATGCTAAAGTGGTCCCGTGCTATGTCCATGTGCCGGGTCTGAAACTATGCAGGGGGGAGCTTCGCCACTACTCACTGAGCACCCCTAGCAACATCTAGAGATGTCCTGGTCGAGAAGGGTTGCTTAGGACAATCTGTCTTTCGCTTTATTTGTAAAATATGAGTTTTATTTGACCATACTTTCCATTATATACTCTGTAGATCGTATAATTAGATTGTAATGTGTGTTTTGAACATTATGCTAAAAAAGGCAATACATTTGTACTATGTTTAATACTTGTGGGCAATTGATAAATGACCACTACACACCCTAATGTTTTAAGGCGACTTTTATATACAAGTAGGAAAAGAGTAAAACATGTATGAATTATTCACTCTACTTTCTATGGTTACCAAAATATGGTATATAGGAATTTCTGCATTAAAGTGTTACTAAACCCAGGACCCTGCATTCACTATATCTGGTCTCCACAATACACAGAACATGGGAATGCAATTATTTTTAGTAAATATAAACTGCTAAATACCTTTTCTCATCAGCAGTTACAGCAGTCTTGTGACTTCTATCAATGTCCAGCAAAACGCTGGTTAAAGCTTGAAGGAGGAGTTTTCATTCTCTCCTATGACCCCTGACCCTCTGTCTGGACAGTGCTGATTGGACCTGTGCTGATCACATGCACTATGCCAAACAAATAAAAAACTCTCTAGCAATACGCACCAAACTGATCATGTGCAGCTAGTCTCCAAGCCTCTGTTCTACCAGGAGTTATATTGCGGACAGTAGAAGGGGAGGATCAGAGAAGACAGGATAAAACATCCTTTTTACACAATGTTGAGGATTAACCCCTTAGGTTCCACAGTGAGTATAACAAGCATGCTTTACTGCATATACAGACTGATTTTACTGTTGTGGGTTTAGTAACACTTTATCCACTTGCCTACAGGGCACTTATACCCCCTTCCTGCCCAGGTCAATTTCCAGCTTTCAGCGCTGTAACACTTTGAATGACAATTGCGCAGTCATGCAACACTGTACCCATATGACATTTTTATCATTTTTTTTGAGACAGATAGAGCTTTATTTTGGTGGTATTTAATCACCTCTGGGTTTTTTATTTTTTCTTAACCAAACCAAAAACCACTGAAAATTTTGAATAAAAAAAGTTTTTTCTTAGTTTTTGTAATAAAATTTTGTAAATAAGTGATTTTTCTCCTTCACTGATGTGCGCTAATTAGGTTGCAGTGATGGGCACTGATAGGCTGAACTGATGGACACTGATAGGTGGCACTGATGAGGAGGCACTGGTAGGTGGCACTGATGGGCATTGACAGGCATCACTGATGGGCACTGAAAGGCAGCACTTATATATGGCACTGATAGGCGGCACTGACAGGTGGCACTGATAGGCGGCACTGACTGGCACTGTTAGGCAGCACTGATAGGCAGCACTGACGGGCACTGATAGGCGGCACTGATGCACACTGATACGTGGCACTCACTGGCACTGTTAGGCAGCACTGATAGGTGGCATTAACTGGCACTGATGAGTGACACTGAAAGGCAGCTCAGATGGGCACTGGTATGTGGCATTGATGTGCACTGGTAGGCACTGATATGTGGCATTCATGTGGCACCGATGGGCACTGGCAGGTGGCACTGATGAGCACTGACAGCTGGCAATGATAGACACTGACAGATGGCACTGCTGTGGCTACACAGATCATCAGGACACACTGATCATCAGTGCCCTGATGATCAATGTACATGTCCCCTCCGAGGAATGCTGATTACCGTCTCTCCTCTCAAGCTGTCAGCATGACAGCTCGTGAGGAGAGAAATGCCGATAACCGGCATTTCCCTATTTACATGTGATCAGCTGTGATTGGACACAGCTGATCACATGACCGAGCCGACATCTTTGGCTCTTTCCGTCGATCGGTGATCCGCTGTGTCCTAGGGACACAGCACACCACCGATCGCTGCGCTGCGAGCTCCCAGAGCCGCGCATGCGCAGTTAGAATGGGAGGATGTCATATGACGTCCTCCCAGAACTAGAGAACCGCCTCGCGCCCGTCACTGTACTATATGGCGGGCGGGAGGCGCTTAAATACTGTCCTGGAGCAACAGAATTTACAAAAAGTATAATCAGAGGTCCTCAAACCTGTCCTCAGTCTAACAACAAATAGCTAAACTTTTGTCAGTAATGAATACACTTATCTGAGGTTACAAAAAATTAACTCTGGGTGGGATCGGAGAACAGGTTAGGAGAAACACTTTAACAAATAAATGAAAGTCAGGTCCTAAAACATTTGCAGATTCTTTTGTAATTCCTTTATTTTAACAAAGGTTAAACAGTTTACAGATATGGGTTCATCAGACACAGCAGAGTGCCATACATATATGAAAAAAAAAAAGCTGTGCCATGGATAGTAGCATTAACTGCTAAAGTAATACTGAGAAAATTCAATTCCAAAGAACAATATGTTACTGGAGTGTATTCTGAAAATATACAATGGAGGAGATAACACAGACCATAGAAAGGGGGTCAGGGGAAAAACATGAAGCCAATTCTACCTTTAAGTTACTTTAGGCTTTCCAGTTCTTGCATTCTTCCAGTGTACCTATGGACACATTGCAAGCTACTTATAACCAGAGCATTTGGCAGACAGATAATTAACAGCAATATATGCAGTTATGACCAAATTTAGAAAAAAATTTGGCAACCAAGGAATATTTTGTAGGGAGAAAAAAAAAGTGCTGTACACTGATTACAAAAAAAGACAGATGCAGTAACTCTAAACATCTACCAGTCCAGCTGTTCAATTTTTAGTGAATATTGATATGCCAAAGGGAGTGTTTTGTTCTCCACATAACACAAAGTAAGGCATTAACTGCAGAAAAATCAGCTGAAATCAGTGGCCTGTGTTTATATAAACTGAATCCAAAGCCAATTTTTTTTTTTTTCATTTTGGATTGATGTTGGGTGTCTGTGTTCCCATCAGGGAGATCCACCCTCTCTATTTGTCAGGTGACCACTGTCACCAGAACTAAAAGTAAGATACAATTCAAAAATGATAGTTGTCACCAGAACAGGCGATCAGAAGTGGAAGTTGTCCTCCCTGTAGTCTTCTGGGACAAGTGACAGGTCTCAGAAGACTACGTGGCCATTCATAAAGCGCATCGCTTCTCGCGCATGCGCAGTGGGCAACCGGCTGTGAAGCCAGGTGCTGTCACAGCAGAGTGCCCACACTAAAGATGCCGGCACCAGAGAGAGAAGGTGGCTGCTAAAACCAGTGCTGGTGAGGACACCGTTGGACCGAGGGACAGGTAAGTGGCTTTATTTTAAGTCAGTAGCTACAGTTTTTGTAGATACTTTTTTTTTTAGCTGAAACTCCGCTTTAAAAAGGCATTTCCCTCACTTTTGAGAAATTACCTCTCACCTTTCGAGTCTACAGAACAAAAAATATATGCAAGCTCCCCAATGGAATACAGATGGCAAAAAAACCTGACGGGCTTTAAACATTCACTACTTCATCCAAAATGAAGGCAAGATTTGGGTTAAGATTTACTTTAACATTTTGCAGGGAAATCAGAAACAACTGCATACTGATTGTAAGAGCCAAGACATGTAGTAACTTTAGTAGCCTTTATCAGCCATTCATAAATGGATAATGATAATGCAAAAAGAGTTGCTAAACCCCTCCCCCTCACACACTCCCTGGTTCACACAAAGAATGCCAGGCTAAAATTGTTCAATTTGCTTCAGTACTCTGTATGGGCTTCTTTGTGGGAAATCTATACTGAGATAAAACAAATGTGCCACAAGTTCTTTATTAAAATGCTAGACAGCTGCCCTGACACTTTTGGAGTCACTGACCTAGAACAATGCCATGCAGGTCAAATCAGAGCTCCATAACAACATACCTTGTCTGAGTTAGTACCTCAGAAAATATTGAAGCCACATGGTTAGCAAGACAGCCAGGCAGGTAGCATTTTTACACAGAGATATTCTCTCAGTATGGGATTTCATTAATGTTTCAAGCCTTTCTTAGGCAGACA
This sequence comes from Staurois parvus, assembly GCF_062004578.1. Classification (NCBI taxonomy): domain Eukaryota; kingdom Metazoa; phylum Chordata; class Amphibia; order Anura; family Ranidae; genus Staurois; species Staurois parvus. Next base: position 4,771,474 of record NW_028319228.1, on the reverse strand, counting down.
CTTAGCCCTATTAACTTTCGTTTGTTCCCAGGACAAGGCTGTTCTAACCCTCCTGTCTTGAATTGTATTGTACTGTAACTGCACTGTCTACCTTTATTTTGTAAAGTGGTGTGCTATATAAATCCTGTATAATTATAATATTATAAGACCATGGGAACATTGTGTTACACCTATACATATTCTGTCACTATATGGAAAAACAACACCAAAGAAATATAACCTTGAGCAGATGGGGAAAAACCCAGTAGACCTGGAATATGCACAATACTCTGCTAAATAGCAGATTATGAATGCTTTAAAGCTATTATGCTTCATAAACCATAACTTTGGCCAAGAGCAAAATAAACAGGCTTTATCCTTTGGTCTTTAAGCCTTTAATATAAGAAACACATTCCCAGAATCTGAAAAATCTATGAGAAAATAAAATTTGGCATCAAGAAAAGATCACAATTAGGGGGATCACTACCAACTGAAAATAAGGCTGCATCATTCAATTAAGGATATATTTATTCATTACTTCTTATTTAGTGACTTGCATGGTGCAACCGACATCAATTTAACAAAACAATGAAAATGAAATATGTAGCGAGTTATAAAATAATTAAGTAACGTGGGATGAAATAGTTTGCCTAATTTGCCAAGTTAGGTACTGAAAAGCCCCTTTTCCATATCTGCTGTCATTAAGTGACACAAAAAGGGGAAGGTGGGCTATCCTGTGCTTGTGTGCTTTCAGCAATCATGGCGTATTAACTTGCATAAATAATATTTCATAAGTCAGAGTACTCAACTATATCTAAAGATCTATACCTAGCTAAAAGCAGCAAGGAGGAACACCTTGCCTTGCAATACTGGGGTCTTGGGTTTTATTTCTCAATGGACACTCTTGAGTTCTCTTTTCCATGGACACTACTGGATTCTACTCCTTCATGGAGGATCAGCTTACAGGTAAAATGGATGAACAGAGGGAAAGTTTCCGAAGATGGACTGAATCCTGGGACTTGTAGAGCAATGGATAGTACTTCCTGTATACTGTTTTTTCCACAGAAGCCTGGATGGCCAGTTAATGATGATGTAAGCAGCCAACCCCCTCCTTCCTAGATTGTAAGCTCCAAGGAGCAGGGCCCTCCTATCCCTCTTGTATTGAACTGTATTGTTGCTGTATTGTCTCCCGTTATATTGTAAAGCGCTGAGCAAACTGTTGGCGCTATATAAATCCTGTATTATAATAAGAATAACATTTTTGTTTATTTTACAGTAGAAGTTCTTTGGGCTGTACTTCTCCTGTAGATCACAGAAGTGCAGTTCGTTCTGCACTCTTGTGACCCGTTTTCAGCTGATAGCGGGCTGAAGCCCTCTGTTGGCTGATGTCACTCAGCTGTCCCAGGCTGGGGAAAGATCCCAACTTTAAAGATCCATCTCAGAGTCTGGAGCAGCACATGGCTTAACCTCTCAGTGATGTGCTGAGAGCCTGAGCCAGCCGATCCTTTCCCCTCCACAGCCCAGTGCTCCAGTGAGTGTGGGGGGGCAGAGCAGACAGTGGTGGCTGACAGTCATTGCTCTCTGCTCATAGCGTCTGTAAGAACTCAGCGATCAGTGGTCATGCGATTGCTGAGTTCTCACATTTGGAGCTGGCGGGGGACAGATGCTGCATCCACCTAGGTAAGTAGAATGTTAAAAAAAAAAAATACCATACTTCTCTTTTAAACAACAGAGTTAGTCAAACCATGGTTAAATTTTTGCTTTCTGTATGTAGTATGTGAAAGGAAGGGAAAAGGTGCAGTCATCTAACGTATTAATTTTTTCTAAAAATCTTTTTCCTACTGTACAAGCAGCTGGGTACCAAGTGGCATGGTGCTGATATCTCAGCAGGATAATCAACAAGTACTGTATACTTTACTGTATACCATGTAGGGAAACACTATTTAGGTAATAAAGGTTAAAAGGAGCCCCTAGTTTGGCTCTCCAGTGTATCAGTGTAGCCAGCAGACATCATCTGGATAAAATTGTGAACACTATTATAGGCCAACAGAGCTGGACCTTGAAGAAGACTGAAATCTTTGTCCCAAACAGGTACCTGCTGCAGTCTATAGTTGCCTCTGTTACATATGTGGGTTAGGCTGGGTAATGGTTATGTGATTTTCACAATCATTGGGTACTGTATGGGTTAATACACAAACTAGAGCAAGAATTGTAAAATAAAAGAGTGTCTGCAACAGAAGTCATTCATTCAGCTGTAAATGTTCTGAACAGTCACATCGGTTTAACAGGAGCAAATAGAATTATCTGAGTCAGTCCCAGAATCTATGGCCTCAATTATCTTTAGAAGTATGGAAAAAACCCCTTCGCTGCTGCTAGGTCTGCCTGTATATGACTGTACAATCCACAGGAACTTCCTCTGATTAGGTCTGTTCCTACAGTGTTAAATTTCTGATGTTTCACTTTGCAATGTGTAACCATGTGATCAGAAATGAACAAAGAAAAGCTTTATTCAGTTTGGAATTAATAGTCAGAGTGTCTGCAGCATTCATTATTAAAAAAGGGACATTAAGGCAAGTAGAATCTATACTATTGTGGGCCAAGATGATTGGAAGCCCATGGAATAATGTGTGCCTCCTTCTCTTTCACTACAACTGAAAACAGTAAAAATGTCAAAATTCACAGTCAACAATGCAGCAGAGTTGAGGGCTGCAATTTAGATGTTTATTGTACCTCATATTTTCTAGTATGATAAATCATTCTTCTGTCACTCCACTTATGTCATCCATATAATATGAATGAAAAATGGGCCTTGCGTATCAAGCCTGGAGGAAGTAAATTAGTTGCCTATTGCAAGTAGTAAAATGTTTCCACTTATTTTACCAGAACACTTCCACTTCTACTTCTGTAAAGCCCCCACTGATGAAGACTGTGAAGATCTATTAAAGCTGCTTATGAAAGCTGGAGCAATAAAACACAAGACTGGTGCCCATGATGTCCATTCAAGTTTTACATTCCAATTTTTTTATTCTGGAAATAGCAATTAGCTCTACTGTTATTTTCTAATAGCCAATGTATCAGTTCACATACTGGGATATCACCCTACCAGCTTTCTATGCACTTGTCTTGTATCATAACAGCAAGCAAAGTACATTAAATACCAAGGGAAGGGTGTAAGTCAGAGATTAATTGATCTGAATGATGTAATGCTTTAGCCAATGCTCAGCCTTTGTAAGTGCTCACTCTCTTCTACCGTGTTGTAGTTTTCTTACATTATTTGCATTCAATCTTTTATTAATAAACATACAAAGAATTCTACACAAGGTTGCTTGATGGGGAAAACTATTGTTAAGTTTTTACTTCCACAGCCATTGTCAGCCAGCTAACCATTTGGAAAAATGTAATATCCAAAATAACTTAATCTTGAGGATCTGGTTAGGAAAATGTAATAAAATGATCAGGTGGGTAGCAATGGAAGGGGAAGCTGCCAGTGACAGAATATACACATTATGGATCCATAGTTCTACCTGGGCTGGATTCACGTATTTGTGTTCTGGTAACTTTGCACTTGTGTGCTGCTGTCCAATTCAGAATAAATGGCACTCCAATGCTTCTGCATTACACCACACCACTACTTTACACACTACTGTGCATTGTGGTGTGCTGCATCACAAAAAAAAAGTGCATGTACCTTTTTTGGTGCAGTAGTGCACGTTATTGCACTGCAACACTGTGAATCCAGCCATCATCTATTGAACAATGAATACTTGAAACTGACAGCAGAGCAGTGTTCCATATATTTTCCTAACTAAATTCATAGGAGTAAATTTAATAAAGTAGTAGAGAGTATCAAAGTGAATATTTTCTCTTAGCTTAGGTAATAGGGCAGTGCTATTTTCACTTCAAATACCCACTGATGTATAAGATCATAAACTACAGCAAAGGACACTAAATCATGTGTCCTATGATGAACTCCAAGAAAAGGATTTTATCATGAATACAGAAATCCTACTTTATTTTAGAGACACTAAGGGCATACTGCTACCTATAGGAGGATTGGACACTGGCAAACAAAAAAACAGTGACAAGTCTGGTATAACCCCCCCGTTCCCAGAATTTCTCAGTTTTGTAGCAAAGCAGAGCTGAGAACAAAACCAATAACAGAGTGGAGTCGCTCAATACATTCCAAGAAAAGGACTTTATGGTGAGTACAATAATCCTGTTTTCACTTTGTTCACTGAGGGACACAAGAATCAGAAACATTTGGGACTTCCAAAAGCAGTCAAATTGGGGGGTGGGCAACACAGCAAAAAAAACACTAACAAATCCAACTATAAACATACTTCTAGTTTGGACACTTGTCTTGTTGGGAAATTTTGGGAACAGGGAAAACAATCTTGTGCATGAGTGTGAAAAGAGAAATATCCCTGGTAGGTTTAAAGGGGCCATTTTTAAGTGCCTAGATAACCAAATCCAAATCCCACGTAGACATAGGTGAGCACACAGGAGGAGACTCACAAGAAATACCATGTACGAAGGTCTTGAAAGAATGAGTGGCTAATGGTTTTTGGAAGAAGATCATATGTGCTGAGATTTGACCCTTAACAGTATGAGTCTGATATAGGCCTGATTGTACGAATGACAGGATCCGTTCCATGGTACACTTTCTGGGATGAAAGACTTTGAAGAAAGTGGACTTCCTGGCTTTTAATATCATGGAGGTCACTGATTTAGAGAGGCCCCATCTCTCTGGTACTGAGCTTCCACAGGCATGGTTGGACTGGAAAGGCCCACGGATATCTGTCAGAGATCTGCTCAGATCAGAATACCATATCTGCCTGGGCCAGTCTGGAGCTACCACCAGAATTTCCTCCATCTTGATTCTGCAGAGCAGATGAGGAAGGAGTTTCAGGGGAAAATGGCCTTTTGTCAGCTTGTATTGATCCAATGTAGCTACCAGAGCATTCACTGCTTCCACCGAGAATCTCTTCACCTGGAGACAAATTTACTCTTGAATTTGGAGGATAAGTGTGGTCAATTCACCTAATATTTGGCACACTACCACCAAGGCCAAGGTAGGTTTCAAAGATTTTGAAGAGTGTCCCCAGCTCAATTTTTAAGCTAACAATGCTAATTAAGAGCCGAAAAAGTCTAGTCAAGCTTAGGAGTTATGGTGGTTGCCAGCGATTCCCCAGGGTCTGACTGCATCCATTCTCAGATGTCCATTCCTAACCACAGGTAACCACTTGGTGTATGGATACATATGAACAGTGACATTTGCTATCAGTCTGTCATCACTTTGTACATGCTGAACATCCGCTGCTATCTGCATAGCCTGTCACCCCAGCCACCAGAATCCGCCGATTCTTCACTTGAATCTGGTGTATGCAGGTAATTGTGCACATAAAAGGAGGCCTTAAAAGCTAAGTACCTTAACTATAACAATGCCAGCAAGATTCTTAATTTCTTCGCATTTTTCTAACAAAAAGGGAAAGTTTATTTTTATAATTCCTTAATATAGAAAAAAACAGCAGTTATTAAATACCACCAAAAGAAATTTCTGTCTCAAAAAACAATATTGGTACAGTATTGCATGAATATGTGATTGTTAAACTATCACAGCACTGAATATTACAGACTGGTAGTTAAGGTCATAAGCACAGTGCCTTGCTATAAATGCAGCTTACCCTACACCAAAAAGAGCAGAACCTTGACAGAAAAGATTTAGTTTGATGAACTATGTATAGAGCAGCAATGCCCCAAAAGCAGAACTTGGAAGTGTATCTAAAGCTAAGAACAAAAAAATGATAGTATTGCAGCTTACCTGTCCTAAAATATGGTGGATGCATTATTTTTGGATGCATTTGTTTTTAATCCAGTAATCCTGCCATTAGCACACTTCCTACCATAGTTGACAACTATAACGAGTAGCATTGTCACCCTAGGACAGGGAGGGTGTTAGGGTCACATAACACCTCCCACTCTTCTCCAAACCAGCAGAGGTGTTTTGTAGTCCACATAGGTAGCAAGGAACAATTCTAACTGATAACCATCCACAGACAGAAAGCACAGGAAGTTATCAGCTCACAAGATTTCTGGCTGGATGAACAGCTATTTGTTGCACTTGTCCAACAGATTATTATTAAAACACTTTCAATAGCATATTTAACAGTTCAAAATGGAGCAAATAAGAGCAATATATTGTCTATATTTTATTATACAGCCTTACTGCTGTCTGAGTCCTTATTGGGAAGACCTCTTCTTCCTCAAACATTGTCTCTCAAGAGGAGACACAGGCAAATACAAAATCACATTTTGAGTAGAGTGGGGAAAGGTTAAAAAAAAATAAAAGTCTGATAATGCTTTTATTGCTGTCCTTATATGCCTTCCTGTCCCAGTGACCACCACACCAATTTCTTGTATGGAAATACTGGTGAAGGAAGTGAAGAAAATCTCAGCAGTGGTGTTAGAGACAAGGGCCTATTCACACTAAGCTGCAGCAGTTAATGTGCAGGCTGTAGCCATTTTGGGCTGCAGAGATGTGCGGCTGGCTACCCTTCACAAAGTGACATTTCATTCATGTCACCAGATGGCAGTGAAGTTGACTGCACTTGCTGTGCAGTATTCTGTGAGGACATCCTCAGAGGTGCCATATTATGCAAAAATGTGTGCATATCACACAGCTCTGGAATGCAGTTAAACACCACATTCTGGTGTGAATATAACAAACTAGGCTGGATTTACTAAAACTGGAGCACTCAGAATGTGGTGCAGCTGTGCATAGTAACCAATCAGCTTCTAACTTCAGCTTGTTCAATTAAGCTTTTGCAATGAAACCTGGAAGCTGATTGGTTTCTATGCACAGCTACACCAGATTTTTCACTCTCCAGCTGTAGTAAATAACCCCCACAGAAATCAATTGTTTTTTCTGTGTCATTGCAGTTACCTGTGTTTATCCATGAGGAAAAATGTAATGTGAACAGGCCCTTATAAAAACCTGGCAGAAGTTTTAACTTTTCCCCACATTATCCAAAATATAAAACAATGCATCTTTAAAAACTGCCTTGAAGTTATCCTTAAAGCGGAGTTCCACTCACACTGTGAAAAAACAAAAGTCAGCAGCTACGAAAACTGTAGCTGCTGAATTTTAAAAAAACAGTCACTCACCTGTCCCATGATCCCGCGGTGCCCCCGCCGCAGCCCGTTTCACTGGCCGTCCTGTATTCCAGGCACTCGCATCTTCAGTGTGGACACCCGGCTGTGACAGCTTGCGGCTGCACAGCTGGGTGTTCACTGCGTATGTGCGAGTAGAGCTGCACATCCCGAATGGCCCTGTGGTCTTCTGGGACCTGTCGCGTGTCTCACAAGACTTCGGGGAGGGAGGACAACTTCCGCTTCCGATCGCCTAGGCGATTGCAGCAGAAGTGGGAGCAGGTACCTGTCAATTTCAGATACCTGTTCCCCAAAGGTGCCAATCCTTAATAGGGAGCGGGCACCAATCTTTAAAGCGTAACTTCCTCTTTTGGATGGAACTCTGCTTTAATCCGTACTGTGTTCTATGTAAACTAAAAAGTACAAACCCTAATATTGCAATAAAAATAAGGATTACTTTAAAAATGATGTGTTATAATAATCTCTAAAAGGTCACCCTTATTTTAATGCACAGACCTAAAACTGCCTTTTAAAATATATACAACACAATTTTTTCTTCATTTAGACAGACAACTGTCACCAAAACAGATGTCTCCATTTGAAAATTTTTCATTTCCCATCACCTTTATTTCCAGGGACAGTACACAGGACACAAAGACAGGGTTAATCTTCCTAAAAAAGACACAGGCAGTAATAAAAAAAAAAAAACAGACAAAGGTTCTGACCCTTTACCATTTTGTATTGAAAAAAAAAACCCCATGCTTTTAGAGGAAGATGGTGTGCTAGGTGTAAAACAAACTAGGATGGAAGCATCACTCATTATGGAAGAGCAAAGAAAATTGAAGAAGTTTAGGCTCACTGAAATAATCACGTGGAGAAAACAATCACAAAGCAGAAAATACAGATAAAATAAATACAATAAGCCGTGATCTGTTGCACTGTTATTTCTTACTCAGATAAAGTGCAACACAAAGGTTTGTTTGATGAAAAGAACAACTTTCTTTCAAATGCCATTTTTGTATGGGTTTATGAGTGCTTATAAATTACAGCTGTGAAATACAATGCCATCGTTTTATAGTGCAGCTATTTTTTATAGGCGGACTATGGGTACAATGGGGTATTTGTGTGCATGGCTCCATCACACCCACACTATTGTTTATGGCGCGTAGTCTGGTATACATTGTACACTGCCCTACAGCAGGCTTGGAATACATACACAGTAAGAATGGGAACTGTATGCTCTCATTTTTACTTGTACACATTAGTCCTTCCTTAATAAGAACCTATTAAATATAGAAAACGCAATAAACTTGTTACAGAATGCAGCAGACCACCTAAACGGATACAATTACAATTATTTACATTACAAGACATGCTAGGAAGGTGATAAAGAAAAATGTTTGAAAAAAACATAACTACATTTGTACGTAAGAGATAAATTATTATTTTTTTTTTAATATATAGTAATTGAGAAAACCTCTATTTACAGAGAACGTGTTATATTATAATGTGCTCATTTATATTTACTTACAGTTGTACTATAAAATACTCCTAAAATCAAGTTTTTGACACTTTTTATTCTGATTAATGAGACTGTAGGTACACTTATGAGCTGATCATTTAATAAACGTAGATGCTTGGTTTGCCTGTATGTGCATGGTAATTTCTATTCAAAAGGGCGCACAAAAACCTCAAGACTTGATATCAACTAAAAATATCCTTTGCAGCCAGTCCCTAGTACAGGAGCTGTGTTGTTTGCTGGCACCCACAGAATTATCATAGGCCTACAGGTATGTACTTTTAGGACCTATATACTTGGCTTCTGACACTAAGAAACCATTTTTAAAACTAAAAAAAGAACAAAAATGTAGATTTTTGGCTATGATGACCAATGAGGTTTCATTTTCCATTCTGTGGAACAATGAAACCGTGAAAGTCACAATGGGGGGAAAAAAAATGTTATCTTCATTTTCTCATTCCCCTATTCCTGTGTGATTTTTCTTTCAATGCTGGATAAAACACAAGCACAGAATGCATTGTCTGAAAAGCTTCCAGGTCTGCGCAAAGTGAACCCATTTACACTTGTCCATTTTCCTGCAATAAAATGCATGCATGCTGGAGCCCCACTGATTCCTATGTGGCACATCTATGCTTGCATTTTTCAAATAAAGGCCTTCGTGCCTATTGGTACATTTACACGTCTGCACAGGCCTTTTAAAATCAAGTAAGCAAACAAAAACATATGTATCATAGAGCTTTGTATAATTTTAATACATCTGCATGATGGAAAATCCATAATGTTTCTCATGTCAGCATAATGAGTGAACAAACAAATGCATAAATACAAACACATAAAATGCAGAAAAATGGCAATAATGAAGTTACACCATTATGTGTGAAATGGTCCTAAGCAATGATGACATCAAATCAATTGTGATAGTCCAGCCATTTAATACAAATACCAGGAATAATTGCCCACTGAGCATTAGAAGTTTATTGGTATAAATCCGTGCTGGTCCAAGATGTTAGGTATTTTGTGAAATCAATACACTGATAAATATACTGATACTATGTAAGATGAAAGTGTTGTTATTTCTGCTGTTCAATGAGCTTTACTTAGACAGCACTTTTTTAACAAATGTATTTCTTGGGACTCTCGCATACAGCTCTGTAAAGCAATCACATGTCATTGAATACAGGGCCAGACTACCATGGGCTTGGATCCCTGTTATTGAGTCTAGCAAAGTGTGAACCCCTGTCAGGACTTTTCTATCTGAGGCTCTGGTAGAGAGATCTCCTTCCTGTCCTGATGTCAATGATTTCACCAGAACACTAGCAACCTTTGCCAAGACAGGCTTCAAAGTGTCAAAGTCACATTTTTCTCTAATCCTGCAACATTGTTTTGGTGTCCCCAAAATATAAGGTCCCCAACTAAAACTATGACAGTTTGACAATTTTGATGATCTGGGATCTAAAAAAATAAATGGTAAAACCCCAACAGTGGTCCCAGACCACAGGGTAAAAACCCTGGCTCTAGTAAACTTCTACTGTGTGGTGCTATGAATAATAATATATATTGTTATTTTTATGTCTAGGCACATTTCTTGTGAAATAATAGGGAAAGATAAATAAAAGTACAGACCGGGGTGTATCACTGATAATCTAAATAGCACTGCATTGCAAAACTTCCTGCACAATGTGTTCTTGTCTCAATGTCTTTCCACACCAGGAAACTACTGAAGGGTTTACAATAAATTGTGAAAATTGTGTGAATTGCGTGTATAACCAGAAATTTCCTTTAGCAGGCCTTCATATCATACATTAAAACATGTTGTATGTCTGGCTCCTACATTCTGACTCCTTTTGTGTATATTTAAAGAAACTCCACAAACACAGGTATTTTATTAACTGCATTAGTATATATTAAAGAATATGTAAACCCAACATTGCATATTCCTGATATGTGCCTGCTGTACCATGTACTTGCATGAAAAAGTCTCCTGTTCTCTTTATTTATTTCAGGTACTTAATAGCGCCATAAATTTTTGCAGCACTTTACATATATATTGTACATTCACATCAGTCTGTAACCCTCAATCCTTACAATCTAAGGTTTCTAACTCACATCCATACATACACATATTAGGGCCAAATTAGAAAGGAGCCTGTCTTTGGAGAGTGGGAGGAAACCGGAGTACTCGGAGGAAACCCACACAGGCACAGGGAGAACATGCAAACTCCAGGCAGGTGGTGCTGTGGTCGGGATTTGAACCAGCGACCCTAGTGCTGCCAGGCGGAAGTGCTAACCATTTAGCCACTGTGCTGCCCACTATGTATTGCTTCCTTGTTGTGTGAAATCCCTGGTGTTCCTACAAGTCCCCCTGCTTTCCTATTAATAACTGACCACACCAGGCAGGAGAGCACACGTGGTCAGTTCTCTAGCTGTGCCGGGAACTCAGCCTGCTCCCCTCTAATGATCATACTTCTGCTGACCCATCACCCTGCACAGCCATTCACTGGGAGGGCCAGTGTGCTACTGTTTCTCCTGCCCTAGTTGCTTATGTAGCTGAGAACACAGGATATGTGATCACTTATGCAAAGGGAAAAATGAATTTATATGTATACACAAATGTTTTGCTTTTCATATCTATTATATATATATATATATATATATATATTATTATTAATATTATTATTAATAATAATATATATTTTAAACTGAATGTGTTGTTTTACAAGATGAGGGTTTACGATCACTTTAAGGAAGATTAGAATGCTTTTTTTTTCTACAGTATACATTCAAGACTGTGTGATAAGGTGTTGTAGAAAAATGTCTTGTATACTATTCTCTGGGGTACAAGTGACAGGACAGATGCATTGCCTATGATTTGAAATACCAGACAAACATGTAACATAAGCAACATTTTTGGTTTGTTCAGCTTTTGACACTCTCATAACAAATAAAATGATAATGTTTGATTTTTTTATACAGAAACTAGAAAAAATATAGCTAGCTACCAGTAATATTGTGCCCTTCACAAACCGACATTATAAGCTTTTAGAGGATCTCATGAGGTTTTATTATAGATGCAGATGCTTCAGGATCAACCAAAGTAGATGCTAAGTCTGAATCACATCATTGGAAGCAGAGCACTTCCATCCATCCATTATGAATAACCACATTAGTGTACAGACTGAAAGTACCATAATAGAATTATCAACAATAAATGAGCCTACCTGAACATAAAAGCCCTGTCTTTCCACTGTGGTTCTAAAATCTGAGTTATTTAAAGACAGTGGCATTTCAATTAACAACATTTGGCTTCGATAAATGTTTCAAACCTGAATATGAGGCTCATGATACAGTACGGCAACTGGCCAAATCTAGCAGCTAGCACAATATAACAAATCTTATCAACACAGTGAAGACAAGTAGCCATATGCGGTGAGAGAAAGTTCATAGTTGTCCATCACTTATCCGACAGTGACCATCCTTCATCATTCCCAAAACATACACTTTCAGGTGCCTACTGATTTCTTATAAACAGCCGAATGTTTACAAGGCCAAAACTCACTCATTCATCTATGTCTCCATAATTTATTTTGTTAAGAAATCACTTTGAACCCCCCCCCCCCACACACACACACCCCCTCATCTAGGATTTCTAGCCACAGCCATATTGAGTAAGGGCAGATTATTCATGTAGCATTTCTTGTAATCCATCTGCCCTTAGTTCAGGGATGCAGGCAGGAGGGTGTGCAAAGCTGAAAAAGCCCCGCCTTTGCCTCCTCCAGATGAAGAGGAAAATGCTCAAGAAGACTCCTGGGATGTATGATATCATTTTGGCCTAGGCCAGGAACCAGGAAGCAATTGAAGAAATGTAAAAAAAAACCCAAAAAGGTTTAAACCTGTAATCATAATAATTTACCTTCCTATCTATTTACTAATGCTAGCAGTATAAAGATTAAATGCAGTAGATGTTGGGGGACTTCTGCTTTAAAAGCGAAAGCTATTCAAAGACACACTCACCATGCCTATTCACAGCAACATGACAGTGACTTTGTGAGGGATCCCCCACACCCCGATACTCACCTTGTCAATGTTCTCTCACTGCTCCTGCCTTTTTGCAGCTGACATTAAAACACCTAGTGTTGGATGCTAAGGATGTCACTCTTCTGGTCATGTGACTGTGCTGGAACCTAATAAGTAACTGCTTGACAAGAAAGGTCACATGCTCCCCCATGCCCTGAAGCACCAAGCATTGTCACTGGCTGTAATGAAGGCAGGAACAGAAAAGGAGCTCTGACAAGATAAGTAACAGGGGTTTGTGATGGCTTTACAAAGATATTTTACCCTGAATGGACAAGGTGGCAGTGTTTAAAGTGGAACTCCAGGCAGTTACAAAAGAAGGTAACTGATTGTAGCTCAGTATTCATTAATATATCCTTAAAAGCTTTTTTTAAATGCAAGCAGTGTTAATACCCTGATTTGACTTGGTATCAACCTCTACCAGTCCCTATACAGTAAAGGTTAAATTGTTGAAGGAAAAAGCAGCGCAAGAAGTCATTCAGTTGTGCTGCAGTGCAAGGAGCATACTAATAGGTGGAGAGAGCAGAGCAGGGTAAGGAGGGGATCTGTAAGTGTTAAGCTAGCCATAGATGGATCAAATCTCAGCCGGTTCAGTAGTGACAGGCTGAGATTTGTTCCATCTATGGGCAGGCTGGTTGTACTGAATTTGGTTCATTGACTTCAGTACAACCAGTCTGTCGGGCTTTTTCTTTCAATTACTACCGCCAGCTATAGCTGCTAGCAGTGATCATTGTGTTTTGTTGGCAGGGAAGATAATTGTATAATCTATGCTTGCTATACTGAACTGCTACAGAGAAAATTCAAGTCTCATCTCCTGCCAGATAGGGTGATGCTGTGAGGTGTGGCTAACAGTCTCAAAACTCAATTAACAGAAACACAAATCTTTTGGCAGGTAAAAAATATGTATTTTGTCTGTGCTTTTAGCTGTCTGCCTGGAGTCCAACCTATTCACACTAGAAACTGCATATCTACTGCATGTTCTTTTCTTTGCACATTTGCATGTAATTGATGTGCATTTTTATGCGTGTTTGCATGCAGTTGATGTACAATTGCATGGAAATGACATGAGTTTTTCTATCTGCATTTGTTCCATGAGGTCACTTCCTCCTTCTTCTTTCCTTGGGCTTCTATGTGCACTGTGCGAGTTTGCGATGTGGAAAAATGCAGCATGCTCTACTTTTTTTTTACTGAATTGCACTGCAATGGTGTGAATTATACCCATAGGATAGCCTAGACTTTGAACAGTCTATCTAGTGGAAGTGCAATCAAAAATACATCCAACTGCACCTGGTGTGAAATGGCCCTAAAGCTATACATATTCTATGTAATTCCCAACCTATTTTTCGTTAATTCAGTTAATACTTAAATCCAGCAAAAAAAAATTTTTGTGGCCTTTGCCGTGATATCAGAGGTCCTTATGCTTCTCCTCTGGCATTGACAATAATGCAAACCCAGATCTGTGTCATGGTGCACCCCAAAGGAGTTTGTCCTTGAAAGCGTTGGCTCACAGGAAATGGACTCAATGATGCTGGACATCATTCAGCCAAGAAGAAGGTGGGGCTGTACCTCAGAGCATTGATTTTGAAGAAACTAGCCCCAGAGAGGATGTAAGTATTTCAGCAACTTCTACTTTAGTACATGATGGGCAACCTATTTCCAATGTTAACCAATAGATAGATTAGATGTTGAATTAAAATTGACCGAAAATCATTATAGTTTCCTACAATGTTCAGCTTGGGTCTCCAGAGCTTCTCAATTGAAAACACTAGACCTCTGATAATATGACAATACATGACAAGGTTTACATTAACTCACATGATTAGGCCAGAGGTATTTAGGGTATGCTTCTGAAACACTAAAAGCTGGTTCTAGCTCCTTTAAAACCAATGTGTAATAGAGGTTTTGTGGTTCCTTTCCCTGACAAAACAGAGCCTGTAATATCGCATTTAAAATCTCACTGTTCAAAAAGGATATAGGGAGATGGATAGGTAGGTAGGGTAATAGGTCTACCACTTACAGATACTGCACAGCAAACAATGTTATCACCACTCTGGAAAAAATCAGTCCTTGATATCACCTTGTCTGATAAGATGAAAGCCAGAGATATGCCCTTTGGAAAGGTCATAGAGTGCTATTCTTTGGGGGAATATATATACTTTATTGACTGTTAGACAGATCTTTTCTTTTTTTTTCTATGTGTTAAAAATAACAGAATTGAATGGTCAGTTTTTGTGTCGTTAATGAAAAAGAAGTGACATGCAAGCTCCTCTTCACTTGCCTGACATACTAGCATGGGATCTTTCCAGCAGTATTGCTCCCTTTCCAGCCTCTCTCCTCCCTGTTATAGATCTGACATTTCTCTGGTGTCCAGGCACGATTAAAATACATTCTAATTACTATATATAGTGAAAGTATGTTTGCATACTAATTAAAAATAACAGTCTGGCAACTGTTAATGTGTATAAACAATGTCAAAAAGGCTGGAATAAAAGGAGACAAATCTCTATTGCCCTATAAGGATATTTTCTTACAACTGTTCTTTACTCAGCTATATTTGTTCTTCCACCCTTTTTAAGTATTAGGGCATATGAAAAGTCCTTAAAAAAAGAAGTTCCTGTGGAAAGGGAGTGAAAATACCTAGCTACGAAAACAAACACATTCCTATGTGTCCACATCAGCACACTATTACATCAGTGACGTGTGCTGAACTGTGAAGAGTGGGAACCACTTTCATTTGAGAAGATTGTATGTTTTCTTGTTATGTAAACCTGTGCCATCTCAGTGCTATTCATAAATTTGCAACATCTGCTATTTACCCTTCCTGTCAATGTGGCAATTTAAATCAAAGGATCATTCACGTGGATGACATGGACTCAACTGACACACATTTGAGCTCATTCAGTAAAGGCATGTAAACAATGATTATGGGCAAAGAACAGTAATCTATAGTATCAATGCAGATTTCAATATCTTATCTGTGAAAGTGAATGTTGATCATTTCTATAGCTTGCTGCACAGTAAAATCAGTCCGTACAT
Source organism: Staurois parvus (assembly GCF_062004578.1). Taxonomy (NCBI): domain Eukaryota; kingdom Metazoa; phylum Chordata; class Amphibia; order Anura; family Ranidae; genus Staurois; species Staurois parvus. The sequence continues at coordinate 4,755,720 of NW_028319228.1, read as the reverse complement.
GCAGTAAAGCATGTTCATTAGGCTCCATGCACACTGGGCGTGTAAAGTCACGTTAAAAATGTGAGTTTTTCAGCTTATTTTAGCATTTTTGCATTAGCAATTAGCTGCGTTTTTCGCATTTTTTTCGGGTTTGCGGTTTTTAGCAGTTTTTTTTTTACCAAAAAATAAAAATTTTTTTTGCTCAAAAAAAGTTCTAAAACGCCGGTTTGCCACGATTTACTGTGTTTTTACAGCTAAAAAACTCCTCTAGAAACCCATTAGTTCTGTTTTTTTTTCCAGCCAAAAAACGCTGATTACAGTCTATGTGTGCACGGACACATGGGATAACATGCTGGAGAGTTTACTAGCTGTAGAAAAAAATGTCAAAAGCCAAAAACAGCCGCTGTAAAAACGTCCAGTGTGCATGAGGACTTGTACTCACTGTGGAACCTAAGGGGTTAATCCTCTGCATTGTGTAAAAAGGCCATTTGATCCTGACTTCTCTGCTCCTCCTCTTGTTCAAATGTCCACATCTTATCTCCTGATAAGACAGACTGAACAGTAGCCATTTTCCAGACGGAGGTTAGGGGTTTGCATCCTCCTAGGGCAGACAGAAAACTACTCCTACAAGGTTTAACCAGTGCTCTGCTGAACACTGATAGAAGTCACAAGATTGCTCTAACTGCTGATGAGAAAGGCATTTAGCAGTTTATATTTACTAAAATAATTGCACTTTCATGTAGTGTGTACTGTGGTAGACCAGATATAGTGAATGCAGGGTCCTGGGTTTAGTAACACTTTAATGCATTCTCTGCATTAAGGTAAAAAAACCTCCTGTAAACAGCTCTCCTTTCCCCAGAACTTACCCGAGCCTGTTCTTGATCCAGTGCGGTGCCTGAAAGCAGTGGCACTGTTCTCTCTGGCTCCCCACAGGACATGGAGGCAGCAGTGGCAGCCATTGGCTCATGCTGTTGTCAATCAAATCCTGTGAGGATGGAGTGAAGGGCAGGGCAGGTGTCAATAGACGCAGATAGCGTGGCTTGGAATCGAGCCTGCACAAGTGCCCCACAGCAAGCAGCTTGCTAGGAGCACTCAGAAGGGAGGAGAAGCCAGGAGCACAGGCGGGAACCAAGGACGAAGTAGTTCAGGTATGCACTATGCAAAACCATTACACAGAGCAGGTATGTATAACATGTTTATTATTTTTATAAAAATAATAAAACCTTTACAATCACTTTAAGGTAAAAAAGTTTATCAGTTGTTGTGTGCCCAACCTCCCTAAACACTTACCTGAGTCCTCCCTCGATCCAGTATTGTCCCTGGCTACCTCTCTTCCTAGTCTCACAGGAGGCTCTGAGAGCACTAGAAGCCATTGGCTCATGCTGCTGTCAGCCAAATCCTGTGAGAATAGAGCAGGAGGTGTGGCCAAGCTGCGATGTGTATGTCTATGAATGCACACAATCCAGCTTGGAAGAGCGCCTGCACATGTGCCCCCATAGTACATGGATTGCTATGGGGGCACACACAGGAGAGGAGAAACCAAGATTGTCAGCGGGGGACTCCAGAACAAGAGATAAGGGACTACTCTGTGCAATGCCACTGCACAGAGCAGATAAGCATAACACATTTATTTTTCTAATTTAAAAAAAAATGCCTTCACAACCGCTTTAAGCTGCCTGAAGAGTTCTTTATACTGGCCCTGAAAGATATTTTATATGACCAGTACATAAGTTATCCAAAGATATTAGATGATCATTCTTTACTACCTGCAGTGTTGTCATGGTCACTGTTTGGTATATCTATAGACACTGCAAACATTAGCCTTAGTAAAGCTTTACTGGCTAAAAAAAAAAAAGAATGTACATGTGGAATGATCCTTTTTTTGGTCACCTATGGTGACCAGTGTTGGTCCAGTGTAGAAAAATACTAGTCACGGTATGTGTGAATAAACCTAATGCATGTCAGGAGGATGTCAATTGCAGGTCATATTCACCTGTCATTGAATTCCGAATTATTTCAAAAAAGCCTCTCAAACTGATGCCATCAACACAAGCCCAGAGTCTGTTGACACAGTCCCGTAAACACCTGGTCTCACATATTTTTTACATGTTAAGCTGATGAACAAAAAATAATGTGTAAGCGTGACACCAGGAAGTCCTGAATACCTCTCGGAGAACTTACATCACTTCTCCTGACAATGGCTGCATCTTCCTTTCTTCCCAGATGGCTGGAACCATCATTCAGCTTCATCATATACTTAACTAAATAGCTTTCCTGTAGAGGGCACAACTGTGTAAAACCCAATGGCTGTGCAATAAACTCTTTGGGTGTTTGACTGTGTGCTGACCCACACAGATCCACACTTACTGCTACTTCTCACTTTCTGTGTAGCCACAAAGATACAATGTTACAATAGTCCCAGTGGGAGATCAAGGGAGATTGTGCCCACACTGCAAGGGTTAATTGCTAGTTTTCTCTAGGGGAGGGGAGAAACACTTTTACTTACCTGTTCCTCTGCTACCCCAGCAGATGGTGCTCCCCCATGCTCCGGCAGTGGACTATCCCACAGCTTCAACATGTTCAGTGCAGGGCTATGGACCCTGCTTTGGTTGTGGTGACATCAGGACCGCAAGAGCATGGGGTAAAAGAAGCTGCAGGGACTTGTCTAGCTGTGTGGAAGAGCAGAGGATCAGGTAAGTACATTTTCTTTTTTTTGCTCCCCTAGACTTAAATGAGCAGTTAGATCAGATTTTTTTTTTTAGTTGCCCAGAGTTGGGCTTTAAAGTAACTGTTGTGTCTGAAACAACTGAAAACAACATAATCTCATTAAAAACCATGCTGAGTTGCTGCATTTTTAAGTATAATGGGCACTTTTAAATCATGTCTGGAAGGTGTATGTAAAGCTTGCAAACCTTACATTAGTTTAGAAACAAAAATCAGAACATAGGTATAAAACATTGACCCTGAGTGACCCAGCTTTGTCCTAGGCAACACAAATGCATACTGCCTACAGCAGTGTAAAAGCCGGTTATTTGGCCAGTGTGAACAAAGCCTCGCCTTGATGAATGATTACAGCTAATTAGACTGTCCCTCTAAGCACAAATACTAGCAAGGTACATGATTCATTACACAATAAGTACCTAGCATATCCAAATTTTCTCACATATTGTTTTTGTGCTCCCAATTGTTATTGGTTTTTATTTGCATTAGTACATTGTATATCAGAGGCACAGGTGCAATTTTACAGACAGCAGTAGACACAAAGTGAGGTCATCATGGGCAGAGCAATGCCAGCATCACCATTGCTGACTGCCGAGTCTCTAACACCTGTTCCTATGCCACTGTTGTATATCTCCTATTCTAAATGAAAGAAAATACCATTCATAACACATAACAAATGTTTTATCAAAGCCATGAGAGCTCTCCTTTTCCCAAATACCATTTCAATTACATTGGTTATGGAATAACAGAAAAATACCCACATTTTTAAAACAGAAAAAATGTACTGAACAGTTTGTCTATGAATACATGTGAATTCCAAAGTCGTTACTGGAAAGCCTGTCTTTGCCTTATTTGTTCTTCTTTCCCAGTCAGGGCTCTTAACTCCTGCTTATCTTGTTACTACCCAGCAGCACTTGCTGCAATGTAAACCTCTAGCTTTCCCATCTATCTAAAAGAAGAAAATCTACAGCCAGATAAGCAACAGGCTCTTTCCTAGTCTACCCCTAGAATTACTTTACCCTGCTGTGCGCTTCATAACACCAAATATACGAAATCTAGACCTCCTCCACATGTGCAAACTCCATATGCCATGTATAATACATACAGTTGGAGCACAATTGTTTTTATAAGTACAAAACGTTTGTACACAAGCAAACTATACTGAAAGTCTCCGAATTACAAATCAAAGTCACTGCTAAGTATAATGAAAAGCCCATGTGTGGTTTAATTGGGGTATATGGTTTCTAGCACCCTCTTTTGATGTGTAGTGACACGACAACACACACACTAACTAATAGACACTATGATACACATGAGGCAAGGGTGAAGAAATCATTGCAACACTTTTCTTTTACATATCCTGTATTTCCTTGCATTAGCTACCTACTTGAACTGAAATGTAATAGAAGAGAAGAAGCAGTGACAACATGGAAAGACCCCCTAAGTCTAAGTTCACATCTAAGCGTTTTCCACAGCGTTTTGCAGAAACACACAGCAGTCCATTTAACATGATTTCCTATGGGACACGTTCACATCTCCGCGTTTTCGCCTGGTGTGTCTTTTGGAAAGGGTCGGGGACTTTTTTAACCACTTCCTGTCTGGACACTTTCACCCCCTTCCTGTCCAGGGCAATTTTCCGTTTTCAGCGCTATCACACTTTGAATGACAATTGCGCGGTCATGCAATACTGTACCCATATGAATTTTTTACCATTTTTTTGAGACAGATAAAGCTTTATTTTGGTGGTATTTACTCACCGCTGGGATTTTTATTTTTTTTTGCTATGTAAATGAAAAAGTCCAAAAATTTTGAAAAAGTGTTTTTCTTATAAAATTTTGCAAATAAATAATCTTTCATCATAAATCTTGACCAAAATGTATTCCGTTATATTTTTAGTAAAAAAAAAATAAGCCAAATTAGTTTATAACCAAAAATTATAATTTTTAAACATTTTTTTTACATTTTTATTTTATTTTTTTATAATATTATTTATGGGTTTTTTTTTTTTTTTAACATACGGTCACCCTAGCAGTACAGTGTCACCATGGTGACACTGTACTACTTGTGGGGGGTGATGAAGTTTTTTTTTTTTTTACAGTGATTGCTTTTACACCCATATAGGATGTAAAAGCAATAATTTCTCTTTCTCTCTGTCTGCATTTTTGCAGCCATTGAGAAATACTGAGTGAGCTGTGATTGGTCACACCTTGTCACATGGTACAAGGCTGTTGTGAATAGCCTTGTACCATGTGACCTCTGTGATCATTCACAGGTAGTAAGCAATGATGTCACAAGTGACATCTTGCTTACTACTTTGCATGTGATCACTGATTGGCCAATCAGTGATCGCATGATCGGAACCTCCTACAGAGGTCCCATCTGACGATCGGTGTTTCACTGTTTCCGGAGGACACAGCGGGCACTGGATTGCGGTACTGCGCGCTCCCAGGGAGCGTGCACAGCTAGAAGAGGCGGGTGCCGTTTATGAATGCCAACCCGCCCCTGGAGTGCCACCGTCCTGCCGTTTATAAACAGCAGGCGGACGGCAAGTGGTTAAAAGCAAAAAGTTGCGTTTTTGATTCTATAGACTTCAATGGAGACGCTGCAGAAAAGCATGTAGTGTGTTTTTGCTGCGTTTTGCATTTTACTCTGCCTAGCAACAAGAAAAAACCACAAAAAAAACGCATCAAAAATGCATGTGCAAAAACTTAAAACGTACCACAAACTTCACTGCAGAAACAAATCAAATGCAATCTGCATTAGGCTAGGTGTGAACCTAGCCTAATTCAGATTCTGAAAATCTGCGGACATTAATTATCTTTAAGACCTAGGATGTATTATAATGGGTCCATGCAAAACCCAGTTTTGGGCAGAGTTCTCTTTTTAACATTTTGCAGTGGAAAAGTAACAATAAAACAAAAATTACATTTTAATCCCCCAGAATTGCATTTTTATAACATCATCCATAAGCAAAGATCACATAGTTTGGACCAAGAATAGATAGACATTAAATTTGTAATCATGGTCACTTGGTCTTGTTGGCTTTCCTGACAAAAAAATCATCCAACTGTAGCCAACTGTAGAACTATTTTCCTATTTAGCTACATACAGATCACACTAATCACACAAAACTAGGATTAGCTGGATTATAGTCAAGAATTCAATAATGTGTTCAAAAATCACCATACACAATAAGATTGATTTACTAAATATTGAGAGTGCAAAATCTGGTGCAGCTCTGCATATAAACCAATCAGCTTCCAGATTTTATTGTCAAAAGCTTAAGACCCCGGTCACATGGGGTGCGACTTGGCATCCGATTTGCTTGCCATGCGACTTGCAAATCGCATGCCAAGTCACACCCTATTGTCCACAATTACAGCGGTCATATTGGTGCAGTTCTGACTTGGTCAGAGTCGCACCAATTTCTAAAGTAGTACATGCACTATTTCAGGTGCAGTTCACATAGACATCTGTGTCAGATGTCTTGCAAATTGCACCTGAAATCGGCATGTCCCCCGAATTTGAAATCATGCGACTTCACTGTAAGTCACACAATTTTAAAGTTGGCCTTGATGTGACCGGGGGATTAACTGAACAAGCTGAAGTTAGAAACTGATTGGTTACTGCACATAGTTGCACAAGATTCTGAGTGCTCCAGTTTTAGTAAATCTCCCCCAAAGTGTAGTAGTGATGCTCCTTATCTCACACAGACTGCCATATCTAATTACGATTTTTATTTTTGTATTTGGAGTATTTAAATAATTTCTAGACAATGGGGTGGATTTCCTAAAGGCAAATAGACGGTACACTTTGCAAGTGTAGTTGTACTCATTTTCCTTAGTAAGTGTGAATGTGGTAAAGCCTCACTTGGTAAATAATACCCAATCAGGTGTAAGGAAAAAAAAAGCATTTTTGTTTGTCCATGATTGGATGATGGAAATCAGCAGAACTTCATCTCATTCACTAAGCTTTGGTGAAAATGAGTGCAACTGCAGTTGCAGAGTGCACCGTCTATTTGCCTTTAGTAAATCCACCCCACTGAATTATAATACTAGGCTTTCTTGCATTAATAATTCATCTTTGACATTTAGCTGGCACTACAGTACCTCCACTTGTACAGCCCTCCTTTTCTCATGTCAAACCTCAATTTGTAAAACCTAAAAATTATTTGTGAAAGAATTGCATTACCAGGTGATGACACATATCTGCGTTGATGGGATATGTCCCTGTCATGTGGCCCTAAACGCATTTACTATTCAGTATAGCGTTCATATATAGCATATTTTAGCCTGTCATGGATTTAAATAAGTTGTGGGAAATGGGGCGGGGTACTGCACCTGTGTCACCTGCGTGCACAAAAACAAGCAGTGTGCATGTGGCCTTTAGAGCGCAACTCCAGTCAATTGTTTTTTTCTTTTCTTTTTATTTGGATAGAGTAAAGGAGGTGGAATTTCTGTCTGTTTTTATTTCTCTAAGACCACTGGGGATATTTCCCCTCACTTCCTGTTCCTGTGATGTCCATACAAGAAATAAAGAGAGACGTCATCACCAGGATAGGGAGAAACAGACAAAATTGATGTTGGAAGTATCCTTTCACTACTGTACTAAATATATATTTTTGAGTGTGTCCCCATTAGGGAAATGTTTCCATCACTTCCTATCATAATGGGCAGCACAGTGGCTAAATGGTTAGCACTCCCGCCTGGCAGTACTAGGGTCGTCAGTTTGAATCCCAACCACGGCACCACCTGCCTGGAGTTTGCATGTTCTCCCTGTGCCTGCGTGGGTTTCCTCCTGGTACTCCGGTTTCCTCCCACACTCCAAAGACATGGTGGTAGGTAAATTGGCTCCTGTCTAAATTGGCCCTAGTATATATATGTATGAATGTAAGTTAGGGTCCTTAGATTGTACACCCCTTGAGGGTTAGGGACCGATGTGAATGTACAATATACAGTTGCTAGAAAAAGTATGTGAACCCCTTGGGATTACATGGAGTTTTGCATGAATTGGGCATAAAATGTGCTCTGAACGTCATCTAAGTCACAACAATAGAAGTGGCCCAGTCAGAGTCCTGACCTCAACCCGATTGAAATGCTGTGGCATGACCTTAAGAGAGCGATTCACACCAGACATCCCAAGAATATTGCTACACTGAAACAGTTTGGTGAAGAGGAGTGGTCCAAAATTACTCCAGATCGTTGTGCAGGTCTGATCTGCAATTACAGGAAATGTTTGGTTGAGGTTATTGCTGCCAAAGGAGGGTCAACCAGTTATTAAGTCCAAAGGTTCACATACTTTTTCCTCCCTGCACTGTGAATGTTTACATGTTATGTGCAATTAAACCATGGCAACATCTAATGTTTGTGTAGTATTATGTTCAGCAGACTGTGTTCTTCTATTGTTGTGACTTAGATGACATTCAGAGCACATTTTATGCCCAATTCATGCAAAACTCCACGTAATCCCAAGGGGTTCATACTTTTTCTTGCAACTGTTTATGTAAAGAGCTGCATGAATTGACGACGCTATATAAGTACCTGTAATAACAATAACAGGGAGTGAACAAAAATCTCCCTAGTAGGACCACAAATGGCAATAAACCTGAGAAAAGCTTTCACTCTTCCCATTTTTCCATAGTAAAGTAAAACTTTTGACTTGAATTAAAGTTCAGCACAAAATGTACTCTCTATTCAAAATCGAACATTTATCACTAAACACATACATGGAGTAGGGTGCTAGACCAGTTTACTACCTTTTGCTTGTCATCAGGTGATCTGGGGAATTATTTTGCTTAATTGCAGGACATCTATTTTCAAACACAACCACTATAAGCTACTTGCGGTCTGTTACATACAGAAAGTCTGATGTATCAAAATGTCAGGAGTAAGTTTATCACAGGCTCCAATCAGATTCAAATCATCCTTAGATGTCTGAATCTAGTTGGAGGTACAGCAAACTGAGAGAAGGCATATTAAACAGCACACACTTTAGCAAGCAGATCGAGCAAGCCTACATGGCAGGAGCTCTGTGAAATTTGGCAGTTAGGGGTTAAATAATACCAAAGTAAACCAAGAAATAGGTACAATGAGTAGATTTTAGCACAGCTGCAGTGTTTCCTGGATATGCACTAGCTGGTTCCACTTGTTGCCTGAAATTGCTCTTTATTTTATACACAAATACACTTGGGATGTACTCATAGATAGCGCACTTATCTTTGATTTATAAAACAATATGATTTTAGGCTTAGTAGCCATGTATGGCAGTTAATCACATAAGCTGACATCTTTTTTTTCCATGTTCCATTTGTAAGATTCATGGAGTTATGAGGGTCAGAGATACCTCTGAGATAGTAGAAGATGTAATGCACTATTAGCAATAGTGCACAACAGTAATGTGCATGATATGTGAGAAAACAGGGCGATATGTGTTTTATGAGGGCAAATGTCTGAAGGTTGATGGGATTCTAACAGAATGGACCATTACACAAGTGTGAAGTAAGGTCAGCATGATAAAAATAATGCATGCTTGTGTGGATTATCAATTAACGCTTGTATCATGAGGATGTAGTTGAGCAGAACAAAGTAAAATCACTACTCATTATCAGGCTTCAATAACACACTGGCATCTTAAAAAAAGAACCCTAATTTGCAGCACAGATCATTACAAGTCATCAAAATACCGAAATAAATATTATGAATTGACGGCAAACTAGCTTGCAGGCATCAATATTCAGAATCAATCACAACTGTGCTCATTGCATTGTTCAATTTTGAGATTCTGATTTCCTCAATGATTCTCAGACTTGCACAAAAAAGGATGAATGTGTAGAAGTCCTGTTTTTTATGTCATTAAAAATAATTATACAGCACATTTTAATATAATAGGGTCTGTTATATTCTAATGCAAGGGGTAACTGAAACCTTTATTAATAGTTTTGTTATGGAAATTTCCTTTACAATATGAAGCTTTACCTTGCTCCCCCACTGCTGGGATCTACCTTTACAACCCCTGTAAATATCTAGGTATGCTATACACATGTACAGCAAGTGTCCCTGCCTCCCACAACATAGTGCCTGAGCAGTCAATCACCAAGCCTTTTCTGTCACATGGGCCACAAGGGAGTATGCTTAGACCTGTGAAGGTTTCAACTTTTTTCGAAGAATAATACTGTGGGAATTGCAGGACTGATACTGATAGGAATTTTAGAGGCTGCGCGGACATATCTCAGCAGTGAAGAAAAAAGAGAAGAGTAGCCGTCTTATAGTACCTACTACGTTAGCTTATTTTTCCCCCTACGAGGTTAGATTAAAATATGTGCTTTCATAATCTTTAGTCATTTAGTCATTAAACTTTCATGCACATTTTTAATTTGCATGATACAATACCAATTAAAAGGGGATGCAATAAAATGTGTCCTTTTTCCCAAGATCTATACTTTTTTTCTCTTATATCTACACAGTGTAAATACACACATAATTTTTGTGGTATTTAACTTGAATGAACTAATTAGAAATAATACTATGTTGATATATATATATAAAAGATGACTGAAGATCAGATTAACCACTAAAGGCTGCTGGCAGTAAGTGCCCCTTGTTCCATTGTGGAGTGTAGGTCTTCCTCTCTTTGTTACTGAGTGAACAAGCAATTAGACAATTGTGTATTACATTGATGACATAGCTCAAGCTCTAATACATATAAATTGTCAGTATGACATGGATCAGGGGTAGGTGAACTTCCGCCCTACAGTCGTTATGGGACTGCAAGTTTCATCAGGCATTGCAAGACTGAGAGTCAAAAGCATGACTCCCAGAGGCACAATGGGAGTTTACCAGCAGCTGGAGGGCCGGAGTTTCCCTACCCCTGACATTGATGTTCTTATTTGGATATATTAAGTTATTTTAATTTAAATGTGGAAATAGAGGTAGTCACATCATTATGATCTGGAGTTTGTTGGCCCACGTACCTACTGACAGGTAATTGGGTCATTCTAGCATCTAGGACTTCTACTACACTCTGCAGAAACTAGGAGAATTGGTAAGATAAAGTACATTTCAGCAAACATATCATTTTACCTGGCAGAGTGGCATGATTACCTGCATACTGGGTTCTTCTGAACCATTTCATTTTTTTAAGCGCAAAATAACAGAATAGCAATTAAACTGTGAAGCAACTACATTTTTCCTCCAGACAATTTGCACTAGACATCATTTCTGCATCACAAATGCCCCTATGGGTGGATGTTCAATGGTAGAATCACCTGACTGCATAGCATATCATTTCAAAACTGCAAAAATTCCCCCATTGCAAGAAGATCAAATGTTATCACGTTAGCTTTTAATAGAAGAAAATGCCATTTCAGTATTACCTTAAAACAGAGAACTTAAGCAGATTAAAACTATTTAAATTTGATAATCAAACCAGAGTTTTTAAATGACTAAGCCAGTAAAATGCACATTTTCCTCATTTATTCTTGCTTCTGGAACATAGAGGTCATACTGGTAATAATAGGCTGGATTCCCAGGTAACGGAAAGCTGCCCTTGGTATACTATCACTATTCTGTCACAATTAACCATAATGAAAAATAAAAATCTGAAGAAACAGCTTATAAAAGTTACAGAAACACATTTAGTTTCACAGATCCATAGCCAGGAAACTAGCTTGAGTGGATTGGGGGTGTCCAAGCTCAAATCCACCTTTGTATGGGCCAGTGTTTCTCAACTCCAGTCCTCATGGACCCCCAACAGGTCATGTTTTCAGGATTTCCATTATTTTGCACAGGTGATTTGATCAGTTTCACTGCCTTAGTAATTACCACAGCTGTTTCATCTGAGGGAAATCCTGAAAACATGACCTGTTGGGGGTCCATGAGGACTGGAGTTGAGAAACACTGGTATGGGCCGAGATGCACCAAGGACTGCATAGAGCTGAAATACAGTTTTGGGCACAATAAACCTTTGTACATACCTAGACAGATCAACAAAAGAGTACAAGAAAATTGTGCTCCCCCTATACTTGCTGTTAACATTTCAAAGCCTCTGCTAAACAGTGATCACGACCATAAACAGTCTGCTATTAATTTTTTGGCCAACCAAACACCTGATTATGGGTTTCATATCTGGTACTAGGCATCTGTTCTTACCTCTGCATCATGTTCCTGCAGGCTGTAGGTCGTCTTTAGGTATTGCAATGTTTTGGCGCATAAAGTATTTTCCTGCAACAGCAAATCCAAAAGCAGAACCAGCTGATCTGGAAGGATCTGCGAACAAAAGCACTTTTGTTACTGGTGTTTTTATATGCAGCACAATTATTCATATATAGCAATCTCTAGTGACTCTTTCAAAATGTCTATATTGTTCAGAAGAAATAAATCATGTATATTAGAATTATCACCACATAGGGAAAGCCACACTGTTGTAGTATCATTTATCATATAAAGGAAAAACATTCAACAGAGCAAGTAACACACTACTTGAGCTATTTCATGCATATAATTAATAAGACATATTTCTCAGCTGATGATAAACTGTGGGTTTATACAGCAAAAATATCTCAATTCTAAGGAAAATCTATGGTGAAAGACTGGGTCCTCACCCTCAGACACACTGCACAGCATCCTGTCACTGGTTTCAAGAATTCAAATGACTGGAGAATGTTGTAATTCAAGGTAAAACACATCTGCAAGCAGTCAGACAGAGATAGCACACTTGAACAAAAAGCATGCCATACCACAGCATAAACATGTGTTTTTCCTTTTTACTATTTTTCTTTATTCTTATATTATGGATAAGATCAACAGCTCTACGGATACAAAGAACATTTGCTTTATTATCAAAACTGTCCACTAAAAAAAACTTTTTTACGAAGGTCAAACTGTAAACATTTTTGATCAGAAAAAAAAAACATGTAAAAGTATAACAGCAATGAAAACAAAAGCGGGTGCTCCAATAAGTCCTTCTTTGTGCGTATGTTCACTGGTATACTTATTGGTAGTATATTATTTATCCCTCTATTAGTGTGACACGTCATATTCCTCTTACTTTGTTTTGCCCATGCTGTGTTTCCATATTTCTATAAACCAGATGTTTCAGTCCTTTAGTAAATTATAGGGTATGACGGCTTAGGCTCTCGCTTCTAACAATGACAGGCCTCTAGGTATGTTACACCTTGCCTCCACCACCAAAAGTTACAAATAACTGCTACAGAATATATCTTTTACAAAATATGCATAATTTTGAAAGCTGTTCTTAAATGTGAACCCTAAAGGAGAAAGCCAAAGATCCCTTAAATATGGCAAAACGTAAACACAGTACAACACTTGCTAGTTTGCTATAGGGGCCTAGGCTTGAAATTAATAGAAGAATTCTGACTTCTGTTATACATACATAGCCTTAAAAAAAACCCTGCCTTTATTAAATATTTGTGAATGTAAAATGCCCAAATGATTTAATTCGTGACAAGATGAAAAAGAGAAGCAAACGTGATATTGTATTTACTGCAAACCTAGCAACCTCTGGATATCACATGAAATAAAGGTATTGAATACTACCTAATACGTCATAACTTTCTGGCAACATATTAAGAAACTGTACCCAATTCTCACAAACATTTCACAGAACTCAACTTAGCAAACTCAATCTTTATATTTCTAAGGACAAAACTTCAAACAAAATACCATACAATTATCAATCACAGTTTGATTTCAAAATACTAAAAGAAGAACAGCTCACTTCCCTCAAAGGTGATAAATAACACACCAAGGGTTATTTACTAAAACTGCATGGTGCAAAATCTGGTGCAGCTGTGTACTGAAACCAATCAGCTTCCAGGTTTTATTACCAAAGCTTAATTGAGCAAGCTGATTGGCTACCATACACAGCTGCACCACATTCTGAGTGTTCCAGTTTTAGTAAATCTACCCCAATATATATTTCAGATTTTCAGCTAATCAAAAAAGTATAATATTGGCGAGAACATGTCTCATGCAGGAAAAAAATAAAACACTGTGAGATAAAATAAAAATATAATATGTTCAAAAACAATCTGTTTTTAAAGAAAAAAATGTTTGCAATTGATTTCAATTTATATGTGAAAAAACAATTTGCACAATGTTCCACTGGTTAAACTATTCAGTTACTCGTTCTAGAATGATGACAAGTGCAGGCGTTGTCGACTGTGTCCCAGTAAAACTTATGAGAAATGACTTTCCTGTATGCATATCAGAATTTTATCAGAAATATTTCTGATAAAAATTCAAACGCAAGTCATTGAATCATTAACTGGCATTATAACAAAAAAAACCAGACTAAAATACAATTAACTTGTTGCATGCCAGAAATCATAACTGAGAACCTTATTTGAAAAGTTTACCCAAAAGAAATGATAAAAAGAAAATAACACAATAAGATCTAACCATTTGGGATTGTGTGCATTGTTGGATGGAACAAACTGGGTGTAGGTATACAGGTTTAAGCAAGACTCAACTCCAAAGCCAAAAGAAGAAACTATAAAAGTCTTCCCACATCCTGTAAAACATTTGCACCTCAATGTCACAAAAAGCAAATTTGCGATGTTGGCACGCACTGAAAATTCGACATGGTAAAAAGAATTTCAACTATCATGAAAGAATAAAGACTTTGCTTTTACAGTACAGCAACGTGTAGTTGAAGGACATGACCCATCTGCCACATAACAGAAGACAAAGACCACCCACAACTTACAGATACAATCTGTCAATCCATACATTATGGCAAGACGATTAATGCCAGGTTCCGGGTGGGTCCACATGAGAAAACAGTTGATTACTGACCTTTCCACACGCATGAAATGTGACACAAGTCTGCACTTGAACATCCCCAGCACCACCACCGACGACAGCACTACACCCAGGAGTGGGGATCATACAAATCACACTACAGCTGGCATGCCGAATATCCCATTTGGTTCAGCTTGCACTTGAATGAGGGCATTGAAATCCTCCTCGGAGAGAAAATGTGCTGTGGACTAATGCAGTGAGCGATTAATAGTGGCGTGTTTTCTATTATTACTCCATTATCACGCTGGGATCTGTGCCTAAATGAGGCATACTTCCTCCCTGATGCCATTTCCTTTTATCCTGCCTGTAGTCTAAAAGCGGATCAATGGGAGTAATACATATGATGTCACTTCAATTTACAGACACTGCCTCCCTCTTTCTCATAGTTCAGATAGATCAATTCTTCCCAAAAATGGTTAAGAAATGCTTAGGGATCTTCTTCTACCAGAAAAGGGTACTCTGCTATATTTATCCAAGTTACTACAGCTAGAAATGTTTATACTGAATTAAAGAGAGGAAAAAAGAAGGACAAGGAGGCACAGGCTTGAAAATACTGGCTAGACTTCAATGCAAACAATGCACACAACCAAATTAACTCATTGTGCACGCCGATCTGTTACTGTGCACTGTAAAGGGAAGCCTTTCTGCAACATAAGGGGCACTCTGTACAATAGGCTTTTGCTGTAAAAAAAGAAAAAGAAAAAGGAAAGTCATATTTAGTAGCTGAAACGCAGTAAAAAAAAAAAAAGTGCAGTTTTAGCTACAATTTAAAATATGCACTAAATTATGCTGATATCACTACCTTTTTGAAAAACATTCTAGTCATTTTTATTTATAAAAGTTTGGAACGTTCTACAGGGTGTGTTTATGAACACAAAACGTTCATCTGTCAGTCATCAGACATACATCTTGACAAAATTGCTCTGCCAGACTTTGTTTTTATTTTAATAACCCTGCACCAAAAAAGTGAAGATCAAACTATAATAAGGAATAAATACAAATAAACTGTATTATTATACCAAATTATAATAACTGGATATCACGTGCAAATAAAAATAATAATATAAATATCTAAAACCAAATATCCAATAAAAAATATTTGCCTGCATTTTGCAAGAAACATTTTTATTTAAAATGTTTTAAATGTTATTTTATAATATTTCTGTATTTTTCTTTACTTCAGAATGAAGCCAGATTTTATGCTGGTTGTTTAGGTGTATTTAACTCGCACTGACAATACCCTAAATAATAATCAGTGATATAGGTTTATTGCAAAAATATCTACCCATGAAATGTATTGCAATTTTAATTTTCCGAGGTACAAGAAAAGTTTTAAAAAGAAAGTTTATTACAGTGCTGAAGTCAAGTTATAACAAAAAACAGCATTTGCAGGTTACAACACACTGTGGGACATTCCATTCAGTGTTAGTGTACTCGTGTGAAAAAAATCTTGCAAGGCTTTTTTTAAAGGGCCAGTACAGCTAAAAGTGATATTTAACCTGGTGAAGGAAATCACCTACTGACTTCTTAAACATCTAAGGGACTCCTGCAGTGAGGAGTGTGCCTTTGTTACCACCCATCTTGCAGGTTTGGGCTGTTCCCACTCCTGCTGCAGTCTGAATATTTGATATGAAAAAACTAAATATTTAATATCAAAAGGCTGGTAAGCAAGCTTAAGAATGTCAAGTGAAGAGATCTCCCATTTGGGGTGGGAAACAAACCAAGCGTTTTGAAGTATTACTAAACCAATAAAGGTTTTTGTAACACTGGTCAGATAAACAAAATATTGTTTAAGTACAATGGTCAAAAATACCTGTAGAAGTGTAATGTGTGTTTTACACCAACCAGCCTGGAATGATCTGTTCTTAGGGTTATCAGACTGTAGTTTAAATTTCCTCACCTGGCTCACACTTTTGAATATACAGCATATCACAGACTTTGTCTTTTTGTATTCAAGCGCAGACTAGGGGCAGATAGAGTTTGAGAATGGAACAGCAACCTGCTAACCAAAGGGCTTCAGGCATCTCTTAGATTGTAAGCTCCAAGGAGCAGGGCCCTCCTAACCCTCTTGCATTGAACAGTATTGTTGCTGTATTCAAAAGTGTGAGTCAGGTGAGGAAATTGAAGCCACAGTCTAATAACCCTAAGAACAGAGCATTCCAGGCTGGTTGGTGTAAAGCGCTGAGCAAACTGTTGGCACTATATAAATCCTGTATAATAATAATAATCTATCCATCATGCTGATGAAGTATATTGTTTGCCCAGGGTATTCACTTTTTTAATAGTCACAGTTATTCCTATAATTATCCAACACCTACCAGAAACTGAAATGTGTGTTTCCTATTACTACAGGGATAAAAATACTATTACAAATTCACACTACAATATTGCATATAGCAACCCAGTTGTACCGTATTGCTGTTTATACAAAACAATATTTTGAAAAATAACGTATACAAATATTTAGAATACAAAAAAAAAATCTAATTTTTATTCTTTTCCACATGTGAGGTTATACGCATTAAACGGTGGTATGTAAAATTATAGCTCCATTAGAAAGAGATTTAGTGAGATTTAGTGTGGTGTCCGAAATTCATTCTGGATATTTTCTTGGCATTTTGCTAACAAAATGCCCCCTATAATAATAAGTTCATACTTTCCCTCCTTTCCTTCCTGCCAATCAGTGCTCTACTGCGGAGATGCTGTTGCTCAAAGAATCTTTAGAAACTGACATTTCCTGGAGTGTCAGATTGCTGGCCTAATACATCGAAGGGCACTGAATGCCCTAAAGGTCAAGTTCACCTTTTAGTAAAAAATAATACATGCACATTTTTTTTTGCAGGTAAAAAAAAATGTGCATCTATTATTTTTGTCTGCAGGAGCCTGTAAAACATTGCACCAGCGTTCAGCAGATTGGGGGGAAGGTCCCCTGCTACCAGTAAAAGCGGGGATCGGGGGCTGGTCAGATCGTAACATGTTACACCCTGAATATGAGTGTGATATGTGCCATGTTACGAAAGGTGAACTTATCCTTTAAGTCTTCAGGAGTGATATCTCTGCGTTAAAGAGCAGATCAACAGCACAGGCGGTAGCAGATGCAAGTATGAACTCAATTCAACTGAAGTTCACTGGTAAATATAGTACTTATATTTTAAAAAAGATCCTATCATTAGGATACATGAGAGATTTACCCTAAAGTCCTGGCTGTCCATTTCGAGGGTTCTTATATCAAAACGAAGCAAACACCTAAAAAGAATTCTGTCAGGATATAAAATGTCAGGATAGAAATATAGCAGCTGCCATTGCAAACTTGCTTTTGAAGGTTGCAAGATTCACAGCTGTCTTCCTTACTCTTCTTTCACTAACCTGGAACCTGAGCATATCAGGTGTCCCAACATGACAGCCCCATGAGCTCGCACCTTCAAAAACAAGTCTGTAATCCCAACTCCTGTTTTTCTATCCTGACAGGTTCCCCTTAATATTAGATTGGTGACATTAAACCACCACCTGCACTCCTCTTCCATTCCTGTCTCTGCAATCTGTTCACATCACAGAATATGCCCCACAAATGTCTACCTGCTGTCACTGGGTTTAAGGAGACATTGGGAATGCATGGAAAATGTTGGGAAATATGTATCTATAGAATTAAGGATTAGGCCAAATTTTATTCTGCCTTGGCCTGTGTTGGTTGAACAAAACACAAAACCTACTCAAATATAGAAAATGTAAAAGTTGCCCTTGGCTGCCATTGTTTATTTGATTATTTTTAATGAAATGTTTGGAAGTAATTATAATGTTCCTGGGCCAGTAGCAGGTAATTTTATGTTATGTTGTTTTATGTTATGAAAAATAACATACCATGCTGGTTCAGAGCGGCGACGTTAGCTTTGGTAGATGATTCTCTAGTTGCCAGGTTGGGCACGTATATTGTGAGTGTGATTCTTTTGCTGTTATTATTAAAATTTTGAAATGGTCACATGCTCTGAGGACTTTCTCTGTTTAACTCCTCTTTCTACATGGGCAACATAATAATCGGAAACATAGTGATCGTGAGGCATTACCATACACAGCGGGGCTGTGATCCGGCACTTTTGGCCTACCTCAGTATAAACTTAGGTGATCAACACCATTTGGAGACTTCGGTCCCAGAAAGGTGTGGGGCACAAATACGCAAAGTGAAGAGTTTGTCGCGTGACAGAAAGACAGGGAGTGATGTACTTTTCGTAAAGAGGACTCACGGCACAAATTACTGTGAATCCTTATTTGCACTTTTTGTGGCACTATGCACTTTTAAATGGGATGTAAAAGTTCGGTCCCAGAAAGGTGTGGGGCACAAATACACAAAGCGAAGAGTTTGTCGTGTGGTGGAAAGACAGGGAGTGATGCACTTTGCTTTAAAGAGGACTCACAGCACAAATTACTGTGCATCCTTATTTGCACTTTTTTGGCACTATGCACTTTTAAATGGGATGTTTAGCACTTTACATTTATAATGTATTGTTTTGATAAGTGAAGTGTAGCTCTTATTTATTTTAGGTTATGTGTGTTGCAGAAAATATATAGGGCATTACAGACAATGCACTTCTATACTGCAGTAAACCCTTCTACAGCAACAAGTAAGGCCCATTCACACTAGCCTGTTCACTGCAGTGTGTTAAATGCACAACAGCAGACCACAAATCATGCCTGCTGTCTTTTTGGCAGCCCACCACAATGCATGTGTGTGCAGGGAAGTTCCACTGGGATGCTATTCAGAACAAATGAAACACAGTGCACCAACAAATTACTGCAATACAATGGTGTAAATGGGCCCAGCTTAATTAGCTGCAAGAGCTGAATAATAACTTGCTGCCATCAGCTGCAAACACTTCTGCAACTCACAAAAACCAGTGCAAATATTATTTATCTTCAGGGAGTTCTCTTTCAAGGACACTGTGACAGTTACACAACCTATAGAAATTTCTCTTTGCACCAGCAGGTTCATTTACAAAACAATGACAGAAGCAAAGCACTAACTTCAAAGTGTAGTAAACTGTAGCAAATACTCAGAATTCCAAACTGTGATTAAATGCTACATGTTGCAAATTATGTTTTGGTCCTTGCTCTGTTTTACCCAAAATAGCCATAGAGATGTTAAATAAAATGCAGAGGGAGTTCTGGCACCATGATAGGTGGTTGGTTAAGTGTGAAATTTAGGAGCTGGGGCAAGTGTTAATAATGCACTGAAAGCTCAGCCAAAGTCTTCATAGAAATACAGAGGTTGGAGCTGACTTATCATGCAGTCTGTTGACACATTATGACCCTGCACCCATGCATATGAACTAACCAAAAAAAAATCACAATACTACAAAAAGCTATCCAGAATTTGATTAAACTTTAAATATGAACTTACACTGTAAAAAGGGAAGTAGACGTCTGTCTATTTATCAAATGCAAACTTATAACTAAAGGTAGCAGAGTTATGTACTCAGTACATGGGTCACACACATGCAGAAAGGGCTGGGACGTAAGTTCTGAGCCAAGGGTAATGTCTGCTGGTCCCTATGTTTGCAATTGAAAGCAAGTTGAAGTCTAATGCAGGCCATAGACGGTTTGTTTATCGGCCGATTTTTCATCCGAAAAACGAAACATTGTTCGTTCTGTAAACTGATGTTGCCACCAATGATTGCGAAATCGGCTGTTTTTCACGAATTGTCCAGCATGACCAATAAATGAAATGAGGAGGAACCGCAAAAATCGGCCGATGCCATTGCCCCACTAACAGTGCAAAAATCGTCCGATTATACTTTCGGACAAAAAATTGGCCGATAAACGAAACGTCTATGGCCTGCATTACTCACAGGGGTTGGTTTACTAAAGACAAATAGACTGTTCATCTTGCAAGGGAAGTTTACATTTTGCATGGGAATTTTTCTCAGACCTTAGTAAACGTGGTGAAATTTCACTATACAAGGATTACCCAATCACGTGCAAAGAAAAAAAAATGTTTGTACACGATTGGATGTTGGAAGTTAGCAGAGCTTCACCTTATTTGTTAAGTTCTGGGGATATATACCTTTCAAAGTGCAATTTCCCTTGCATAGTAAACAGCCTATTTGTCTTTAGTAAATAAACCCCCCCAATGTAACATTTCTTTAGACTGGATAGTTATCCTCAGATAATGAGAAAAACTGATTTTAATTCTGCATATATCACATTGCTACTTTAAAATCATAACCAACAGCTATCATTTGCAGATTGGTTGCTGATGACACTTATTAATGATGTGTAGAAACATTCTTTGGTAATGCTTATCAAATATAAAAAGCTTTGTAAAGGTTCAAATTTGGACTTCTTTTCTGGATAATCCTTTTCACTTGCTTCCCCCAGACTCACTGAATGTACCAGAGTACAGTGATCTAATTGGTGTGGACTGCAATGGGTTTTATATCTGATGTCTGATGTGCCTCTCTGCACATGTCCGAAGGCTTGGTCTGTCTTTTTTTTCTTATTTAAATTGTTTTTTTGGTTTTTTTTTGCTACTTGACACAATTCTTAAATAAACATAAAAAAAGCTTTGTTGTACAATTCCTTGGTTCCTATAGGGCAAAAAGCCCAGCACTACAAAGACATAGAGGTTAATTTACTAAAAATGGAGAGTGCAAAATCTGGTGCAGCTCTGCATAGAAACCAATTAGCTTCCAGGTCTTTCTGTGAAAGCGTAATTGAACAATCAGAACCTAGATGCTGATTGTCTACCATGCACAGCTGCACCAGATTTTACACTCTCCAGTTTTAGTAAATCAACATAAAGGAGTCTGTAAAAAGTACAATTTGCCAATACACAAATCTATTGCTCCCAAAAAGAGAAGTTAGCAAATACCCAGAGAGAAGTATTCCCTAAAAAATGTGTTCAGTGCTATAAATGTATAGCTGGCAAAAAAACAATACCCTTTATTACTGCCTAAACATTATGTGACAATGAATGACAATGAAAACTATTCAAAATGAATATGAAGAAACATTTTAAAAGGTAAATCCCAGGACCAGCCAATTGTTTTTTGGACCAGATAAGGAAACGGTTTCTGTGAAATTTTCATTGATGTCTGCAGCATAATTCGGGAGTTTTTGTCCAGAAATGATTTGTGCCTTTTTTTTTTTTACACAGGATGAAAACATAGCTACATCTAAATGTAGAAACTGACATGTAGAAACTGATAATGTCAAAAGAAGCAACATGTTTCATAATGGTCGCCAGCTATTTCTCTGCCTTTGTTCTAGTGTAAGAAACATACTTATATCGCTCTGATTTGTTTGCTAGTTAGGGCCATGTGATGTTGTTACTGTGTATATGTTGAAAATCTGCTCAAACTGGGAGGGAGAGTAAAGCCAGCCATACATGGGTCGAATTCGGAAATCTTTTCTAAGAATTTTCGTTTGAATTTCGCACCATTAGTGGGCCACAGAAATGGACGATTTTCATACGACCATCAAACTTGAGTGATTGGGCATGTTGGAATTTTTTTAAAAAACTAAAGAATTTCTAATCAATGATGGGAGAATCGTGTGAGAAATATAATCAAAAAAGAAATGGGCATGAGCTGTGACCTGGAAAGAAAAGAAAATTATTGGCCACGAAAATTCTTTTCAGTAGCAACGTGACAGGAAATTTAGGGCTTGGTTGGTCGATTTTCGAAATCAATGGTGGCACCATCAGGTTACAAAACACACAAAATTTCCAATTTTCAAAAGAAAAATCGTTCTGAATTCGACCAAAGTATGGCCTGCATTAAAGCTGTGTTTGGTTCACTGTCCTAAAACCTAGTAGGTATAGTGTAGGTGGCCACTGTGTTAGAAGTTTAAACTGTATCCCATATATTAAGATATTCGCCAGCACTTGACCCTATCAAACCTGGAAATTTTAAAGGATAAGTTCACCTTTGAGAACATGTTCCACCCATTTGTAGCCACAGCCACCCCCCCCCCCTCAAATTTTAAAACAGCACAGCCGTGCAGGACTCCGCCCACACAGCCACATCACAGAGGTCTGTAAATGAATGATCAGCAAGTCCAGACAATCTTAGCGGCTGTGGGCTTGTAGTTTTCAATGAACTACCACGGCACTGTGGAGCACCGTGGTAGTTCACTGAAGCTTCCTGTCAGTATGGTGTCCGTTTATGACACAGAGAATAGCTGCGATTCAACGGATCTCAGCTATTCTCTGGTCATTCACAGTTTATGACACTCAGGAGATCATGTCAGCCCTTCACTGGAGATCTGTGTTCTCCCTCCAGATTCTCCAGCCCAGAGCTGGAGAATCAGAGGGACCGAAAACTAAGCAGAGATAATTTACCTCTGTTTAGTAAAGTGATCTTTTACTGTAATCTCGCGAGATTATAGTAAAATCAGCCGTTTTCCAGCGTTTGTAGACCGTTCTCCAGCGTTTGGAGACTGTTCTCCCTTCGTTCGGAGAACTGCTTCATAAACTGCATTCACAGGAGAACTGTGTTCTCCGAGAATGCCGGAGAACTGAGCAGCGATCTATTACTGCTGGTTCATAAACGGACACCTATATCTGCTTGCTCGTACATCCCATACGGCTAGCAAATATTCTGACAGGTCTGCAGGAGACCTGCATGGCATAAGTGATCTACTGATCACTGGTGCAATGCTTTCTAGGCTCCTGTAGACGAAAATAATAAATACACATTTATTATTTTTGTCTAAAAGGTGAACTTAACCTTTAACCATCCGTTAAAATGAGCCTTTAACACTTAACCTTTAATCCCTACACTTTTAAAGCAAGCTTTAATATTAAAGTTTAAACTTGAACTTGAAAATGAGCTCTTAAACTATATACCTCACCTCCCAGCATTTGAACCTTAAATTAGTATTAGTTCCTAAAGCAAACATTTATTTTATTGCAGCTTACCAATTATTAGATTTTTTGATTGCATTGGTTTTAGGCTTTCTGTCTATTTTCGCCTGGTGATCCAGCCAGTAAATCTGTTGTTTTTCAAAAGAACAAGCTCTCTTACAGATGTAACAGTTACAGTAACCATTTAACATTAACAGAGGTGCTTACAATGATCAGCATTTATTTATGGAAAACCATTATTCCAAAAGGAAAAAAACTGTTCAAAACTGTAACTGCTTATAAAATGTCTGGAATTTGTCTTCAATTCGCAAATGTATTTAAATCTGCTAGTACATCTAACACTCCCCTCCCCCAGGACTGACAATGATGCTATCCAAATGTGCCTCCTGTGCTCCTTCATCCAGAATGGAGGCACTCTAGTACAGGAGGTGTGTTACTGGCCAGATCATCAGGTGAAAACAGAAGGAAAAAAAGAAAAGAAAATGAATGCATTCACCATATGTAATGATTGGTAAGCTGCAATATATTCAATTTTTTGTTTCGGGTTTGATACTGCATTAAGTGATTCTCCATCAGTTAACCCACCCTCTCCCCCAAATCCTAATGGTATGGCCTAACCTCCAAAACAAACTCTTAAACCTTTCTTACGATTAACATTTATCCTTACCCCCAGCTGGAGTGAACCCAGCACTAGTCTAGTGCTAACACCAACCCCTATTCTACTGTTTCTGTGGTGGAAGCCCTTGTGCCCCTAGCAAGCAGTCACATATAGAGCCCAAATCAAAATTCAACCAGTCTTGCTATGAATGAGACTTTTGCTAAGACTGTTCCATATCTAAAGAGATGGAAACACTTCATTTTTTTTACCAAAACAGAAAGAAACTAATGGCAAAATTCATTAAACAGGCTCTTTTTTTTTCCTTTAAAATAATAAATACATCTCAGCCCTGATCCTCCTCTCCTCAGGTCCCCCACAGCCACTTCTGGCCCCTCCACCTTGCCAAGTGCATTAGTGTGTGCACTCGTGTGTGCTACCTCTTGAGCCCTTTCTGTGTGTCTATGGGACACACAGAGCATGGCTCAGCCCAGCCCCTCTCTCCCTCCTCACTGGCTGTGATTGACAGCAGTGGGGGCCAACAGCTCCAGCAGCTGTATCTCAGCCAATGAGGAGAGAGAGAGAGAGACGCTGTTCTTGTGCACATCACTGGATCGAACTTAGGTGATTATTGGGAGGGCTGCAGGGGGAGCTGCACACTAAAGGTTTTTTACCTTCATGCCTAGAATGAAGGACCAGTTTAAAATGGAGTTCCACCCAAAAGGGGAAGTTCCGCTTTAAAGATCGGTCCCTCGCTCCCCATTAAGGATTGGCACCTTTGGGAAGCGGGTACCCGAAATTGACAGGTACCCGCTCCCACTTCCGCTGCAATCACCTAGGCGATCAGAAGTGGAAGTTGTCCTTCCCACCCTCCCTCCCTCCCCATAGTCTTGTGGGACACATGACAGATCCCAGAAGACGACAGGGCTATTCAGGAAGCTCAGCGCTACTTATGCATGCAGTTGGCACCTGGCTGTGAAGATGCCGGTGCCTGGAATACAGGATGGCCGGTAAAACGGGCTGCAGCTACAGTTTTTGTAGCTGCTGACTTTTATTTTTTTTGCAGAGTGAGTGGAACTCCGCTTTAAGTGCAAAAATCTTATTTCTTCACTTTCCTTTAAGTGAAGGACCAACAGTGGTACCCTGGTGCTCCTTCTAGTCTCTAATCAAGGCGACCCTAAAGCTCACCACACACTGTACAATCTGTCATATGCTGCAATGTGTATGGTGACCCTAAGATATTCCCAGATTAGTGTATTTCTCCTGAAAATAAAGAGGTATGTTCAATTTCTCCCTCCTACTTTCCTCCACCACAAAAAAGCCCCAAACAAACCCCACCTATATATTCAAATATCCGTGTATCACAGGAGTTAAAAACTTTCACTGCAGCTGTTTAATAACTGCCAATTTGTATTTTAAACCAGCACCACCCCCAAAAATGGACTTCATTTTTGTTACCAATATTTATTTCCCTTATTGCAGTCCAGGTGTATTTATTACGTCATGTTTTCAGTTAACGCACATGGCAAATATAACATACATTATTCTTACATCATAATAAGACATGCCTGCAAAATTGGCACGTTCATGCACATACTTGGACAACTATTTTACTTGATAATAAAAAAATCTGATTTTAAAATGGACTTTATCAGATGAACAGATTTAAACGGATTTTGTGAGCCATTGAAAAGGGAACAAGCATAGAGATCAGGCGTTTAGATTTCACTTGCAGTATACTTGTTACAGGGCACAGGCTCAAAAGTTCTAAAACTAGCAAAATAGAATGATGGCCTAGTAAACAGCTTTTTAAATTGCAGTCTTCTATTGCTGCCTCTATTTCTTTCAGCAAAGGTTTCTTTTCAGCTCTACTACTCTTATGACAAATCTGAAATGCATATAAATATTGAATATGTTAGATTTATCCAGACTTTCATTTTGGTCTGCTTTCTTACCATTTGACAACTGTGAACACCTGCTGTACTCTTTATAACTATGATCTTAAACGAAAAGAGAAACATACATCTTATTGTTGAGTAATACAATGAGAAACTGTATCATGCTATACCTGTCCTGCTAGATCAAACAAGGGTCTTATAAACAAGGTTAGGTTATATATATATCCCACAATGCAGTTTCATTAGCACAGCTCCATAGTACCCATTTAGAAATCAGCAGCTAAGATAAGAAAATATCAGTCATTTGGTTGCTTTATAGATGTGGATGGTGAATAATGCTAGATTTCGACATTTCTAAATGGCTGCATTTGTATGCACTGTTACACTGGAAAGGGGGCTACAATGGTCAAGAAAAGGCTTGTCTTGCAAAAGCTCCCTGAAATTTACCATAATGTCTTGCAAAACAACCAAGAAATGTATCTTTTTTTTTGTTTGTCATTTACCTCTATAGTCTATTTAGATAAAATGTCTCAAGGTCAAGATCAAGATTAATTGCGCTGGTTGTAGCATTGTTAATATTATGCCTGGTTAGTTGGGAAGCTTGGTATATTATGGTGCACAAGGGTTGATTTACTAAAACCGATGCACACAGATTATGGTGCAGCTCTGCAGAGTAACCAATCAGCTTCTAGGTTTTATTGTCAAAGCTTAATTGAACAAGCTGACCTTAGAGGCTGATTGGTTACTCTGCAGAGCTGCATCAGTTTTTGTGTGCACCATTTTTAGTAAATCTCTCCTACACCGTTACTTCTGAGCAATTTCAGCAGTACAGTTCACTATACTGGAGACTGCTCGTGTTTATTTGGAGATACTGTAAATGTATCTCCCCTATCATTTGTAGATGTAAAATGTTTACATAGTATAACTTATTGTAAAACAAGAAAAATTCCAATGTATTTGTTCACAGGAACAAATTTTAAGTCAAATGTCCCTTTTATTACCAAAACTCATGAACTCTTTATAATAATAGAAATTTCCACTTCAATTGTTATTGACACAGAACCTATTAATAATGACTTGCAAAACCGCTTTAATTTTGTCACATTTTGCTATCAAATTCTTATTCTTTAATTTATAAACTCTAAAAAAGGAATATTGCAGCAAAAAATATTAACAACAGCAAAAGAGAACAAAAAAATGGAAAGTGCTTGGTGAAAAGGCAAGAAGGTCTTTATAAAAAGCTTTATTAACAGTTACAACTGTCACAAATATTCCCATTAAAAATGTAAACTAAATTCTGGCAATTTCAGCTTTCATAAAGACATATTTCAGATGATGTCTAAAAATGATGTTCAATATGTCACTCATCCCACTATAAGCACACATATAAAAGAAAATGAAAAAGTCTGCCATAAAAGTTATTAGGTACTAAAATCAGTTTCCAAAATGTTCTTCCCAAAAGCCTCCGTGTATAGATTTACTGACTCCAATATCCACCCCCACACCTTTCTGATCAAAAGCTTTCTTTATCTTTTATATTTTATCTTTATCTATTCTTATAGTATTAATAGATGTCAACACAATCTGATGCCACTCTCTTTTTTTAGGTTTTGAAAACATACTTGAAATAAAATATTGTATGCTAAAGCACTTTTATTTTAGGGTTCGCTCAGACTATGGCATTATATGTGTAGGTGTGATGTGGTGCTATTCATCTAAAGGGCACACCAACAAACCTTGCCAACAGACATGCATTTTTTGACAGCACACTAAACCACAAGGCATGTTAGTGCAGTGCTGCACATTTAATTTTTTGTCAGGACACGTCATTGCATATTAATGCATGGCTGCATATGCATCCATTACCATGTGTTGGGGTGCCATTCAGAATGTAAAAAGTGGGCTCAATCCTTTGGGCCCACTTTCATGGGCATGCGATCGCCTCTCCCTCCAAAGTTAGTTTTATTTTAACTCAAATTAGAACAATTACCTCAGATGGTACTTTAGGAAGGTATTGGCCCATTAAGAAAATTTTAATGGTTTTAAAGCAGGAAAACGCCCCCCCCTCCCCAATGTAACCTCTTAAAAAGTTCTAGAACTGAGGGGGTGGTGATTATATAAACAGCTGTTTCCAGAGCCAATTAGCCAGTTGGTTAGAATCACCCAACAAGCTCCCCACCCTCCCACCCTAGAGGCAAGGCACTTTTGAAAAAGGAGGGGACTTGCACTTTATTCAGTTTACGCTCGAGTCCTTAATGAATGAGCAATTCTTTTCTGATGTTAAGTTTATTTATTACATTCAATAAATTATTTCAGATATTATATTCTTTAATTATACCAATAAAAGTGCTGCGGCCAATTTTATGCCAATTAAAGTGAATGTGCCTTATTTTATTTATTTATTCGTATTTGGGGGGGAGGAAACTTCTGTGGTCTGTATTCCCATGAATTGCACTGCATTGAACTAATGCATTTAATGTGCATTACCACGCATTACTGCAACTCAATGCGGGGTCACAGGTGTGAACAACCCCCAAGTTGTGTGTTTCATGTAAACATTATATATACATACAATAGAAACTGAAAAATTAGTAGACAAAATGGCAATATCAGAGAAAACATTTCAATAAATACAGTTTACTGTATTAAACAGAATGCTCATGAATGCCTTTGGGTGTATTTTAGTAAAAGTACAGAAATTGCTCATTTCATTCATAATCATGTGCAAGCACAAATCCTGCTTTTGTATTTTTTTTCTTCTCACATGATTGGGTATTCAAAGTGAATCCACAGGTTCACCTTATTTAAGCTATGTGAGCAGTCTTCATTAGTTTAGGAAATCGTCTCCAGTATTTGGAATATGTTCAACAGACATATTATGATGAATTTGATCTTTAGACTCCTTACATCACAGCACAGAACTGACTAGTAGAACAAATAAGATATTTTAAGTAATGTAAGAGCATAATAGCAGCCACTGCGTTGTTGAATGGAACACTGCAGGTTCCTGCCATGCATACATACACATATGTCCAGAACACTGAATGGCTGTCCATCAACAACCACAACATAATGTTATTTAGAAGAGTTGGAGCTGATGCAACCAAAATGGTGATGTAAATAACAGTGAAGTATTCAGAAATAGATGCACCAAACTGAACGACAACAACAAAAAGAGACTTAAGGGAAACACACTGGGGAGATATCCACTGGCATAACAAATAGACCCTGTCATGCATGGAAAATTAGTAAATTAAATGAAGTTTAGTATAATATTGTTATCATTAACTGTGTCTCCATATTTTTAGACTAAACATGGGGACAGATACTACTTCAGTTTTCAAGTTTCAATTCTAAAAAGCAGCTCTTTTTTTCTAATAATCAGCAATTACCCATTTGAAATTCACCTTGTGCATTAAACTTGCTGTGAAAACACAAAGTATGCCTAAAAGGTAAACCTAGAACACAAACAAAAGATACAGGAAACACGAGCCAAAAGACTAGCAATAATAATAAAAAAACAAATCAGAGTGTGTTATAAAAAGGGCCGGTCTGAGATAGGAGCAAAGTTATCATGCCTGGGGTGGTTTTTTTGGCAACATTCATTTTGTTTGGTTTCTATGGTTCCTGCTGCTGCCAAACAACTTCTTTACTGGCATCATTGTTATTCTTTTTAGTAGTTTTCTATATGGAGATAGAATACAAAGAAATGTACATGCAGAAACTGCATAACAAACACTGCATACTTACTAATATTATTTTGGGCGTTGAGTATAGCACAAACATTCTTGAATGAATATATCATGAAGACATGATATTCACAACACTAATACAGACCAAGATTATAGTACCCACCACCTTTTTAAAAAAAAAAAAAAAAAAGAATTTTTATTAATTTCTGAATCAGGGGTGTCCAACCCGCAGCCCATAATGTCTATGAATACGGCTCAACACAACAGCATAACCATATTTAACATTTTTTTAATTTTTTGGGGGACTTTTTTTATAAAGTTGTAAGTTTTATCTTCCCAAAGAAAAATATCCAACTCTTCACAATCATGTCTTATTCATGTCATCAGTTTTCGACAACACCTACAGTATATTTGTGAGCAACTTATTTCAAGGATGAAGCAGACTAAGGGGAAAATTAGAATGAAAATATCTTATGAGCACCTTGATAATTCATTGAGAATTCCTACTGCATTCATTGAACCAGATATTGATGTGTCAAATATTGCACTGGTTTTATGATGCTCCTTTTACTTTTATAATAACAGATATTACAAAAAAATTAAGTTTTATTTCCCAGATAGCCACATTATGTTATTATTAATATAATTATTATTATTACAATGATCGTTAACTTGTGATCTGCCCGACTTTTTCTGCTCATCAGCTATCCTTATTGTTAGTGTATTTTATGTGTGGCCCAATTGCCTTAATTGTTCTTCTTCCAATGTGGCCCAAGAAAGTCAAAAGGTTGGACACCCCTGTTCTAAATGACTGCAGTCCTTTCAGTAGAACTTGAAGATTAGAATGAACAAAACTGATTATGCAGTCCCTTTTGCCTATCCCCAGTTCATAGTAACCACCACATATGACACTGATATTTACTCCAAATAAACAAATAAATAAATATATACCAGAAACAAGAATGCTGCCCCCCTATATATGTAGAGAAGACACTTGTAAGTCAACCAGGGTGGATAAAAATCGATGATTTAAAAAAATAATAAATAAAAACATGTTTTTTTTTAATTTAAATCAGATTTTTTTTATTTTTAACAAATTTATTTTAATAAAATGCTTTTGGAGTAAAAATCTATCTAAAGATAGTTTTCTATTTAAGATACATTAATAATTTAGTTTATTCAGCATGAAATGGAACTTAGTTATGTAGTACGAGGCTGTATATTCTGCAATATTTACATTCTTGGTAAACTCATTCAACGAATCCAAGCTCTGCAAACTGAGATAATATGCACTGCATTGATGCCTTCACACAATTTCACAGTAACCATGCGAAAAAACACAAAATAAAAGAATTTGAGTAGTTCTCCAACTATGTGTGATTATTATTATTATACAGGATTTATATAGCGCCAACAGTTTGCTCAGCGCTTTACAATATAAAGGGAGACAATACAGCAATGATACAGTTCAATACAAGAGGGATAGGAGGGCCCTGCTCCTTGGAGCTTACAATCTACGAGATTAACCTAAAATTGGTTCTAATATCTCTGTTTTACTAACCTGACAGCTTATTATTCTACAAAGGAAACCTTCATTTCCAAATATTAATTCCAGCAAGAATGATTCGGATTCCTTACATTTAAAGAGTACCTGTCATTTTAGATCCATCATGGCAGCGCCTGTTAGTGGGCATCCACTCACCTGCTGCTGCCACGTCCCTCACCTTGTTGTGAATGGGACTGTTGGTGAGTCAACAGTGGGTCAAAAGAGGAGTCGCTGCAGGACAGAGATGACAGCTGCTCTTTAAAAATTATGATTTAAATCACACCTTTTCACTAGTGATTTAAATCATGATTTAAATTGTGATTTAAATCAAATCCCACCTAAAGTCAACACAAAAAAAGAAAAAGAAAAGAAGACATATAGAACATACACAAGCCACCAATGAATTGGATAATATAAAATAAAATAAAAGTGTAGACTGCACTCTTTTAGTTTCATACTGCTGGTGAATTAATAGAACAAAGAACAATTTTCTAAGATTTATATAACATGATATCTAATTGTTTTTGGCAGATTTTAATAAGCTTATAAAAACTAGAAATTTTATAATTTCTTATGAAGTTAAAACAGATTACCAATAACTGCTGAGTAGATCTGAATTGCGAATGTTACCAGACAGTATATCTAGGCTTAGCTATTAAATAAGACTAAATAATATCTCCAGGAACTGAGAACGTTAATGAAGTGCTACTTACTCAGACTTCCAGACTCCTGTACCTGACTACATGTGTATGCTCTCACCTGCTCCTGCCTTTTATGTCAGCACTCTTCTGTCATTCTGCTATATATCCAGGTGTCCACTCCCAATCATATTGTAGCTCTAAAAACACTTGATAGCTTTACATTTTCCACCCTATACATCCCATTATTATAACAGTGTCTAAAGACTTTGTTCTTTGAGCCATCAACTCTCACCAAGTAATTACATTAATGAAAAGATTTCATTCTTATGTTAACCCCACGTGCTTCTGACAGGTGAGGCAACAGCTTGCTGTGCACTGCCCCAGAAAATTGATCTGTCCAACAAAATTGAAAGAAAATCAAACAGAATCATAGCATATCTTTTGCTTTATTTTTGAGATGTGTAACCTCTGAGGAATTTCACTTGAAAAAGAAGGAACATTGTGTTGCATCAATAAGGAATAACGCCTTTGTGTATTTTCATTTTGTAGGCTGTCCCCCCTTTTACCCAGAGGGAAAAAAAAAACTGTTGTGTCTTTTAGATCATTTGCCAAGCAAAAGACTGCAGCCTATTAGGGAATACATATCTAAAGACCTTGACATGAAACTCAAGATTATAGTTGCATGGCAAAAAGCACCATATCAATTACTGTTCCTCGCCTTACAATTTAATCCAGACATAGGGAACATCTACCATATTCTCACGTAACAAGTAAAACATACTGTACACCTTTATGATAATAAACCTGTGTATATTTTAGTGTATTTTGGTTGACTTCGAATAAGGTATACTAAATAACCACTGTCAATATTAATAAGAAAAAGTGATTTATTATCAAACTCACAAATGAATCCATAAAGATAAACTGGCAATTCCCCAGAGGTGGCTGAAAAGACCCATTAGGAAACAATAACTGAGGTTTAAAAAACCATCATAAAGCATGCTTAGTGGAGCAGATAATTAGCTGTGTGCTTTCTAGTCTCCCATTGTTGACACTCTTATTTAGTGTGCACAAACACCAGCTTCAATAAACAACAGTTGTCTTAGCAGTTTCCGTAGGAAATTTACCAATGACTGTCATTTATGTCATTTTACTCCTATGCTTCAGTTTATGTACACAGACAGTATGTAGAATAAGCATCTGAACACTAAATAGTATTTAGTGGACAATTTAGTAAATATTCTACCAGTATATACTGTAATATAAAATCCCAAGCATGACAGACCACAATCTAGGGAAATAAAACACACTTTCTGTTCCTTGGTGGCTGTGCTGAATCCACTGCTGTATCTATGAAGGAAGCCATGGTCATCACTCAGGGTGGACTACTACCATATCTGCCTTTGTTTGCCTCCATTACATGGGAGATGGGATGATTAGTTTACAAAAGAAAGATAACTATGGGGTCGATTTACTAAAACAATACAGCATGCTCACCTTGCAAGGAAATTTCCACTTTGCTTAGTGTAATGCAAATTCACTTTTGCAATTTATACCCAATCATTGTCCCTCCCTGGCCACCTTCAAACCCCTAACAAATACAATATAAATACAATAATATGCTACAACTAAACACTCATCAGTTTTCACAATAGATACACTTTAGGACTCCAATGAATTGCATATCTTACAAAAGTATTTAAAATGAACAAATTAGGCTCCAGACTTTAATATATGTATCCACAGCCAACCATAGACATTTCAAATATCCTGCTGGAACTGGCTGAGATTCGTACCATGTATGGGCAGGCTGAATAGACCCAAGTTGATCGATCAACTTGGGTACAACCAGCCTTCTGGATTTTACATGCAATTATCACTAGCGGCTATTATAGCCACTAGAAATAATCACTGTCTTCTCCCAGCAGGGATGGCTTCCCCCTCCCCCAGGAGATCACAATGGCTCGGTGGGTGGGATTCCCGTCAACACTTTTTTTTTTGATTGGGGAACAGGGGCGGACTGACCATTTGGAAATTCGGGCACTGCTCGAGGGCCCAGGGTCAGTAGGGGGCCCCATGAGATGCCCCTGGTACCTATTTCATAGGCTTTTTTGAGTTTGGGTAAGGACACAGGGGCCCCCAGATCCCCTATTGCCCGGGGGCCCCATGAGTTGTCAGTCCGCCCCTGTTGGGGGATCAAGCAAACTTCTTTCCTGTAACCTATGGCTTGCCTTAGAAAGACCTTCTGTAATGTTATACTGTATATGAGAAAATAATTGATAAAAAAACATCTGATGACCTTTGCCATGTGAATCTGGGAGGTGCCATTAAAAAGGGATGGATACTGTATGTATTTATTTTACAACAGAAGCTTCATGCATTTTAAATAATCTTGTTTTTATACTCAGATCATCATCATGTGTCCACAGACATTAGATGCTAGGTTTGAGTGGCAATGCAGAGTAAGACAGTACTGAGAACCCCAGTGCACACACAAGTAGTATAGGATACTACTGGGTGTGTCCAAATATTTCTCCAAAAGCCATACCAAACACATATACTGTATATGTGCCTTTGTTCAAGGGGTGCAGGGTTACTTTCAAATGCTCTCTGGTTGCTAAATGGAGCCGGATTCAGAATTTCATTGCTGTCCTGGACCCCAGCAAGTACAACTACTTCAGCTATTTGTGTCACTGACCTGTGGCTTCTCCATACGTCATACTGAGAATCGACCAGATGGAACTTGTGTTGGAAACAAATGGCTTGGATAGCAGGCAAGATAAGAGGACAAGTTTCCAGCCGAGGTTTCCTGCTGCCCTACCACACCCAAAACAGAGAAACTCTTTTTGAATACAGTTGATTCTCAATGATAAAATATCCTGCAATAGCTATGCAAAACTCAAACATAACAAAACAACAAAGAGGGTGCAAACACCTAGTGCATTATCTTCAGCATTTTATTACAGAATAAAATAATACATATATATATATATATATATATATATATATACTCACAAGCAAAGAAGGACAGGTGGCATAACACAAAGCACAGAATCCGGAATTCCATTTTCCAACCTCAACGAATTGTGTGAATGACAATTTCAGCTAACACGGTTTGGGGGTCTGGCCCCCTTCCTCAAAGCAATGTATTCTTTTATTCTTTATTAAAATGCTGAAGATAATGCACTAGGCGTTTGTATCCTCTTTATTGTTTATGCAGTGTTGAATTCCTTGATCCTAGAAGGGTTGCACCTCTTGAACCTTCCAGCATGGGTTGCACAATGGCTTTGACACTAGTGTTCCATAACAGCCCCCCATATGATTTCTGAATGCTGAAGTGTCAAGTTTTCAATTTGCGTGTTTTAAAACTCAAATATAATTTAAATGGTACAAAAACAAAGACGTCCACCATTCCATTCCTTGACTAGTTACCAGCCACTTTTATGATGAAAAGATGCAACATGCCAAATCAGTTCCATACTTGAATCTGTGCAGTTTGATTTATTATATGTGGCTTTATTCAAACATGGCTCTTTAGTGTCTTATGAACACTAAAGCAATTGGTGGCAAGCTGCTTTGTCACCACTATAAAATGTAGCTGTAAATTTGCCAGAATTATGTATCCAGTCTTTCCGAACTCAAAATTTATCATCCTTACGAAAACATACTTGAATGTCTATGACTCACATAAATGACTCATTGTCTCCCTCAAACATTTAAAACACACCCTTCGCAGTAGAATATCTAGATTTTGTGTTCCCATTTCACCTCTTCTCTTCTGCCAGTTGCTCTTAATTGGAAGAGATTGTCTTTGTACACCAAGGGGAAAAATGAAAAGGGAGTAGCTCAGTCAGTAGCTCCATACACATCCTGATTAGAGTTCTGTATCAGCGTCGTGTGACTCTGGACATGTCAATATCTTCTACTGTTTTAGGCATGAAAATAAAGATTATAACTCCAAGGGTTTTTAATTTAGCAGGCAAATCTGAGAGCAGCAGAAGAAATATTGCCACTGACTCATACAGCTGATAGATAACTATATATTATACAAAAAGCTTTAACAATATCCTTCAAACTAACC
Organism: Staurois parvus; assembly: GCF_062004578.1. Taxonomy (NCBI): domain Eukaryota; kingdom Metazoa; phylum Chordata; class Amphibia; order Anura; family Ranidae; genus Staurois; species Staurois parvus. Next base: position 4,719,891 of record NW_028319228.1, on the reverse strand, counting down.
CTGCATCTTCAAGCACCTCTCTATGTATCCATATGCACAGGCTTTGTAATGTTTTTCTTCTTTTTCTTTTTGTTTAGAGTTTGTAATGTGCTTGCCTATGTGTTAGAGGAATGGCTTCAGATGTCCACAGGATATTTTTAAGAATTTCCCTGTTTAGATAAATCAAATAAATACGTAAATGTATGGATCTCATTACGTCAGCTATGGCAATGTCCAATTACCAGTTGACAATTGCCAACTCTGAAACAACAAAACCACCACAAACAATACAAATAAAAACACTTTGCATTTAAAGTTATAGCATAACCCTGAATTTCATCCAAGCCTAATATTGTGCAGTTTTCTAAATCTCATCATTGCCCAAATCCTTAAAGCTCTGAATGTGATCAAATATGTTATCCATTCAGGTTCTCAGGATTGCTATATGTAGCTCTGCCCTCAGGCTACAAAGTGTCCTGTAACAAGTGGATGCAGAAAAGGAGCCATGTTAAAAGCTGGCTGGCTGAATCCAGCAATAATGGATAATATAAAACCCGTTCAAGGGAAACTTATTCATATAATATAAATACATCTAAAGAGGTGCATTGAACTCTAAAAATAACTATAAAATTAATTGGATAAGCTGATGTGTGACTGTATTTTCACATCATTATTAACAGCTCATGTAAACTGGTTTTTATAGGCCGTCCAAGCTGATCCTGCATCAGGCTGCTGTTGAGATGTTTACCGAGCATGATGAGTGCTCTATCTGCATTAATCACAGCCCAAGCAAGGTTCAGATGGCCTCTTATGCACCAGTCAATAAAAGACCCAAATATGGTCACAGTATGTAACAATCTAAAGTTGGACAAGAATTCCTAAAATATGACAGAATTTCAGGAATAGAAGCTAAAAAATATACAGTATATTATATATACAAAGAAGACAAAACCTGATTAAAGACATATTGATGTCATTTTTTGATAAATATAGTGTATAATAGCCCAAAACTCAATACACAATATATAAGGCAGGTTTCTCAAAATTGTGTTTTGACGCCTACCACCGTAAGTGTTAATGTCCCACTTGGTCTGTCAGTAAAAATATTTCCCATAGTGGAACTGCAGCCAAACAGTTAAATACACATTTGCAATACAGTTATACTGTCTGCCAAAACAACTTACCCATGCAGTGAAGTCCGCCATAAGTATTGCATGGGTTAAATCTTCGTTAGGCTTAAGCAGGCCATAGACGAGTCAAAATATAAATGAAATTCGTGTTGATTGTTGAATCATTCATTTTTCGCATCATTGGTATATCAGCTGTGACAGCGATTTTCGTGCTTGTAATTGGAAGTGCCTGATCCAACATGCTGGGGCTTTTTTTATAAAATCAAAACAATTGATGGAGCAATCGTATTAGCTACATTCGATCGGCAGAACTTACATTTTTTTGACTTGTCTATGGCCTGCTTAAGGAATGAAGGAATAAATAAAAATACTTGCCTAAAGCTGGCTATACATTAAACAATTTTCTTATTCAATTTCCTTAACATTTACCTCCAACTATATAGTGTAATGGCCTTTCTGTTGCAGACAAATTGAAAATGTTTACGTATGACTTCATATTATATGGTTTTCGTAATTCTAAAATAAAATTGTATAATGTATGGCCAGCCTAAGTCCTACTCCACCCCTTCTCAGCAGCCAGCACTCTCCTATACTGTCCCACACTCCAGGCTGTGGATGGACCCTTGTAATCGTCCCATACAATGCAGGACCACTGGCCCTGATTTGTACACAGTGACATCAGAGAGCTGTAATCAGCTGGGCAGTAAAATGAAGCAGCTTCAGGGGTGAATCCCATGGAATAGAGGAAACCTGCAGAAAGAAGAATAAGGCAAAGTATATCTATTTAATCATTTAACACCCAGCCAAATAATCATTTAACCCATGCAGTGCAGGGAGACTCCACTGCATGGGTAAAGGTGATGGTAACCTAGGGTTGGACATTACATTTTTATTGTATTCTCTCAAAGCAAAAGTGTCATACTATCATGTTATCCTATCTTCTAACTGCATGCTAAAAATTCCATCATGCTGGTTGTACCCAAGTTGACTGATGGATCGACATGGGTGCATTCAGCCTGTCCATACATGGATTGATTCTCAGCCCGTCCTCGCTGAACTGGCAGAGATTCGGGCTTAAGGCCCAGTATAAAATATCAGACACAAAAATATAAAAAAAAAAGAAAAAGGGATGACAGCACAGAAAGAGTAAGATAGTGAGACAAATTAACTAAACCATTAGCTACTACAAATCTAACGAAACCTGTTTCTTTCACTGGTCTTAGTAAGCATCAGGACAGATCACTGTTTCCAGGATCCAGGGGATGGCACAGTAAGTCTTAAAGGCCTGCATGCAGCCCCTAAGCCTCAGGCTGGGCACCACGGCTCTAGACCAGTGGCCTCCAAACTGTGGCCAGTAGGCTGGATGTGACACTTCATCTGTCCTTATCTGGCCACTGGAGCACAGCTCCTTCCACTGACACCAATAATGGGGCACCATTTCTCCTACTGTACCCCACGGACACCAACAATGGGGCATGATTCCTTCCACTGATAACAAGAGGCAAACTATTCCTACCAAAAAAACAATGATGTGTCATTGTTTACTCCCAAAGGCATCAAGGCATTTCCTACTCCCACTGACCATAGTCTGCTCCCCCTAAAGCCAGTGGATGACTTAAACCAAACTGTGCACACTTTTGACACCATTACTAGTTCAACATTGTGACAGAGGGGTTCATTTACTAAAGGCAAATAGGCTGTTCACTTTGCAAGGGAATTTTCCCTAGTTTTGTGTACACAGTAAGATTTCATATGGCAAAGAATACCTAATCACACACAATGAAAATAAAAAACAGAACTTTTGCTTGAACATGATTGGATTATGATGATGATGAGTTTCATCTCATTTACTAGGTCTTGGGAAAGTTCCCCTGCAAAATGCAATTTCCCTTGCAAAATGAACAGCTAATTTGTCTTTAGTAAATCAAAACCCAATTTTTACATAAAGATAGCCCCACTGACAACTTTTTTCTGTGCCTATCCCTTCTTCCTTAATTTTGACTTTCTTCAGCCCAGTACTGCCATTCAGCTTTAGCCATTTTTTCCCAATTAGCTTCTTCTCTTCTGAACGTGACATCTGCTTCCCACTCCTAAAGCCTTCTGGCTTACTGTACACATTCCGTGCCAGTCACCTTCTTTACTGAAACATGAAGGGAGATCATCCTCAAGGGGACAGGGAACTCAGTAAAAATAACATATAGATTCTTACCTTTCCTACAAAAAACATTTTTTGGCCATAGTTTCTCTCTAAATAATGTAAAATATCCACTATTTGGAGCCTTAACTGAAAAACATGTCACAGGCTCCAAAATGTAAGGCTCCAGTTTCTATTTTCGGTGCACTAACTACCTGGTTCCTGAGATGGTTATTTTTCAGTTAGGCTCAGTCTGATGCTAAATCCAGTTTTTAGGCCTATTTCTTTTTCATACCACCCCAGCTAGTAAACTGATATAAAAGTATCTATAGTATGCATCCAACTGGTGGACAGTCAGATCTTTGAAAAATATGGACAATGCTGTCTATGTTTGTTTTGGGCTGCTACATTAGTGCTGCACCTTTAGCTGTTTGTAGGCAAAAATTAAAGTAAAATAGTGGCAGCATTTTGAGCCCTTATACATTCATTTATTTCTCTGGTAGAGGTAAAGTTGAAGACATTGAAGTTCTTATGTAAACCACTGTAGCTACTTTACCCTTCTGAAAGAAAAAAAAAATACTTACAGCAAGAATACATAATGCTTTCTGATACCTACATAGAGATATATCAGCAACTTTAATTGGCAACTTCTTCCTGAAAACAATATTAACGCCTACACTCATGGCCACTTTATTAGGTACACCTGTTCAATTGCCTGGTAACACAAATTGCTAAACAGATAATCATATGGTAGCAACTCCAATCACAGTGCAGCGCATTTAGGCATCTAGATGTGGTGAAGACAACTTGCTGAAGTTCAAACCGAGCATCAGAATGGGGAAGAAGGGGGATTTAAATGACTTTGAAAGTGGCATGGTTGTTGGCGCAAGACGGGCTGGTGTGAGTATTTAAAATACTGCTTATCTACTGGGATTTCGGTGCACAAACTATCTCTATGGTTTACAGAGAAGGGCTTGAAAAATAGAAAATAGGTAGAGAGTGGCAGTTGTGTGGATGCAAATGTCTTGTTGATGTCAGAGGTCAAAGGAAAATGGGCAGACTGGTTCAAGATGATAGAAAGGTAACAGTAACTCAAATAACTCAAAAAACAACATGAAAGCATAGATCCAGCCAGTCTTGTATCAACGGTTCAGGCTGGTGATGTAATGGTGTGGGGGATATTTTCTGGCACTAGCAAGGTGTGCCTAAGAAAGTATCCGTTGAGTGTATATTCCTTTCATTATACAATTTTGTAAGTAGCCCTAACTCTCTGCAGAATGTTTTTGCACACTACTACTATGTATAACACACATGATTAAAAAAAACAAACATGAAGGTAAAAAACCTTCAGCCTTTATAACCACTTTAACTCACAGTATGCCTGCGCTTTTTACAGAGTAGCTACATTTCTGGAGTTCAGCTTTAAGTTTTGCCTGTCACAATGTATTTACTGGATTGTACCTGCATGGGGAAGTTAGGTTGCATAGGTTTTGTTACTGTAAGTTTGCTTTAAAAGTAGTGATGTCTCCTCATTCACTTCTAACAATTTTTCCATGCTTTTTGAGGCTATGAGTTTGCAAGAGTAAAGGGAGAGTAAGAAGCGCATGGATCATGTAGTCCATGTAGACTATTATAAGATGGAATGTGTTCCAAATCAGGCAGAGGGTAATCCAGTTGACAATAAGGGATTTAAAAAAACCTTGGTGTATGATCTATGCTTGAAGAAAGAGCACACTGGTTGCTAGCACAAGCACAGAAAGGCGTCGCATCCTGGTGATGTCAGATGCCAACACCATCAGCTCCGGACATATCAGGGACTCAGCCGGGCTTCTCCATCCATGCCCTTCCATGTGCAGTGCCTCCTGCTGATTGGTTGCTGATCCCTTCCTGAGCACCTACTAACATCTGGCGATAGACGTTTTCTATACTTTATCCCTATGAGCCTGTATACTTTTTAGAAGATGGAGTTGCCTAACTTACTTTTTAATAATAAAAGTAAGTTAGCTTCTGTTTGCAAGAGTAACCCCCAGGGAAAACCTTATATAGTATGAGACTTGTGTTTCAGTCCTGTAGCTTCCCAAAGCTCTAGGGCATTCTGAAAGACCCTTCAGCTATAAAATCAAGCTGCTAATGGCTCAATACAGGCTTCTATTACATCAAAGCCAAAACTTGCAAAGAACAGATAATAAATACACATAATAATAATAAACCTTAGTGTTCAGGCTTTATTTAAAATACTTACTTACAGTTTTAGCTTCACGAGATCTTACAATTAGTTTGAGTATAAAGGAGTGACAGAGTAGTTGTAAGTCATGAAACTTTTAAAACACCACATTTTTCTTAACTGTTGAAACATTTTTCTTTAGAGCATATGTAAATATGAACAAGAAACTTCTCTTATTGGCTTCATTTTGGTCTGTTAAATGTATAATTGGAAGCATTTTGTCTTAATTTTTCACCCATGCAAGCAAATACCTGTTGATCCTGCCAGAAATCCAGTGTTTTTTTTGCAATGTTATTTCAATGTTGGAGCAGAATTGTCACCCTTGGACAGGAGGTGTGCTAGGACTATAGAATACCACACTTTATTGGAGAAGAGAAAGAGGGAAGTGTTCTGTAGTCCAAACATTTGTCCTAGGAGGCCAATGCTGCTCCTGCATAGCTACAGTGCATGGCATGAGTGTTGCCACCCACTACACAAGACTGGAAGTGTGTTACTGGCAGTAATAACAGGTGAAAATTACAGGGAAAAATATGAAAAAAACAAATGAAGCCACCACATCTAAGGTCTGATAACACTGTTCAACAGGTAAAAAGTTTTGGGCATAAAATTAGCTAATCTTACATAATTTTGGGGTGCTGAAAACGAAAATGACCCTAAAAAATGTTGATTGGCTCTAGTTTCCATGATATATTCACCCATCTAATGACGTAAGCCATTCAAAATTATGATGCAACTTCAGCTGCATATTGCGCAATTGATACTGGTGACCAATAGAAAATTGCATGTATACTGAGATGATGCAATATTAGCCTTTAATTGCATCACTTCACTGCATAAAAGCTGCAGTATCTGTAGCTGATTGTAGTTCGACAGCGTCTTTACATTTCGTTTTATGCTTATATAGGCTACTCAGTAATGCCTCGAACTTGTGTGAATAAAGCAGATAATTTCTGCTATATCTGCGGTGAAATAACTTTTATCTCACAAAAAAGGAGGATAACAGGAATGATTAAAAAAGCCTACAACTTGTATTTTGGCTGCAAGATAGGAGACCAGGACAAGAGCTGGGCACCACATATATGCTGCAATTCTTGTGGGACGGCACTGGAGCAATGGTTGAATGGAAAAAAGGCATCTATGCCTTTCGCTGTGCCAATGATTTGGAGAGAGCCAACAGATCATGTTAGTAATTGTTACTTTTGTATGGTGCCTCCAATTGTAAAAGGGCTAAATAAGAAGAAAAAGTTATCTGTGCACTATCCAAATATTCCATCGGCAATACGTCCAGTTCCTCATGGAGAGGGGCTACCAATTCCTAAAGCACCAGAATCCTTCGTGGTTGAGTCAAGTGAGGAAGAACCTGAAGCGTGTAGTCACGTGCAGTTGTAAGAGATAGCCCTTTCCTCGAATACAAGAGAAAAGCCAAGAGAAGCAAAACCGACACAAACTGAAGACAAAACTAGTGAGAATCCTAAGTATTAAAATGATTCAACTTAGCTTATGGCTATAATTTTTCTTGGTAATCCTATGCAATATATTATGCCATTTAGGCTTTGTTATGTAGTCAATATCACTTGCTTTATATTTGTGGAAAGACATCTATCTATATAATTATTGTGCATTATGTAGTCATTACGCCTATAGTAGAAAACTTTCCGTTTACAGAAAAACTAGAGCCAACTGACAAATTTCATTGTTATATTTGAACTCAGAATGTGAAATTCATTAAGAAATGGATCCTCTTGTTTCCAAAACTGGCAAAAAATAAAAATTTGTTGAATAGTGTAAGCTGCAATATGGCCTGATTAACTATTTGTTCTTGGGTCTAAATATACTTGCAAATGAATGGACTGCCAAATCGCACTGCAGGAGTCCGCATTCCTGTATGGTTCTGGTGTGAACTGGCCCTTTAACGCTTTTCTGTAAAATGTCTACCTTAACCACTTGCCTACCAGGCACTTATACCCCCTTATTTACCAGGCCAATTTTCAGCTTTCAGCGCTGCCGCACTTTGATTGACAATTGCGCGGTCATGCAACATTGTACCCATATGAAATTTTGATCATTTTTTTCTCACAAATAGAGCTTTCTTTTGGTGGTATTTAATCACCGCTGGGCATTTTACTTTATGCGCTATAAATAAAAAATTGCCAAAAATTTAAAAAAAAAAGAGTTTCTTTGTTTCTATTATAAAATTTTTCAAACAGGTAATTTTTCTCCTTCACTGATGTGTGTTGATGAGGCAGCACTGATGGGCACTGATAGGCGGCACTGATAGGCAGCACTAAAGGGCACTGATAGGCAGTATTAATGAGGTGGCACGGATAGGCGGCACTGATAGACAGCACTAATGAGGTGTCACGGATAGGCGGCACTAATATGCAGCACTGATAGGCGGCACTGATAGGTGACACTGATGATGGGTACTGATAGACGGCACTGACTGGCATCACTGCTGGGCACTGACTGGCGGCACTGACTGGCACAACCGCTGGGCACTGACTGGTGGCACTGACTGGCAGCACTGCTGGGCTGCACTAGTGGGTGGCACTGGTGGGTGGGCACAGGTGGGTGGCACTGGTGGGCAAGGGTGGGTGAGCACAGGTGGGTGGCACTGCTGGGCACAGGTAGGTGGCACTTCTGGGCATAGGTGTGTGACACTGCAGAGTGGCACAGGTGGGTGATCTGCTGGGCACAGGTGGGCGGAGCTAGTGGGCGCACTGCTGGGCGGAACTTACGGGTGGCACTGCTAGGCATCGATCATCAGGGCACTGATCATCAGTGCCCTGATGATCGGTGCCGATCCCCGCTCTGACAACTGCCGGTTCTCGGCAGTACTTTCCTCACGATCTGACAGCGTGAGGAAAGTGCAGCCGAGAACCGGCACTTGCATTTCCCTCTGATCAGCGTGTCATTGGACACCGCTGATCAGGTGGTAAAAGGCCGCTGTGATTGGCCTTTTACCACATCACGTGATCAGCTGTGTCCGTAGGACACAGCGATCACGGAGATCGCCGGGTGCGCGCCCCCTGGGGCGTGCAGGAGAGCGCGTTCTGGGGGGACGTCATATGACGTCCACTCAGAACTGGCCGGCCGCAGTGCAGCCGTCATTCGGCTATCTGCGGTCGGCAACAAGTTAAATACTCAGAAATATTATAAATAAAAAACTAGTTAATAAGGTACAGAAATTATTCCTGCAGTTGAGAGCCTATGAAGCAGTACTGAAATACACATTAAAGTGGAACGTCACTCTCCCGATCAACATGGACTATTTTTATGCTGCTAGCATTAGTAAATTGATAGGAAAGTGTATCATATTTACCTGTTTTAAACTTTTTTTTTTACATTTCTTCAGTTACTTCCTAGTTTCCATGCCTAGGCAAATGATGTCATACATCCCGGGAGTCTTCTGGAGGGGAGGGAGGGTTCTCAACTCAGCCAATACCTAAGGTAAAGGTAGATGGATTCTAGGAAGTAAATGCTACATTAACCTCCCTGGCGGTATTTCAGATTTTTGGTGCTGAAAGCGGTACATTTTTTTGCATGGAAATTTGGCGTTTTATATTGTAGGCCTATAATTTTTAGGAAAAACTCACTGAAATCTGTTCGAACAAGAGTCTAGTAAACATCCCGGGTAGGATAAAACTTGAAACACAAAATCATAAATTATAATTTAGTAAATAATCATAAAAAATAATATAATAATAATAATAAATTTAATTCAATAATAAAATCAAACCAAAAACACTGACATTTGAAATATAGCGCCAAGTTCGCACATCACTATGCAAAGTCGCAAAATCGTTTTCAGTGTCTGATGACGAATTTCCCCACGAATCATTATCACTCAATTCTGCAAGTAGTTCTAATTTACTATCGCTGTTCTCTAGCTGGTCTAAAACCGCTTTTGACCTAAAGGGACGCTTTTTGGACGCCATGGACGTTTCTCAGTTAACAGGCAGAAAGAACAGTAAAAATGCAGGCAGGGCACAGGACAAAGCACTAGGGACAAAATGTATGTGAAATGGTTTGATACAGTAATGTTTTACTATGTGATTTTAGTGATTTTAGTGAATGTCACTTTTTGTCATTTTCAAATTTCCCGCCGTTCCGTCCCCGTACGTCCCGACGCTCGCAGGGAACGAAACTCAGAAGACAGATGCCAGAATCGGCCGGAGGACATTGCCGGGACACTGCAGGAGGGACATCGCAGGAGCGCAGGACAAGGTAAGTGCAAGAGGGATCCCGGAGCAGCGCCGCATGGTATTCCCGAGTGTAGCTCGGGGTTACCGCTTGTGGTACTGAAACATTACCCCGAGCTACACTCGGGAATACCGCCAGGGAGGTTTTTAATCTGCACTTACTCAAGATGTCCTCTGCCAGAAATACCAGGCGTTCTTTTTCCAAAACGATTACTCAGCAAAATAAAACATGGAGACAAGGATGGGTGGGGAAGTTTGCTTTGAATATTAACAATGAATTAAACAGCATTTTTGGTTTGTGTTACTCAGATACAGTGCAGTTCCACTTTACGCTCCACAGATGTTGTTAGGAAAATCTCTGAACACAGTAAGTGGGAGACAGACGCATAATTTATATTTATGGTGAAGCTCATTAGTATGATTTGTACCTGTCCCTTCTGGGAATACTCAAGCCAGACTGAAAGCACACAAGATCCCACATGCCAGGAATCCTACAATCTGATTTATTGTAAACTGTCCTAAAAGAGATACATTTACATTGCAGTCACAATAAAGACAATTGTTTATATTGTTAATGCTCTGCAGGTACAAATAAGAGCCAGGTGTCCTGTGAGTATCACATGAGAAGACTACATTTCGGGATAAAGAATGGGTAAAATAAGGTGGTACACAGGAGGGACCAGGGTGGGAAGACTAGCACTAGATCTCTCAAAAATGATGGTACAGCCACTTTAAAACAGTACTCACAAAAAGTTTTCTTTTTACATACACTTTAAAAACCTATATAAAAGTAATACTTTCGGAATATCAGCACAACTACTATAGTATATGGTGCAGTAAATGTTACTATGTAAAGCGGTATTAAACCCAAAAAAACTAAATGTAATATATTGCAGCTTACCAATCATTAGATGTGGTGGATGTGCCAGTTTTTTCCCTGTTTTCACCTGGTAATCTGGCCAGTAACACACCTCATATATTAGAGTGTCCCCACTCTGGATGAAGGAGCACAGGGGCACCTATGGACAGTAGTACTGTTAATGATGGGGGAGCTCCGCCTAACACTTTATAAGCAGTAACAGCAAACAGCTTTTTTTTTTCTTTTGGGATAAAGGTTTTACATAAATAAATACAAGCTGATCACTGAAAGCACCCATACCAGTGGTAAATGGGTTGTCTCAACCCTCTAACTGCTACACCTGCAGGATAGCTTGTTCTGTTGAGAAAAACAAACCAAAAAAACAGTCTGTCCGGATCTCCAGGTGATAAATAAAAGAATAAAAGCCTAAAAAATAAAACTAATGCAGTCATCATATCTAAGAATTGGTAAGCTGCAATATAATAATAAAGCCAGAGGCATGCTAAAACTTGAAAACCAGCTCAGAGCAATGAAAAGGTTAACATGCAAGTCCTGCCAAATCTTTTTTTTTTATATAGTGTTAGGAAGGTTACTACTATCCAGGGTTCCATTAGAAACAATTACTCTCACTTTCTGTCTTGCCTATAATATTTTGTCAGAGAGAACTTTTCCTTTACTAGAGTAAGAGGAAGACAGAACCCTTGTCAGATTTTCTGTGTCCTTGCAGATTTTTCCTCACTTCCAGTGTGGTGAAAACCTTGTCAGCAGGAAAGGAAGTAAGAGAAAATCTAATTGTAAAGGAGCCCCAGATAGCAGTAATAATTTGACAGGAATACTATGGAGTACTATTTCTGACCCACTAGAAAAGAAAGTTTTTTGGCTTGACACTATTATTTAGTTTTTAACTGTAGTGTAGCTTTATATCAATTAGTGTCCACCCTATGGCTGATATACTGCATTGATGATACTGACTGGAAAAAAATATATATAACAGATACATTGTGAAGATGTAAAAATTGTGTATTATTAGGAGCTGCATATATACTCACAACCCAATATACCTGCCAATGCAAACAATACCACCTTACAGAAATACTGTTAGTGTGCTCCATCTGCAGAGAATATGAATCATTCCATAAAATAGGCAAACAGGACATGAATACCATTCTAGACTTACATTGTAACATTTATAACCCAAACATTGCCCCTGGCATCATCCTAAAACTAGACCATATGGACACTAATAGATCCAGTAATGATAGGGTAATGCTGCTGTACCAGGTATTAGTGATCTTTATGAGAAACGTTTAACTGGAGCACACAAGCTTCTACTTTTAATGCACAAATGAAAATGGATTAAAACACACTATCACCATTCAGAAGTGATTCCAGCTGATATTCTGAAATACTAGTACAACAACTAATTACCTTGATAAAGACAAAAATACTGCAGACTATTTTAAATAACACGACTCGCCCATAAATAATATTTAAGGTATGTTCTATAGTCATTAGCAACACGTGTGTACGCTTTATAAGTTTGCTTTGAGCATTGTACTCTATAAATGGTCACATTTCATAACTAATAGTGATGTGCAAAAACTTAGTGAAAGGCAAAATGTGTGCCCTGCCTATACATAAAAAATCTAACCTGAAAAGAAAATTGAATCTGAAATATAATATCCATTCTCTTGCTTGCGTTTTTCTTTAATGTAAAGATATGCCCTTGTTATCTTACAAGGTCATGATCCCCAAAATATTAAAGGATAATTATACCAAAGTATAATAACCCTCTCCCCAAAGTCCTATACCCACCTGTCCATGCTCTAGGGTCCAAGGGAAGATGCACAGCTGCAACTGAATCATTGAAGACCAATCTATTGCTTTTTCTGCACATATGCATAGAAAAATCCCCATTATTTCTATAGAGAAGCATCTTTCCTGGTCACACAAAAAATACTGTAGGCTTCCCCCATTTGAATGAAGGGCATTTTTTCCACCTTGGGTGCACTGTACATAGGATGATAGGTGTTTTCCAGGATGCGTATCACCGAACCAAAACTGAATATTGAAAACAGCTTTTTTACTTCATTTTTTTTTTTACCCAAAGTTAGAAACGCAGCCTTAACGAGTTACAGTCTGAAAGGCTTTGCTTAAATTTATCCATGGACCGTATGCTTTTCAACTCCTAATTCTCCAGCATTTCCTGATACCATGCAGTATTGCTGGACAAAAAGTCAATAGGAAATAAAACTTTATTTATGACAACCAATGACACTTAACATGCATCACAGAAGACCAAAACAATGACCAATGCTATTGGCTTGATTCACAAATTATAATGAATGTGCACATTAAAAATGTGTGTATTTTCAGTATTTTTTCAATGGTTTGGTCCTAATTTACTAGCACAGGGGGAAAAAAAAAAGTTGCCGACGTGGAACAATTTTGTGATTCTGAACAGCGCCTCTGAAATGTTTTGAAATGTCTTTGGATTGAGACCTTTTACAGAAGACTATGCAGGGAGCAGGAAAAGGTTCTATTAGCTAATGTCTGTAAAGTAATCTGTGGAAAATAGTTGCATATGTGTGTACTGAAAAAGTGCAAGGACTATAAAAAGCAACAATCAGCTATATTTACTGAAAGCATTTATTCTCGGGATGGATAGAAGGTGATTTTATGTAACATTTCTAACAGGGATTAACTGACAGGTCTTTCACATCATGCTGCTCTATTATTAGCACATAGGGCAATTTACTGTGCAGCATCTAACCTTATCATATGCTCTTAAAATAAAAAAAATAAAAAAAACGATTTTAGTCATTAAAATAGCCATTAAATATTAGCTACTGTCTAAACTTATTATTTTCAAAATGATATTTTGTATCAGCGGTGTGTGTGCAAAGGAAAGTCCAGAGTATTTCTAAATGTGCAAATATGTATCTGGATAAGATAGGTGAGAAATATATAAAGAGAGAGGGCGGGAGAGAGAGAGCACAAGTTTATATATCATGCACTTGTCAGTATTAGAATTTACAGCAGGGTAGCAGCTACTGTAACTTTGATTGTACTGGTTTTTTGCTATATTCCAGAAATAATTTTTAGTGTTAGATTAGGGAATTATTTTCCTTTTTTTTTCCCAAGAACAGATCTATTCCCACATAAGAAATCAAAGCCTGGCAGCATCAAATCTATCAGTTTTAAAATGTAATGCTGAGGTAGACCATAGAAGAATGAAAAATAGCTTGATTTCGCCATCAATTGTTTACATTTTCTAAAAAAACAACAACAAAACAGCATGTTGGATCAGGCACTTTCAATTGCAGCACGAAAATTGTGTGTTGCTGCTGGCACACCAATGATGCGCAAAAACAAACGGCTTGACGCTCAACGCGAATTGCGTTCATTTTCCAACTTGTCTATGGCCAATCTAACTTCGCCCTTTTATACTTGAAAAATACATTTCCCTGCAACTTTGTAAATGTAAAAAATGCTATTATGTTTTAGTATGAACCAGTACATGGTACTCTTCAAAGATCTTAGCATTTTTCTCCAAAATTTGAATGAGATACTTGATTTATTATGGCACTAATACACAAATGTTTAATGATATGGGCCAGGTGCTACTATTATGCTACACCCAAGAGTTTCGGAGATCTCAAATGGCGAGTAAAATAAAGATCTGATGGTTATCTGACTTCTGCTAACCAATGATGAGCAATATAAATATTAATACATAGGAAATGTTAAATAGTGGATAGTCTACAAGGAATTTCTGTATACACTTCTAACTAAGCGTATACAGAAAGATATTTTATAAGCAGGTGTTGGCTTCAGAAAAATGTAATTTTGTTAATACCCATCCCTCATGTAGCATACCAATGAGCATAATAATATAAAGAGAAATCCAACTTCCAGAGGGAACTGTATTGACTACTTGAGCACACAGATACATTTGGCTAATAGGATAACCAGTCACCTGAGTTATCCTCACCCTATGCACAGACCATTTGGTCAAGACAAGGTCTAAATGTAGATGACCGTGTATGACCCTGTTACCAATGCTTTGTGAAGCAGTGATAACAAGATGAATGGATACTGGCTTCCCCAGAGTCTCCAATTATGTGTTCTCCAATTATATTCTGCACAATGAAGATTACATGTTCTAATTAGCTATGTAAGTGTATATGAGTTGAGAAAAAGCCAGAATAAGAAAAGATATGGGATAAAGAAAGTAATCTTACATCCAAGCTATAATATGAAATCACTGGTGGATCAGTTCTCCTTAACACAAGTACAAGCAATGTTTTACTAGCCTTTTAAAAAGAATCATTTTCAAAGGATTGGGGGAACATTAAAATATATTTTATGACATATAGGCACCGAGGTTCCCCTCAATAATTCTAGAAATGCTAGGCACCATGGCTAGGCCTCCCTACTCTTGCTCCCCCTACTCACTCACAAAACAGACTATTATGGTAAATAAATCAGTAAGATAACCTTCGTTATTGACCCCAGGCACAAAAACCCCATACAAAACACAACTGCACATTACAATTCTGATGTATACAGTTGTGTTCAAAATAATAGCAGTCAGACATCACTAACCTGATCAATCACTGTTTTTGGTACAAATGATATTTCTACATGGCAAATAATTTACTAGCAGGTATAGTAGAGTAATAGAAATCCAACAGACCCAACAGTCATGACATGCATGCTGCTGATTCTGTGTAATTGAATCACTAATTGAAAGGGGCATGTTCAAAATAATAGCAGTGTGGAGTTCTATTAGTGAGGTCATTCATTCTTTGAAAAACAGGTGGCAATTATTGCCCTTATTTAAGGAAGGAAGGCAGCAAATGTTGTACATGCTGGTTACAGTGTATTTCTCTCTGAAATTATGAGGAAAATGGGTCGTTCCAGACATTGTTCAGAAGAACAGCGTGCCTTGATTAAAAAGTTGATTGGAGAGGGGAAAACATATGCAGAAAATGATAGGCTGCTCAACTAAAATGATCACAAATGACGTGGAAGAAAGCAAAAAACTACCACTCGAATGGATAGAAGAATAGCAAAAATGGCAAGGACTCAGCCAACAATCAGCTCCAGGAAGATCAAAGAAGGTATACAGTTACCTGTGAGTACTGTTACAATTAGAAGACGCCTATGTGAAGCCAAGCTATCTGCAAGAAGTCCCCGCAAAGTCCCACTGTTGAAAAAAAGACGTGCTGAAGAGGTTACAATTTGCCAAAGAGCACATTGACTGGCCTAAAGAGAAATGGCGCAACATTTTGTGGACTGATGAAAGTAAGATTGTTCTTTTTGGGTCTAGTGGCCAGAGTCAGTTTGTCAGACGACCCCCAAACACTGAATTCAAGCCACAGTACTGTGAAGACAGTGAAGCATGGTTGCGCAAGCATCATGATATGGGGATGTTTCTCATACTACGGTGTTGGGCCTATTTATCGCATACCAGGGATCATGGATCAGTTTGAATACATCAGAATACTTGAAGAGGTCATGCTGCCTTATGCTGAAGAGGAAATGCCCTTGAAATGGGTGTTCCAACAAGACAGCAACCCCAAACACACCAGTAAACGTGCAACATCTTGGTTCCAGACCAACAAGATTGACGTTATGGAGTGGCCAGCCCAATCCCCGGATCTTAATCCAATAGAAAACTTGTGGGGTGAATCAAAAATGCAGTTTCTGAGGCAAAACCAAGAAATAGAGAAGAACTGTGGAATGTAGTCCAATCATCCTGGGCTGGAATACCTGTTCACAGGTGCCAGAAGTTGGTTGACTCCATGCAACACAGATGTACAGCAGATCTCAGAAACAGTGCTTATACAACTAAATATTAATTAAGTGATTCAAAGGAAAGCAAAATCTTCAAACATTTTTCAGTTTATATAGTGAATGTTTGAGTTTGTAAAGAAGAATACAAACACTGCTATTTTTTTGAACAGTCTAATATTCACTTTTCTTCAATTTTTTTAGAGGAACAACACAGATTTGATATATTTTTCTTCATGTTTTGATTTGGAATAGAATGTGTAGTGTTCCCAATGCATTTGTGTGTATGGAAATAAAAGCTATTAGAAGGAGTTTGAGTTTATTCACTTTTTTCAACACACTGCTATTATTTTGAACACAACTGTACTTTTAATGCGTTAGGCTTTTGCTGTACTGACAATGCATATCATATACAAAGTAATTTGTCTAGCTTACCTTGGACATAGTAAATACCATTAAGAGAGCTGTATATAATAACATATTGACCCCTTTTTTTAAAAAATAAAAACCAGGTTTGGCAGCCTGTTATGTTGTGTAACTGCTATTATTTTAGGGTGACCAGAAACACAGTACATGGAGTATGATATGGTTATTACATTGAGGTTTTTCTAATTATTTATTTATTTGGAGTGCTGCTACGGGTCTGAATCTATTATTTTTTTTATGCACACTCCATGACAAAAACTATAGTTATAAAAACTGAACTATTTGTTCAAATACAAATATTAGAAAAATATATATACTTTATATATGTAAGAGAAATAAATTATTATATATATATATATATATATATATATATATATACACACACACAAACACACTCTATTGACAAATAAACTGGCATAACAATGACCAAAGAAACAAAAGCAATAAAATATATATAATATCACTTTTAGACAATCACTGAAAACTCATCTCTTCAGAGAGGCTTATTCTGCTCCTAACAACTGTACATGTATCTTTGTTAACAGCCCATCCCCCGCAATTATTATCTCTTGAACCTCCCTCTTAGACTGTAAGCTCTAACAAGCAGGACCCTCTGATTCGTCTTGTATTAAATTCAATTGTATTGTAATTGCACGGTCTACCCTTATGTTGTACAGTTCTGTGTAAACTGTTAGCGCTATATAAATTCTATATAATAATAATATATAGAATTTATTTGAAAACTATAGTGCAAAATTTACATCACCAAACTGTTTTCCGGAAAGAATAAAGCTACCGATGTTCTTGTCCCAGAGTAACAGACCATGTTCTGTTTGCAGTGAAGCCTGTCTCACTGAAACCAAATAATTGTCTGGGACAGAGAGCATGCGACAATGACTGCATTTCCAGCACACACAAGTGATGGGAGGAGAGAATATTAATGTGCTGATGAATGTACATGAACAGTTGCGAGATCAAAGAGCCTATAAATGGAACAGCGTTAGGTTACACACTGACAGAACAAAAATATGACTTCCTTTCATCCCTTCATTTGCCCAAATTTCCATCACTCTGTCTCAATCGTGCTCAGCCAAGACATTTTACACCTGAAGGAACTATGAGCTAGCAATGACAAAGTCACTCAAGGATGCTTTACCAACAATTAGGCTCCATGCACACTGGGCATTTTAATAACGCTGGTAACACTAGCTGTGTAAAGTCACATTCAAAACAGCAGTTTTTCAGTGTTTTTTGTATTAGCGTTTAGTGGTGTTTTGCCACTTTGTTTTGCATTTGCGGTTTTTAGAGTTTTATTTGACCCAAAGAAAATTTTTTTTGGTAAAAAAAAAAGTCCGAAAACACTGGTTTGCCGCGATTTAAAGCGTTTTTACAGCTAAAAAACTCCTCTAGAAACCCACTAGTTCTGGGTTTTTCTTCCAGCCAAAAGACGCTCCTGCCAAAAAAAACATTGATTCCAGTCTATGTCTACATGGACACATTGGATAATATGCTGGGTAGTTTACTGGCTGTAAAAAAAAAAAATGTCAAAAGCCAAAAACAGCCGCTGTAAAAACGTCCAGTGTGCATGAGGCCTAATAACTTAATTTTTCACCAAGTACTTATCTAATGCTTTATGCTATTTCAACAAAATGGTCTTTACAAAGTTTACAGTATATGTAAACCCCCACCTTGTAAAACAACCTATTCGGTTTCAAATAGAAATTAGAGGCAAAACATCTCTGTATAGATATAAAACATTATAAACATTTTTCCCTTTTTTACAAGTGATTACATACCCCCTGTGCTCAGCTGCATAAGAGCAGGGGAGAAGAAACAGGAGGACACTGATCATCCCAGTGAATGGCTATGAAGGGCAGGGGGGTGTCAGGACAAGTCTGATCTTTAGAGGAGAGCACACAGAGTTCCCATCATAGCTAGAGAACTGACCAAGGAGTGTACTCCTGCTTAGTGGTCAGTTTTTAATAGAAAAGTAGAATGACTGGCAGGAACACTAGGGATTTCACACAAAGGAAGCAATACAAAGAGAAAAGGATACTTTTTCATACAAGTACATGGTACAATAGAGCAGCCTTTCTCAACGACGGTGCCCAGGCACCCTGGGGTGCCTTGAGGTTTTTTCAGGGGTGCCTTGGCAAAATGTCTAAAAATTGCCCAAAACTTGTATACAAGCCAGTGGGTGGAACAAGCCTGCCTTTTAGTTACACAAAGCCACAGGTCTTCATTGTGCGCCATTACGACCTTCTAGCCGCCAGCATCCTGGCAACCAATGATATCATCAGTTGATAAGGAGCAGCATCCTAGTTTGACCCTCCCCTGCCCCTCTCCATCAGTGCTGGGGACACATTAGCTCAGTGATGGAGAAAAACTGAGGCAGAAGAGAAACATTGGAATACAAGTCAGTACAAGTGTTCAAAAGTGTATTTGCTCTGGAAGTATAAATCACCTCTAATGTTGGGTGTCCTACGTGTGTGCATGTTGCTGCATTATATAAAATTATTAGAATAGTTTTTCACATTTTACAATGGGGCGCCTCAAGACTATCCATAATTTTAAAGGGTGCCTCGGGACTGTCCATAATTTTAAAGGGTGCCTCAGGACTGTCCATAATTTTAAAGGGTGCCTCGAGACTGTCCATAATTTTAAAGGGTGCCTCAGGACTGTCCATAATTTTAAAGGGTGCCTCGGGACTGTCCATAATTTTAAAGGGTGCCTCAGGACTGTCCATAATTTTAAAGGGTGCCTCAGGACTGTCCATAATTTTAAAGGGTGCCTCGGGACTGTCCATAATTTTAAAGGGTGCCTCGGGACTGTCCATAATTTTAAAGGGTGCCTTGACAGAAAAAAGGTTGAGAAATACTGCAATAGACAGGTATCAGGAATATGACATGTTGGATTTATATACTCTTTAAATGTTGCATTTACAGTTGTTATGCACTAAAATGTTAGCTACAGTTCTCAGTAGTTCTACCGTAAAAAAAATGTCAATGTTACGCTAGGTGTAGGTTGGTAATCCAGATGTCACCTAGAGTGCGTCAGAACAGGATAATATCACAATACAGTGTGTCAGAAAAAAACGGGGAAATATATCACAATATTTTTACCACCTATAGGACCACATTTAACATTCTGCTGGGAAAAAGAATCCAATGGTCCAAGGGTCTGATATCCAAATATCTGTTTGTGTACACTGCAAACTAACTTGCATGTGTGTACATCTGATAAAAATTCACAGTGAACACAATGGAGCCAGTCAGCTTGGTGTTTTGGCATTCAGCCAGATGACTGGGCACAAGCACGACTGGGCAAAATCTTCAAACCCAGTGGCATCCCAAATCTTGTTAACCCCAGTCATGCATGTTATATCTACAAATATATACTGCCTATATACTATATATTCCGTGACCTGCAACTTGTTATCACTGTAAGCTGGTGTTATTGTTTACTGGGGCATCATCATTCATGAACACAATGAAAGTAAACCTTTGTTCATTTTGTGGGCAACATGGTGGGTAATAGGTTTGTAAGTCTTGCCTTACCTCTTGACTGAATCTCACCTGGAACATATGCACCTAACCTGTAGTTAGATGCTCTGGTTCCCTCTCACAGTCCAAAAAGACACTGGCAGGTAAAATTGCCACTAGTGGAAGTAAGCCACGCTAGGGGTACTAACTTGCGAGCTCCTTCAGACAACTGAAACTAGCTTGAATGGTTCTATATACCTCGTAAAGCACAGTGTAATATATGGAAAAAAAATATTTTCCCTACCCACCCTTCCTGTCAGCACCCAAACCACAACTCAAACATTATGGTATTAACACGAGCAACTTACAGGGCTACTTGATTTGCATTTTAAAGTGATACTAAACCCAGGACCCTGCATTCACTATATCTGGTCTCCCACAGTACACACAACATGGAAATGCAATTATTTAAGTAAATATAAACTGCTAAATACCTTTTCTCATCAGCAGTTAGAGAAGTCTTGTGACTTCAGCAGAGCACTGGTTAAAGCTTGTAGGAGGAGTTTTCTCTAGGAGGGTGCAGAACCCCTGACCTCTGTCTGGACAGTGCTGATTGGCCCTGTGCTGATCACATGCACTCTCCCAAGAAAAAAAAAACCTCTCTATCAATACACACCAAGTTGAGCATGTGCAGTGTCTCCACATGATATGTCTTATCAGGAGATAAGAGGGAGACACTGGAACGAGAAGTCAGGATCAAACAGCCTTTATACACAATGCAGAGGATTGACCCCTTAGGTTCCACAGTGAGTATAACAAGCAACCTTCATTGCATTACTGTTGTTCGTTTAGTAACACTTTAAGCTCCCACACTAATAGCTGCTGGGTACCTCCACTTTAAAGGGGAAGATGACTACATAACGTAGTATGTGCTCTGGAAGACTGCAATCTGGCCTTACTCCATCATTTCAGAAATCTGAGATTTTCAAGGGTCTCTTAACTACAGCGTGAATACAGGAAACTATACATCTTTGAAACGTGTTAGTGTCTGAAAATAGGCCCTCTGGGTCTTTTCTGCAAATATATCACTTAGTGAAACTGAAATATCATTTTAAGGGAAAGGCCAACTTTTTTTTTCCATTAAGCAAGCATCTTCAGTTCACTCCGATTGCAAAAATCTGAAAGCAATATGTCAACAGGCGCTTACAGCTCTGTTACCGTGATAGAATTAGCAAGCAGGCAAACTGAAAAAAGAATCATAGTTTTTCTGTAATTTCTCACTTCAGAGCAAAAAAAAAAAAAACACACAAATTCTGACTGTTGTTTTTGACTGCAAAAGTAGAAACACTGAATCTCGTGGACTGGATTTTGATCTTTTTTTTTAACACATTTTCCTGCTAATTGAATGGCACAGGATCCAGACGAACATTATAGGCCAGTTTTTTCTAACTAGTGCCTGAGATCAAATAAATGGACTAGCTCCCCCAAACAGTTCCCCTTGTTGTTCTAATAGACCGCACTGACCAGAGCCTGGTCTCAAATTGTAGGAGACTGTTTTTCTTAATTAAATTATGACGTTAAGACTGGAAAATTCTTAGAGAGTTATCAAGTATGACGCTTCTTGGCAGCGGTGCACTCACTTACATGCAGGCATTACATGGGCTGATGCTTCTGGAAAGAGCAAACAGAAGGAGCTTCAAAAGCAGCCATTTGAGTCTGAAAATATAAACCACTTCAAAAGGGGCATAGCAGGTCTCTGAAGTGAAATAACATCCGGCATAGGAGAGAGCAGCAGAACACATCTCCCTCTATGCACAGATCAACTTACCTATGTCCTGTAGCCCCCATTTTGGGAAGTGGGAACACTCAGGACAACATTTTCTGCACTGTGACTCTAAGAAGCTAAGGCAATCTGTTTCTTTCTTATTTGGAACACCGTAAATTCTTCTGTATTCAATCTGAATGTGTTGCCTTAACAGATAACTATAACGGGTATATAAACCACCTTTGCTTTACTTTTTTTTTTTTGAACATTTAATATTGTTTGTTTCATTACTTTTAACTGTATAAAATAATATATGTAAACTGTATAAAATAATATATGTAAAGTGAATACATCTGGGCATCAGGCTATTCACAGCATTGTAGTATGTCAGCTAAGTGCTAAAACAGAAGAATAGACTATGGTGTGCCTCCTGCTGGCTGTAACTGGAAGAATGAAATATTAAGGGGAATTTATGATACTAATTAAAAATAAATAGTTTACTATTTTAGCCATGAACTCATTAACCAAGCAGTTAACTGAATATTGTCCCTTATTACTTAAAGGTTAGGTTTTCCAGTTTTGGGTGGGTACCAGTGAATTTTCCTACTATTTAGCATCAAATTTCAAGTAGAAGTGTCAAACCATGATCTCTTCAACCTCCCACAGGATCATAATGACTGTGCCACTCTCTTGAAGCTATACCACCATATTATGTTAGGGAGAGCACACTGCAGAAGTTAAGAGACTAGAGGGTCTATAGCAGAGATTGTTCTTTTTTTGTTTGTTTTGTTTTCAAATTTGCACAAAAGTAGCACTAAAATATGGATTAGCTGCTAAAGATAACACCTCATTATATTTATTCCCCATGGAAGACTGGATAAAAACTACAATACCAGGGAGTTTTCCAACTCTTATGGGATATAGTAACTAACAAACACGTGTTTTGCATTTTCAATCAGGTAATACAAAATACTGTGCGGATTAATTTGCTCTTGTCTGAAAATGGCCCTAGCATGTATGTGCAGGATGAAAAGTCCCAATTGCAGCCAGCTATGGAAGAACCTATTAACACTCTGGTATGTACAGTATTTCATGATGGAACCACTTTGTTCACACAGCCAGCGATTACCTGCAGCAATCATGGCTGGTCACACATCCTGCCTGTCATTGCATTGTACAGGCTCAGTGACCACAGCTATCCACACACAGCTGTCAATCTCAGCTACAGGAATCAGCAGCCCAAAATCTGTGTTTAACATTCCAAACTGCATTCTTGCAGCCATTGAGAAATACTGTGCGAGCTGTGATTGGTCACAGCTTGTCACATGGTACAAGGCTGTTGTGAATAGCCTTGTACCATGTGATCTCTGTGATCATTCACAGATTTCACACGTAGTAAGCAATGATGTCAGGAAGTGACATCTTGCTTACTACTATTCATGTGATCACTGATTGGCCAATCAGTGATCACATGATCGGAACCTCACACAGAGGTTCCGTACAGCGATCGGTGTTCCGCTGTGTCCAGGGGACACAACAGGCACCGGATTGCGGTGGCACGCACTTCCAGGGAGCACGCACAGGCTAAAATAGTAGGAGCCGTTTATGAATGGCAACCCGCTTCCTGCACTGCCCCCTTCCGGCCATTTATATACATGGGCCGGAGGGGAAGTGGTTAAAGGCTCTTTTATACCAGAACACTGGGACTGTGCTGGGCATCCTTGTCCAGCACAGTCCCAAAGCAGAACAAGGCAAAAAGCCTTTTTCCCTATAATAGTAGTTCACATCACTGTGTTGCACTGGTGCAGTACTTTTGTCACTGCAGTGGGTTGCGAAGCAACCTACTGCATTGCAATGCCACTGTGTGAATAAAACTTGATAACATTTTACTTGTGACATTTAATTCAAGTTTAAATTCAACAAAAAAAGTAAACAATGTGATATGCTTAAAGGATAAGTTCACCATTGGAACATGTTACAGTAAAAACGGGTGGAACATGTAACATGTTCCTATAGCTGCAGCCGTGCCCGCCACCCCTGTACGATCTGTCAGATTTGAAAACAGCGTGGCCATGCAGGGTGCCGCCCACACGGCCACGTCACTCATTCACAGACAACGGTGAATGAGTGCCTACAGATCCCGATAACCTTAACGTCTGTGGCCTTGTAGTTTTCAATTAACTACCACTGTGCTGTGGAGCTCATTGTCAGTATATCTACTGATCACTGGTGCAATGCTTTCCAGGCTCCTTTGTACAAAAACAATAAATGCACATTTTTGCACCTGCAAAAAAATGTGCATTTATTATTTTTGTCCAAAAGGTGAACTTATCTGGCTTGCTGGTGTGATTGAGCCATCAAACTTTCAACAAATGCTGCCTAAAGCTCTGAAAATGCTGTTCATACTATCTTATACAACTGATGCCTGTCTGAACTAGGTCTTAAAGTGGAATTCCAGGCTATACCTAACTGCCTGCATAAACGAGCCCTTAGTGATCCATGTACAACACTTTGGGAAGTGGAAAAAACAAAATGGATTTTAAAACATCACAATCATGGCACACAGTCTCTGTATCTGCTGCTTTTTCAAGCTTTAAAGGAGAATTATAGTGTATGTTCATGGAGGATACATTTTGAATTTTTACTGTAATATCATATATTTTTATCAGAAAGTACTTATGTAACTCAAATTGTTCCTTGCTTGATGTATAATTTTTTCATTATTACATTACATAACAAATGCATTAATTCTCATTCTAGTGGCTATCTGGGTTTCGCTGCAGAGTTACAGAAACTCTGTCACCAGTTTAAAAAATTGCAGATAAAAGTCCAGAATATCACGGGGTTGATCTACTAAAACTGGAGAGCGCAAAATTGGGTGCAGCTCTGCATAGAAACCAATCAGCTTCCAGGTTTATTTGCCTAAGCCTAACTGAACAAGCTGATGTTAGAAGCTGATTGGCTGCCATGAACAGCTACACCAGATTCTAAGTGCTCCAGTTTTAGTAAATCAGCTCCTATGTCATTTATATGCTTTCTCACAGTGTTTTTCCTTTTCATAAATATTTTTTTTTTTTTTTTGCGATGCGTCTTTGCTAGTAAATTTAAATATATCCGAAGAGTCAATTTCATGGCACAGCCCCCTCTCTCTCAGGCATCATAGCCCTCTTCTCTTCTGGGAGTGTCTGATTATTCTCTGAGCTGGCCCAGCATCGCTGCCCCTCCCCTTCACCTCCCTACATAAACTTTTATGTAGCTGTCTGGGCAGGAGTAAAGGAGAATACTATAGTGTCCCTGAGTCTCCTGGGGCTGCTGACATCACATCCAAGAAGGTGGCACCCAGCATCAGTTTCAGGACTTTGAATGGCTACACAAAGGAGGCGCTTACAGGTAAATATCATACCCAAAATATGTTAAATGCATATATAATCTATATAATCTTGAATAAAAAAGATTTATCTTGAAATGAATGGTCTGACAACAGAGTCTCTTTAATCAGCTTTTTGCTTATTACCCATAGAGAAATGAAATCTCAGATATGTAAAAGAGTGCATTGCATTGTCAGTCAGATTTGACTTAGAATCACACTAAGAGATGGAAACAGTAAGAAAATGATTGTGCAGAAATACTAAACAAGACAAACAGTTCCAATATATGCAGAGCCAAGATGGCTGCTCAAACGTACATATTTACAAACAAATAACAAATACTATGGATCATTTATAGGATAAGTATACTTTTTGGGTAAAAAATAATATACTCATCTTTATTATTGTAGTGAAGCACAGCAACAAACAGAAATGTATTTTGGCATAATAGCAAGTCTAAGCATAAAGCTTCCTTACCACATCTTGGTCAGCCTAATGCTTGAACGGTGTACAGTAAATTAGTGCTCCTTAGTCCAAATATAGCCTAACACATACATCAAGTTGAAGTCTGGCTATGGAAAACAATGGCCATGCATTCAGATACAGACAGCTATTGGTCTCTATGGCCGTTACCCATGCTCAGGTTGATGCATGTGCCAAGCTGCAATGATGGGGGTGCAATGTGGTAAGGGATTTTAGTTGCAGCTAGATTCATTTTATTCTTGCAAAGGCTGGGGAGCATAATCATTTTTACATAAAGGCATACTTACCTTTCAACATTATAGTGAGCCTGGTCATATATTAATCAATAGTTTCGTCATCCGACGTCCTCACGGGGCGGAAATCGTCGGATGACGAAACTAGTAGGGCGGGACTTCTTTTGGATGTGACATCGGGACGCTCCTCGTAGACTGTCAGCTGTGATATCGCGGTGAGCGAGGCTCGTCCCTGTTTTCTTGAGGCTGTCATTGCTGGTGTCGGCTAGACACCCTGTTTGTGAGTGCATTTCTGATGTTTTAATAAAACATTTTGGTTTTAAACATACAGCACCATGATTTCCTTTTTTGATTCCCCGAACATGATCTATGGTATGGAGACGTGATGATTACCTGCTGTTAAGGCTATTCCATATTGTGCTGATTGGCTGCTTGCAGTATATTGCTCCCAGTTTGGATTACTTCTGCTGATCATTGCTACCAGAGCAAACACTGTCTTTGCTGACTTATAATCTGGTCAGCATGGAGCTCTGGTGAGTGTACCCATTTCATTCGGTGGTGGATTTTTTTATTTTTATTTTTTTTCCATGGTGTTTGATTTATACAAGATTTCAGAACTATTTAATTACTTTGTGACGGTGGATGGACTTTTATATAATATTTTTTTATCATGGACATCATTATTTTAACTAATAATTTTTGTATTTACTTATATTTAGCGCCTGCTTTGATTTATTCACATTTTTACCTTTTTTGGTTAGGAGTGCAGCTTTTGTTCTATTTAGTTTGTGGCACTTTTTTCTCTATTTCTTATATTTTCTATGTAGTGCAGGGGCCTGCCTGACTGCATACACATTGAAAGTGTTTACGTTTGACTCATTATATGATTTTGGTGAATCTAAAAGAAAATTGTGTAACGTATGGCCAGCCTTATTCTAAGTCCTTCCACTGCACACCTTGGATGTCCAAAAACCAAGAAAAATGCACTATACAAATACACACATTAACATTAGCATAGCTCCCAAATATCCCTGATTTTCAGGGACTGTCCCTCATTTGGAACAAAGTCCCTCTTGTCTCTCTTTCCTCATCTGTCCTTCATTTCGGTCTGATCCATACAGTTGTATATAAAATGCACTATTTATCTATCAAAAAAAGTGTCTTACAGTGCTGAATCTTTTATCCAATTTCAAAATTGTTGAATTTGTAGATTTCCAAAGCCAATATAAAGGAAGAATAGTGGTAAAAAAGCACTTGTGATTTAACCAGTCATTTTTTTTGTATAAGTATCCATTAAAGGGGTGTGTGTGGGTGAGGGTGTGTGGGTGGGGGGGGGATGTGTCCTATGCCTACATACGTTTGCTAATAGGTGTCCCTAATTCCCATCTCAGAAAGGTGGGAGGTATGCATTACTACCTGTCAGAACTCAGGTAACCCCATTATCCCTTAATACATTGTAAAAGCCTCTCAGCAGGTCATTGAAACACCCAAAGTGCAAGGATGTGTATGGAGGGGGGGGGGGGATCTGTGCTCCAAATTGGTAGAAAATTAATATTCACCTGCTATAAGTACTCTGAATTTGGAGGTTATAGATGCATGCAGAAGAAAGATGTGAACAAGACAGGCGTGTGGGAACCTTGTGAGATTTTCTATCACTCTCTTATGTTAGTGTGATCTAGCTGATTTGCTGATAGAGTCACTTGATGTACTGCCTTTTAATTTGTTTATCTATAGTACTTTTCTCCCTGAGGTCTCAAAGCGTTTACAGGGTGAAGCCGCCATCTTGGGCCCATGTCTTGCAAGCATGCAAACTCCATATATCAACTGACTGGAACTAGAACTGAGGACCCTAGTACTGGTTAGTGCTGACCACCAAGCCATTGTGCTACATTTCAGTTGTGTTTTCTTTATTTCCACAATTTAAAATATAAAGGGTCTGAATTATGCCCAGACAAATTGTAAGCTCTAACGAGCAGGGCCCTCTGTTTCCTCTTGTACCAAATTGTATTGTAACTGTAATGTCTACCTTCATTTTGTGAAGCACTGCGCAAACTGTTGGCGCTATATAAATGCTGTATAATAATAATCTAAAAAAAGAAATATGCAAGTTAACATTAGCAAGATATGCCTAAAACACACACATTTGAAAAGTTTAAATTAGAAAAAAAAATATTCATCCATATATCTCTTCTGTCTAAAATTTATACAAATCTGGGGGTTCCCATGCACTTTACAAAAAATACTTTTTTTCCCCATATCTGTGCTCTGAAACCATTTTTTACATCCTGTAGAACATACAAAGCTCCTTACTATGTATAGATAAACAGTATCTAGGGCAACAGACGTCAATGACGTATTTAACTTTATTCAATAAAGCACTGTGAAGCACAATGACAGTGCAAAACGCAGTAACTCACAGTTACATGATTTCATTTTACATCAGTCAGAGAAGAGGTGAATTCTGACTGGCAGCTATAGCTTACAGATATTTGCACACAGGCATTGTACTTTGGACCTTTTACTGACTATAACATGTACTGTATTGTTCACAAATAACAGAGGTAGATATCCAAGAAAGAAAGGAGAAAGAATAATTCTAAAGGTGAAAAACGCACTTATTGAGATTTACAAGGGGCTTAGAGTTGATCCCTGCAATTTTTTTATGTGCAAGCCTTTTCTAGTCCAAAGTAGTTAAAAGACTGAGTTCTGAATTGACTCTAAGGGCTTATTCATACTTTGCTGTATGTTGCATTAGCACATACACGTTGCTGTAAATATGGCACGCATTAATGTGAGTTGCATTAAGGCAGCCTATTCATTCTGAATGGGCTGCCAATGTACAGTACCAGATGCACAGAAGCACATTGCCTTGTATTGTGGGGTGCAGCAATGCAATATTTATCAGTGATGCGCTGTCTTAGACCTCTTGCATACTGTAGCATTTTTTTACTGATCTAAAATGCAGCTCATTGTTTACAATGTGCCTGTATACACAGGCAAGTAGACAAGTGCTGCATATTCATGAGTAAAAACAAAATATAAAAAACTGCATTGCCGATTAGTAGTTTTGCAGTTTGACTCACAAATACGCACAAATACATACAAATGTCATGCTTCCTGCTTGTATGTAAATACGCACAAGTGACATACAGCCCATTCTCGTGTTTTTTCTGCCAGGAATGTCTGATGCTCATATATCAGTAAAGTGTGCAAGAGGCCTTAGTAAACTGGAGTGTCATCTAAACTGAATGGTATCACCAAACACACTAAACATAATATTTGTTTTTTAAATAAAGCTTGAGCTACTGCACTACATCGCAGAAGTGCGATACAGCCTGAACATTTGCACTCCAAATGGGACCCATTTCACATTGATCACTCCATATTAATGAAAATGATACTTTCAAACGAAAAATTTAGTCTGGCAATAAATAGCGAAGAAAAATCTTAAATGAGGGTTCCTGAAGTGTCTGCATTGCAATCAAACAATAAAATAGCCTGCACTGACCCTACGTGACAGTTCTGGATTAATAATTCTTATTACCATATCATCCTGTAAAATAAAATGAGTAACGATAATCATACTGTATGTCTATGGCCAGTAGTTCCAAACATATATAGTGCCCCAGGGCAAAGGATTCTGGCTCAAGTGACTTGTACTGCAGTGTTAAAATACAGTAGGGGTTTGCCAAGTCATGTAATTGATGGCGTGCACATAAACATCATTCTGCATTTTATCTTACAGCATTTTTAATTTTGTCTGAAAATGGCCTTTGGAGATCTTTGCGAAGCATGTTTAAAAAAATTAAACTCATAACTGCCTAAATGATGTGAAAGTTGCAACAAAGTCCTTTTATTTCCAACTCACAAGGCATGTACAAATTGCCCTAAGAATGTTGGACCCACTTAATGAATTTCCAAGGCAAGTTTCAACAAGATCACAGAACAGCTTCTCTGTAACTCAAATGTTCTAAACTGTGTCCATCTCAAATGCTTAATCTAGCATATTGTCAGTTTGTTAGGGATAGAAACCTGACTTGAGTATGATTTAGCTCTGGAGGTACACACAGATCAGACAAGAAACCCACATCTACTGTATGACATGCTTAAAGTATTTTAACATTAAAGTGTTACTAAACCCACAACAGTAAAGTCAGTCTGTATATGCAGTAAAGCATACTTCTTATACTCACTGTGGACCTAAGGGGTTAATCCTCTGCATTGTGTAAAAAGGATGTTTGATCCTTTATTCCCTGCCCCTCCTCTTGTTGAAATGGCCACCTGATACAGACTGAATCTGTAGTCACATGCACATGCTCAGCTTGGTGTGTATTGCTAGAGAGGTTTCTTTTCTTCTTGGGAGAATGCCCGTGATCAGCACAGGACCAATCAGCACTGTCCACATCCTCCTAGAGCAGAAAGAAAACTCCTCCTACAAGCTTTAACCAGTGCTCTGAAGTCACAAGACTGCTCTAACTGCTGATGAGAAAAGGTATTTAGCAGTCTATATTTACTAAAATAATTGCATTTCCATGTTCTGTGTACTGTGGGAGACCAGATATAGTGAATGCAGGGTCCTGGGTTTAGTAACATTTTAACCACCTCCTGTCTGGACACTTTTACCCCCTTCCTGTCCAGGGCAATTTTCAGCTTTCAGCGCTATCACACTTTGAATGACAATTGTGCGGTCATGCAACACTGTACCCATATGAATTTTTTACCATTTTTGTGAGACAGATAAAACTTTATTTTGGTGGTATTTATTCACCGCTGGGATTTTTATTTTGTTTGCTATGTAAATGAAAAATCCAAAAATTGTGAAAAAAAGTGTTTTTATTGTAAAATTTTGCAAATAAATAATATTTCATTATAAATCCTGGCCAAAATGTATTCCGTTATCTTTTTAGTAAAAAAAAAAAAATAAGCCAAATTAGTTTATAACCAAAAATTATCATTTTTAAACATTTTTTTTACATTTTTATATTATTAATTTTTTACATACTGTCACCATGGTGACACTGTACTACTTCTGGGGGGTGATAAGGATTTTTTTTTTTTTTTACACTGATTGCTTTTACACCCATATAGGATGTAAAAGCAATCATTTCTCTTTCTCTCTGTCTGCATTCTTGCAGCCATTGAGAACTACTGAGTGAGCTGTGATTGGTCACAGCTTGTCACATGGTACAAGGCTGTTGTGAATAGCCTTGTACCATGTGACCTCTGTGATCATTCACATATTTCACACTTAGTAAGCAATGATGTCACAAATGACATCTTGCTTACTACTTTGCATGTGATCACTGATTGGCCAATCAGCGATCACATGATCGGGACCTTGTACAGAGGTCCCGTCCGACGATCGGTGTTTCACTGTGTCCGGAGGACACAGCGGGCACCGGATTGCGGTGCTGCGCGCTCTCAGGGAGCGCGCACAAGCAGGTTGCGGGGAGGCCGATTATAAACGGCCACCTGACCCTGCAGTGCCACCGTCCGGCCTATTATATACATATATACGGCCGGATGGGAGGAGGTTAACTGCCTTCTGAAAGTGCACATGTATCATAAAAGCTTTTTGATCATGCAAAAGAGTGAATTTATTATGTTTTCATGTTGAATAACTTCTTATGTAGGCACATACAATACTATATACATAACTGTTCTTCAGTCATATAGCAGAAAGGAAACCCAACAACTACTAATTACAAAATGATGTATGATCTGACAAACACACACATACACATATAAATGGCATCTCCATTACATGCTTAATAAAAAGAGGCTTTATAGCACTGATTAAAAAGCATGCAAAAATACGTTTCTTGGGATTGTCTGAACATGTAAATAGTATGATTATCAGGTGGGGGTATTTCTACAAACATAGGAAATTGCATTCAGAAAAAAAAAAAAATAACAGTTGACATTCTGCAGTCTCCTTCGGCCTACAGTGTCACAGCTACTATACAACAGACAACACAGAAACATATCAATAAAATCTCTCTCTTTATATCTGTTGCTAGACCCTGGCACCCATGGCATCTGCCCCTGATCTTCTACTAAGTACCCCAAATCTCTTTTGCAGTAATTGTTACCTTCACCCTAGGAATGGTTCCTCTAGACCAGTGGTTTCCAAACTGCAGCGCATGGGCTGAATGTGGCCCTATGCCTGTTGCATCTTTTCCTTCACTGACATCAACTATTCCTCTTGATGACACCAATGATCAGGCATTTTTTCTTCCACTAACACCAATGATGGGGCACTATTTCTCCCACTGACACCAGCAATGGGGCACAATTCCTCCCACTGATATAAACAATTAGGCACTATTCCTCAACTAATACCAATGTGGGGACACTATTCCTCCCACTGATAGCAATGATGGCTGACTACAGGTGCTGTGTAAATTTTTTTACTTCCACTGACACTGGGGCATTTTCTACTCACAGTGGCCATTCCGGGCCCCCTAAAGTTTAAAGGACAGTGAACTGGCTCTTTGCTTAGAAAGTTTGGAGACCCCTGCTCTAGACTAACATATCAATCTTTACTTTGAACTTTGTTTCATACCTTCCTATTGCTTTTTAATGATGGTTCATTTAGTTTTTATTTAAATGTCATCATGTTTATAAAGTCACAGCTATTACCAATTTTTATTTCTAGCAAATAGATTATACTAGACCAGATCTCATCTGAAGTGGATTTTTATACTAATGAATGCCAAAAGCAAGTATCGGCTTCCTTCTATGCAGCCTAATTATGGTGTACAAGATGAGGTCTGGTGGAAAACATGGCATTGCAAGGAACTTTAGGGAGGCCTTTTGTTAGCCTGGGTTCTTATGTTTGGGATCCTTGTCTGAAAAGGTCAAGGAAACAAATGGCAAGAAAATGTAGTAGGAAAGGGGAAATAGTCCAACTTGAAGAAGGTCAGAAAGGAGGGAAACAATTGTGGGGAAGAGAATATAAATTCACCCACTTTCATGTTATGCTAGAAGTCCTGCATTTTAATCAGTGTCCAAGTATGCCCTGGGTCTATTAGGAACCTAACAACGTCCCTGGTTTATGTATAAATGTAGGTACTACCTGACTTATACGCATGTGATTAGTATCTCCGAAAATTATTATTTTTTGTTTAGGGCATAATGGTTCTATATTGTACCTGTAAATTATAACAGAATAGAAGGTAACAGTTATGTGCAACGTGAAGTAGCCCACAGGAGTACAATTTCCTTTTTCAGCAGTCACAACAATAAAGCAAGATGGATAGTATTAAGGTACTGCACTTTGCCTTGTTAAAGAAGCACATGCCTCTTGAGGGTTAAATGCCTTCCTCCACTATAATCTAGGCAAATACAGACTAATATCTCAATTCAAAGTGATCTGTACCATGCTGGTTTCATATGGGTCTGATAGGCTAACATGCTGAATACATAAACATAACCAAATGTCGCCAGTTCATCAAAGCAGGCAAAATCAGTGCAACAACAATCATGCATAAAACTATTAACACCGCATTTTGCTCTTCAAACATTTAACATAACCCTTACCATTTCATTTTTGCTATTTTTTACAGTGTGTGTTTTGTCAGACATGTCACAAATTGTACTGGTGATATGAAGATAATTCAAACTGCCTTACTGACATTTATGGCTTTGACAATAAATTTTTCAATCCTTAGGGCGGGAGGTATTGTCAAGATACAGGTGTGCAAGCAAAACAGCAGAATTTATGCAAAATATTTAAGGTCACAAATGCTGAACATTTTTCTCTAGCACACAGATGCAGACTTGTGTCTGGTATCTGAAAGCTTACATCCATTTACATAAAACTACGACACCATCTACAGAAACCTGCCATATCTCAAAGCTAAGATTATTGCACGGGCAGGTGTGACTATTTTACAGAACCTTTTCAAACAGCAATGACGTTCTTTAAATAATTACTTTATTAATGTATAAAAATAAATATATCCAAATATGTACAGCACAAGGCTTACTTCTGCAAAAAAAAAAAAAATCACATTAGAATTTTAGGAAGCCTATTATTTTTAACATTCACTACCCAAGCTGACCAACTAAAGTACAAAGGAAATCCAGGATCTAATTTTAGATTTAAAAAAATTGTATCAAATATATAAGTGCTCAGTAAAGTAAATTGGCTTGACTGCTGTACGTTTCAGTAAATAGGCAAACCAGCAAATACTCATAAAAGATAATAAGATAAATAAATAACAAATCCAAAGGGGTCCTTTAGATATGTCGTAAAATACAAATAACATAGGTAACATAATACTGGCACATCTAAGAAAAATGTATACGATCCCTACATGTTTTTGGAAATCATATATAAAAGTTTACTGCTTGCAGCTGCCCTGAACTCTTTCGGTTATATATGAAATAAGCAAGGGTCACATGTAAATGATTGTGGAAGTACTGAATACCAGAAGTACTAATCGAACCATAGAAGGTCTATTGGTTTAGTTTAAAAAATGGATATTAACATTCAAAAGGTCACATCATTATATATTAAAAACAATTATGCAATCATCTACAACCCTGCAAAACAATGTCTGATATAAAAATGTTTGTAAAATATTCAGTGACATATATTATACTAACTAAAAGTTGAGGCTTTCACTTTCAAAGAACATTTCTACTTAGATTCTTTGCTGTCTACAAATTACTATACATAGCAAGGAATGGAGGATCACATCACCACATGAAAGGGTTGAAGATTGATAGTTACATGCTGTATCTTCATGTTATCTGGCTGCTATCAATTTTTTAGACTATCCTAAAAAAAGTTAAACTAGTGCCCTTAATGTGTTTGAAATACCAGACCTATAGAAGAACATTGTTACACATATTCTGACACATGTCCTCGGTTAAAATTTCTGGGCTCTTATGCAAGATATTATTCAGAAACTCACAGACATTGACCTGTATCCAAGCCCTATGGCCTACTTACTACACACCAC
Source organism: Staurois parvus (assembly GCF_062004578.1). Classification (NCBI taxonomy): domain Eukaryota; kingdom Metazoa; phylum Chordata; class Amphibia; order Anura; family Ranidae; genus Staurois; species Staurois parvus. Next base: position 4,684,835 of record NW_028319228.1, on the reverse strand, counting down.
CCCTCTCTCGGTGAAATAATCTAAAAAAATCCTTAATAATCAATTTGTTCAATACAGCCAGGGACTGTATTCCAGTATTCTGGAAACAAAGTACATCTCCTGCCAGAAGCCATTGGTTTGCACGCATCATGAAATGCAATCATGAAAAAGGAAGATCTTAATCACTTCCCCACCAGAAAGATACAGACACACCTAGTTCTACAAGTTTGAATAAAATTAAATATGCAGCGCTAAAACTATATTGAACCAGTATAATTCATAAACTGTGATGCATTATAAACAAGTGTTAGTCAATAATACAAGTGCAAAAATTGGCTGTGCAAAGTCCAAGTGATTAGCTAATGATATATTCCGGGAGTGATAGTGGTGAAAAGTCATTAAACTGGATGTAAAAAGTAGTGCTCAGTGGTCCATGACTCCAACTTTCTGGTGAAAAGGATCTGGTACAATATTGCACTTACCAGAAATACATATAATATAGGCATTATATGTATGTCATAGTGGCATCTAGGTCTGGTCAGCGATAATGGAACATCCGGCACTAATGGTAGACACTCAGGGATGATAGGACTCACACTCGGGGGTCACCACGGGCTCACCCGTAGGTCCAACACAGTCCAAATTCCCAATGACACTCTCCAGAAGCTCCACCTTATAGGACTCACAATAAACGAGCCAGGGGGCAAGGTAGTACTGATAGTGTAGTAGGTTTTATTAAGATGAAAACATCCAAATGAACAATACCAAAACTCACATGAACTAACACATGGGCTCAGTAGTGGCTGCGGGTGTCAATCTGATGGAATCCATCATCCCTGAGTTTCTACCATTAGTGCCGGATGTTCCATTATCGCTGATGCCTAGATGCCACTACGGATATGACATACATATAATGTCTATATTATATGTATTTCTGGTAAGTGCAATATTGTGCCAGATCCTTTTCACCAGAAAGTTGGAGTCATGGACCACTGAGCACCACTTGTTACATTCAGTTTAATGACTTTTCACCACTATCAGTCCCGGAATATATCATTAGCTAATCACTTGGACTTTGCACAGCCGATTTTTGCACTTGTATTATTGACTAACACTTGTTTATACGCATCAAAGTTTATGAATTATACTGGTTCAATATAGTTTTAGCGCTGCATATGTAATTTTATGACTTTTCTGAGGTGCCGAGGATTGCCTTTTTATGCTAGCTGCTACCTACTTACCTCTAGGTTGCGTTCACTTATTGATTTGATACAAGGTTTGAATTCATGCTCCCATCTGAATACTGCTCCTTTCACAGCTGAAACCCTCCAGCACAACCCTAACAGACCCTAATGATACACCTGGTCTTACCAAGTTCGCCACCCATCCAATGATATCCACACCCTCCTACTACCTTTATCTTTTTCTCTTCCAGCTCCTCCACCCATAACCTCCTGCCTATTCCACACCACCTCCAGCCTGTCCTTCCCCCTCTTCTATCCCTGGTTCTTCCTCCCCTAAACCCACCCCCTATCATACCCCACCCCCCTACCCCCTCAGCTAATTCCCCCTTCACCCCCTCCCCAAGTTCTCCCTGCTCCTGCCCACACTTCCCCATGCCTTACCCTCCATCCAGACATAATGAAAAGTGTCATCATGGACATGGCATTAGCCAGAACTACCCAAGGACACACTAAACTATTCCAAGGCAGGACAACAAAACTAAATAATAACCTAACTTGGTGACTTTTTGATTCTTCTCAGTTTGATTGTGATGTGGTTTATTACTGGAAAACTGGCAAATCCTATGTAAAAAAGAAAGTGGCCTATATCCATGTTTATCCACATAAATCAATATCATCAATTAAAAACGGTTACACACAAAATAACAGGACGATGTACATCTACCTACTGCATTAAACAATGAAATATTATCAGAACCAATACCACACCACGTGTGGTCACTTTACAAACTTATCACATGCAAATACAAAAGTAACTAAATGACGTCATCCAAAAAAACAAGTTGTTTTTCTTCAATTCTCTACCTTTTAATTCCCAATCACTTTCATCTACCGTCCTGTTTCAACAGCGTCAGCTAAATCCTTACCATTTAAGATCAAGTGGAGGATATAATTACTAAAATAAAAGGAGTACTCACAGTTCCTGCCTCTTAACCCTCTCACAAATGGGTAGATCTAAAAACATCATCCTGTTACCTTAACCAGCTACAGGGCTCATAAATATTATTTTCTGATCAATTAATGGAATAAACATACAATATTTTCATGTCTAGTCCGCAGTACACAATGTTTGTTAGAGGTAGAAAGAATGAAATAGACCAATTCATCCAATGTGTTATTTTACCAAAGGTAAAAGTCTTAAATTGTATAATTTCTGCTGAAAGTAATCATTTTCATTTTGAAATACATGCATAAAACCTTCTCATTGTGAAAGTGTTTAGTCACATGAATACGTATTTAAATGTTTCAAAATCTGTATAGCAGAGATGCAAGGAAGAATTTTGCTTTGTTGGTAGACAGTCTACTGCAAAGATTTTGTGGCATTTTAAACATCTTTCCATTAGGGATCAGCAAATGCAGGAAGCAGAGAGTGTATCCCTTTGTATGAGAAAAGCAACAAATTGTAACCCTAAATACAATAGGATTAGCTAGCTACCAATGTAATAGGAGCACATAACACCAGCTCTCTTCATCTCAGTTTACTTCATGCACCAACATAATCTAATAATGTATGGTAAATGACTAGACTATGAGGCAAGTGCTGTTCTTGGTGAGTTGGGAGAATGTCCAATGAAGTCTACAGACATTCAAAGTACAGCAACAAGATCCTGCACTGTAGGTCTACAAATACTAAAAGAAAGCTTTGCAGTGCAGATCTTAGTGGATAAATTCTTTTTATCCAGGCCTATGATATGAAACCATCTTGTCACCAGACGTTATACTTTTGGCGACAAGATTCCTTTTTATTGACCTTGAGGCTTTATCTTCTTAGAACTAATTTTGGAAAAGTACACATAATGCACATGTTTTTATACTTTTTGTGCCAGGGGACAAAGTTTTACCACTTTACACTTGCGTGTGTGTTAAATATTGTTGGTTGTTTATTGATTATCAATATCTTTGCTATTACTCATTTTCAACATTACAAAAATACAGACATTGTAAAAAAAAAAAAGACAATAACAACACAAAAAAATATTCAAACTCTCAAAATCTGTTCGTTAAAAACACAGAATCTAAAAACTATTAAATTAATCCAAAACTTTATGTTGTTAATATAGCATATATGCACATTTCTTTAGTGTAACTGACTAATCTTTTACAATTGACTGCTAAACAGCTATAAATAAACGCAGAAAGGGAGTTTTCTTTATTTATTGACATTATTTTTGGACTGTTCAGTTTCAGATGTTACAGGCTTTGGAAAATTCCATGTTCTGTCCAATCTTTTGCTCAAACATGTCCTTGTTACATTATTTTGAGCTGTTTTGCGTGTTTCAAGACAAATTACTGCTCTAAACAGGACATTTTTTTTATAGGATTCAAAAGAGGTGGCAACAGGTCAGAAAGAATATACAGCACATAGGGTGCCCTCCTGGGAAAAAATGAATACGAAACATGACACTCAAAGCTGAACTCCGAGCACAAAAACTTTCACTTAAATATATTCCTCTTTCACCATTAAGTGGTTGATTTACTAAAGGCAAACAGTCTGTTCACTTTGCAAGGGAATTTTCCCTTAGAGAATGAGGCGAAGCACTGCTGCTATCCATCATCTACCATACTATCCACTGCTGCTATCAATCATGTGCAACCAAAAAAAAATTGTATATATATATATATATGTATTCTTTGCAAAGCAAAAGTTCAACACATTCACTTATCTCTGGGGAAAATTCCCTTGAAAATTGAACAGCCTTTTTTCCGTTAGTAAATCCATCCCGAGGATATAAAACCACTTTGTGTGCACTAATTGCCTTTACTTTCCCAGTTGTTAGCTTGCAGTTGTGGTGCAAAAAGCAGAGCTGTGGGAAGGGCCCAGCAGGTCCTTTTACTGCAGATTGCCCACTGGCAACTGCAGGGCAGCAGATATGAGACCAGTCCCTTAACACAGGGAGAAAGAACAGCAGTGACTTTCAATAACCTCCTGCACAGATGCAGACTTTCACACTGAATTATTTAATCAAATCAAACATAGTGCGGGAAAGAAGGAAGGGGTTGACGCGTTTCACATTCTTTTTTATAAGCTATAAAGAGAATCAATTCGTTCCTTCCTCTACCCACTGTCTTTATGTTGTATTTTGTTTGTTTTCACAAGAAAGAATAAAGAAGGATCAAGAATTAATATGTACTGTTTAATGGTACCGTTCTTTTGAAAAATTATACTATTGCTGTCTATTGCAATATGTTAGGAATATAAACATGCAGACCTGTAAAGCTACTGACAGGCCTGCTTTATTCAATACACATCTCAGAGAGCAAGTAAAACATGTACATCTGTTTATACACATGATACATGAGCCACAGGGTACACTTCAGACAACTCATTTACACCTAGCTGTTCAGGAGCCTATTCTTTTGAGATTTGAGAACCTCAGTTTACAGAGGATCCCAAGGGAAGTCCGAGGGACATCACTGGCACCAAGGTGAGAAGGTTGGAGGCCCGGAGTCTAAGGTAGGTATCTTTTTTACTAGCAATTGTTTTATTCAGCATATTTCCATGGTAAAGGGTCTATTAAAAAGCAGGACCTTGCATTTCACTGCTGTATTGCCTGCAGGGAGGTCTCTAACTTGGTTATGCTGTCTAACAGACTTACCTGGCTTAAAAGACTGGCCCAACAAAATGAGAAAACTGTTAAAAAAAATATGTGTGTGTCATTTCCAGTTTAGCTTTAACTTGGAAATACAACAAATAACTAGGTAGATTTCAATTTCCAACTCTGCAACAAACTTTTCCCTATTTTTCTATTACATATTAGAAAACTTCTCTTTTTTATATCAATGAAGTTTGGTAATAAGACTTGAACTACTGAAATGTACATGATAAAATGAATGCTGAAAGTATGTGACAAAAATCTACTCCATCTGTCACTTTCAAAAAGCATAATGGCATTTTAATGGAATCATTCTAACCTTAAAAAGTAAGGCCGCACAGATGCATATGAAGCCACTTAGCTTTGGGAGGGTCTGTGAGATTATCCAGGCCTACAGAGCGTTCACTGAAGTAGCCCAAGGGAAACAACTGAAAAGACTCTTACACTAAACAGGAAGCAGAATGTTTTATTTCAGGCATTATGTATATATACATGTATACTTGCAAAAGATTTGCATTTCACATTAATAAAATGGAAAGTGATCACTTAATGGTGTTCTTGAAGCTCACTGTACACGCCGTGAAGTTTGCTGACACTCTGGCAGCAACATGTGCAAGACATTGGAATTGATTTACCAAAATGAAGCGGTGTTAACTTCAATCATCCGATCACTTTCAAGAAAACAATGTCACTTTTTTCATTTTCTTTGCAAATGAATGGGTTTTGATTCTTATTTGCCTTCTTTAGTAAGCGAAATGAACAATTACTTTCCTAAGTGAACAGTCTGTACTACTTTAGATTAGCTAAATGATACACTACTGTGCAATAAAATGCACATTTTATTCTGCAGTATCAAAAGGCACAACACTTTACTTGGTGAGGGGTCATTAATTTAGAATGGCACCCCAATGCACAACTACAGTAGGTGGCAATGCACCATGACACACATGCCATACATTGTGATGCAATGCATTAAAAAAAATAAATAATAAAATAAATAAATGGCCTGCCTTAATGGGTACAGAACTTAAAAGTGGTTTTGTTGCAGGGTCTGTACTGCTGTAAGTCATTTTTAGACTCTAGAAATCTGGCATATCAATTTATAAAAGTGAAAATGGCAAACTGCAAAAATAATTTGCTGTCAGTAAGTGCTTTAAAATGTATATATTCAGTGAAAAACAGACAGTTAAAAAACACACACAGCCTTAAGTAAAACACTGGGAGAATCCAATAACTTTTGTTTTGTTAGGTAAAAAAATAAAAATAATCCACACAATTGTATTAATAATAATATCAATAATAATTATCACAAACAAAACTTCACATTTTAAAAATAGCTATTGGTGTTCCATTTGGGAGACTCTCATTCACTTCCTGTCTCAGAGACACAATAGGGAATGACAGTCGTCACTGTTACAGATCTTCCTGCTATGGTGGCAACTCTAAAAATGTTGGATTCCTTGTCATTTTCTGTACTAGAGATAGAGGTTACCAGGCCAAATATAGAAGGGCAATCTCCACAGAGGGCACACAGACAGTAATATAAAACCTGTCAGGGAATCTAACACTTCTGTAATCTATTGGACAGCAAAAAGAAATTTTAAGTTTAAAAACAATCACAATTTAAGGAAGCTATACTGTATACTGTAGGTGTAGTTCCATATAATTCATTGCTTTGTTTTCACATTTATCAGATCACAACAGCAGTACAAAAAGTTGCCCATAAAATTCCATCAAAATGTACACCCACCCTGGATTCTAGACAGAAATTGGGGACACTTCACAGCTGCAACGACATTGGTCTGGTTGTACGATAAGCAGTTATACAGATTTTTACATTGTGTCTTTTCTAAAATATTTCACAGCTGCACCATTCTACCAAATACATTCAGTATTAGTCCTCTTGAATCAAGTTTACAGCTAGAGGAAAAACAGGCACGTGAAGTTCTGGTTTTGTAGCCTGTGCTTGCATGGGTTTTTTTTACACCAGCTGTCCCTATTCACTGGTTCAAGAGACAAAATCTTTCCACCTGTAACCTAAGTCTATTATGTTCCTGTGCCCTACTTTGCTTTATTTGGAGAATAAAGAACTATGCCAGCTAGGCCTAAAAATCACTCAATTGTTGTCACAAAAAATACACAATAAGTGTTGTGTTGTAACAAAAAAAGGGGGTTTGAAAGAACAGTAATAAAACATAAACATCATTTTTAAAGCTAACATACTATGTGACAGCATATAAAGACACACAACACATTTGACAGTAATCAAAATGCATATATATTTAAAAAAAAAATGTATACATATACATTCATGTGCGTGTGTGTGCGATGTTATCAATAAACTGTTTATCCACTGACAGTGAGGAGATAAAACATTAGGTTCGTAAAATGTTAAAAATGTGTAACTATAAGTAGAGTAATGTTAAAAATGTAACTATAATTAGAGTCGTGTTGTGCCATTTAAACTGCTGCTGCCTGTAGAGGGTGCCCATCATTTCCAGCCAGTGTGTCAGAAAACATTTTCGGCTCCAAAGTGTATCAATTTATTATGGGTGTTAGATGGTGACTTGTTGTGGCCATGAAATCTATTTATGTTGTACATAGTAAATAGTTTATTTAGAAATGTTTACTGTCAACGATGGCGTGGTACTCCGAATTTGGTGGACTTGTTCTGTTGTATTATGGACTAGAGTGTGTCAAGAGTCACATGCAGTCATTCAGTGTGCAAACACCCTAGCAAAGTACAGACTATGTATGGTAAAGCAAGCAAGCATGACAGTGCAAAAAAAGAAAAACCTAAAGTCCAACTTACAACCAGTTTTTTTCTTTGTTCTGGATAAACTGGGGAATGTTAAGCCAGCTATAGATGGATCATATCTCGGCCGGTTCAGCAGAGATCAACTGAGATTTGATCCATCTATGGGCAGGCTGGTTGTACTGAAGTCGAACCATCGATCAACTTCAGTACAACCAGGCTGTTGGATTTTTTTCATGTGATTGCTGCCAATGGCTATAGCCGCCAGTAGTGATCATTGTATTTTGCTGGCAGGAAAGGCTACCTGCTAGCAGAACACAATGGCACTGCGGGAGAGATTCACCCATCAACACTTACTGTGTTGACGGGGGAATTAAGACATTTTCTTTTCTGCAAACCCTTTTTTGTGATTGTACCAATCCTCCACTACGGCACACAGATGAAAAACCTCTACACAGAACAGAGTATAGGAAACACATACCCTAAAGCCATCCCTGCTGTGAGAAGACAGTGATTATGGCTAGCAGCTATAGCCTCTGGCAATAATCGCATGAAAAATCCAACAGGCTGTTTGTACCCAAATCGTACCACAATCCAACTGAATACAATCAGCCTGCCCTGCTGAACCAACTGCGATTCAAACCGTCTATGGCCGCATTACTTTTTCTGATTTCTGGAGGCCTTCCTTTATCATAAGAGGTATGGAACACAGGAACTGGGTTACTATACTACACTGTGGGTGGATCCAAATTGTGTTTAGCAGAGTTCTCCCTTATCTCCTTAAAGGGCATCTGTGGACAAGAAGTGATATCAAAGAACAGCAAATGGCATCAAATAAATACCGTCACTGTGCAAAAATTAAGAGCATTGGATTTAATTAGTAAAGGCAAATTGACTGTTCACTTTGCAAGGGAAGTTGCACTTTGAAAGAGAGCTTAGTGAATGAGGTGAAGCTCTGCTGACCACAATCATCCAATCACATGCAAGCAAAAATGCTGTTTTTTTTTATTTTCCTTGCACCTGATCGGGTATTTTTTGCTAAGTGAAACGCACCACATTCACTAAGCTCAGGGAAAAATTACCTTGCACAGTGCAACTTCCCTTTCAACATGGACAGCCTATTTACCTTTAGTACATCAACCCCAATGACTCAATAGACCCTACATGTACCTCTCTGCTACTTTCACAGCAAGTTGTTAGGTGGAGTCCCAGTTTCCAATTACATGATTCTAAACTGTGCAACTCATCTTAAAAGCTATGTGAAAGACAGCGAGGCACACACATTGCCGGCATACTACAAAGATTTATACGATTATAGGCAACAGGGGGATTTTAAGTAGCTGGTCAGGTGCATTACAGCCACATCTGGATGAGAAACAGAAGTCATGAGTAAGTAGGCTATGTCCCTAGTGTACATTTCAAGGCATAGCTCTGTTTGGACTAAAGTGTACCTTTAAATCTATCAATTATGTCTGCTGATATTGTACTGTAATGCATTGTTGATTTTCTATGACACACCATAATAAGAGCTTCAAAGAGGCAATGATTGCTGACCAAGAATCAAGAAGCAATAAGAAGCACTGGTGGTGGACGTCCACATAGTGCAATAAAAATAATCTTTGCTAACTCAGAGAATGACCATAACAATAAAGTAAATGCAAACCATCTTGTGATATTCTCTGAACAGGATCAGGCAATGTTTGCCAGGAACAGAAAGCTCAGCACATGAAGTATAGCTAGGTATTTTCATCCTATCAAATAAAAGCAGAGGTTTAACATTATAAATTACCGAAAAGTACCTTTCTATAAAAATCTGTAGAACGGTCATAATAAACAGCAGCTCAGTTCTTGAATCACTTCAAGAAAATGCTCTGCTTAATTTGCTTCTAAACTGTGTTCTGAAAATCATGTCTTGAGCTCTAGGTTAGCATAAATAAATTATACAACGTATCTAATGGCAAAGCCATTGATCAGGCTTTGTGTTTGCTCTTCAAACCTTTCTATTCAGCCTCATCAAGTGGTATCACATTTCCATTTGGAACAACTTACAACTAAAAAACAAAATATTGATCTTCATAATGACATTGTAAAGGAAATGACACCTCTTTAAGTCATAAAGCAATTCCCACAGAAGACCTCCTAGGTTACCACAAGAATGACACTTGTTTTTGAAGGAGCAAACAAAATGTTCAGTAATAAATATAATTATAATAAAGAAAGAACATATTTAACACAACATTCTGGTCTCTCATTATGTTCTGAGTTCAGTATTCCCAGATTGGAATTGGGGATGTTTAAAGTTCTATGGTCATAGCATGTTGTATATCAATACTGTAACAATAATACAGACAACAGTTGTATGTGACAATCCAATATACGTTTGCTTGAAAAATCTCCTCTCATGTTACGAGTTCTGCCTGTCTGCCGGTCATCTCTTTCCACAACTTCCTGGATTCCCTGCATGCTTTGCAGCTTCTCCTCAGCTGTTTACATTTGAGTTCTAAGGACTACATATCCCATGATACCTTGCTGCCTGCAAGCAGTGGTTCCTGTACTGATTCTGCCTCCTGAAACTCCTCCTCTCAGCTCCTCTGTGGTTCAGAAGGCAGGCTTGGTGAAATGTGTGACACAACAGTGCCTTCTCACAGGGTATAGGGCAGGGGTAGGCAACCTGTGGCTCTCTAGCTGTTGTGGAACTACATTTTCCATGAGGCATTGCAACATTACAAAACTGACAGTTACAGCTATGACTTGCAGAAGCATGATGGAACTTGTAGTCCTGCAACAGCTGGAGAGCCGCAGGTTGCCTACCCCTGGTATAGGGCATAGTATGGGCAGACGTCATGCTCACAGGGCAAGGGGAGAAGAGCAGTTCTAGTGAAAGGAAGGAGTTATTCAGGCACAGAAATGCATGTATCATGAGTTTACAGGTGCTCCTATCCAGACCTATGGGATAGAAATGTCTGAATAGGCTGTCTAAAAAGATCATGTTCTTTTTTGACTATAGAACAAACGAGGGCGAACAAGTATGAACAGAGATGATTAGAAAGAATGGTATTCTGCGTGTTGATTGTAGTCAGGCATACGGAAATGAGTTTGTGTACTGACTGAGGAATTAGGAGTGAAAAAGCAGAGCTGGAGTGAGTTGCACCTACAGCATACAGCTTTTAGCATCTCCTTGGGATAACAAAAATGCATGGATAAAAACTTTGACAGCGCATCAGGCACAGGGATAGGCTGCAAGAAGTTTTTAGGCTAGATAAAACATCCAGGAGGTATGATACAGATGACACAGCAAAGTGTAGTAGTACAGAGTATAGCAGTAATATTGTATTGGATGCAAAAACTAACTGCACAGAAAAGCCAGCAGTATGGTCATACCTGTATTTTTTTTTCTATATAATTGAAGCTCTTTCTAGCGATAAAACCAAGAGTAAAATATTGGCTTATCCTTTCATCATTTATAAAGTGTGCCATAACAGCACCAGTAATTTATCCTACACCATCCACCCCTGACTATATGATTTTCTAGATTACCATAAGCAGCAACTGCAAGCCTTACACTTACATCTTACTACCTACTAACAGGTACACCCAAAGCTTGAATTCTGAGCAGGTAATGGCAGGGCCGTTTTTTTAAAAGGCATTTGCTGTGACTGTTTATAAACTTAAACTATAATAGCACCTAATACCCACAACATGAAAATCTCTCAAAGCTAGAGGGTACCACCAGTACATTTTTTTTTCTTAGCTTGCTTAGTATAGGGAATGGTTCCAAGCTCTCTCGGGTGTTTCCTGCAGTTTGTGTTCCCATTTGGGAGTTTTTTTCTTCAATTGATCCAGTGGCCATTAACCTGTTTCAACCTGCCTAATGTACAGTGAAGAAAGTATTTGATCCCCTGCTGATTTTGAATGTTTGCCCACTCACAAAGAAATGATCAGTCTAAAAATCGAATGGTAGATGCAGTGGCTGAAGAAGAAGCAAATTAAGGTCCTGGAGTGGCCTATCCAGTCTCCAGACCTTAATCCGATTGAAAATCTGTGGAAGGAGCTGAACGTTCGAGTTGCCAAACATCAGCCACCAAACCTTAATGACTTGGAGAGGATCTGCCAAAAGGAGTGGGCCAAAATCCCTCCTGAGATGTGTGCAAACCTGGTGGTCAACTACAGGAAACGTCTGACCTCTGTGATTGCCAACAAGAGATTTGCCACCAAGTACTAAGTCATGTTTTGTGAAGGGGATCAAATACTTATTTCCCTCATGAACATGCAAATCAGTACATAATCTATTAGACATGCATTTCTTTTTTATGTTTTGTTGCTATTCTGTCTCTCGGTGTTACAATACACCTACCATTCGATTTGTAGACTGATCATTTCTTTGTGAGTGGGCAAACATTCAAAATCAGCAGGGGATCAAATACTTATTTCCTTCACTGTATATGTGCAATGGCAAAAGGGTGGGCATAACAGCCACATGCCGCACATGTGTCACTTGGTGGCCAACGTTTCTGTGCTAAGAGTAGGCTCACTGCACATTCCCAATACAGAGACAGAGCTCTCATAGACAGCTTTCAGTTCCCACTAATGATCAATAGCCAAAAGGACTGGCTTCCAATCATGTGACCACTGTAACATCCAAATACATTGGTCACATGATCGCCAATCCTTCCCGGCCCCTCAGCGTACAGACCCTACTAAGTGCTGATTCACACATGTGCGGTGCGGATTGAAGCTCAGGTTTCACAGCTAATTGACGCAGTAGCTGTTCACTGGTTCAGGTCAGGTTTAAATCAGGTTCAGGACAAGATCAGCTCAGGATTTTATCCTGTTCACACAGGTCAAATTTAAAAATGGTTCTTATAGAAGTCAATAGCCTGTAATCCACACCTGAAGTGGAACAGGCACCATAGGAAGCAATGTTTTCATAGGTCATGTGGATTGGATGTGGTTCAAACTGCATCCAATCCGCATATATGTGAACAGGCACTAAATGGACACTGGGGCTGAACAGAAAGGTGTTAAGATTACATACTACAGGTATTGTTTATTAAAAGTGGAACTAAACCCATTGTTTTATCAGTTTCAAAAAACAGTTACACATGCTGGGAATGCTAACTGTCACATTTGCTTGTGCTCTCAACAAAACTGTCAAAATATCAAATAGCTGATCACATGTGCAGTACCATAGCAGTTGAAGATCAAACAGAAGCTAAGATGGCGACTTCCTTGGCTGAAAACAATAGGAGAATTTAGTTCCGATTTAAGATCTCTCCAAAAATAAATCTATGCCTGAAATACATAAAAACAACTACAACAACCCCAGCCAAAATTATATATTTTTTAAAGTTTTGAGAGAGCGGGATGTAGGACAAGCATTAAGCTGGGTATACACTAGTGAAGTGGTCTCCAAACTGCGACCCTTTGCTTGCTTTTATCCAGCCCTTGGGGCACTGTTTCATCCACTGATACCAACAATGAGGCATAATTTCCCACCACTAACACCAACTAAGGGGCGCAATTCCTTCCAATGACACCAATGGTGGAGCAAAATTCCTTCTAATGACTCCAACAATGGGGCACAATTCCACCCAATGATGCCAACTATCGGGCACAATTCCTCTCAATAACACCAATGACGGGGCACATTTCCTCCCACTGAAGCAAACAATGAGTTGCAATTCTTCCTGCTGACACCAAAAATGGGGCACTATCCCTCCCACTGACACCAAAGATGGGGCATTGTCTATTCTTACTGACGTTGGGACGTTTTCTACTCCCAATGGCCACAGTTCAGCCCCTCTAAAGTATGATGGAAAGTAAACTGGCTCTTTGTTTAGAAAGTTTGGAGACCCCTGCACTAGTGGATTTTCAAATGAACAATCATACAAATATTCCTACTAATTATGGTACATAAATTCTCATCAAGACATTCGTTGACCTGAAGATTTTTTTCTAAATACTTCAAAATATTTTGCTTTTAACATTTGATTTAGTAGAGCTTTCCTGAACACAGCCCTCATTTCACGGTCAGAAGCTTGTCCTTTCAAGAAAAATCTTTCATCTTGTTCCTTCATATTCTCTTACCACTGTGGTCAAAAGCAAACACTGATTGGACCCTGCAAACAATTTGAAAATGGAACAAATGTTCTTAAAACAAAAAACTTTTGGAATTAAATTCTACTCGGATATGGCCACCTTTAATGTATATTGCAATCTGTGTCCTCAAAGATTCCCCCTCTAATCCTGTGTGGCACATGAAGGGAGAACAATCTCTTCAATGAAGACACCAGCAATAAAAAAAAGAATAGAAAGGCTGAAACCTCTGTTTCATAGCTGTTCATGTTCCAATCTATATCTCTAACTGTGTGGCTCTCAACACAGGAAGTGAGAGGAAATTGCCCCAGTGTGGATACAGACAGCAAAAACCTAACAAAGGTTAAAAACCTCCCCCACACTACCCAATTATAAATAAAAGCACCAGGAAAGCCAACTTTGATGTCACAATCAGCAGCTTAATAAAGATGACAGACATGAATGTCCTACATGTATTTTACATTATCTCTTCTCAAAATATAACTGTAACCATTGTTAGGAAATACTTTGTATGATTACATCATGGATTTAGCATAAAAAGGACATAAACCAGACAGCAAAGTGTTGTGAATCAGCACAGGTTAAAGTGTACAGAGCCCACAGGCCCCTTTTTCCATTTGGTCTCTTGATTTCAGCATGATATCAATTGGATATCTTCAAATAGTTGTATGTAAAACCATACTTCCCCTCCTTTGATATCACTGATCTTAATTACAACAAGGTAAATAGAGTTCTTAGAATTTCAGATGTACCCCAGAGTTAGCAAAGCCCAGCCAAGACTAAGAGAAGCTACAGACAACACAAGGTAGCAAAAGTCCCAATAAAAACTGTACCTTTTAAAGCAGAAGAGGAATCACTGGGTGATTCTGTTCTGCCCTGTAGTTGGGGTGGATTAGGGTCAGGGTTAGTGTATGGAACCACAACACACAGTGGGAAACACAGGAGATTGACATTACTTTGAGTTTTAGAAAAACGTCTTCAGTGAAGTTGCATTCAGCAGTGCAGGGGAGACAGGAGGTAAGATTTTATGATTTTAGAATAGCTGTACTGTTTGAGTTTTCACTACTTGCATGTAATTGCTCTTAAAAACCATACTTGCCTAACAAACTCATGCAGACTCCACCTCCGCAACATCGCCAAAATACACCCATTCCTAACCCCAGAAACCACTAAGCAGCTAATTCACACCCTCATCATATCACGACTCGACTACTGCAACTCCCTCCTCACTGGCCTGCCTCGCCACAGGCTATCCCCGCTTCAGTCGATCCTGAATACGGCAGCCAGACTCATCCACCTTACCAACCTCTCCGTTTCCGCCACCCCCCTCTGCCAATCCCTCCACTGACTTCCAATTGCCCAACGGATCAAATTCAAAATGCTAACACTGACGTACAAAGCTGTCCATCATACTGCCCCAAACTACATCACCAACCTAATATCCAAATACCACCCAAGACGCACACTCCGCTCCTCACAAGACCTCCATTTCTCTAGTTACCTGGTCTCCCCCTCCCATGCCCGCCTCCAGGACATCTCCAGGGCATCACCCATCCTCTGGAACTCCCTACCCCAAGCTATCAGACTATCACCTACTCTCCTGTCCTTTAGGCGCACCTTGAAAACCCACCTCTTCAGGGAAGCCTACACCGCCCCCTGCTAATTGCAGATCCCCTCCACTCTTCCTACCACTCCATCCCCCACAGCTATCTCCTCCTGTACCACTATCCCCTCCCTCCTAGATTGTAAGCTCCAAGGAGCAGGGCCCTCGAACCCTTCGTGTATCGCATTGTATTTCTATTGTACTGTCTCATGTGTTGTCTCACATTGTAATGTACAGCGCTAAGCAAACTGTTGGCGCTTAATAAATACTGTATAATAACAATAATAATAAAAATGTTAATTTATTGGTGTCCACACAAGAATTTCCATAGAACCAGTCAGTTACTCGGGAGATCCATGAATTCACCAAATATCCTAATTTATAGTAAAGTGGAAGCATGATGAGCTCCTCACATGTAGCAAGATGACTCATCTTTCCAGTGATCAATGTATAATTCTAACTCAATGGGGCTGAATAAGGGCCCAGTCACACCTGTCCACTCTGGTGCTTTGCGTTAATGTGCATTATATCACACGCTAATGTGATTTGCATTAAAGTGTTCATTCACCTTTCCAGAAAAAAAAGAAAAGGTGAATTAACACCATACACTCTTGCACCACCCACCACCCCCTAGTCCCTGCTGTATTTACCTCCAGGGATGCTGAGCTGTCCGTGTCCACGCAGCTGGTGCAGCGGTCTGGGGATTTGAAATCTTAGCTGTTCTCTCTCTTCTCTGTGCAGCCCGTCCGGGACAGGCAAAGGCAATTCTGATTAGTCAGTGCTGTCCCAGAGCATCGCTCTGATCCATCCAGGAAGCGCTGCATAGAGAAAATGGAAAAGAGCTGGGATTTTGAGCTGCTAGACTGCTGCACCGGCTGCATGGGCACTGACAACTCAGCATTCCTGGAGGTAAGGACAGTGGGGATAGGGTGGGAGGAGTAGGACAGTTTACGGTAGTACACCTTTTTATTTTTTTTGAAAAGTTGAAGACATTAAGGCACTCAAATCATTTTAAAGCTCTGCCATCACCTCGGAACAGACGAAAAATTCAGGCAAGCACCCTATATTCTGATGGTGGGTTAACACATAGTGGTTACCACAACACACTGCAATGGACAGCTTTGTGTTTTTAAGTGTATCTATGGTCAAAATTTAAAATCAGATATTTGTATAAATTATACATTTCCACATATATTTCACATGTATTTCAGTTCTTTCTAGCCTACTCCTACTAATCTGAACCATCTTTGAATTTGTAAATGTACTTTGTGAAGATCACACACATTTACATTCTTGAACTCTGTGATCCGTATTTACGATTGCCTGTGAATAAGCACTGCTGTGTCACACATTTCACAGAGTCTGCCTTCTGAACTACAGAGGTGCTGAGAAGAGGAGTTTCAAGTGGTAAAGTACCTTGCTGCCTGCAAGCAGTGATTCCTGTACTGACTCCACATCCTGAATCTCCTCCTGTCAGCACCTCTCTAGATCAGAAGGCAGGCTCTCTGAAATGTGTAACACAGCAGTGCCTACTTCCATAGTAAATACATGTCACAGAATTCAAGGAAATAAATGTTTGGGGATCTTCACAAACTACATCCTCAAGATATTTCAGATTAAAATATTAAAAGCTAGTTTTTTTCAGATAGTAAATATGTCATACTTACCTGTTCTTCAGTGGTGTTGCACAGAGCAGCCTTGATCCTCAAGTTCCCCACCGGCAATAAAAGCGCCTCCCTCCTGCCTAGTGCCTCCATAGCAGCAGATTGGGACACCTAAGTAGGCTCGTTCCACATCCACTGCTCTCTGTGTCCATTAACATACATGGAGCGCTTGGCCCCACTCATGCTCTCTCCTCATTGGCTCACTGGCTGTATTTGACAGTTGTGGGAGCCAATGACTACCGCTGCTGTCTCAGTCAATGAGGAGGGAGAAACCTGGGAGAGACAAGGCTCTCGTGCACATTGCTGGATCGCAATGGGGCACAGGTAAGTATTAGGAGGGCTGGGGGCACTGCTGCACACAGAAGGTTTTATACCTTCATGCATAGAATGCATGAAGGTAAAAAAAACCTTGAGCCTTTACAACCACTTTAATAACAGCATGCTATAAATAATTGAAATACAATATAGAAAAGAAAATATGATTTTATTTTTGACCATGGATGCACATTAAGTTTCCCTTATGCATGACTGGGTGTTCAAAATGAACACAGCTTTACCTTATTCTGCAACATTCACTTTGCAAAGTGGACATAAACTTTATGGGGAGACAACCCTCTACTCCTTTAGTAAATCAACCCTATTGAATCTTTTTATTTTAAATTAAAATATATTTTAGCACTAATTTGTTAAATGTACACTATCCAGCCTTTTCCCCATACAGTCAGCCTCTGATAGCACAGTCTGGCAACAGACTGAGGACCACCCTCTAGTCAAAATATAGTGTACACTGAAAGGGTTTGAAGCTTAAATTACACTGTTGATAATGCAACATTTTAAAATATAATTTTGTATGCATTCTCTGTTTCAATGTATGATATTTGGTACAACACATGTGTACAGAAAAATATCATATTTTAATGGGCAATACTCTTTGCATTTAGTAAAGCATATAAAGATATGTAATACAGTAGTGACACTGCAAGGATCTGCGACTTATATGTTGCCAACTGTTAACTTCTAGGAAAAAAGAGGCATCAGCTTTTTCTGAGCTACACAACCAGTAATATGTTCCGATCTTGCCCTCCGCACACACTAGTTGTTTGTTGCAGCAATCTCTTTGTCTCTGTGTAGTTGAAAAGGCTTTGAGTCTTCACAAATTTAAATCTTCTTAATACCTCCTAGACTCCCTTAAAAATAATGAGACAAGTTCTTTATATCTCCAGCCAAATATCTCTATTACATGATTGCCATGAAGTCTGAGAGTGCATACCTAAAATAACACCCTGCATACAGTAATCCATTAAAACTTTACCAACTGCTCAAACAAAGACAACATTGTCCAGATCATTGTGTGAACGCATGGTGTTCTCTCTTTCCAATGTGCATTATGGAAAGTACACTGCTAAGCAGCCATTTGTATACGATGGATACTTTGTAAAGTGAGAACCACTCATCTATTTAATATATTTACAAAATATCAACTACATCTAAATGAACACAGGTCACAATAATAATAATCGTATATTTTCTGCTGACACCACTGCGTGAACAAGCACGTGTGGTAAGCCGAGAACAGTTTAGAATATGAAATCACCCGCACCTTGCTAGGAAGCCGTAACTAACTCTTAATGACCTAGTACTATTACGACCAGTGTTATCACAAGTTGCTAATTACTGTCCAAAAGCTTGCCAATAAAAATGACAAGACGTGACTGTAAAAACGATGCCAATATATTGAAAAAAAAAGTCACAAAAGGCAAATTGGATCACTGAAACATTTTATTACTCATAAACAGAATTTCCTACCATAGCTCAAATACATTTCAGTTAACATCTAACAATATTGATATACGATTTAAAAAACATAAGTATACTCAACTCTACTTTTTAAATAATTAAAAAAATGATATGAAAAATGATTCATGCTCAAAAAAGCCCCATTTTTTTCCAATTGTTCTTTTAGTGTACATGTAACAGCAAGAATGGTATTTACTGTAGCAAGGTAAGGATGAATTAGCAGAACATGCTACATGTGCCACTGACTGCTACAATTCTTCCAGATCTGGTATAACAGAGGAAGATAATAATTTCTTAAAAGTGCAGATCAGCCTCCTATATTGCATAGGGGCTATTGCTATTTAGATAGGAGGATAAAAGTTGTTCCTGAAAATTATGAGAGGTGCCTCACTAAAAGGAAGGATGTTACAGAGTGATAACAACTACACCAGCACAGATCTAATTATTGTTGAAGAGGAAATGACTTAGACAGGGAGCAAGTAATGGAGGTTTTAAACTTTTAATTGCACATCTTTGAGTCTGCTCTGGACCAAAAGCACTTCATTATGTTGCTTTAATCTGCAGTTCTCTGTAGCAATGCTCGGGGCTGCGGACCAGCCTCCCTGTTGTGTTTGAGTCCTCAGAAAACTGACCAACTACAGATGGCACTGGATAGTTGCAATGGCCGCCACCATTTCCTGCCTTTACATCTACTGTGTAGATGTAGCCTGGAACATCCCCAGTGAAAACAAATTGGTATTGTGGATTAAAACATGATATAAAACGAGTTTTCCTTCCACAAAAATGTTTTTTTTTAATCACATTCAAACTGGCTGCAGTAATACGACTACTGTTCTGTTCAGCAATTAATGAATCCCTTAACAAAGGCTGGAAAGCCAGGGAAAGGCTAACCCAGAAGTTAAACATATTTTTACACTTGTTATAGTCAGCCTTCCATTCTTATACATTTTCAACTAAACAACTTCTCCTCTTTTCCCTTCTGGAATCACATACGTTATGAATCATGTAATTAAAGTGGATTCTGCGTCATCACTAAAAACAATCTCTGTTTATTATGAACAGATCATATTATGAACATTCTTTGAAAAATCCACGTATAGATATTTACATTGTGCAGATGATGGGCTTTAGCTCACATGGATGCTTCCAAAATCATCAAACATCTGCTCCAGATGGCATGCTGGACATTATAACATATTTAAACAAAGGAATAGTTTTCATATAGTACATGCAAATGATTAGATTGGAAAATATTCACACTCCCTATTCAAACCTGCTGAAGGCAAACTATGAAGTATAAACCTACACTAACTGCCCCTTGGGAAACCTCAAGACTTCTGTCTATTGACAGACTAACAGCACGACCTTCAGGCTTTGAGATGGCAGGACACCTTGTGACTTGTTGTTCCACGGCAGTTGGTAGGTTGACCATGGGGGTCGATTAAACTGGAAGTAGAGAGTACATAATCTGGTGCAGCTGTGCATGGTAGCCAATCAGCTTCTAACTTCAGCGTGTTCAAGTAAGCTTTGACAAAAAAAACCTGGAGGCTGACTGGTTTCTATGCAGACTTGCACCAGATTTTGCATTCTCAAGTTTTAGTAAATTAACTCCCATGTCTAGTTTAAATGTAAACTAGAAGAGAGGGACCAATCAGAAATCAGCTTTTAGTTTACTTATTCTGATTGGTTGCCATTGGTTCCTATACGCCACCGTCCTTTGTACTCTTTTGTGCATTTTT
Organism: Staurois parvus; assembly: GCF_062004578.1. Lineage (NCBI taxonomy): Eukaryota > Metazoa > Chordata > Amphibia > Anura > Ranidae > Staurois > Staurois parvus. Next base: position 4,664,365 of record NW_028319228.1, on the reverse strand, counting down.
TGTAATACTTTAAACAGTGGCAATATTGTTCCTAACCTCAACATGCCTTTTAACTTTACTGTGCCCCATTATATTGAAGTCTAGATGCAGAGAATAAATCTACACTCTACCTGTCAGGAAGGTTGAAGCTTGGGAGTGAAATATTATCCTGGCGTGTCACATACATCATGCAACAAACACTAAATCACAAAAGGGGCCAAAACTGCAGGAAGTAGCAGCTATTGTGAAGAAAAAGAAAACAGAAAAAGAAAGCTAATGCCTAAGTCCAAGACAATAAAAAATAAACAGAGTTTTCAAAACACAGGCTGAAATTATTCATTGCCTTCTAGTGAAATCTAAGATTGCCTACTTTATATTTTTGTAACAAAAAGAATACACCAAAGTAGCAAAGCATGCTTCTGAGACTTTGGCTGCCGTTTTAAGGCCCCCGCATGTTGTCTGAAATTTTGGCAAACGACAGATATAATTTAAATGAATCTAACTTGTGTACACATTATAAAACTGTAAATCATCCTTAGCAAATAGAAATACATACAACTAGTCCAAAAATACAATACACAAACAGCATAAAATATTTATAACAGCAAATCTTTCCGACGTATATTACACACTGTATACAGTACAAATGTAAAATAAAGTAAAAAACATTTATTCCTTTATCATTTTCCACCTCATAACAAAACAAAGAAGCAAGCAATCTTTACACGTAATACCAACTACCTTTCAGAGTTAAGAACAGATTGTTTTAAAGAATACACATGATTTAACAGAGGACGCAGTGCAGCCTTTCCAGCAGATCACTTCCAACCAGCTCCTTCAGGGCTATGCATATTTATACATATATTTATTTATGCTGAAAATATGCCATAGATTGAAAGGAACAGTAGCATTTATTTAGCATACTGATCCATACAAAACGTTTTAGGGACAAGGGAGAAAAGAGAGACAATGATATCTAATTGTATTCTTACCTGATTGTTAAATTCATCCTCGTGTTGTCTTTTTCTGCCTGTGCTTCTCCTGTTCCTCTTGTTCAATCGAGCCCACTTGGAGACCTGGAGTGGAGATTACAGAGTTTGTTTAGAGATATTCTCCTTGTGTGCAGATGGCCCATGTGCATAAGAAACTATAAACAGACACTACACACATTTTTCCATTGCTTCACTGGCTGGAAAAAAACCCTCCATACCCTCTTCAGTCTGAAATGACGTTCCTAAAATATGCATACTTCATATAGATAAGTGTGAGAATGGACTCATATCTGACTGTGTATGAAAATAGACTCAGTAACATTCTTCAGGATAGAATGAAATCATTCAACAAGAACACACAAAACAACCACACCAATAATGAAAATAACTAAAAGGTCTTTTCCCTTCTTAAATATATATACACCAACAAAATGTATTCCTCAAAATCAATTAGACATAAGGAGTACCTTTCAGATATTTACTTCTTCCATCTACTGGAACTTAATGTTACTCATACATATGCCAACCACATTCCTCAAAAGAAACCAGGCATGGATCAAACTTTAAATTATTGCTTCTTCCACCTACTGGAACCTAATGTCACTCAAATAAATACCAACCAGACATATTCCTCAAAAGGAACCAGACACAAGGAGTAATGTTCAAATGTTTGTTTCTTCCACCTTCTAGGACCCAATATCATTCATATATATACCAACCAAATATATTCCTCAAAAGGAACCAGACACAAGGAGTAATGTTCAAATGTTTGTTTCTTCCACCTTCTAGGACCCAATATCATTCATATATATACCAACCAAATATATTCCTCAAAAGGAACCAGACACAAGGAGTAATGTTCAAATGTTTGTTTCTTCCACCTTCTAGGACCCAATATCATTCATATATATACCAACCAAATATATTCCTCAAAAGGAACCAGACACAAGGAGTAATGTTCAAATGCTTGAATCTTCCGCCAACTGGAACCTAATGTCACTCAAATAAAGACCAACCAGACATATTCCTCAAAAGGAACCAGACATAAGGAGTAATGTTCAAATGTTTGCTTCTTCTAAATACTGAGACCCAATGTCATTCATATATACCAACCAAATATATTCCTCAAAAGGAACCAGACACAAGGAGCAACGTTCAAATGTTTGCTTCTTCCACCTACTGGGACCTAACGTCATTCATATATATACCAACCAGACATATTCCTCAAAAGGAACCAGACATAAGGAGTACCTTTCCAATGTTTACTTCTTCCATCTACAGGAACTCAATATCACTTGTATATGCACCAACCAGGCGTATTCTTCAAATGGAATCAGACACAAGGAGTAACTTTCAAATGTTGCCTTGTTCAACCAACTGGGACCCAATGGCATTCATATATACCAAACAGGCATTTTCCTAAAAAAGAACCAGACACAAGGAGTAACGTTCAAAAGTCTGCTTCTTCCACCTATTGGAACTCAATGCCACATGTACATATACAAACCAAACGTATTCCTCAAAAGGAAGCTAACAAAAGGAATAACGTTCAAATGTTTGCTTCTCCTGTCTACTGGAACCCAAAATCACACACACAGACATATATATATATATATATATATATATACACACACACACCAAACAATAGTGCTCCTCAAAACGCAGCAGAAAACAGGAGTAACTCAAATGTTTTTTTCATCTATCTACTGAAATTCAGTGTGATTCATATATATATATACTGTATGTACCCAAGAACCAACTGTGTCCCTCAAAAGTAACCAGAGAGTAACTTTCATGTTTCTTTCCTCCCTTTACTTTATCCTGATGCAATAATAATCCCCTGGACTACCATGAATGTCCAGAGATGGTATGGGATAAATGACTTCTTGTGTATGCTGTCCTAGTGACTATCACAAGGCCACGTAAAAGGTTAACAAAGTGTAGGGCAGGAGATGGGCAGTAGATGGGCAGGAGATGGGCAGTAGATGGGCAGGAGATGGGCAGGAGATGGGCAGGAGATGGGCAGTAGTGCTGCTGACATGGAATGAGAAGTGATACAAGTATTTCCCAGAGGTAGAGGTGGGAGAGGACAGGGAGGAAATGACCTGCATTCTTCGGAGGACAAAGGATGTCTCTTCCCATCCTGGCACTCTAGTCACCAAGGATAAGGATCCCCAGTGCTATCAGGTGTGACAATGAGGGTCACTTGTGTCCTCCTCCTATCTCCTGCACTTGTCCTGTCCATGGCCCCCTATCAGGAAGATGTGGTGCAGCCAGAATGAAGTTGCCGGTTTGTAGTGAAGTTTGATGAGGAGAGCGGAGCAGCTTGGCGGAGACGGTGAGGAGGGAAGTTTGTGCAGCAACAGGTAGAGGACAGGGAGCAGACAGCGGCATCTTACCTCTTCTCTCACTTGCTGCACCAGGCGGTTCTCTTCCCAGCTCTGCCTGTCCTCCAGCAAGGGCTGCAGAAGAAGAGAGAGAGGAGTCAGAGGGGGACGTTGTCATGATAAAGGCGGCACACAGTCTTAGGTGTCGGGGTTGCTCCGGCTGTAGACGGGAAGCCCGTGTCGGCTCCGTGTCTCCCTGGAAGAATGGGGAGAGAGAACACAAACGTGTCCTGTGAGGAAATGAAACACCTCCAGCCTGTGCACTGTGTGCGGGGAGGAGCCTGCCATTCCAGGGGGCTGGAGGTACACCATTCCCGGCTACATCAGCCCTGCACTCCTCACTGCATGACTGCCTCACAGCCGGACACATCTCCTTCACCTCATGTACACCGCACTCTGCACACAGCCCAACCATCACCCACAGCCAGGCACAGCACCAGCATGTCTACCCATGTATCCTACACCTCGTGTCTGTCATCCTATGTCTACCATGTATGTCATCTATTAGACATGTATTCTATGGGTCCTAGGGGGTCTCACATCTGCCATCCTATATATTCAAGGTGATCTGAAGTATGTCATCCTGTATATCCTACAAAGTCTCACATATATCATATACATTGTGCTCTACATAGTCTCAGATATGTCATCCTATATGTCCTAGGTGGTCTCATATCATCCTATATGCCCTAGGTGGTCTCATATCATCCTATATGCCCTAGGTGGTCTCATATCATCCTATATGTCCTAGGTGGTCTCATATCATCCTATATGCCCTAGGTGGTCTCATGTCATCCTATATGTCCTAGGTGGTCTCATGTCATCCTATATGTCCTAGGTGGTCTCATATCATCCTATATGCCCTAGGTGGTCTCATATCATCCTATATGTCCTAGGTGGTCTCATATCATCCTATATGCCCTAGGTGGTCTCATATCATCCTATATGCCCTAGGTGGTCTCATGTCATCCTATATGTCCTAGGTGGTCTCAGATACGTCATCCTATATGCCCTAGGTGGTCTCATATCATCCTATATGCCCTAGGTGGTCTCATATCATCCTATATGTCCTAGGTGGTCTCATATCATCCTATATGCCCTAGGTGGTCTCATGTCATCCTATATGTCCTAGGTGGTCTCATATCATCCTATATGCCCTAGGTGGTCTCATATCATCCTATATGCCCTAGGTGGTCTCATGTCATCCTATATGTCCTAGGTGGTCTCATGTCATCCTATATGCCATAGGTGGTCTCAGATACGTCATGCTATATGCCCTAGGTGGTCTCATGTCATCCTATATGCCATAGGTGGTCTCAGATACGTCATCCTATATGTCCTAGGTGGTCTCATGTCATCCTATATGTCCTAGGTGGTCTCAGATACGTCATCCTATATGCCCTAGGTGGTCTCATGTCATTCTATATGCCCTAGGTGGTCTTATGTCCTAAGTGGTCTCAGATATGTCATCCTATATGCCCTAGGTGGTCTCAGATACATCATCCTATATGCCCTAGGTGGTCTCATGTCATTCTATATGCCCTAGATGGTCTTATGTCCTAGGTGGTCTCAGATATGTCATCCTATATGTCCTAGGTGGTCTCATGTTATCCTATATGTCCTAGGTGGTCTCAGATATGTCATCCTATATGCCATAGGTGGTCTCAGATACGTCATCCTATATGCCCTAGGTGGTCTGACATACATCATCCTATATGCCATAGGTGGTCTGACATACATCATCCTATATGCCATAGGTGGTCTCATGTCATCCTATATGTCCTAGGTGGTCTCAGATACGTCATCCTATTTGTCCTAGGTGCTCTCATGTCATCCTATATGCCAAAGGTGGTCTCAGATACGTCATCCTATATGCCATAGGTGGTCTCACATACGTCATCTTATATGCCATAGGTGGTCTCAGATACGTCATCCTATATGCCATAGGTGGTCTCACATACGTCATCCTATATGTCATAGGTGGTCTAACATACGCCATCCTATATGCCCTAGCTGGTCTCACATACGTCATCCTATATGCCCTAGGTGGTCTGACATACATCATCCTATATGCCCTAGCTGGTCTCAGATACATCATCCTATATACCATAGGTGGTCTCAGATACGTCATACTATATATACCATAGGTGGTCTCAGATACGTCCTCCTATATGCAATAGGTGGTCTCACATACGTCATCCTATATGTCATAGGTGGTCTCACATACACCATCCTATATGTCCTAGCTGGTCTCACATACGTCATCCTATATGCCCTAGGCGGTCTCAGATACGCCATCCTATATGCCCTAGCTGGTCTCACATACGTCATCCCATATGTCCTACGTGGTCTCATTTTTGTCATCCCATTGTATATGTACATCATTCTATTATATATGTCCTAGCTGGTCTCATCTCTGTCATCTTATTATAGATGTACAGCATTCTATTATATATGTGCTAGGTAGTCTCATGTTTGTCATTCTATATGCCCTAGGTAGTCTCATATATGCCATCCTTTTATATACGTATGTCCGAGGTAATCTGATGCATGGCATCCTATATGCCCAGGTAGCCTCATGTATGTCATATGTCCTTGGTAGCCTCACATACATCATCCTATATGTCCTAGGCAGTCTCATATATGCCATCCTTTTATTTATGTCCGAGGTAGTCTGATGCATGGCATCCTATATGCCCAGGTAGCCTCATGTATGTCATATGTCCTTGGTAGCCTCACATACATTATTCTATATGTCCTAGGTGGTCTTATGTTTGTCATCCTATTATATATTTACGCCATTCTATTATATATGTCCTAGATAGGACATATAGGATTACATACATGAGACTAGGTGGTGTCATGTCTGTCATCCTATTACATATGTACGTCATTCTATTTTATGTGTTAGGTTGTCTCATAAATGTATGTCATCCTATATGTTTTAGGTAGTCTCATAAATGTCATTCTATTATATATGTACTAGGTAGTTTTAAATATGTCATCATATTATATATGTGCTAGATAGTCTCATGTATGCGATCCTATATGTCCCAGGCAGTCTCAAATATGTCATCCTATTATATACAGTATGTGCTAGGTAGTCTCCTATATGTCATCCTCTTATACAGTTAGGTCCATATATATTTGGGCACAGGCACAATTTTCATACTTTTAGCTCTGTATGGCACCAGAATAAATTAAAACAAAACAATACAAATGAATTTGAAGTGCAGACTTTCAGCTTTAATTCAAGGGGTTGAACATAAATATCAAGTACAAATTTTAGGAACTTCAACCATTTTTATACACAGTCCCTCCATTTTCAGGGGCTCAAATGTAATTGGGCAAATTAATATAATGAAAAATAAAATGTTCATTTTGAATATTTTGTTGAGAATCCTTTACTGCAATGACTGTCTGAAGTCTGGAACCCATGGACATTACCAAAGACTGGGTTTCCTCCTTTCTGATGCTTTGCTAGGCTCTAACTGCAGCTGTCTTCAGTTGTTCTTTGTTTGTGGGGCTTTCTGCCTTTAGTTTTGCCTTTAGCAAGTGAAATGTATGCTCAATTGGGTTGAGATCAGGTGATTGACTCGGCCATTGCAGAATATTCCACTTCTTTTCCTTCAACAGCTCCTGGGTTGCTTTTGCAGTGTGTTTTGGATCATTGACCATCTGTACTGTGAAGCGCCGTCCAATCAACTTTGCTGCATTTGGCTGAATCTGGGCTGACAGTATATCTCTAAACACTGCAGAATTCACCCGGCTGCTTCTGTCACATCATCAATAAACACCAATGACCCAGTGCCACTGGAAGCCATGCATGCCCATGCCATCACACTGCCTCCACCATGTTTTACAGATGGCTTTTCTATTCTTCAGGCTTATGAATGGTTTGCACCTTCTGGTGAACCCTCTGTATTTCCTCTCGTGAAGTCTTGATTGTAGACTGACAATGATACGCCCACCTCCTGGAGAGTGTCCTTCACTTGTCTGGATGTTGTGAATGGGTTTTTTTTTACCATAGAGAGGATCCTGCGATCATCCACCACTGTTGTCTTCCGTGTATTTCCATGCCTTTTTATGTTGCTGAGCTCACCTGTGCGTTATTCTTTCCTCAGAATGTATGAAACTGTTGATTTGGCCATTCCTAATGTTGCTTCTATCTCCCTGATGGATTTGTTTCATTTTGAAGCCTTACAATGGCCTGTTTCACTTGCATGGACAGCTGCTTTGAACGCATGATGTAGGTTCACCGCATTAGATTCCACATGCAAATACCACACTTAGAATCAACTCCAGACCTTTTACCTGCTTAATTGACGGAGAAATAAGGAGTAGCCCACACCTGACCATGAAACTGCTTTTGATTCAATTGTCCAGTTACTTTTGGTCCCTTGAAAAAGGGGAGATGGCTACTTGTAACAGCTGTAATTCCTAAACCCTTCCTCTAATTTGGATGTACATACCCTGGGGGGGGGGGGGACCATGAATGCCAAAAAGTACTGTGACATACTGAAGCAGAGCATGATCCCCTCCCTTCAAAGACTGGGCTGCAGGGCAGTATTCCAACAAGATAATGACCCCAAACACACCTCCAAGATGACCACTGCCTTGCTAAAGAAGCTGAGGGTAAAGGTGATGGACTGGCCAAGCATGTCTCCAGACCTAAACCCTGTTGAGCATCTGTGGGGCATCCTCAAACAGAAGGTGGAGGAGCACAAGGTCTCTAGCATCCACCAGCTCCATGATGTCGTCATGAAGGAGTAGAAAAGGACTCCAGTGGCAACCTATGAAGGTCTGGTGAACTCCATGCCCAAGAGAGTTAAGGCAGTGCTGGAAAATAATGGTGGCGTGTACTCACTTTTGTTGCCAGCGGTTTAGACATTAATGGCTGTGTGTTAAGTTATTTTGAGGGGACAGCAAATTTACACTGTTATACAAGCTGTACACTCAGTACTTTACATTGTAGCAAAGTGTCATTTCTTCAGTGTTGTCACATGAAAAGATATAATAAAATATTTACAAAAATGTGAGGGGTGTAATCACTTCTGTAATATACTGTATGTCATCCTATTATACAGTATGTCACCATGTTGTTTGTGCTAGGTAGTCTCATGTATGTCATCCTTTATGTCTTTCATGGTCACACGTATCTTGTCCTATAAGTTCTAGGTAGCCTCATATATGTCATACAGCAGGTAAAAAGTGTTGAAAACATCACCATTTTTCTCGATAAATATAATTCTAAGCCCCCGGTCACATTGGGTATGATTTGGCATGCGATTTGCATGCCAGGCGACTTGAAAATCTTTTGCCAAGTTGCACCCTATTGTCCACAATTACAGCGGTCAATCAGTGTGGTTCCAACTTGATCGGAGCCGCATGAATTTCTAAAGTAGTACATGCATCACTTTTCGTGCAATTTGCATAGACATCTGTGTCAGATGTCTTGCAAATCGCACTTGAAATCAGCATGTCCCCAGACTTTGAAATCATGCAACTTCACTGTAAGTCACACAATTTCAAAGTTGGGCTTGATGTTACCGGGGTGTAAAGGTGCTATTGACATGAAGTTTTCACTACATGTCAGTAACAACCCATGCAATCCATACGTACAAAGAAACCAAAACATATAATTTCAGATTTAAGTTCGGTATAATCAAATGGAATAATCAAAGGGAAAAAGTATTGAACACATTAAGAAAGGGAGGTGCAAATAGGCATGGAAATCCAAGACAAAAACAAAACAAAAACAAATAAGTTCAGAAATTAAGTTATGTGTAATAAAATGGAATGACACAGGTAAAAAGTATTGAACACTCTAACTGAAACGTATTTAATACTTTGCACAAAATCCTTTGTTGGTAATGACAGCTTCAAGATACCTCTTGTATGGAGAAAATAGTCACATGCATTGTTCAGGTGTGATTTTGGCTCATTCGTCCACACAGTCTTCAAATCTTGAAGGTTCCATGGGCCTTTTCTATGAACTCTGACCTTTAGTTCTTTCCATATATATTCTATTGGATTTAAGTCAAGTGATTGGCTGGGCCATTCTAGCAGCTTTATTTTCTTTCTTTGAAACCAATTGAACGTTTCCTTGGTTTGTGCTTGGGTAGCACAGTGTCTAATGGTTAGCACATCCGCATGGCAGTAGTAGGGTCGTTGGTTCGAATCTCAGGCACGGCACCACCTGCCTGGAGTTTGCATGTAATCCCTGTGCCTGCATGGGTTTTTCTCCAGGTACTCCGGTTTCCACCCACACTCTAAAGACATGCTGGTAGGTTAATTGGATCCTGTCTAAATTAGCACTAGTATGCGTATGTATGATAGTAAGTTAGGGACCTTAGATTGTATGCCCCTTGAGGGTTAGGGACTGACATGAATGTACAATATATATGTTGCTGCGTAAACTGACAGTACTATATAAGAACCTGAAATAAATAATAATAATAATGGTCTTGCTGAAATGTCCACCCTTGTTTCATCTTCATCATCCTGGTAGATAGCAGCAGATTTTTATCAAGAATGTCTTGGTACATTTTTCCATTCAACCTTTCTTCAATGATATGAAGGTTGCCAGTATCGTATGCTGAAGAACAGCCTTACACCAGGGGCGGACCGACCATTTGGAAACTCGGGTCAGTAGGGAGCCCCATGAGATGCCCCTGGTACCTTTTTCATAGGCGTTTTTGAGTTTGGGCAAGGACACAGGGGCCCCATGATCCCCTATTGCCCGGGGGCCCCTTAAGTTGTCAGTCCGCCCCTGCCCTACACCATGATGTTCCCACCTCCAAACCTGACTGTTGGGATGGTGTTTTGGGGGTGATGTGCGGTGCCATTTGACCTCCAAACATGGTGTGTATTATGGCTAGAGATGAGCGAAGTATTCAAAAATTCGATTCGACTGATTCGGCGAATTCGTAGAAAAAATTTGATTCGAGTCGAATATATTCGCTGTGAATTTAACTTAAAAAAGGGTGTTTCTAGGCTTCAGAGAGACTTAATATTAGTGCTGAACACTGTACCTTTAATTTAAATGCCCTTGGAGTCTGCTGGGGAAGAGAAATAATACTGTCAGGCAGTATGACATGCAGATGAGTGCCGTCGATCTTAGAATCACCGCACACTTCACTCATTTGGCCAGTCACGGGGCCAAAACCAGAGTGTGGAGCCACAGTGTGGCGGTGGAGGCAGCAGCAATGGGAGGCCATGCAGCACCCTATGACAAAAATGGAAACCACCAGCAGTGTGAGGAGACCTGAAAGTGGCACATGGCAGAGTGTGGCGATAGAGACAGCAGCAATGGGAGGCCGTACAGGGACCCATGACACACTCTGGACCTGGCAGCAGCATGAGGAGGCGGTACAGGGGCCCATGGCAGATTACGGGCCTGGCAGCAGCATGAGGAGTCGGTAGGGGGGCCCATGGCAGATTACAGGCCTGGCAGCAGCAATGGGAGGCCGTACAGGGACCCATGACACAATCTGGACCTGGCAGCAGCATGGGGAGGTGGTACAGGGGCCCATGACAGATTACGGGCCTGGCAGCAGCATTTGGAGTCGGTACGGGGGCCCATGACACACTCTGGACCTGGCAGCAGCATGAGGAGGCGGTACAGGGGCGCATGACAGATTACAAGCCTGGCAGCAGCAACTTGGACAGGAGGACGTTCAGTTTCTGCACCGTCTGGTGCGTGCTCGCAAACTGTTGTCTCTTGGAAACGGATTCCAAGAAAGACTGCTGACGGAATCCGTGAAGAGGAGTAGCAGGAGAAGGAGCATCTGAACGAGCGGAATATGCCAACAAGCGACAACAGGGGCCCATGACAGATTACGGGCCTGGCAGCAGCATGAGGAGTCGGTACGGGGGCCCATGGCAGATTAGGGGCCTGGCAGCAGCTATGGGAGGCCCGTAATCTGCCAGCACCCTATGACAAAAAATGGAACCCACCAGCAGTGTGAGGAGACCTGAAAGTGGCACATGGCAGAGTGTGGCGATGGAGACAGCAGCAATGGGAGGCCGTACAGGGACCCATGACACACTCTGGACCTGGCAGCAGCATGAGGAGGCGGTATAGGGGCCCATGGCAGATTAGGGGCCTGGCAGCAGCTATGGGAGGCCCGTAATCTGCCAGCACCCTATGACAAAAAATGGAATACACCAGCAGTGTGAGGAGACCTGAAAGTGGCACATGGCAGAGTGTGGCGATGGAGACAGCAGCAATGGGAGGCCGTACAGGGACCCATGAGAGACTCTGGACTTGGCAGCAGCATGAGGAGGCGGTATAGGGGCCCATGGCAGATTAGGGGCCTGGCAGCAGCTATGGGAGGCCCGTAATCTGCCAGCACCCTATGACAAAAAATGGAACACACCAGCAGTGTGAGGAGACCTGAAAGTGGCACATGTTTGGGGCATGATTCATGGCGGATTTAGTCAGTTGTGTCAGGAACTGGTGGTTTGAAATCCAGACTAATCCACGCCTGATTCATTTTCACAAACGTCAGTCTCTCCACACTTTGGGTGGACAGTCGTGTCCTCCGCGGAGTTGCAATACCTCCTGCCGCACTAAACACGCGCTCCGATGCCACGCTACTGGCCGGGCATGACAGCCTTTCAAGGGCAAATTCAGCTAGTTGGGGCCAAAGGTCAAGTTTCGTTGCCCAGTAGTCAAGGGGATTGTCTACCTCGGTTGGCAGGGTGCTGTCCAAGTAGGCCTAAGCCTGTTGTTTGAGGTCCTGCTCCAGGTCCACCTGATGCTGCTGCTGCTGCTGCTGCTGCTGCTGCGGCTGGTTAGTAGTTTCCTCACTGCGCTGGTGAAGAAAGCTACTCATCATCGACTGCAGACTGAGGCAGCCGCTGCTGGTGGAGCTGCCACTGCTCCTACCACCCCACCCCTCCCCTGCTGCCATGGCAGCGGAACGCGAGCGCACAGGGCCCACAGTGTCTGAGGATGGACGTTGGCGCAGACAGGCAGAGACCAGCTGACTACATAGGTGGTTTTTATAGTACGTTATTTTGGCCTCCCTCTCAGCAGGTGTGAAAAAGGCCACCATTTTTGAACGGTAGCGAGGGTCCAACAAGGTGGACAGCCAAAAGTCATCCCTCTGTCTGATGGTTATTATTCGGCTGTCGCTACGCAAGCAACCGAGCATGCTATGGGCCATTTGTGCCAAGGAATGCGAGGGACTCCCTGCCTCCATCTCCACAGCATACTGCCACGGTGCGTCTGGGTCCTCTGTCTCCTCCTCCTCCTCCTCTACCAGATGCTCCTGCTCCTCCACTCCTGTCCGCTGAGTGGAAAAACCACCCATTTCACTCAATAATTCCTGAGCACCAATGTCCTCCTCTACCTCCTCCTCTTCTTCCTGTCCTGCCCCCACAGGGGTCATGTGGCGTTGAGATCTGTGCGCCACGTCTACCGCACCCTGACCAGCCATTGTTAACAGCATTTGTTCCAGGACGTGCAACAGAGGAATGACGTCGTTCATCCCATAGTCCTGCCGACTCACGAATAGCGTGGCCTCCTCAAAGGGCCTGAGCAAGCGCAGGTGTCACGCATGAGCTGCCAATGGCTGACATCTAAGTTACACAGGGAATACCTTTATCCGCTTTTAACATCAGGAAATCTGTGATGGCCTTTTGCTGTTCGTAAAGGCGGTCTAACATATGTAGGGTTGAATTCCACCTTGTTGCAACGTCACAGCATGAGGAGTCGGTATAGGGGCCCATGGCAGATTAGGGGCCTGGCAGCAGCTATGGGAGGCCCGTAATCTGCCAGCACCCTATGTCAAAAAATTATACACACCAGCAGTGTGTGAGGAGACCTGAAAGTGGCACATGGCAGAGTGTGGCGATGGAGACAGCAGCAATGGGAGGCCGTACAGGGACCCATGACAGACTCTGGACCTGGCAGCAGCATGAGGAGGCGGTATATAGGGGCCTATGGCAGATTAGGGGCCTGGCAGCAGCTATAGGAGGCCCATAATCTGCCAGCACCCTATGTCAAAAAAATTCTACACACCAGCAGTGTGAGGAGACCTGAAAGTGGCACATGGCATGAGAGACTCTGGACCTGGCAGCAGCATGAGGAAGCGGTATATAGGGGCCTATGGCAGATTAGGGGCCTGGCAGCAGCTATAGGAGGCCCATAATCTGCCAGCACCCTATGTCAAAAAATTCAACACACCAGCAGTGTGAGGAGACCTGAAAGTGGCACATGGCAGAGTGTGGCGATGGAGACAGCAGCAATGGGAGGCCGTACAGGGACCCATGACAGACTCTGGACCTGGCAGCAGCATGAGGAGGCGGTATATAGGGGCCTATGGCAGATTAGGGGCCTGGCAGCAGCTATGGGAGGCCCTTAATCTGCCAGCACCCTATGTCAAAAAATTCAACACACCAGCAGTGTGAGGAGACCTGAAAGTGGCACATGGCAGAGTGTGGCGATGGAGACAGCAGCAATGGGAGGCCGTACAGGGACCCATGACAGACTCTGGACCTGGCAGCAGCATGAGGAGGCGGTATATAGGGGCCTATGGCAGATTAGGGGCCTGGCAGCAGCTATGGGAGGCCCTTAATCTGCCAGCACCCTATGTCAAAAAATTCTACACACCAGCAGTGTGAGGAGACCTGAAAGTGGCACATGGCATGAGAGACTCTGGACCTGGCAGCAGCATGAGGAAGCGGTATATAGGGGCCTATGGCAGATTAGGGGCCTGGCAGCAGCTATGGGAGGCCCATAATCTGCCAGCACCCTATGTCAAAAAATTCTACACACCAGCAGTGTGTGAGGAGACCTGAAAGTGGCACATGGCAGAGTGTGGCGATGGAGACAGCAGCAATGGGAGGCCGTACAGGGACCCATGAGAGACTCTGGACCTGGCAGCAGCATGAGGAAGCGGTATATAGGGGCCTATGGCAGATTAGGGGCCTGGCAGCAGCTATGGGAGGCCCATAATCTGCCAGCACCCTATGTCAAAAAATTCTACACACCAGCAGTGTGTGAGGAGACCTGAAAGTGGCACATGGCAGAGTGTGGCGATGGAGACAGCAGCAATGGGAGGCCGTACAGGGACCCATGAGAGACTCTGGACCTGGCAGCAGCATGAGGAAGCGGTATATAGGGGCCTATGGCAGATTAGGGGCCTGGCAGCAGCTATGGGAGGCCCATAATCTGCCAGCACCCTATGTTAAAAAATTCTACACACCAGCAGTGTGTGAGGAGACCTGAAAGTGGCACATGGCAGAGTGTGGCGATGGAGACAGCAGCAATGGGAGGCCGTACAGGGACCCATGAGAGACTCTGGACCTGGCAGCAGCATGAGGAAGCGGTATATAGGGGCCTATGGCAGATTAGGGGCCTGGCAGCAGCTATGGGAGGCCCATAATCTGCCAGCACCCTATGTCAAAAAATTCTACACACCAGCAGTGTGTGAGGAGACCTGAAAGTGGCACATGGCAGAGTGTGGCGATGGAGACAGCAGCAATGGGAGGCCGTACAGGGACCCATGAGAGACTCTGGACCTGGCAGCAGCATGAGGAGGCGGTATATAGGGGCCTATGGCAGATTAGGGGCCTGGCAGCAGCTATGGGAGGCCCTTAATCTGCCAGCACCCTATGTCAAAAAATTCAACACACCAGCAGTGTGAGGAGACCTGAAAGTGGCACATGGCAGAGTGTGGCGATGGAGACAGCAGCAATGGCAGGCCGTACAGGGACCCATGAGAGACTCTGGACCTGGCAGCAGCATGAGGAGGCGGTATATAGGGGCCTATGGCAGATTAGGGGCCTGGCAGCAGCTATGGGAGGCCCTTAATCTGCCAGCACCCTATGTCAAAAAATTCTACACACCAGCAGTGTGAGGAGACCTGAAAGTGGCACATGGCATGAGAGACTCTGGACCTGGCAGCAGCATGAGGAAGCGGTATATAGGGGCCTATGGCAGATTAGGGGCCTGGCAGCAGCAATGGGAGGCCCATAATCTGCCAGCACCCTATGTCAAAAAATTCTACACACCAGCAGTGTGTGAGGAGACCTGAAAGTGGCACATGGCAGAGTGTGGCGATGGAGACAGCAGCAATGGGAGGCCGTACAGGGACCCATGAGAGACTCTGGACCTGGCAGCAGCATGAGGAGGCGGTATATAGGGGCCTATGGCAGATTAGGGGCCTGGCAGCAGCTATGGGAGGCCCTTAATCTGCCAGCACCCTATGTCAAAAAATTCAACACACCAGCAGTGTGAGGAGACCTGAAAGTGGCACATGGCAGAGTGTGGCGATGGAGACAGCAGCAATGGGAGGCCGTACAGGGACCCATGACAGACTCTGGACCTGGCAGCAGCATGAGGAGGCGGTATATAGGGGCCTATGGCAGATTAGGGGCCTGGCAGCAGCTATGGGAGGCCCTTAATCTGCCAGCACCCTATGTCAAAAAATTCTACACACCAGCAGTGTGAGGAGACCTGAAAGTGGCACATGGCATGAGAGACTCTGGACCTGGCAGCAGCATGAGGAAGCGGTATATAGGGGCCTATGGCAGATTAGGGGCCTGGCAGCAGCAATGGGAGGCCCATAATCTGCCAGCACCCTATGTCAAAAAATTCTACACACCAGCAGTGTGTGAGGAGACCTGAAAGTGGCACATGGCAGAGTGTGGCGATGGAGACAGCAGCAATGGGAGGCCGTACAGGGACCCATGAGAGACTCTGGACCTGGCAGCAGCATGAGGAAGCGGTATATAGGGGCCTATGGCAGATTAGGGGCCTGGCAGCAGCTATAGGAGGCCCATAATCTGCCAGCACCCTATGTCAAAAAAATCTACACACCAGCAGTGTGTGAGGAGACCTCAAAGTGGCACATGTTTGAGGCATGATTCATGGCGGATTTAGTCAGTTGTGTCAGGAACTGGTGGTTTGAAATCCAGACTAATCCACGCCTGATTCATTTTCACAAACGTGAGTCTCTCCACACTTTGGGTGGACAGTCGTGTCCTCCGCGGAGTTACAATACCTCCTGCCGCACTAAACACGCGCTCCGATGCCACGCTACTGGCTGGGCATGACAGCCTTTCAAGGGCAAATTCAGCTAGTTGGGGCCAAAGGTCAAGTTTCGTTGCCCAGTAGTCAAGGGGATTGTCTACCTCGGTTGGCAGGGTGCTGTCCAAGTAGGCCCAAGCCTGTTGTTTGAGGTCCTGCTCCAGGTCCACCTGATGCTGCTGCTGCTGCTGCGGCTGGTTAGTAGTTTCCTCACTGCGCTGGTGAAGAAAGCTACTCATCATCGACTGCAGACTGAGGCAGCTGCTGCTGGTGGAGCTGCCACTGCTCCTACCACCCCACCCCTCCCCTGCTGCCATGGCAGCGGAACGCGAGCGCACAGGGCCCACAGTGTCTGAGGATGGACGTTGGCGCACAAAGGCAGAGACCAACTGACTACATAGGTGGTTTTTATAGTACGTTATTTTGGCCTCCCTCTCAGCAGGTGTGAAAAAGGCCACCATTTTGGAACGGTAGCGAGGGTCCAACAAGGTGGACAGCCAAAAGTCATCCCTCTGTCTGATGGTTATTATTCGGCTGTCGCTACGCAAGCAACCGAGCATGCTATGGGCCATTTGTGCCAAGGAATGCGAGGGACTCCCTGCCTCCATCTCCACAGCATACTGCCACGGTGCGTCTGGGTCCTCTGTCTCCTCCTCCTCCTCCTCTACCAGATGCTCCTGCTCCTCCACTCCTGTCCGCTGAGTGGAAAAACCACCCATTTCACTCAATAATTCCTGAGCACAAATGTCCTCCTCTACCTCCTCCTCTTCTTCCTGTCCTGCCCCCACAGGGGTCATGTGGCGTTGAGATCTGTGCGCCACGTCTACCGCACCCTGACCAGCCATTGTTAACAGCATTTGTTCAAGGACGTGCAACAGAGGAATGACGTCGTTCATCCCATAGTCCTGCCGACTCACGAATAGCGTGGCCTCCTCAAAGGGCCTGAGCAAGCGGCAGGTGTCACGCATGAGCTGCCAATGGCTGACATCTAAGTTACACAGGGGAGTACCTTTATCCGCTTGTAACATCAGGAAATCGGTGATGGCCTTTCGCTGTTCGTAAAGGCGGTCTAACATGTGTAGTGTTGAATTCCACCTTGTTGCAACGTCGCAGATCAGGCGATGCTGTGGAATTCCGTTCTGCCGCTGCAGCTCAAGGAGGGTGTGCTTTGCGGTGTAGGAATGGCTGAAATGCATGCAAAGTTTACGTGACATTTTAAGGATGTCTTGCAGTGGGATGGTGGATTTTAAGAACCGCTTGACAACCAGATTGAACACGTGAGCCATGCATGGCGCATGGCACAACCTTCCTTGACGCAGAGCAGACACCATGTTCTTTCCGTTGTCGGTCAACATGGTTCCGATTTTCAGTTTGCGCGGAGACAGCCATCTGTCGATTTCTCTGTTCATTACACTCAGAAGTTCCTCCCCTGTGTGACTACGTTCGCCAAGGCATACCAGGTGCAGAACAGCGTGACACCGTTGCGCCCTGCACATGTGATATGCCGGTCGGGTAATGGGACTTGGCACGGGGGTGGCGGCTGAGGACACGGCGGAAGAAGAGGTGGTAGAGGCGGACATCTTTGCCGGACCAAGGACGTGCAAACGTGGAGGCAAAAGCGGCGTGACCTGTCCAAGTTGCTGGTGCGGCTGTGACGGCACCACGTTCACCCAGTGGGCCGTAAATGACATGTACTGTCCCTGACCGTAGTTACAGCTCCACACGTTGGCGCTGCCGTGCACTTTGGCAGAGACCGACATGCTCAAAGACTGGCCCACCATGTCTTCTACATGTGAATGCAGGGCTGGCACTGCCTTTTTGGCGAAGAAATGACGGCTTGGCACTCTCCACCGCGGCGCGGCACAAGCCATCATTTCTCTGAAAGGTGCTGAGTCCACCACTTGGAAAGGGAGGGACTGCAGCACCAGCAACTTGGACAGGAGGACGTTCAGCTTTTGCACCGTCGGGTGCGTGCTCGCAAACTGTTGTCTCTTGGAAACGGATTCCAAGAAAGACTGCTGACGGAATCCGTGAAGAGGAGTAGCAGGAGAAGGAGCATCTGAACGAGCGGAAGATGCCAACGAGCGACAACTCCCCTCAGCAGAGGTGTTGGAGCCTTGACTGGCTGATGGAGGGCGATTGACGTCGGGTGACGGAGCAAGTAACGGAGCGGGTGGTGGAGCGGGGGCTGGGGCGGGCAGAACCGCCGTATCTTTATCACGGTTTTCCCAGGCCACCAAATGGCGACGCTGCATATGCTGCCGCAACGCTGTAGTCCCAACATGGGCCCCCTGGCCACGCTTGACTTTCTGGCCACATAGTCGACATACGGCTACGTTTACTTCCTCGGGCGGCTTGACGAAAAATTGCCACACCGCCGAGTAGGAAACTTTGCCCCCGATACTCCTCACTGGCTGACTGCTGCTTCCTCCGTGCACACCGGCACCACTACTGGCCGTGGTGGTAGGCTGCAGTGGAGCTGGTGCTCTACTCCATGGCCGTTTGGCTCCACTGACACTGCTGCGACCCTGCTGCTGTCTCCTGGGCAACCCACCGACTGTTTTGCTCGCTGCCAAGCTGCCACCCTCTTCTCCTGATGATGCGGAAGAAATTGCCTGATGACGACGAGGCTGCCAAGTGCGATCAACCTCCTCATCATCAAGTAGGGTCTCCGCCTCACTACTAGCCCCCTCGGCTGCGTCTGGGTCAGGAGACAGACCTGTCTCTAGACCGGCTACCGAGCCACTCTCCTCGCCACTACTTCTTCGCCTGGCTGCTGAAAAGGCGGATGTCTCCCCCCGTTCCTGACCGCCCTCTGTTAGCTCTTCCTCACTGTACAGTGGGGCTGAGCCCACAGCATGCGATACTTCGCTTGGTGAGGGAACACCAAAGGACAGGGGCAGGTAGAGGACACGTGATTTCAGTGGGCTTGGTCCCGGGCCATGCCAACTAACGGTTGTGTCTGACGTACCCACCGACCGTTGGCTGTAGGTGTCAGAGGTGACCTGGGAAGAGGAAGACGACCGAGCCAACCAATCGACGACGGCAGGGTTGTCGGTGGAGACACGACCGCTGGATGACACCGGGAGCACTGGCCTCTGGCTGCGAATAGTGCTGCCTCGACCCCTTCCTCTGCTGCCACGTCTGCTCGCTCCTAAAACATTGCCTCCTCTGCCACTCCTCTGCATGTTGTCTGACATACTCTTTAATTAAACGATTATGTGTCCCTGAGTAACAATTCTGTGTCCCTGAGTAACAATTCTGTGTCTGTGCGAGTAACAATTCTGTGGCCCTAAATAACAGTTCTGTGGCCCTCAGTAACAATTCTGTGTCCCTGATTAACGTTTCTGTGGCCCCAAGTAACAGTTCTGTGGCCCTCAGTAACAATTCTGTGTCTGTGCGAGTAACAATTCTGTGTCTGTGCGAGAAACAATTCTGTGGCCCTAAGTAAAGTTTCTGTGGCCCTAAGTAACAATTCTCTGGCACTCAGTAACAATTCTGTCTGTCCCTGAGTAACAATTCTCTGGCACTCAGTAACAATTCTGTCTGTCCCTGAGTAAAAATTCTGTGGCCCTAAGTAAAGTTTCTGGGGCCCTGAGTAACAATTATCTGGCACTCCGTAACAATTCTGTCTGTCCCTGAGTAACAATTCTCTGGCACTCAGTAACAATTCTGTCTGTCCCTGAGTAAAAATTCTCTGGCCCTAAGTAAAGTTTCTGTGGCCCTGAGTAACAATTCTCTGGCACTCCGTAACAATTCTGTCTGTCCCTGAGTAACAATTCTCTGGCACTCAGTAACAATTCTGTCTGTCCCTGAGTAAAAATTCTGTGGCCCTAATTAAAGTTTCTGTGGCCCTAAGTAACAATTCTCTGGCACTCCGTAACAATTCTGTCTGTCCCTGAGTAACAATTCTCTGGCACTCAGTAACAATTCTGTCTGTCCCTGAGTAAAAATTCTCTGGCCCTAAGTAAAGTTTCTGTGGCCCTGAGTAACAATTCTCTGGCACTCCGTAACAATTCTGTCTGTCCCTGAGTAACAATTCTCTGGCACTCAGTAACAATTCTGTCTGTCCCTGAGTAAAAATTCTGTGGCCCTAATTAAAGTTTCTGTGGCCCTAAGTAACAATTCTCTGGCACTCAGTAACAATTCTGTCTGTCCCTGAGTAACAATTCTCTGGCACTCCGTAACAATTCTGTCTGTCCCTGAGTAACAATTCTCTGGCACTCAGTAACAATTCTGTCTGTCCCTGAGTAAAAATTCTGTGGCCCTAATTAAAGTTTCTGTGGCCCTAAGTAACAATTCTCTGGCACTCAGTAACAATTCTGTCTGTCCCTGAGTATCAATTCTCTGGCACTCCGTAACAATTCTGTCTGTCCCTGAGTAACAATTCTCTGGCACTCAGTAACAATTCTGTCTGTCCCTGAGTAAAAATTCTGTGGCCCTAAGTAAAGTTTCTGTGGCCCTGAGTAACAATTCTCTGGCACTCCGTAACAATTCTGTCTGTCCCTGAGTAACAATTCTCTGGCACTCCGTAACAATTCTGTCTGTCCCTGAGTAAAAATTCTGTGGCCCTAATTAAAGTTTCTGTGGCCCTAAGTAACAATTCTCTGGCACTCAGTAACAATTCTGTCTGTCCCTGAGTAACAATTCTCTGGCACTCGGTAACAATTCTGTCTGTCCCTGAGTAACAATTCTCTGGCACTCAGTAACAATTCTGTCTGTCCCTGAGTAAAAATTCTGTGGCCCTAATTAAAGTTTCTGTGGCCCTAAGTAACAATTCTCTGGCACTCAGTAACAATTCTGTCTGTCCCTGAGTAACAATTCTCTGGCACTCCGTAACAATTCTGTCTGTCCCTGAGTAACAATTCTCTGGCACTCAGTAACAATTCTGTCTGTCCCTGAGTAAAAATTCTGTGGCCCTAATTCAAGTTTCTGTGGCCCTAAGTAACAATTCTCTGGCACTCAGTAACAATTCTGTCTGTCCCTGAGTAACAATTCTCTGGCACTCAGTAACAATTCTGTCTGTCCCTGAGTAAAAATTCTGTGGCCCTAAGTAAAGTTTCTGGGGCCCTGAGTAACAATTATCTGGCACTCAGTAACAATTCTGTCTGTCCCTGAGTAACAATTCTCTGGCACTCAGTAACAATTCTGTCTGTCCCTGAGTAACAATTCTCTGGCACTCAGTAACAATTCTGTCTGTCCCTGAGTAAAAATTCTGTGGCCCTAAGTAAAGTTTCTGGGGCCCTGAGTAACAATTATCTGGCACTCCGTAACAATTCTGTCTGTCCCTGAGTAACAATTCTCTGGCACTCAGTAACAATTCTGTCTGTCCCTGAGTAAAAATTCTCTGGCCCTAAGTAAAGTTTCTGTGGCCCTGAGTAACAATTCTCTGGCACTCCGTAACAATTCTGTCTGTCCCTGAGTAACAATTCTCTGGCACTCAGTAACAATTCTGTCTGTCCCTGAGTAAAAATTCTGTGGCCCTAATTAAAGTTTCTGTGGCCCTAAGTAACAATTCTCTGGCACTCAGTAACAATTCTGTCTGTCCCTGAGTAACAATTCTCTGGCACTCGGTAACAATTCTGTCTGTCCCTGAGTAACAATTCTCTGGCACTCAGTAACAATTCTGTCTGTCCCTGAGTAAAAATTCTGTGGCCCTAATTAAAGTTTCTGTGGCCCTAAGTAACAATTCTCTGGCACTCAGTAACAATTCTGTCTGTCCCTGAGTAACAATTCTCTGGCACTCCGTAACAATTCTGTCTGTCCCTGAGTAACAATTCTCTGGCACTCAGTAACAATTCTGTCTGTCCCTGAGTAAAAATTCTGTGGCCCTAAGTAAAGTTTCTGTGGCCCTGAGTAACAATTCTCTGGCACTCCGTAACAATTCTGTCTGTCCCTGAGTAACAATTCTCTGGCACTCCGTAACAATTCTGTCTGTCCCTGAGTAAAAATTCTGTGGCCCTAATTAAAGTTTCTGTGGCCCTAAGTAACAATTCTCTGGCACTCAGTAACAATTCTGTCTGTCCCTGAGTAACAATTCTCTGGCACTCGGTAACAATTCTGTCTGTCCCTGAGTAACAATTCTCTGGCACTCAGTAACAATTCTGTCTGTCCCTGAGTAAAAATTCTGTGGGCCTAATTAAAGTTTCTGTGGCCCTAAGTAACAATTCTCTGGCACTCAGTAACAATTCTCTCTGTCCCTGAGTAACAATTCTCTGGCACTCAGTAACAATTCTGTCTGTCCCTGAGTAAAAATTCTGTGGCCCTAATGAAAGTTTCTGTGGCCCTAAGTAACAATTCTCTGGCACTCAGTAACAATTCTGTCTGTCCCTGAGTAACAATTCTCTGGCACTCGGTAACAATTCTGTCTGTCCCTGAGTAACAATTCTCTGGCACTCAGTAACAATTCTGTCTGTCCCTGAGTAAAAATTCTGTGGCCCTAATTAAAGTTTCTGTGGCCCTAAGTAACAATTCTCTGGCACTCATTAACAATTCTGTCTGTCCCTGAGTAACAATTCTCTGGCACTCGGTAACAATTCTGTCTGTCCCTGAGTAACAATTCTCTGGCACTCAGTAACAATTCTGTCTGTCCCTGAGTAAAAATTCTGTGGCCCTAATTAAAGTTTCTGTGGCCCTAAGTAACAATTCTCTGGCACTCGGTAACAATTCTGTCTGTCCCTGAGTAACAATTCTCTGGCACTCCGTAACAATTCTGTCTGTCCCTGAGTAACAATTCTCTGGCACTCCGTAACAATTCTGTCTGTCCCTGAGTATGAATTCTGTGGCCCTAACTAGCGTTTCTTTGTCCCTAAGTAACAGTTCTGTGGCCCTCAGTAACAGTTCTGTGTCTGTGCGAGTAACAATTCTGTGTCTGTGCGAGTAACAATTCTGTGGCCCTAAGTAACAGTTCTGTGGCCTTCAGTAACAATTCTGTGTCTGTGCGAGTAACAATTCTGTGTCTGTGCGAGTAACAATTCTGTGGCCCTAAGTAAAGTTTCTGTGGCCCTAAGTAACAATTCTCTGGCACTCAGTAACAATTCTGTCTGTCCCTGAGTAACAATTCTCTGGCACTCAGTAACAATTCTGTCTGTCCCTGAGTAAAAATTCTGTGGCCCTAAGTAAAGTTTCTGTGGCCCTGAGTAACAATTCTCTGGCACTCAGTAACAATTCTGTCTGTCCCTGAGTAACAATTCTCTGGCACTGAGTAACAATTCTGTCTGTCCCTGAGTAAAAATTCTGTGGCCCTAATTAAAGTTTCTGTGGCCCTAAGTAACAATTCTCTGGCACTCAGTAACAATTCTGTCTGTCCCTGAGTAACAATTCTCTGGCACTCAGTAACAATTCTGTCTGTCCCTGAGTAACAATTCTGTGGCCCTAATAACGTTTCTGTGGCCCTAAGTAACAATTCTCTGGCACTGAGTAACAATTCTGTCTGTCCCTGATTATGAATTCTGTGGCCCTAACTAGCGTTTCTTTGTCCCTAAATAACGATTCTGTGGCCCTCATTAACAAGTCTGTGTCCCTGAGTAATGGTTCTCTGTCCCTAAGTAACTTTTCTCTGTCCCCAATTATCGTTTCTGTGGCCCTAACTCTGTCCCTGTCCCTAGTACAGAGCGGTCTGCCTCTGTTCAATAACTGCAGGCAAATGAAGAATTCCAAAATGGCCGCTATTTATAGCTCGACCATTACACAGTGCTGGCTGCTGATAGGCTGATGCGATCACATGTAGTTGAGGCATGCATTATGGGTCAGCGCGCCTTGTCTGCGCGCCTTCCCAGACATCCCCGCTCCGTCGCCGCACATGTCAGCCGCCATTTTCTGAAAAATTTCGATTCGCGCGTCCGAATTAGGCTATTTTTCGGATTCGGCACGAATCGAAATTTTTCAGATATTCGACTTGAATTCCACTTCGGATACTTCGATTCGCTCATCTCTAATTATGGCATCCAAAGTAGTGGTGCAGAGAAATGAAAATGCAGGATGCACTTGGTCGAAAACCAAAACTGAAATGGACAGTTTTTAATAATATATTTTTCAAATGCAATTTGGGAAAAAAATACAGTTTAATGATTAAAAAAAACAAAAACACGCACACACACATATATATATATATATATATATATATATACACACACATACATACCCCAATTGTTTTTGTAAAATATAAAAGATTATGTTACGCTGAGTAAATTGATGCCCAATATTTCATGCTTTAAAATTGCGCACGCTCATGGAATGCTGCCAAACTACGGTACTTAAAAATCACCATGGGTGCCGTTTTAGAGATTTGTACAGGTTACCAGTTTAAAGTTACAGTGGAGTTTTAGTACTAGAATTATTGCTCTTGCTCTGATGTTCGCGGCAATACCTCAAGTGTGGTTTGAACACCGTTTACATATGTGGGCGTGGCCTACGTATGCGTTCACCACCACGTGCAAGCACTGGGGGATAGGGCACTTTAAAAAATAATTTTATTTTATTACTTTTTTTTACACTGTCCCTATAAAAAATTTTATCACTTTTATTCCTATCACAAGGAATGCAAACATCCCTTGTGATAGAAAAAATCATGACAGGTCCTCTTTATGGAGCGATATGGGGTCATAAAGACCCCACTTCTCTCCTCTACAATAAAAAGCACTAGATAAAAAAAAAACAGCATTGATCTAGTGCTTTGAAAAAAAAATGGGCTTGTTTACAAGGTGCCGGAATTGGAAGTAAGGTAATGATATCACTCTGGTCCTTCAAGGCCATAGAGATGAGTGGAGGCCATCTGTCCTTCACTGATTTCTGTGCCCAGTGCCGGGATCATTGAATGGGCTCTCAGGTACGGCTGAGAACCACCGGGTGGTGGAGGTGGGGGTTGTTTTCAGCACCTGTATCAGTGTCTATTTTCATAGACACTGATACAGTGTCTATGAAAAGGCCAATAGGGGTGTTTTGGCCCAAAATGTTTCAGCCACCAAAGTTTCAGTACATCTCTAATCCAAAGGGTTCAAGCTTGGTCTCATCTGACCAGACTATATTCTCCCAGTATTTCACAGGCTTGTCTAAATGTTGTGTAGCAAACTAAACTTGCTTCAACATGCTTTTTCTTCAGCAATGGAATCTTTCGTGGTGAACGTGCATACAGGCTATGGCAGTTTTGGGCATTACTTATTGTTTTCTTTGAAACGATTGTACCTGCTACTTCCAGGTTTTTCTGAAGCTCTCCACAAGTGGTCCTTGGCTCTTGGACAACTCTTCTGATAACTCTGATCATTCTTTTCACTCCTCTGTCAGAAATCTTGCAAGGAGCACCTGGTTGTGGCCGGTTTATGGCAGAATGATGTTCTTTCCACTTCCGGATTATGGCCCCAACAGTGCTCACTGAAACATTCAGAAGTGTAGAAATCCTTCTGTAACCAAAGCCATCAGTATGTTTTGCAACAGTGAGGTTGCGAAGGTCTTGAGATAGCTCTTTGCTTTTACCCATCATGAGGTGTTTTTTGTGTGACACCTGGGTAATGAGACACCTTTTTATAGGCCATAAGTTGAAACTGAACCAGCTGATATTAATTTGCACTGACAAGGGGCAGGATTGATTTCTAATTAGTGATATATTTCAGCTGGTGTCTTGGATTTCCATGCCTTTTTGCACCTACCTTTCTTAATGTGTTCAATACTTTTTCCCTGTATCATTCCATTTGATTATATCGAACTTAAATCTGAAATTATTTGTTTTGGTTTCTTTGTATGTATGGATTGCATGGGTTGTTACCGACATGTGGTGAAAATTTCAGGTCAATAGCACCTTTAGAAATATATTTACAGAGAAAAGTGGTGACATGTTCAATACTTATTTTATCCGTTGTATGTTCTGGGTAGCCTCACCTACATCATCCTATATGTCATCCTATATGTAGTAGGCAGTCTCACGTATGTCACCTTATAGGGGAGATTTACTAAAATTGGTGCATTCAGAATCTGGTAGCCAATCAGCTTATAACTTAAGCTTTTTTTTTTTAAAGAGATTCCAAAGGAAAGATTTTTTTTTAAATATGGTTTTGCACAGAGCAGCCCCAATCCTCTTCTTTTTTGAGTCCCCTGCTTGCCATCCTGGCTCCTCCCCCCTGACAAATACACCTAAAAGCAAGTAGCTTGCTATGGGGGCACTCAAGCAGGCTTGTTCCCGAGCTGCACTCTATGTGTCCATTCACACACAGAGCGTGGCTCGACCCCGCCCCTGTTCTCTCCTCATTGGCTTACTGGCTGTTATTGACAGCAGCAGGAGCCACTGCACTAAGGTAAAACAAGCAGAACTTCTCCTTTCGGATGAAGTTCTGCTTTAGCAAAATAAATAAATAAAACAGCGAAAATCCTGGCACTACAAAAACAACAAATGGGCAACTGTGAAAATACTGTATATCAGCAGCAAATGGCAGTTGTTAATATACACAGGCATGAAACTAGTTATCGCAGTAAAAGAAAACAAATGGCCAATAGCAATTACACATAGCCAATAATATTCAGGCAGACAATAACAGAAGCTCAGCACCCCTCCCCCACAACTTACCTTTTACTCCATGCCACACCAACAGCAGTATAAAGAATGCCTTTATTGTGGATGGCACATCCTCCCAGCCAGATTGCATGGTGACATACACACTATCTCCTCCCACCCCATCCTTCTTTCTCTGTGTCTGGGCTCTATTTGGATCCGCAGGGAGGAGAAAGCAGAATTATCTTTCTTTCTCTTCTTGTCTTCTACTCCACTGTCTGGCATCCTCCCACTGTCATGGTCCCTACTCTGATTGCAGTGGCATTCTGTCAGTCGGCAGGTGTGCCGATGAATGGAGCAGGGTGGCCTGAGTTCCAGTATTCCTTCTAATTAGTCAACAATTCTGGCCAAAAGTGGGTAAGTTCCCACCTATGCCTGTAGCAACCAATTAAGTTTCAACCCAATTTATGAAAACATCAAACATGATTTCTTATTGATTGATATGCAAAATAACTCCACATTTATGCTCATTTTCTTTTCTTTAGTTTTTATGAACCAGCAACTCAGAGCATCACTAGTGTGTGCTAGATGCATCAATCTATAGAAACTTATGAGATTTCCTGTGTAGTGTGTCTACAGGCTCTACACTTTGTGTGTACCCTTTCTAGCTTGTAGCTTTGTAATGTTGGACATGGAAAGTAGCGATCGAGAATCACTTCTCCTACTATATGAGGGATGATTTGCCCTCTTTCCAGAGAAACATACAATTCACAAATCATGATTGCCTGAATTCATAAACAGTATCTGACAGATCTACATGGATATATTGAAAAACAAAATTGATGAACTGGCAATTCTAATCCAATCATCACCAAAGTTGACTTGTTTCCTTGTTTGGGTCAGCAAAACTTAGTTTGCTAAATTATAAATTTCATAGTGAAATTGTACAGATGTATATTCAAAACATGTTTATGTTTCCTACTTTTGATTTCTGTGGAGATGCCTATCTCCTAGATTGTAAGCTCGAAAGAGCAGGGCCCTCAATCCCCTCATGTTTTGCATTGTATTGTTGTTCTGTCACATGTTCTGTCCCCCTTTGTAATGTACAGCGCTGAGCGAACTATTGGCGCTTTATAAATACTGTATAATAATAATAATAACATCTCTATGGGGGTGATTTATGAAAAATGGTTAAAAACGTAAGAAAAATACCACCATCTCACAATTAAATTTCTTTCCATTTACATAGGCATAAATCAATATGTACTGCACTAAACTCATCTAGGTCACGGTGAGGCATTAAAAAAGGAACCGCTAAAGTTTTGGAAGATATACTAGTGGTTCTGGATACACAGATTGCTAGAGAGGGAAAAAAGATTTATTTGCATGATTCCACACCTACTTACTCAAGCAAATGCTGAAATTCTTGTTTTTGTGCTAACAGTGAGGACATGTTAATGTCTTCTGTTTAAAAGAAGGTAATGCTGTATCTCACTTAACGTTTTCTAATTGTATTACAATTTCAGTTTTGCCTTGCAATTGTGATCCTTGGCAGTGTTAATCCCACCTGTAAATTCACTTGCCCATGCAAAGCAAGAGTTGCTCTTTAATAGCCAGACCAGAGACACATTCAACATTCCTTTTCTCCACTGTTGCTGGAAACAAACAAATACCCAATACTTATG
This sequence comes from Staurois parvus, assembly GCF_062004578.1. Classification (NCBI taxonomy): domain Eukaryota; kingdom Metazoa; phylum Chordata; class Amphibia; order Anura; family Ranidae; genus Staurois; species Staurois parvus. The sequence goes on along the minus strand of NW_028319228.1, from coordinate 4,635,800 downwards.
GGGAGAATGAGACTCACCCCTGATTGTCTCATGTGACAATACTTAGAATTGGCCACTCATACACATAATGCTATCACATGAGGATGGGGAAAGAGTACTCAGCCCTGTCTAAGTCATAAGCTGGAGCATACACAGAGCTTTCTTTCTCCACTCTCAGCATCCAAAAGGAATATCAGGGGAGTAAAAGGAAAATAAGTATGTGCAGCTGATGGGGCCACCATTATAAAGAATTTTGTTCTCATTAAGAAAAGCACTTTAATGAGGCTGGACCAAGCTCCACATGAAACACATTTCAAAATGCTCATGTTTCCTTTAGAACTGTGTTAATATCTGAACTACATTAATATTATCGTTTATATGATTTCCACTTCTATATAAGTTGGAAAGGGTAGTAACAAACTCAATCACCAACATCCTAGTCATAATTATCAGTAGTTGCTCCCCTAGCATCATTTGATCTTACACAAAGGTTTTGGGCATCTGCAGATGCACAATAGTGTGCTGCTAAAGCTTGTAATGCTAAACATGTTTATGAGGCTCAGGCAAGCCTTTTGCAAGAAACTCCTAAATGCTTTGATCTGTGGACATCACAGAGTCTGTACTAATAGAATAGTCTGTTTGAGCTCAAAGCAGATGCTTTATACCACCATTAATTAAGTGATAGACAAACTTGCACTTATATGCTTCAAATTAAATTCTTGCAAAATGACAAAAGTGTTGAAACAACTCCAGGTATCAGATCACATTTGTTTATACACCAGCACAGGTCAATGTTTTGGCCCAATGAGAAATTCATAGGCTAGCTTCATCATGACAGCTGCTGGGTAAATAGTCTATAATTCTTGAGTTAGGCTGATGCTCAGTACATTGTCTAGACTATTCTCTGTAACAAAGTTTAAAGGTAAACTAATTTGGTTTTGGGTGATTTTGATTTTCATTAACTTTATAATTGTGTATGTATATACACTATATTGCCAAAAGTATTGGGACGCCTGCCTTTACGCAAACATGAACTTTAATGGCATCCCAGTCTTAGTCCATAGGGTTCAATATTGAGTTGGCCCACCCTTTGCAGCTATAACAGCTTCAACTCTTCTGGGAAGGCTGTCCACAAGGTTTAGGAGTGTGTCTATGGGAATGTTTGACCATTCTTCCAGAAGCGCATTTGTGGGGTCAGGCACTGGTGTCGGATGAGAAGGCCTGGCTCGCAGTCTCCACTCTAATTCATCCCAAAGGTGTTCTATTGGGTTGAGGTCAGGATTCTGTGCAGGCCAGTCAAGTTTCCCCACCTCAAAGTCACTCATTCATGCCTTTATGGACCTTGCTTTGTACACTGGTGCGCAGTCATATTGGAACAGGAAAGGGCCATCCCCAAACTGCTCCTACAAAGATGGGAGTTGAAATTGTCCAAAATGTCTTGGTATGTTGATGCCTTAAGAGTTCCCTTCACTGGAATTAAGGGGCCAAGCCCAACCCCTGAAAAACAACTCCACACCATAATCCCCCCTCCACCAAACTTTACACTTGCCATAATGCAGTCAGGCAAGTACCGTTCTCCTGGCAACTGCCAAACCCAGACACTTCCATCGGATTTCCAGACAGAGAAGCGTGATTCATCACTCCAAGAAACACATCTCCACTGCTCTAGAGTCCAGTAGCTGTGTGCTTTACAACATTGCATTCAATGCTTGTTGCACAGGTGGCAGCTTCTCACGGGACCCCAGTCCACCAAACGTGGTGGGGGCCAATTACTTGGCACAATGCAGTCAGGCAAGTACCATTCTCCTGGCAACCACCAAACCCAGACACATTCATTGGATTAGAACCAGAAATAACCTCTCCTGCACTCTGAGACTCAGAATAAGGGTGGATGGATGGAACCAGAACTTGAAAAATTTGACCACCAATGCATGTAGGGTTGTGCAGCTCCAAACAAGGCTGGGGAAGCCTGACCAGTACTGCAAAGCGAAACAAAAAAGAAAGCGCATTAACCTTACAGATTACCTCAGTATACCAAAATGTATTTAATACAGAATGATACTCACAAACAACAAAGTAAATCAAGCATCTAAGCTCTGATGAAGAAGGGACGCCCTTCGAAACGCGTCAACCGTACTCTGAGTGTCTACCCCTATGATGGGACTCGCGCATGCTTTTTAATTCTCAGTTCCTTTGAGGACTTATAGTACATGCTTGATTTACTTTGTTGTTTGTGAGTATCATTCTGTATTCAATAAATTTTGGTATACTGAGGTAATGCGTAAGGTTGGTACGCTTTCTTTTTTGTTTCGCTTTGCAGTACATTCATCGGATTTCCACACAGAGAAGCATGATTCGTCACTCCAGAGAACACGTCTCCACTACTCTAGAGTCCAGTGGCAGCGTGCTTTACAGCACTGCATCCGGCTCTTTGCATTGCACTTGGTGATGTAAGGCTTGGATGCAGCTGCTCGGCCATGGAAACCCATTCCATGAAGCTATCTACGCACTGTTGTTGTGCTAATCTGAAGGCCACGCAAAGTTTGGAGGTCTTTAGCTATTGACTCTGAAGACAGTTGGCAACTTCTGTGCACTATGCGCTTCAGCATACGCTGGCCCCATGTTTTCATTTTACGTGGCCTACCACTTCCTGGCTGAGTTGCTGTTGTTCCCAGTTGCTTCCACTTTGTTATAATACCACTAACAGCTGACCGTTGAATATTTAATAGCAAGGAAACTTCACAGATGAACTTATTGCACAGGTGGCAACCTATCACGGTACCACACTTGAATTCACTGAGCTCCTGAGAGCAACCTATTCTTTCACCAATGTTTGTAGAAGCAGTCTGCATGCCTAGGTGCTTGATTTTATACACCTGTGGCCATGGAGGGAATTGGAACTCCAAAATCCAATGATTTGGAGGGGTGTCCCAATACGTTTGGCAATATAGTGTATATATAGGAGAAATCCAGACTGAAGGGGATCAAGAAGGTTATTTTTAAAGAGGTGGTCACTCACAGTTGGTTGTACACCAGGCATTCAAGGAGTTTGTAGGAACAGGGGAACAAGCAGATAGGGCATATGTTGTTAAGATTGGTGGGGTCCAAGGAAGGTGTCAGGAATGGACTGGCCAGCAATGGTGGGACTCACCTGCCTTTTGATCTGCAGTACCAGGGCTGGCCAGCGGGTGCTCCCAGCAATCAGAGACTCAACCTTTCAGCCAGCTAACACCTGGAACTGATGATGCTGGGGTATTTAAGGGATGGCCAGACCCACAGACTCTGCCTTGGTGTTGTGTTTGTCCTGGGCCCTGTATCTGTCCTGCATCCTGTTTCTGTCCCTCTGCCTGACCCTCTGTACTACGCTGCTTGTTACCTGTTTTGATCCCTGGCTTGTGACCCTGACCATCCCTCTGCCTGACCCTCTGTACTACGCTGATTGCTACCTGCTGAACCTGGCCTGTGACCCCGACCATTCTCTGCTTGCTCCCCCTGTACCTACCTGCCCAATTGATATTGACCCGGCCTGCCTGACGACGCTTGCTTGTATGTACTGTTATCTGTGGGTGATTGGTTGGGTTTGTTTGCACTGTAATATGTTTAGTATTGCACTGCGTTTATGTTTGTATGGTTAGTGTTAATAAATTGTATTGTTTATCACATATCTGAAGTCTGCGTTTCCCTGCATCAGTCACACATCTCTGGTCATACCTGGGAGCCCTGACATTACACCAAGGCCAATCCTGACCAGAAGTGGCTGCACAGGGAAGCCATCTTGGCTTGTTGATGGGAAGGATGGATCTTGATGAGGTTGAATATTTATATCTGCTAGTGTTTGATGACAGGGAGTATGCTTATCAAACTCTGAAGGAGTATACCCGGGATGAACTGCTAGAATGTATACGGCTCGCTCATGTTCTAGTAGATCAGGGCACAGAGTTCTCTGAGGTGCAGCCATTGATTGAGGTTTGTGCTGAGTTGGTTTCATCTGGTTCCCCCGAATGCAGGGATGAATTTTTGCCACCATTTAGTGCAGACCAGGTAGAGTCCCTGGTGTGGTTATTAGAGGATGATGTGGGTTACTTTCTGGAGCGTTATTCCACATGTTCACCACAGACACTAAGAGATTGTATAAACGCAGTGCAGTCATTGACCAGACAGGCTTTGTGTAAGCTCAGCTTTGTTCAACCCATACTGCAGACATGGACAGACTTGTTGCACCCAGCCTCAGTCAGCTTACAAAGACCCAGTCCTGCTTCTAATCTATTTCCTCAAAACTCTATTCCTGCATTCCCAACAGCTCCTCCTGCCCTGCTATCTACCGCATGTCAGTACCCTGTTCCCACTCGCTGCACCTATCCTGCCTTTAACCCTGTAAAAGAGCCCTCTGTAGCAACTGCTCCCTCTCCTGTTCCATCCTCCAGTTCTTCTCTGTCTCCAGCTGCTCCATTCGTTTGCAGACCTGCGTTTACTTGCAGTGCTCCAGTAGTTAAAACCAGAAAAAAGCGAAAATTCTTTCCAACCAATACCATCCTGCCAGTATCCAAACCGGTGAGCCTGCCTTCCGTGGTTCAGCCTGAAGCCTCTACTCAGCCTGAAGCCTCTACTCAGCCTGATGCCTCTACTCAGCCTGATGCCTCTACTCAGCCTGATGCCTCTACTCAGCCTGATGCCTCTCTTCAGCCTGATGCCGGTACGCAGCCTGATGCCTCTCTTCAGCCTGATGCCTGTATGCAGCCTGATGCCTCTCTTCGGCCTGATGCCTCTACTCGGCCTGATGCCTCTACTCGGCCTGAAGCCTCTACTCGGCCTGATGCCTCTACTCGGCCTGATGCCTCTACTCGGCCTGAAGCCTCTACTCGGCCTGATGCCTCTACTCGGCCTGATGCCTCTACTCGGCCTGATGCCTCTACTCGGCCTGATGCCTCTACTCGGCCTGAAGCCTCTACTCGGCCTGATGCCTCTACTCGGCCTGATGCCTCTACTCGGCCTGAAGCCTCTACTCGGCCTGAAGCCTCTACTCAGCCGGACGCCGGCATTCAGCCTGATGCCTCTACCCAGCATGATGAACTGATCCAGCCTGACGATCCTATTAGGTCAGTTGACTCGATGCCCGCTGTTGATCCAGATGATCCGGTACCTGATCCGGTGCCCGCTGTCGAGCCAAATGACCTGATGCCTGGTGACCCAGTGCCCGCTGTCATACCTGGTGACCCGATGCCCGCTGTCGAGCCAGACAATCCGGTACCTGATGACCCGGTGCTCACTGTCGTGCCTGTTGACTCGGAGCCCACTGCCTTGCCAGATGACGCGGTGCCCGCTGTCGAGCCAAATGACCTGATGCCTGGTGACCCGATGCCCGCTGTCCAGTCAGACGATCCAATGTCTGACCCAGTGCCCGCGGTCATACCAGTTGACTCGGAGCCCACTGCCTTGCCAGATGACGCGGTGCCCGCTGTCGAGCCAAATGACCTGATGCCTGGTGACCCGATGCCCGCTGTCCAGCCAGACGATCCAATGTCTGACCCAGTGCCAGCGGTCATCCCAGTTGACTCGGAGCCCACGGTTGTGCCTGGTGACTCGGTGCCCGCCGCCCCGCCTGGGGGCCTGAGACCTGTCGTTCCGCCTAAGGGCCCGAGACCTGTCGCTCCGCCTGGGGGTCCGGCGCCCGCCACTCCGCCTGAGGGTCCGAGACCTGTCGCTCCGCCTGGGGGTCCGGCGCCCGCCGCTCCGCTTGAGGGCCCGAGACCTGTTGCTCCTCCTGGGGGTCCGGCGCCCGCCGCTCCGCCTGAGGGCCCGAGACCTGTCGCTCCGCCTGGGGGTCCGGCGCCCGCCGCTCCGCCTGAGGGCCCGAGACCTGTCGCTCCACCTGGGGGTCCGGCGCCCGCCGCTCCGCCTGAGGGCCCGAGACCTGTCGCTCCACCTGGGGGTCCGGCGCCCGCCGCTCCGCCTGAGGGCCCGAGACCTGTCGCTCCTCCTGGGGGTCCGGCGCCCGCCGCTCCGCCTGAGGGCCCGAGACCTGTCGCTCCGCCTGGGGGTCCGGCGCCCGCCGCTCCGCCTGAGGGCCCGAGACCTGTCGCTCCATCTGGGGGTCCGGCGCCCACCGCTCCGCCTGAGGGCCCGAGACCTGTCACTCCGCCTGGGGGTCCGGCGCCCGCCGCTCCGCCTCGGGGCACGATGCCTGTCGCCCCGCCTGGGGGCCCGATGCCTGTCGCCCCGCCTGGGGGCGCGATGCCTGCTGCTCCGCCCGGGGGCCCGGTGCCTGCTGCCCCGCCCGGGGGCCCGGTGCCTGGCGCCCCGCCCGGGGGCCCGGTGCCTGGCGCCCCGCCCGGGGGCCCGGTGCCTGCCGCCCCGCCCGGGGGCCCGGTGCCTGCCGCCCCGCCCGGGGGCCCGATGCCTGGCGCCCCGCCCGGGGGCCCGGTGCCTGTCGCCCCGCCCGGGGGCCCGGTGCCTGGCGCCCCGCCCGGGGGCCCGGTGCCTGCTGCCCCGCCCGGGGGCCCGGTCGCCCCGCCCGGGGGCCCGGTGCCTGCTGCTCCGCCCGGGGGCCCGGTGCCTGCTGCTCCGCCCGGGGGCCCGATGCATGTCGCCCCGCCCGGGGGCCCGATGCCTGGCGCCCCGCCCGGGGGCCCGATGCCTGTCGCCCCGCTCGGGGGCCCGATGCCTGTCGCCCCGCCCGGGGGCCCGGTGCCTGCTGCTCCGCCCGGGGGCCCGGTGCCTGCTGCCCCGCCCGGGGGCCCGGTCGCCCCGCCCGGGGGCCCGGTGCCTGCTGCTCCGCCCGGGGGCCCGGTGCCTGCTGCTCCGCCCGGGGGCCCGATGCATGTCGCCCCGCCCGGGGGCCCGGTGCCTGCTGCTCCGCCCGGGGGCCCGGTGCCTGCTGCTCCGCCTGGTGGCCCGCTGCCTGCTGCTTCGCCTGGTAATCCGATGTGCCTCTGCCCGGAGTCCTGCCCGATGTGCCTCTGCCCGGAGTCCTGCCCGATGTGCCTCTGCCCGGAGTCCTGCCCGATGTGCCTCTGCCCGGTGTGCCTCTGCCCGGAGTCCTGCCCGATGTGCCTCTGCCCGGAGTCCTGCCCGATGTGCCTCTGCCCGGAGTCCTGCCCGATGTGCCTCTGCCCGGAGTCCTGCCCGATGTGCCTCTGCCCGGAGTCCTGCCCGATGTGCCTCTGCCCGATGTGCCTCTGCCCGGAGTCCTGCCCGATGTGCCTCTGCCCGGAGTCCTGCCCGATGTGCCTCTGCCCGATGTGCCTCTGCCCGGTGTGCCTCTGCCCGGTGTGCCTCTGCCCGGAGTCCAGCCCGGTGTGCCTCTGCCCGGAGTCCAGCCCGGTGTGCCTCTGCCCAGAGTCCAGCCCGGTGTGCCTCTGCCCGGAGTCCAGCCCGGTGTGCCTCTGCCCGGAGTCCAGCCCGGTGTGCCGCTGCCCGGAGTCCAGCCCGGTGTGCCAGTCTTTGATATCCCGCCAGTTACCAGACCCGGGCGGTGGAACATTTTGCCCAGCTAGGACTGTTTGGAGCGTCCTGAGGCCGCTCCTTGAGGGGGGGGTACTGTCAGGAATGGACTGGCCAGCAATGGTGGGACTCACCTGCCTTTTGATCTGCAGTACCAGGGCTGGCCAGCGGGTGCTCCCAGCAATCAGAGACTCAACCTTTCAGCCAGCTAACACCTGGAACTGATGATGCTGGGGTATTTAAGGGATGGCCAGACCCACAGACTCGGCCTTGGTGTTGTGTTTGTCCTGGGCCCTGTATCTGTCCTGCATCCTGTTTCTGTCCCTCTGCCTGACCCTCTGTACTACGCTGCTTGTTACCTGTTTTGATCCCTGGCTTGTGACCCTGACCATCCCTCTGCCTGACCCTCTGTACTACGCTGATTGCTACCTGCTGAACCTGGCCTGTGACCCCGACCATTCTCTGCTTGCTCCCCCTGTACCTACCTGCCCAATTGATATTGACCCGGCCTGCCTGACGACGCTTGCTTGTATGTACTGTTATCTGTGGGTGATTGGTTGGGTTTGTTTGCACTGTATTATGTTTAGTATTGCACTGCGTTTATGTTTGTATGGTTAGTGTTAATAAATTGTATTGTTTATCACATATCTGAAGTCTGCGTTTCCCTGCATCAGTCACACATCTCTGGTCATACCTGGGAGCCCTGACAGAAGGCTTTTTAAGTATGAGGGTGACTAGTGCATGATTTAGAGTTTTGGAGAAGATGCCAGAAGAGAGGGAGAGATTTTAGATGTGAGGTAGAGTGTTGGATAGAGCCAGAGGATGACCACAGTATTTGAAAGGGCATAGGCTCCAGTGGACAGGTGGTTGGGTGGCTGTTAGAAAAAAGTTTAGCAACCTTGTCTATAGTAGCCCAAAGGTGTTCTATTGGGTTGAGGTCAGGGCTCTGTGCAGGCCAGTGAAGGTCCTCCACCCCAAACTTGCTCATCCATGTCTTTATGGACCTTGCTTTGTGCACTGGTGCGCAGTCATGTAGGAACAGGAAGAGGCCATCCCCAAACTGTTACCACAAAGTTGTCCAAAATGTCCTGGTATGCTGATGCCTTAAGAATTCCCTTCACTGGAACTAAGGGGCCAAGCCCAATCCCTGAAAAACAACCCCACACCATAGTCCCCCCCTCCACCAAACTATACACTTGGCACAATGCAGTCAGGCCAGTACCGTTCTCCTGGCAACTGCCAAACCGAGACACATCCATCGGATTGCCAGAGAAGCATGATTAATCACTCCAGAGAACACGTCTCCACTGCTCTCATGTCCAGTGGCAGTGTGCTTTACATCACTTCATCCGACGCTTTTCATTGCACTTGGTGATGTAAGGTGGGATGTAGTTGCTTGACCATGGAAATCCATTCCATGAAGCTCTCTATGCACTGTTGTTGTGCTAATCTGAAGGCTACATGAAGTTTGGAGGTCTTTAGCTATTGCCTCTGCAGACAGTTGGCGACTTCTGTGCACTGTGCGCTTCAGCATGCACTGACTACACTGTCATTTTACGTGGCCTACCACTTCATGGCGTTGCTGTTGTTCCCAGTTGCTTCCACTTTGTTATAATACCACTAACAGTTGACCGTGGAATATTTAGTAGCAAGGAAATTTCACGGATGGAATTGCACAGGTGGCAACCTATCACTGTACTACACTTGAATTCATTGAGCCCCTGAGGGCGACCGTTTTTTCACAAATGTTTGTAGAAACAATCTACATGTCTAGGTGCTTGATTTTATACACCTGTGGCCATGGAGGTGACTGGAACAGGGGTGGACTGACCATTTGGAAACTCGGGCACTGCCCGAGGGCCCGGGTCAGTAGGGGGCCCCATGAAATGCCCCTGATACCTTTTCATAGGCTTTTTTGAGTTTGGGCAAGGACACAGGGGCCCCATGATCCCCTATTGCCCGGGGGCCCCATGAGTTGTCAGTCTGCCCCTGGACTGGAACACCTGAATCCAATGATTGCACACACACACACACACACACACGCACACTTGGAGTGCTTACTTACTCACCCCTTCTTTTTCTGTACTCACCCATTCCTATACCCCAACTGAGACTAAAGTCCTACTCTCTACTCTTCTCCCTGTACCCCCTTTCTTTTTTTCCTACTTCTTTTCCCTATTTCCCCTTCTTCATCCCCTAACTGTGGTTACTCAGTTGTATACCTTCCTATCTACTAGCATTGGGGGACTCATATACAAGACTGCTAAATCCACAAAAGGATACACTAGCCACAACAAACTACAACACAATCCTAAGGATCAGGAACTGCTTTTATGAGAGAATCTTAATGGCATACACATGTTAATTTTCGTCTTTGTTGAGACTTTGGTTGGATTATAGGGTAACTTCATGTGCTTTTATGTGCAGTTATCGATTGGTATGTACCCAATGTCCTCGGTGTACATAGCACTGTTTCATGTTGTTTTGTTACAGTCTGCTCTTAGTTCTAAATGTAATAAACTGAACTATGTACACACAGGTATGTTTCAAAATACAGAATATATATATATATATACATATATATATATATCTATATATAGTGTATAAACACACACACAAAAGCACTTCACATTCTCCTTAAATCTTTAGTCTTATGTGCCCTGCTGTCTGGGACGGCAGTTTTCAGTATACTAAGAGATTTTTCTTAACCATATTGTACTTTACTACAAGCTGTAATACTGCATGTACTGTGGGGGAAGATAAGTCATTTAAGAGAGAAGAAATCAACCAAATATGGAAAACTTGTACAGAACATTTGCTTCTTTCCCAAACAGGAATTAGCTTTTCAGACAGAAGTGTGTACAATGATTAATGCCCAGATTTAGTAAATCTTTCTAGGTCTTAGTAGCGTGACATGTCTACTGAGTGAAATCAGTTTAAAGTAATGAATCTATTCATAGGTTGGACAGCCATACATTGATGCATCTCTGAAAGCAAAAAGGGATATATAATAATAAACACATGATTTATTAGATAATTGTGTAAATTGGACCTTGGGTGGTGGGTGGTAATAATTACTATGTATACCATTGTATAAAGATGATAAACTTGCCCATATTCACTTAAAAGACCGGTTTTCAAAATCTTCTCAACACCAGTGTTTAATGTTGTATTTTCTTAGTGTAAGCCTCTCACACCTGGGGTGATTCATCTTTGTAACAGAAGACATGTGTGTCAGGTTGATATAATTTATTTTGCAGGGACAGGTTCCACCCAAATGTTGAGCATATTATATTGTTCTAGAATTATATTGTTCTCGTGGAGAAGATAAGAATCTGTTGTCCTTATTAATCTACTAGCAAAGTACACCCATAACATGAACAGTTAATGGTGTGGTTGACTTAAGTGTGTTATTAGTTATGTGATTTACATAGCATTTTATAATACTTCAGTTTAAACAGTGCTTTTAAGGTTAGCCATACACACTTTTTTTTTTCTCTCATTCAACCATCTTTTATAGTATGTGTGCTGTGGTCTTTAATGGGCTTCACAAACATGGAGAATGTTTATGTATGACAAATAGTTAATGTAGCTAGCAACATATAGACTTCACTAACATATCAACATTAGCATGTGAAAATGAAGATAGCTATGTGAGAATGGTACTAACACAGTTATATTGTTGCACCCCATATTACAAGCTTACAAACATAGAACACAATGCTATCTTCTACCAAGCTGCCAACTTGTACCACGTTGCTAGTTGTTCATGAATCCTATCATATTTGCTGCTGGTTGCCATACTTATGAGGACTATACCATGCTGTTAAAGACTTTAGTATGACCCAGATATTCAAGGAATTAATGCCAAGTTGTCGTCATTCTTAAATTGCACTTACTCATTGCAAACTATTTTACTGCTAGATACCAAATTTGCAAACATCTCAAAGTATCATGCTCCCTTGCATGAGTACATCAATCATGTGACCATGCAAATAGCTCCCTATTTTTGCTTGCCAACATGGAAACTGCATTGTCTGTAGTCTAATCCAGTGTTTCTCAACCTTTTTTCAGTCAAGGCACCTTTTAAAATTATGGACAGTCTCGAGGCACCCTTTAAAATTATGGACAGTCTCGAGGCACCCTTTAAAATTATGGATAGTCTTGAGGCACCCTTTAAAATTATGGATAGTCTTGAGGCACCCCATTCTAAAATGTGAAAAAACTTTTCTAATAGTTTTATATAATGCAGCAACATCCACACACGTAGGACACCCAACATTAGAGGTGATTTATTCTTCCAAAACAAATACACTTTTGCACACTGGTACTGACTAGTATTCCAGTGTTTCTCTTCTCCCTCAGTTTTTCTCCATCACTGAGCTAATGTGACCCCAGCACTGATGGAGAGGGGCAGGGGAGGGTCAAACAAGGATGCTGTGCAGGCAGCTGACATCCTCCTTATCAACTGATGATATCAATGGTTGTCAGGACGCTGGCGGCTAGAAGGTTGTAATGGTGCACAATGAAAACCTTTGGCTTTGTGTAACTAAAAGGCAGGCTTATTCAAACCACTGGCTTGTTTGCAAGTTTTGGGCAATTTTTAGACATTTTGCCAAGGCACCCCTGAAGAACCCTCAAGGCACCCTGGTTGAGAAAGGCTGGTCTAAGAATAGGTGCACACTAATGTGGTGCGGGAAGTGTGGCGATCCATGCGTGTTTCCCGCACCAAATTGCAATCCCACTGCCCTAGAAATCTGCGGGTGTCACTACAAAGTTGATGACACCCAAATGCAGGTCAAAAGCCCATATGTCTTCTTGCACCGGATTCCATGGTACAAAACGACCATGCGATATAGTTGTAGTGTGGCTCCTAAAAAGGTGCCTGCACATCTTTGGTATGATGCGGTGCAATTTGAGCCCATTCATTTTGAATTGCATGTGAATTCCACATAAATGTGGTGCGGTACCTGTGCGATTCACATAGGGTTTACAGTGTGAACCGAGGCTATGTGTATGCTTCAAGCGCCTGTACCAAATGTGACCACCTCCTTTAATATATCTCCAGCATCCGTGGTCTCTATGAGGTTGATTTACTAAAACTGGAGAGTGCAAAATCTGTTGCAGCTCTGCATAGAAACCAATCAGCTTTCAGGTTTTATTGCTTAAAGCTTAATTGAACAAGCTGAAGTTAGAAGTTGATTGGCTACCCTGCACAGCTGCACCAGATTTTGCACTCTCTAGTTTTATATAGTAATTATTTATTACAGGTGCTTATATAGTGCTGTCAATCTACGCAGCGCTTTACACATATATATTGTACATACACATCAGTCCCTGCCTCAAGGAGCTTACAGTCCAGGGTCCCTAACTCACATTCATACATACACTTATTAGGGCCAATTTAGACAAGATTCAATGAATCTACCGGTTTTAGGAAATCAACCCAAACGTATGCACATAATATGCCATCAATGTATTCCTAAATAATACTAAGGGATGGTGGTGGCACAAAAAATGCTAACAAACTAACAGCATTTTACACACACACACACGTTCAACTGGATGGACTGGTGTCTTTATTCTACTTTACCTACTATGTACGTATTGTCTAAAAGCAAGCAACACTGGACGCCTGGTAGTACCATTATTTGGAGGTTAAGTATACAGGGGTACATACTTCCAATAATTATTGAATTTTCTTCAACATGGACTCACAAACAATTCCACAATCTGCATCAGGAGCCTCAACAGCCAGCAAAGGTGCTGCACTGGGTTGTAGTAGAGTATGGGGCAGAGCTCCATGCCTTTTCTTAGAAAAAACAGAGATAGGAAAGTTACACAGAAACTTCTAAACTGGTCGCTAAACCTTAAAGCATAACAAAAGACAAAGCATTTTTTTAAATTTTGGATAGAGTGGACAGGTATTAGAAAACCTACCTCTGCCCCTGTTAGGGATATTCATCCTCTCTATTTGTCATGTTTACATTATGATTGAAAGTGAAAGTAAAAGAAGATACCAAATTTTGGGTTGTCCCCAGAAAAGTAATTCAGGGGGAATCTTCCAATGAGAAAACCAGTCCTCGTGACCTGGGGGACCCTAAGGGATTTCTTTAATTTGCAGATATTTCCTCTCATTTCCTGCTTTGTCTTTGGAACGGGAAATGTAGTTAAATTTCCCCAATGGGCCACAGATTGCAAAAGAAACACAAATCCATGAGATATCAGCTGTATATCTGCAGTGTCAAACTTAAGCTGGCCATACATTATACAATTTTCTTTAATTTCCTTTAGATTTATCTTCAACTATGTAGTGCATGGGACTGCCTGATTGCACGCAAATTAAAAGTGTTTAGGTTTGACCTCATTTTATATGGTTTTGGTAAATCTAAAGGAAAATTGTACAAGAAAATTGTTGAATGTGTGGCTAGCCTTAGGGCACTTTTGCCTCCAAATGCTAATCTCTTGAGATTTGTTGATGTAATTTCCGTGTTGCTTTTCCTTTCTAAAGAAGAAGTTGTACCTGTGGGACTGCACTGCAAATATCTCCCTGCTTCTGTTTTATTCATACAGTGGATTGGTGCCTTCTAACCTGTGTTGCTGTTTCTTAAAAATCCCCAAACCAGCCTAAGGTGACCAATTATCAGTGGGACAGCTCTGAAATGAGGAAGCAAAGCTCTGCTCCTCCACCAAGATGGCAGCATGCACACAGAGACACAGCACAGAACAATGCAGCAGCATCAGTAATGCTCATCAGCTGTATGGTGCCTACAAACATTATTGCTCACTAGTCCTAAGTCTTGAGCTTTCCTTTTTTGGCACAGCTTCCACATTTCTGGTCCTCTTTAAATGTTGCTTGCCAGCTGTCCAAAAAATAGCAAAAAATGTAATATTTCTTACTGGAGAAAAAACAAGTATGTTAGCAACATAAGAGACAACCACTTCAAAAAATGTTGCATGCATGATGTTTGGGTAAATCTTACATGAAGCAGCTGCTGTATAACACAAATCATACCATTATAATTGGATGAACCTTTCCCGAGTCTTTGTAATTATCTTCTAATTATTTATTTGTTCTTTTCATCTTATTTTCAGACATAAACTGTGAATCCTGAAAAACCTGAGTTTGTGCACGTATACATCAAAGGTTCTCCCACAGAGGACTAAGGAGGCTGAGAACAGCAAATATATCTGGTGTGAATACTACAAACTGCTGTTTGACATAGAAGAAACAGGTACCAAAAGGAATGCTCTGCAGGATCATTTATTAGACAAGAGGTGGCAAGGCAGTCTGCAAACAAAAATCATTAAACGGGATTTTCAAGAAAAAAATAAAAAAAAACCTTTTAATTGACTGAGGCCCTTCTATGTACTAAAATAAAGGAACAGAGTAGAGAAGTGTATGTATGGTCAAGATATCCAAAGCAACTGGGGGTAATCCCTTTAACCTCCCTGGCGGTATAATTATTTCAGATTTTTGGTGCTGAAAGCGGTACCATTATTTTGCATGGAAATTTGGCGTTTTATATTGTAGGCCTGTAATTCTTAGGAATAACTCACTGAAATCTGTCTGAACAAGAGTCTAGTAAACATCCCGGGTATGATAAAACTTGAAACACAAAATCATAAATTATAATTTAATAAATAATCATAAAAAATAATAATATAATAATAATAAAAAATGTAATTGAATAATATAATAAAAAAAACACTGAAATTTGAAATATAGCGCCAAGTTCGCACATCACTGAGCAAAGTCGGAAAATTGTTTTCAGTGTCTGATTAATTTCCCCACGAATCATTATCACTCAATTCAACAAGTGGTTCTGATTTACTATCGCTGTTCTCTAGCTGGTCTAAAACTGCTTTTGGAGGAGGGGAGGAGCCTGAACATGGCGGCTGCGGGGAGCGAGTGGCTCTAGCTCGCTGCTAGGACCCGCTTCCCGACCTCCCTAGGGACCCGCTAAAGAAACCGCCTCACCGGAGTCTGGAGGGCAGTGGAGCTGAGCCCGGAGAGCCGGGGATGGCCGTGACACGGAGGCTGTAGAGAAGCGCCGGTTCCCCCGGCGCTGTGTAGAGAGAGAGATCCAAGCGGCTGGGAAGTGAGGTGACGTGGAGGGCGCACGTGACCAGCCGCGGAGGATCTCTGGGGGAAAGCAGAGACCGGCCGGCGTCCTGATATGACAGGGAGCTGTTGCTCCTCTGTTACCGGCTTTTTAGGGCTCATAACCCCCGGCTGGCTGCTGAATATAACCCTCGGCCGGCTGACTGATCCTGGGCCAGGGAGACCCGGGAATACCAGAAGACCCACCCTGCGTCCCTGGGGCGAAGTTTAGAGAAAAAAGCGAAGCACAGCATCGGAGACCCAGAGGACTCCCCCCCCAAGACTGAGCTGATGTGAAGGACCTACATCCAAGCCTGGAGCCGCTGTAGGGGTGAGTGAGAGCTGATGTGAGCGTGTGGTGTAATAGACCCCTAAGTGACAGTGGGGGACAAAGGGGCTAAGGAGGTGAGGGGAGGATTCCCTGGGTCAAGAAGAGAACAAAAGAAGAGCCCTAGGTGCTTTAGGAGAACAAAAAAAAATAAGGAAAAATTATAAGTATATCTGGTCCACAAATCACAAAGGAGCGGTATAACCCCATCTAGAGAATATAGAAGACAAAAGACATATAGAGGATATGAAGAATAAAGGCCCCAAGGGAACAGGGCTCAAAGGGTCTCAAACAGGCACGATAAATAAGTTTACATCACATGGAAATATTACGCCAGAAAGGGCCCAAGGCGCAAGTGCAAAAGAGGAAATGGACATTAGCTTAGGAAATAGCCCTAGATTATCACTGGATATGAATAGCTCCTGTAACCAACAAATAGCGGTTGGCTTGGGGAAACAAGATCGTGATGGTGAACTACAAGTACCAAATAAGAAGGAGATGATAGAAATGTTTCAAAATCTGGAGAAAATGATAAATGACAGCTATTCGCAATGATTTAGGACATTTGCTATTGAGAATGGAAGAAACAGAGGAGAAAGTTAAAACCCAGGCCCAAACAATAGATAATCTATGGAAAAAAACAATCCATCTGGAGAAAACTCAGAAAAAACTGCTCTATAGGATGGAAATTCAAGAAAATAAAGAAAGAAGGAGTAACCTTAGAGTACGAGGAATCCCAGAGTCTGCAAAAGGGGAAACATTATATGAACTAGTTAATAAAATTTTAAATTTCATAAGAGACAGACCTGAAACAGACGGGATCAAACTAGATGGAGTGTTCAGAACAGGAAAGTTCAAACAAGCTAATGAGAAAGAAAGACCGAGAGATATAATTGTCCAGTTCCAAAAATTTGGGGTCAAAGAGGAGATATGGAAGAAGATTAAGGGAAGATCAGTGATTAAATATGGAGACTTGACTATCCAAATTTATGCGGATTTAACATCAGAGACTCTTTGGAGGAGGAGATCCCTGAGACCCCTGTTGGAGCAAATGAGAAATCAGAATGTGCAGTATAGATGGGGTAATGCAGCATCTCTAACTGGATGGAAAAATGGGGTTACAGCTTATCTGAGATTCCCGGAAGAACTGAGAGACTATTGTGATAGACTGGACTTGCAAAGAGTGGAGATAGCTGGGTGGGAAGAAGAAGAAGAAGGAAGAGGAGTTACGGCTGATACAAGAAAAGAGGACTGGCAGCGGGTGGGGGGGAGAAGCAGGGAGGTCCAGGGGTTGGTGAGAGAAGGGAGAGAGAATTAAGTAAATAATATGTTTTTTCCCTTTTTTTTTTTTTTTTTTGTGTTCTCTCCCATCCTCCCCTACCCCACCCCTGTCGTTGTGGAAGTCCTTCAGGAAGCTCCGGTTAAGGGGGGGAATAAAGGTTATTGTCGAGCCCAATTGACAGAGAAAGGGGATCTGGGGAGGTCGGAGGAGAGGTAGCCGTCCATGGGCGGAGCTTACTCCCAAAAATTTTAAATCAATCGTGGAGTTGGATCCACAAATGATGTGTAGGCAGGTTGTAAGCCTAAAAATGGGTAGGGGAAAAATAAGGAAGGGGGGGGTGGAGGTGGGGGGGTGAGATGGGGATTGGGGGGTGGGGATGGGCGAGGAAGTTAGGGTGGGAGAGAGTAGGGGGAGGGGAGGTTGGGCTAATATTCTGCAAGATAGTAGGGCCTAAAAGGAGGAGGCGAGTTAGAGGAGAGATAGATAGAATTAAGGAGGATGTGAATAATGTGAATGGGTTGAACTGCCCTGGGAAAAGATTTAAGTTGTTTAAAGAGCTACACCATAGGGCAACATCAGTGGTATTTTTACAGGAAACACATTTCGAGATAAAGTCAAATGTGAAATTAAAATCTAAATATTATCCAACATGGTATTATGCTGACTCTCCAATTAAAAGAGCAAAAGGGGTGGCAATAGGGTTGGCAAAGAACATCAGATTTGAGGTGGAAGATAGAAAGACCGATCCGGAGGGGAGATTCCTGTTCTTGAAAGGTAAATTACAGGGAATAGAGTGCACGTTAGCCAATATATATTGCCCTAATAAAAAACCGGAGAGCTATTTGAAGGGTCTGCTGAAAAAATTGATGGACTTTAAAAGAGGGCATTTGATAGTAGCAGGAGATTTTAATCTCTGCATGGACCCACAAAAAGATACAACCTCCCCTGTGCAGAGAGAAGGTGGTAGGTCTCTGAGAGCTTTGAAAAAAGCGATCCACGAGTACCAACTGGTGGACACCTGGAGAATAATGCATATGAAAGACAGAGACTATACCTTCTTCTCCAATGCACATGAGACATACTCGAGACTGAACTATATCCTAATAGATCATCAACTTATAGAACCGTTGGTTAAAATAGAAATAGAGATGAGTACATTCTCAGATCATGCCCCTGTCATAATGAAAATGGGATGGGGGAAACGGTGGACGGGAGGCCTAGGATGGAGACTAAATGAGGCCCTTCTTTTGGACGAGGATATAGCTCAGAAGATTGGGGAAGAGATTAAAGTATATTTTAAAGAAAATGAGACAGGGGAAGTATCGACAGCTACAGTATGGGAAAGTCAAGAGGAATCCTGATTGCAATGGGAGCAAGGAAAAAAAGAGAAAGAAGAGAGAGGGTCAGTGGGCTCCTAAAAGAAATCATGGATTTGGAGCAGATACAAAAGAAGAAAATAACAAGAGAAACAAAACAGAAGTTAATAGATAAAAAAGATGAGCTAGAGAGACTGATGGAAGAGGAGAGGAAAAGAGTATATAATAAGGTACTAAGTGAAAGATATAGATGGGGAGATAGACCAGGAAAATACTTAATGAGAGCTTTGAATAAAAAGAAAAATAGAAATTATATAGAAAAGATAAAAAATCCGAAGGGGGAGTTGGTATATTCAACTAAAGAGATTATTAAAGTATTTACGGAGTACTATAGAAAGTTATATAATATTAGCCCCCAAAGCTCGTCAAAAGAAAATGGAGAGGATATTAAAGAAAAAAGGAAGACCTATTTAAAAAACGCAGGATTACCAAAGTTAAGTGAAATACAACTGAACTCCCTAGATGTGGAAATTTCCCAAGATGAAATAAAAGCAGCAATAAGAAGTACGGGGGGTGGAAAAAGTCCAGGACCGGATGGGTACACAGTTAATTACTATAAAAAATATAGTGAAATATTGTTACCTAAGCTAAAGAAGTATATGAACGAGCTGGGAGGAGGGATGGAGAGTAGAAGAGAATCTCTTCAGGCCCATGTTGTACTCATTCATAAGGAAGGAAAAGACCCCTCTCAGTGCTCTAGTTATAGACCAATTTCATTATTGAACATCGATACTAAGCTGTACGCAAAGGTGCTAGCAAATAGGCTGAAAGATTTAATGCCAGAATGGATCCATGGAGATCAGGTGGGCTTTGTCCCAGGGAGAGAGGGTAGGGACAACGGGTTGAGAACTCTGATGCTAATCCAGAAAAGTAGAAAAGGAAAAGCCCCGGTGGTGCTGCTGTCGATTGATGCCGAAAAGGCGTTCGATAGAGTGGATTGGGGCTTCATGATGGACAACTTAGAAGTGCTGGGGATTGGAGAGAGAATGCGTGAGTGGATAGGTAAATTATACAGGGAGCCCACCGCAATTATTACGGTAAATGGAGAGAGATCAGAATCCATAGGGATGTCCAATGGAACAAGACAGGGCTGTCCTCTGTCCCCCCTGCTATATGTTTTGTCATTGGAACCTTTGTTGTCAATGATAAGGAATAGTGGTGCGGTAAAGGGAATTCAGATCGAAAATATAGAACACAAAGTAGCGGCCTATGCAGATGACCTATTATTCTATGTAGGTAACCCCCGAATAACATTACCAAATATAATTAAATTTTTGAAGGAGTATGGGGAACTATCAAACTTAAAAATTAATCCAACAAAAACAGAGATCCTGAACATCAATATATTAAAGAGTGAAAAGGAAAAGTTACAAAAAGAATTCCCCTTTATATGGAGAGAAAAAGATTTAAAATACCTAGGGATAAAACTCGCTATCTCTTACAAACAACTGTATAGATTAAACTATATTTCCTTAATAAATGAGATCAAGGAAGAATTGAAAAGATTAGGAGGAAACCCATCATGGATAGGACGTATAAACCTAGTTAAAATGGTAATTATACCTAAAATACTGTATAGATTCCAAATGGTTCCGATCAAACTCCCAGAGGCTTTTTTTAAGATAATAAAAAAAATGTTAACAAGATATATTTGGAGGAATAAAAAACCAAGAATATCATATGAAATACTGAGTAGGACTAAAGAAAAAGGGGGAATGGGACTACCCGACGTCAAGAGATATTATAAAGCAGTAATTTTAGCAAGAATTTATGATTGGACATTTAACCAGAAGGGGAAGAGTTGGGTAAAAATTGAAAATGCACTGAGTGGGATTAGTTTGAGTAAGATGATATGGATTCCAGCACATTTTAGAAAAATTAATGAAAACACAAGTAATTACACTCTAAATGTTCTAAGGGTATGGGATAATTTACACAAAAATATGAAATGAGAATTCAACTCTATATTAATGCCTCTTGCAAATACTGATTATTTCCCCCCAGGAAAGGATGAGATATCAGGGAGATGGTTTGAGAGGGAAGATGTCCAACTGAGAGATGCACTGGTAGAGGGGAAATTGAGATCATTTAAAGAACTTAAAGAGAAGAAGGGAGATATTTTTATTAGAATAGATGAGTGGAAATATCACCAACTAAAATGCTTTATTGGGAAATTACCAAAACCCTTGAGATTAAAGAAGGAGTGGAATATGTTTGAAAGGTTGTTAGAAACACGTAGAGATGGGAAACATGGTATTGCTAAAATTTATAGAATACTCACAGAATTAGACACAGACACAAAGTTAATTTTTATAACGAGGTGGGAAAGAGATATGGAGGTGGTGTTAGATGAGGATCAACAGAAAAAGATATTTAGATTGACACATGAGAACGTTAGTATGAGAGAAGTGGAGGTTAATTATAAATGTTTGACACGATGGCACATTACACCGAGTATTGAGCACAGGATGAGTGTGGAGAATTCAAAAATGTGTTGGAGAGGATGTGGAGAGATAGGCACGGTGTTTCACATGTGGTGGCAATGTCCGAAATGTCAGGCTTTTTGGAAAACAATAGTTAAATTGATAGAAATAATAACTGGAAATGACATAGGGTTAGACCCAACGATGTGTCTTTTACATAATGTTGAGACAACAGTAAATAAATATAAAGAATCAGGCATACGGTATTATTTAAATGCTGCAAAAGGGTTGATACCCAAGTTCTGGCAGAAAACAGAGGTGCCGAAGGAGGAAGACTGGATCAACAGAGTAAATCAGATCAGTAAAATGGAAAAATCTTACTATATGCAGGAAGATAGGCTGGGAACATACTATTCGAGATGGGAAAAATGGGAAAAATCAAAAGTGAAAGAGAAATATAGAAAATCTTAAATTAGGAAGTTATTTAAAGTGATTGGGCCTCGTGAGACTGGAAAACTTGCAGAGGGGAGGGAGGGAGAGGGAGGAGGGGAATGAGGGGGGGGAGGGGAGGGAAAGAAAAGAGTTATTAGAAGGGGTAAAATAGAAATGTTAAGACTACTTAAATGTATTGTGTTTCTTTTTATGAAATTTTTTGTAATAACATGAATATATTTAAATTAAAAAAAAAAAATAAAACTGCTTTTGACATAAAGGGACGCTTTATGGACGCCATGGATGTTTCTCAGTTTCCAGGCAGAAAGAACAGTAAAAATGCAGGCAGGACACAGGACAAAGCACTAGGGACAAAATGTATGTGAAATGGTTTGATACAGTAATGTTTTACTATGTGATTTTAGTGAATGTCACTTTTTGTCATTTTCAAATTTCCCGCCGTTCCGTCCCCTGTACGTCCTGACGCTTGCAGGGGACGGAACCCAGAAGACAGGTGCCGGCATCTGCCGGATTACATTGCCGGGGACACTGCAGGAGGGACAAGGTAAGTGATCGAGGGATCGCGGAGCAGCGCCGCATGGTATTCTTGAGTGTAGCTCGGGGTTACCGCTTGTGGTACTGAAACTTTACCCCGAGCTACACTCAGGAATACCGCCAGGGAGGTTAATGGCTAATTTTTGTGGATCTAATAAGCTTTTACAGTTCAAGACTCCTTCATCACACTAATTAGCAGTAATGTCCTAATGAAGGCACCTTGTACTTTAAAAACTTGCTATTCCACTAATATTAGCTAATAAAAGTATTACATTCAACTACTTTTGGTATTTTGACCTGCAAAAGTAATTAGGCGTAAGAATGTAGGTCTATTTATATTTGTTGCTTTAATGATATGGAATCCAATCATCTTTCACCTTAAAGGGTAAGTTCACAGTTTAGAAAAAATAATAAATGCACATTTGTTGCAGGTAAAAAAGTGTGCATTATTAATTTTGTCTGCAGGAGCCTGTAGACCATTGCACCAGTGATCAGCAGATCGCTGGTGCCATGCAGGTCACTTGCAGATCTATCGTTATATCTGCTGACTCGTAAGGAATGTACAAGCACGCAGATATACTGACAGGAAGAATGACTTAACTACCACAGTGCTTCATAGTGCCATGGTAGTTTATTGAGGAGTACAAACTGACAGCCGCTAAGGCTGTCGGAACTTGTAGTCTCTCATTCACAGATGACTGTGAATGAGTGACACGGCCATGTGGGCAAAGCCCTGCACGGCCACAGTTTTTAAAAAGTTTGGCAGGTAGCGAGGGGGGAGAAGATCCCCTCTAGCTGTCAAAGCAGGGAGCGGGGGCCAGTCTGATCGTAACATGTTACACCCTGAATATGGGTGTAACATGTAACATGTTATGAAAGGTGAACTTATCCTTTAAACATTTTATTACAAAAGAACTGAAGGTAAAAAAGGTCTTGTTACCTTAAAACACTGAAAAGTATGGGGATAGTGGTAAAGCATGTAGGCAACTATATTCGGTAATGTCAGTGAGGATTTTGGAAAGCCAATGTGCTGTAGATAAATTATGAATAACACTGCTAATTTGGCAACCTTTCTTGGCAGCCTACAAAATATGCAGCAATCCCATAGGTGAAAACTGGTGTAAAACGGCTAAGAAAAATACTGAAATAATGGAAATAATGAGTCGTGGAATGTTTAAGAAAGAAAATACAGCAAGAGTGCAGGTGTAAAATTTTATTGGTCCTGCTCCTGTTTTATTGCACTAAGTAAAGAACTCCATGTACTAACCCGTGGCGTCAGTGTTTTTGGAAACTAGTGTAAACCCAAGTGGGATCTTGAACACTTACATAACATTGCTTTGATATGGTGGACTACTATACGTGATGCTTCTCTGAGGTACATTAAACTTTGTGAAAATAAATATCTGCCATCTTTTCTAGCAAGTATAAAGCACATCCAGCAAAATTACAACAATTGGCCATTTTGGAAACATTGTTTATAATAAGCACAAGTACTTACTTTTTATGGTTTTATTTTAAACCTGATAACTACAATCTACTTCGGTACTACTGGAGGGTAAAACAAAATGAATAAATTACAATTATAACTCTCTGAACTAGGTTTAATAACAAAGTCATACCCAAATAAAACAGCATTTCACATTAGCTAAGTGGAATAAAAAAGGGCACTGTGGGTGCAAAGGAAAGCTATGATGCAATAACATCACACAGCTTAGCACCATGCCCCCCAATTAAGGCTGATCCTGCCTTTAGTGGGAATCAGGGGACAAGCTACTAAATATTGCTTTTCTTCTAATATATGATCTAGTATTATTATAACTATTATATATTTCTAGTGTCATTTCAATGTCCCTATTTAACCACAAGCCTACAGGGCACTTATACCCCCTTCCTGCCCAGGCCAATTTCTAGCTTTCAGCGCTGTCGCACTTTGAGTGACAACTGCACGGTCATGCAACACTGTACCCATATGAAATTTTTATCATTTTTTTGTGACAGATAGAGCTTTATTTTGGTGGTATTTAATCACCTCTGGGTTTTTTATTTTTTCTTAAACAAACCAAAAACCACAGAAAATTTTGAAAAAAAATTTTTTTTTCTTAGTTTTCGTTATAAAATGTTGTAAATAAGTGATTTTTCTCCTTCACTGATAATCAGTGCCCTGATGATCAGTGTACATGTCCCCTCCGCGGAAAGCCGGTTACCGGCTCTCCTCTCCTCTCGAGCTGTCAGCGTGACAGCTCGAGAGGAGAGAATGCCGATAACCGGCATTTCCCTGTTTACATGTGATCAGCTGTGATTGGACACAGCTGATCACATGACCGAGCCGACATCTTCGGCTCTTTCCGTGATCGGTGATCCACTGTGTCCGAGGGAGGACACAGTGCACCGCCGATCACAGCGCTGCTCGCTCCCTGAGCCGCGCATGCGTGGTGAGAATGGGAGGACGTCATATGACGTCATTCCAGAACGAGAGAACCACCTTGCGTCCGTCATATTACTATATGGCGGGCGGGAGGTGGTTAAACCGGTTGGCCCACTCAAAACCAGTCTGCTGGTTTTAGAAGATGCAAAAGTTAAAGTCTGAAAAAGTCTCTTAAAGAGATCTTCAATTTACCACCATTACAAAAGGGGTTTCACTCTCTCTTAAAGCAGAACTTTATCCATACCAACTAGATAAAAAATAATGTTCATTTGCAAGGAACATGCATTCCACATTAATAATTATTCTTCCAAAATTCGTGTATGCTGTAAATTCCCCCAGCATTGCTCATGATTCTTTTTGCTGAAGACCAGAGCCCCTGAACAGCAGTATATCATAAAGAGGAACTAAACCCACTGATTTAACAGTTAAAAAAAACAGTTACATTCCTGGATTGCTGGAATTTCTAACTGTTATATTTGCTTGTGTCCTCAACCAAACTGTTAAACCATCAAATGACTGGATGCATAACTGATCACATGTGCAGCACCATGGCAGTTGCAGATCAAACAGAAGCAGCTTCCTTGGCTGTAAAGGATTTGAGGGTTTAATTCTGCTTTAAGGCTGTCAGCAGATTGGCCTCTACAGATTCAGCAGTGCTTAAAGCAGAGTTCCAGTCACACTGTAAAAAAATAAAAGTCAGCAGCTACAAAAACTGTAGCTGTCAACTTTTAAATAACAGACACTCACCTGTACCTTGATCCCGCGGTGTCCTCCCTGCAGCCTGTTTCACCGGCTGTCCGGTGTTCCCAGCACTGGCATCTTCAGTAGGGGCACCCGGCTGTGACAGCTTGTGATTTCACAGCCGGGTACCCACTGCGGGTGTACTTTCTGAATGGTCCGTAGTCTTCTGGGACCTGTCATGTGTCCCAGAAGACTAAGGGGAGGGAGAGGGGGAGGACAACTTTCATTTACGATCACCTAGGCGTTCGCAGCGTAAGTGGGAGTGGGTACCTGTCAGTTTCGGGTACCTGCTCATGCCCCACTCCCCAAAGGTGCCAAGCCTCAATGGGGAGTGGGGGACCAGTCTTTAAAGCAGAACTTCCCCTTTTGGGTGGAGCTCTGCTTTAAAAATGTCTAAAAACAAAGAGCAACTGAGCATGTGCAGAGCAGGGTGAAACAGTGTATTACTGGATTTTAAACAGTAAAGGGACTTATTTGTAATGTTTTACATATCTATACCTGCAAAAGGGCCAGCCTGAAGTGATCTAGCAGTTCCACTTAAGGACTTTTCATTTAGAAACATACTTTTTTCTTATTTTAATCTGCAGTCAGTCCTAATTGCTACTTCTGTAGCTTTTCACATGCAGTCCTCTGCCTCTCCCAGAAATATGAATGGAGATTATGGTCAATTTATGGAAATCCTGTTGCATTAAATATAGCATCCCTGTCTATATCCTTAGACATACTGCCCCATGAGGGACATTATCGAGCAAATTAGAATCATAGATCTACTGAATTAAAGAGTAACTCCACTTCCCATATAGGAGATCGATGTACATTGCAAGGATTTTAACAAACTTTGTTGCAGATTCCTACCTGTCATTCTGAAGAAGTAGATGTTTGTTTGTGTCCATGTGCAGAGTAAATCTGTATGGGGGAGATTTTGTTCTATCACCTGCAAGGCTCTAATTAGGAAATCTGCAGGGTCTGCATCCTTTTAGATGTGATATCCCTTTGGAGTAGCTCACCAAAAATGACATTTGTGTTGAAGGGGAAGCCCAAAATCTGATTTGTATCTTTTGGGAAAATCAGTCAGCCAATCACACAAGCAGGGAATGACATACACTATATTGCCAAAAGTATTGGGACACCCCTCCAAATCATTGGATTCAGGTGTTCCAACCTCATCTTCATGGCCACAGGTGTTTAAAGCACCTAGGTATGCAGACTGCTTCTACAAACATTTGTGAAATAATGGGTCGCTCTCAGGAGCTCAGTGAATTCAAGCGTGGTCCTGTGAGAAGCTGCCACCTGTGCAACAAGCATTGAATGCAAAGGTGTAAAGCACACAGCTACTGGACTCTAGAGCAGTGGAGATGTGTTTCTTGGAGTGATGAATCACACTTCTCTGTCTGGAAATCCGATGGAAGTGTCTGGGTTTGGCGGTTGCCAGGAGAACGGTACTTGCCTGACTGCATTATGCCAAGTGTAAAGTTTGGTGGAGGGGGGATTATGGTGTGGGGTTGTTTTTCAGGGGTTGGGCTTGGCCCCTTAGTTGCAGTGAAGGGAACTCTTAACGCATCAGCATACCAAGACATTTTGGACAATTTCATGCTCCCTGCTTTGTGGGAACGGTTTGGAGATGGCCCCTTCCTGTTCCAACATAACTGCACACCAGTGTACAAAGCAAGGTCCATAAAGACATAGATGAGCTAGTTTGGGGTGGAGAAACTTGACTGGCTTGCGCAGAGCCTTGACCTCAAACCGAAAGAACAACCGTGCAGAGAATACAAGCCAGGCTTTCTCATTCAACATCAATGCCTGACCTCACAAATGCACTTCTGGAAGAATGGTTAAACATTCCCATAGACACACTTCTAAACCTTGTGGACAGCCTTCCCAGAAGAATTGAAGCTGTTATAGCTGCAAAGGGTGGGCCAACTCAATATTGAACACTATGGCAATATAGTGTATCTGGGAGACATTCTGTACAACATCTATGTACAGAATGTGCCATGTATTGTCCCCCCTATTGTACAGCGCTGAGCAAACCCTTTGGCGCTATATAAACTCGTAGTAATAATAATAATAATAATACCTCCAGATAGCCATATTGCATAGCATTTTACAGAAAATTACAGAGATGCAGATTAAAAAGGAAAGGTAATAATATTTTTAATAACATGCAATTGCAATATGACTTGTGTCACAATTGCATATGCCATATTATTTTTTTTTTTTTTTCTAACTTTTTTTACACAAAAGTATAGTTACCCTTTAAGCTGGCCATACACTGATCAAATTTCATTTGAAAATAGATGAAATCCATTTAATGGGTGGTGGTTCTGTCTGCCAAAAGGAAGCTATATCCAAATAGGTGCAGCTTGTGTTTGGGTATTCCAACAGCCTTTTTTGCTGGCTGGAGGAACACAATAGCCTAGAAATGGTATCCAGGAAGTTGTGTAAAAAGATATCCAGCAGGCAGGCAGCACTCACAACATGAAATTGTATTTAAAAAAATATTGTATGGTATGTATTGTTTTTACAATGCTGTTGGTACTCAATGAAAGTGTATCCTGTGATTTAGATTTTTTTTTCTTGCAAAAAACTAACATTTTCCTCTGTGACAAATCTGGGTTAAAGTTAAGTTACCAACACAATTTTTGAGCTTTAGTCTCTTTAAGTTAAAGGAGAAGGAGACCTGTCATGAGAATATTTAGGGGTTACTTCTCTATCTCACAAGCTGATCCTTTGATATTATTTTTAAGAGTCACTGACCCAAAACATGTATGCAGTTATTTTATTCAGAGTCCTGTTAGAAAATATGATATGCATGCCTGTTCTGTCTGTGACTCAGGGAATATTGAATCCATAACATAAAGTTGACAGTCATGAAACTAACATGTTCAGCAGTGGGTCTGCTGCAGCAGGCTACATATTTCTTTCATCAAATTTTTTAAAATAACCTAAAAACCGTCATTTCTCTACAAAAAGTTTTTCATTACCCAAAAAAATCCCCCCCCCATCCCATGTATTTACCACTATTCTATAAAATAAATTTACATGGACCTCTTTTATATCCCCGCTGATGACGAGTATTACACTAATACCTTTTGTTCAAATCACCAAGCCTGCTACTGGGCGATTCACTTATGTTTAGTTCTGTATATGATAAAAGAGACATTTTTATCATGAGAGATATGTGAGTCATTGTACAGTATATCATGGTTTCTTGTAAAACCATGGTAATGTGAAACTAGAATGTGTATGTAAAGATGTATAGTCAGTTGTTTAAGATACAGAGCTTACAAAAAAAAATGCATCTTTAACATTGGTAGCACCTTCAGTATGTAAGTGAACTGAACAAGAGATAAGAGGGAAACTCGATTTCTTTCACAGCAGATCATTCATTTTAGTAAAACCAATAACATGGCAATGAAGTGCCTTAAAGTAGATGCCCCAGGCAGCACAGTAGCTTAGTGGCTTGCAGTTATGCCTTGCAGAACACGGGTCAATTTGAATCTCAACCAGGACACTTTCCACATGGCGTGTGGCATGTTCTCCCTGTGCTTGTGTGGGTTTCCTCAGGATACTCTGGTTTCCCCCCCACACTCCAAAGACATACTGGCAGGTTAACTGGCTCCTGTGTGTACAAATTGGCTATGCACATATGTTATCACATATGCTTGTGGGTTCCAAGTCTGTGTAAATGGATAGAGCTAAGGACCTACCTCTCATGGCATGGATGTCACAAACAAATACAAACCATGTAAACATCAAAGACCTTAGGCACCGATAATAGATATCTAGCCCCATTTTAAATATATGAAAAATCTAGGAAATACTTTTTTAGGAATTTTTTTAATTAGAATTTATGTGTCTGTTCAAGTCCCCCACTTCTTCTGCATTGCAAAAGGCCTGGGGCACACAACGCAAAAGACACCTAAACACATAGCTGTTCTGCAGACAGCATGGTTACTACCAGGGGCTTCCAACAATCAAACTCTAGAGGGCTGGATGGGAAGGATG
This sequence comes from Staurois parvus, assembly GCF_062004578.1. NCBI lineage: Eukaryota > Metazoa > Chordata > Amphibia > Anura > Ranidae > Staurois > Staurois parvus. The sequence continues at coordinate 4,606,707 of NW_028319228.1, read as the reverse complement.
GGAGGTGTGTCAGCTTTAATCAGACTTCAGGACTACAGGCAAACCATCCTTTGACACAGCATCCTGTATCTTGCATGTCAGAAGCAGAGGCACTAACTGACCACATTAGGACAGATCTGCTTCCATGCCTAACATGGTCAGTAACAAACAGTAAGACTGGCAGGATCACCAGCATATCGAGACTGCAGAGATTGCAGTTAGGTTACAGAGGGACTGTGTCAAGTAATTAATATATGTTCAATTTAAGGTTAACATACACTTTAACCTAAATCTGACAAAAAAACATTCTAGCTACTTTAGCATGAACATTAAGATCACATATTCCAGGCTGTATTTCTTTGTGGAACTGAGCAACAAAAACAGGAGTGAATGAAAAATGTTTCCTATCACTGGCTGAAAACAGGGGAACAAGGGTTTCCTAACATCCTTTGAAAATTGTCATAGGAACAAAAAAAGCTAAAAGATGCATTCTCTGCATCAAGGTAAAAAAACCCACACAGGCTTTGCTTTCAGCAGCAGGAGCCATTGGCTCCTACTGCTGTCATTCAAATCCAGTGAGCAAAGAGCAGGGGCTGGGCTGAGCCAGGCTGTGTGTGCCTATGAGCAGCCTGCTATGGAAGCAGACACAGAAGAGGAGGAAGCCAAGATTGCCAGTGGGGGACCCCAAAAGAGGAGGTTCAAGGCTGCTCTGTGCAATAAACCTGTTTATTATTTTAATTTAAAAAACATGACCATACAATCACATTTAACCCTTGATACTATTTGCACACACTGGGGTGATTATTAAAGGAGTATAGGCTGTCCACTAAGCAAAGTGAATTATTACTTTGAAAAATAAATGTTACCTAAAAAAAAAAAAAGTGAACCCTTGATCACATTGTATACCTAGCTTTTGTATAGCAAATATCACGCTTTTGTAATTTTCCTCACACCTGGTCAAAGTGAACACAGGCTTACCTTATTTACATTTCAAGCAGAACAACCTTTACTCCTTTAGTAAATAAACCCCAAAGTATCTGTGGTGTTCAAGCAGGTGTAATGGAACATTCTGTGGGAACTAAAGGCATGACCACAAAACCACAGGTCAGCATGACTGACTAGTTTAATTCCTCCACTGGGATTTCACTTTGCACTGTCTAATGTGGCTTACAGAAGAGAATCCTAATTATATGGTGAAAACATTTAAAGGTATTTTTACATATGTAAATATATATAAGCCTCAACAATGAATTTCTCTAATTTGCTGTCTTTTGGCCTGCTAAATATACCATTAGAAGCATTTTGTTATGTTTATTTGTTAGGTGTAAAAAAATCACATTGATCTTGTCAGAAATTCAGACCTGTCCTGGGTCCAGTGCACATTTCCCAAAGAGTCTATGTAGCCCTCTAAATTCTTGTCATGGACTGCAGAATGATTAGCCTTTATTCTGTAGAGATCTGAGAATGTGAGTGGCTGAGTAGCTTGTTATAAGACATTGGACAGAGTTGACAACACTCAATCCCCAAAAATGCTATGTGTTGCCAGCCCACAAAAGGACTTAGGGAGGTAAGTGATATCAGGTATTTTTCTGTACTGCAGTCTTTAAAGAGGAGAAATAGGGGGAATGTGCATGCAATGCAGAGATATACCGCACGTTTGTTCGTTTTTTTATTCTTTTGCCTTGACACACACTTTTAAATTATTTAACTAAATGCCATGTTATCCAGTAAACAAGTATAATTTTGCAAGGTCCATATAAACTACACTTCTAACCAGTAAGAATGGTAATCTTTCAGGTCTGTGCCATTGCTCTTTTCCTACCCCTTTGCAAAATCATTTAACTATTCTTACACATTACTGGGTTGGGCAACTTCGCCCATTACTGACCTTTCTAGTTTGAAATAATATTTAGAGAGACACCATGTTGGATTATCCAAACATCCACATCCAATATACCTTTGATTTGCAATACTGAACTTTTATTCCTTTGTGTTGTTATTACTTTATTATGGCATTTGTAACCCAAGTGACCATTAGCTTTCTAGAACTAGAAGAATGGCAATCCCTATTAATTTGCTCATATTCATTTGACTGCAGAAATATTTGGACGCTAGTTTATGGCACCAATTGAGCAGAAGCACAGTGTTTCTAGCTAGGAAAATGTGACTTTCATTTTCTGTCTTCTGGTGTGCGTTCAAGCTACAAGAATCATGTTAGAAGGACCCGTGGAGCAGCTTTTTAGGGCCAGAAGGAGCTCAGGGACCAGATTTCTGTTTGAAGTGAGGAATCTGGAAATAAAGGATTAGTAAACAATAGGAACACATTTAAAACATCATTATCTAAGTTTTTCAGACAAAGGCTTTCATGGTATATGGTTTCCAAACTATTACCAATTCCAGGTTTTACAGTACAGGTCTAGTATAAAATGCATTAACTTCATTTATTTGCATAAATACTACATTTACTGTACAATAAACACTTCTTTCCTTCACACATAACGTGTTTGCTACAACCCCCTAGTATTGTCAAACATAAAACCACACACATTCTCTGAAATAAAGTACATTTTCCTTGTAGCTGCACGCTACTAATGCACTCTTGTGAGTAATGGAAAAGTACAAAAACCAATGTATACTTTAAAAATTTGGTGATATATCCAAGATATTTCTATACAATTAATTGCAAAACAAGATATTTAGAATGTCGGCTCAAAACCATTTTCAAGTATTACTCTTTTTCAGGATCAAAAGCTTGTGATCAAAGTAAAAATCTAACTCTACTGCCATAAAAAACACGCCTTTAAAAAGGAAATGTTACTTTATCCAGATAGATGTCATCCTATTCAATTAATGTTAACACCCTGTGTATGCTTTCGGCAGTCGCTATAACAAAAGAAGAAAAATATACATGGATCATGCTGTTATTTGAAGCAGTTTGTGATATTTCATACGCAGATCATTTTAGAACACAATAACTTTCTGCAATGCCACCTGAATAGCAGGGGAAAAAAATCACATATACAAGCAATCAAAACATTTCTCCAATTTGACATCTTCCATTGATGCTAGCTCTGCCTAGCTTTAGGTTTTGGGTGTTCCTAACAAACTTTGAGGCTCCCACTTAATAGAATAAAAAAACTTGCAGAGATGTAAGAAACCTTTTAATTCACCAAAATCTATTGAAAACTGACCTTACACACATACTACACAGAGTTACACTTCTAAGACAATGCTAACAACGTAATATAACTTTTTGTCCAACAATCAGGTAAGTTTTTGCTGGTCTGCATACTGTATATTGGATGCTTAAAGTGGTTGTAAAAGCTGAAGGTTTTTTACCTTCAGGCATTCTACGCATGAAGGTATAAAACCTTCTGTGTGCAGCAGTGCCCCCAGTCCCCTCAATACTTAACTGAGCACCATCATGATTCAGCATTGCCTCTGCTTTCTTGGGTCTCTGCCTCCTCATTGGCTGAGACAGCAAGTGGGAGCCACTGGCTCCCGCTGCTGTCAATTACAGTCAGTCAGACAATGAGGAGAGAGAGGGGCGGGGCCACGCTATGGCTCCTTGTGTGAATGGACAAACGAAGCAGTGGGTGCCCCCACAGCAAGCAGCTTGCTGTGGGGGGCACCGGACAGGAGGGAGGGGCCAGGAGAGCCTTCGGGGACCTGAGAAGAGGAGGATCCAGGCTGCTGTCTGCAAAACCACTACACACAGCAGGTAAGTATAGACAGGCTTGTTATTTCTCCCCCAAAAAAATTAACCTTTAGAATTGCTTTAAAGATAAACTATAGGCAAAATGTATTTCTTCTTTTTCGAAAGAGTAAGGGAGGGTTATAACCTCTGTCAGGTTACTTTTTGCTATCTGTGTCTCATTGGGGACATTTACCTTCACTTCCTATCCCATAGCCAAGCAAGAAGTGAGAGATAATACCCGCAACTTGAAGGAATACCTTGGAACCCCCAGGTCACCAGAACCAGTGCCCCCATTGGACAATGTTTCCTCTATTACTCTTCTGAGGACAACCCATAATTGAAAAAAAGGTTTACCTTTAGTTATACTTTAACTGTATAAGACCAGTGAATCCGTGCTTGCTTCAAACACTATTTTACATTATGGTGAGATAAAAATATGTAATATAAATTCCCTTAATGGAGACCAAGGAAAGACAGCACCAGCCACTGCTGAGCTCCTCCTGAAATATTTTGTTTCTTGTCTGTCACACCTATACTTTGTCTTCAGGGTTTGCAAGTCTCTGACCTTAGCAAGTATGCATGTGATGAGGTCTGACTTGACTCAGACTTTACAGATGACAAACTCAGAAAGCATTGAAATCAGTGTTTTTAGAAGTCATTTAGAAGAAGTTTGGAATGGCAGCTTCCTTTTTTCCACATGATGGGTTTCATTTAACTTACATGATTAAAAACAGAACAAGAGTTTACTGTTATGTCAATTCTTTAGTTCAGCATCCCCATATAATGGCAATTATACAGTTATGTTCCCTTCCAACTCTTTCCTTCTCCACAAGTGGTGAGAAAAACCCAAACATCCAGGTGTGGGGGAGCATGTGACATTCTTCTCTGTGACAGTCCCCAAGCCTAGCAGTGAATCACTAGGCCCAAGCACTGTCACTTGACCAGGGAGGGTGGGTCTGAGTATATGGCAGTCAGGGAATGCCCTTTGCAGGGATACTGCCACTTTGCCCAACAGAACCAGACATACCAGATGATGCCCTGCATCATCCCCAGACGCCGTGCCACAGCACCCACGGCCGCCGGCCTAGAGCACCCACAGACTGCAACTTGCCAGCTGCTGACCCAGCCGCCCACCACTCTCACTCTCCTCCTACAGATGGACACAGATGAACTCCGCCATGACGTGACAGACTCTCCGCTTCATCACGCCCTGATATGAAACCTCTCACCTCCCCGATCTGACCAGCACTCCGCTCACCCTAACATGCCACCTGCACTCCTCCTCCTCGTATTCCTCTTCTCCATTCCCAAAATTGCCTCCCCCTACCCCCCTACTCCCCCAAAACAGCTCTACATTGCTCCTTCACTTCTTCCTTCTCCCCACTATGGCTCTCACCACCTCCTCCTAATACTCTACTCTCCCGCCGACCCACACGCCACCACTAACAGATCCACACGCTCCTGCACATCCCGATCCCATGCCACCTTCCTCACCCTTCTCCTTCTCCTAACCGCCGGTGAAATCTCTCCGAACCCTGGCCCCCCACCTCCCCACTCCCCCTCTAGGCACCCTCCTGCTCCCGCCAGCCGCCGCAACCCCCTCAACCTCATACCCGTCCCCCTCCTCCCCGCATCCACCCCTCCTCTCTCGGTTGCACTCCTGAACGCCCGCTCGGTTTGCAACAAGCTCACCGCCATCCATGACCTCTTTGTCTCCCACTCCCTCAACCTCCTAGCGGTCACCGAAACCTGGATCCAAGCCACTGATTCCACCTCCCCTGCAGCACTCACCTATGGAGGCCTCGTCTGGACCCACTCACCCAGACGGAGTGGTCACAGAGGCGGCGTGGTCGGCATGCTCCTGTCACCGCTGAGCACCTTCCAGGTCCTCCCTAACCCCCCCTCCCTATCCTTCTCCTCCTTTGAGGCCCACTGCATCCGGCTCTTCTCTCCCACCCCCCCTGAGGATTGCAGTAATCTATCGGCCTCCTGGATCCATATCCCTCTTCCTGGACGACTTTGCCGCCTGGCTTCCCTTCTTCCTCTGAGCTACCGACCATCATCCTCTGGGATTTCAACATCCCCATCAACGTCAACAACCCGGCTACTTCCCAACTCCTCCTCCTAACCTCCTCTTTCGTGCTCACACAGTGCACACAGTCCTCCACCCACACCGATGGGAACACCCTGGACCTCGTTTTCTCCCACCTCTGCACCCTCCACAACTTCACTAACACCCCCTTCCCCCTCTCTGACCACCACCTCCTCACGTTTTCCATCTCCCCCTCCTCTAACTCCCCCCCCCCCCAAAGCGTCAAACCATCACCAGCCGTAACCTCCACAACCTGAACCCGGCCCATCTCCACCCGGCAGCTGACCGTCTGTACGACAGTATCCTTTCGCTGTCATGCCCTGACCTGGCCACTACTGCATACAACGACTCACTGTCGGCAGCCCTCGACTCCCTGGCACCCCTAACCACGCGTAACATCAGACCCCGACCGCTTCAACCCTGGCAGAACGACCATACAAAATGTCTCAAACGACGCAGTCGCGCGCTGGAGCGATTATGGCGCAAAACAAGATCCCCTTGAGCGTTCTCCATCTACAAATCCGCCTTCCTCACCTACACCACCTCCCTCCACGCCGCCAAACAAGCCTATTTCGTAACCCTCATCAACACCCTCTCCACCTGTCCTCGCCGGCTCTTCTCCACTTTCAAATCCCTGCTCTCTCCCCCCCCCACCTCCAATCAGCACCTCACTCACCGCCCACGAGATTGCCGATCATTTCCAAAACAAGATTGACGCAATCCGTAAGGACATTGTCAATTCACAATCCACCTCTCCACCTAGCGTCCCTCCCTCCATCACCCCCTCTACTCTCCCCTCCTCTGACCGTGCAGCCGCACTGCCCCCCACCATACCTAACGTCCCGCACACTACCACCTCCCCAACGCTCCGCTCCCTCAGCCCTGCTACCACTGAGGAGGTCACTAAGGTCTTCACTGAAGCCCGCCTCACCATTTGCCCCCTGGAGCCTATCCCCTCACAACTCCTCCAGTCACCCCCCTCCTCCATCATTCGCTCCCTCACCCACATCTTCAATCTCTCCCTCTCTACTGATGCATTCCCCTTCCCCCTAAAGCACGCACACATCACCCCCATACTCAAAAAAACTCTCCCTTGACCCCACTGACCTAAACAACCTTAGACCCATCTCCCTGCTGCCATGCACTTCCAAGCTCCTTGAGCGCTTAGCCTACAACCGCCTAAGCGCCCACCTCACTGACAACAACCTCCTTGACCCACTACAATCTGGCTTCCGTCCCCTACACTCCACCGAAACCACCCTACTTAAAATCACTAATGACCTGCTAACCACCAAAGCTAATGGCCACTACTCAGTCCTCCTGCTCCTCGACCTTTCCGCGGCCTTCGACACAGTCGACCACCCCCTCCTCCTTACTAAACTGCACTCCTCTGGCATCAGGGACGCTGCTCTCTCCTGGTTCTCCTCCTACCTATCCCAGCGCTCCTTCAGCGTCACCTACAACGCTGCCACCTCCCCCTCTCTCCACCTCTTTGTTGGGGTCCCCCAAGGCTCTGTCCTCGGACCCTTCCTTTTCTCCATCTACACCTCCTCCCTTGGCAAACTGATACACTCCTACGGCTTCAACTATCACCTCTATGCTGACGACACACAAATTCACCTCTCCACCCCTCACCTCACCCCCTCTCTCTCTGCCCGCATCGCCCACCTCCTGAATAACATATCAGACTGGATGTTGCTCCATTTCCTCAAGTTAAACCTGTCCAAAACCGAGCTCCTGGTTTTCCCCCCAGCCCGCGCCCCCCCCCCATCACGACTAGCAGCGCCACCATCAATCCCACCCCACACGCCAAAGTCCTGAGTGTTACCCTAGACTCAAACCTTTCCTTCCAACCTCATGTTCAATCACTACAAAGTCATGCAGGCTCCACCTCCGCAACATCTCCAAGATACGCACGTTCCTCACCCCAGACACTACTAAACAACTCGTACACTCCCTCATTATCTCACGCCTGGACTACTGCAACTCCCTTCTCACTGGCCTACCCAAACAAATGCCATCCCCACTCCAGTCTATCCTGAACTCAGCGGCTAGACTCATCCACCTCACCAACCGCTCCACATCTACCACCCCCCTCTGCCAATCCCTTCACTGGCTCCCGATTGCCCAACGCATTAAATTCAGATTACTAACTCTGACATACAAAGCCATTCACAATGCTGCCCCAAACTACCTAACTGACCTGACACCCAATTACTACCCTACCCGTCCCCTTCGCTCCTCACAGGACCTCCTACTCTCCAGCTCTCTGGTCTCCTCCTCCCACGCCCGACTGCAGGACTTCTCCAGGACTTCCCATATCCTCTGGAACTCCCTACCCCAATCCATCAGACTGTCACCTACCCTCCTCTCCTTCAGGCGCACCCTAAAAACCCATCTCTTCAGGGAAGTTTACCCTACCCTCACCTAACAACCGATCTCCTCCACTCCATCCCCCACAGCCACTTCCTCCTATACCACTATCCCCTCCCTCCTAGATTGTAAGCTCGAAAGAGCAGGGCCCTCGATCCCCTCGTGTATTGTATTGTACTGTATTGTCTCATGTTCTGTCCCCCTCGCTAATGTACAGCGCTGAGCACACCCTTCGGCGCTGTATATATACTGTATAATAATAATAATATCCACGAAAGTCTATTAGTTGTAGTTCTAGATATAGTACTGCAACTTTAGCTCGTGTTTGCTGGTGAGGACTTTACATCCCAATTTATATATATACTTCCCTGAAGGTCTAAACTAAGCCTGCCCTCATTACTAAACTTCCGAAAAATTTACTGGCAAAGACTTTGCCATATATCAGTTTAATTACAGGGAATGTTGTCTAGCACATTTAACAGAAAGACCTTGTACTATTGTATATTTACATCCCTGTATTTTTCACGTAGTGTGGTGTACTTAGGCTGCAATTTACTTAGGGTGTTTCCATTCATTTATTCGGAACTGGTTCAAAGATAAGTAGAGGTAAGTTGCAGGTATCACAAGGAACCTGAACGGTTAATGTACAGTGTTCTGACTTCACTTTCTAATTGGTGGCTACAACATGTTCATTTCAATAATCAATAGCTACAGTTAGTATTTTTTACAGTTAGTTGTATTTTTTCGATTTCCAGTACTTATGTTCTGCATAATACCATACCCCTGTCAGTTTACTTTTTGCCATCTGTGTAAACACAGATATTAGCAACATTTCATTGTTCAGTGCTTATGCAGTACCCTGAAAAATGTATATTTTGTCTTAAATTCCTCCTGAAAAATAGCAATACATGCCCAGGTATGTGAGGGTGCCTACATACTGTATCTGCAGTGTGAGATCTAAGGAACTGATGCCTCTGACTGCTAGTCTTAGGAGATTTGGAGTGATATCTGTGATGCCACTATTGTGCTGCACACTGTTCTCCTTGCTGGATGCTTTAACATGAAGAAACAATCTGTCTCACCAAGATGGTCTCCTCCACACAGAAGCACTATGCAGAACAAGGCATGGTAAGTCAGTCATGGAGAAAGATCTACAGGGAGACCACAAGCAATACTGCTGACTACTGCTTTGCCATCTTCTTGCCTTTTGGGGAACAACTTTCAAAGTTCAGTTGCAGGAGAGATTTTATTGGGTGCAGTGTTTCTGAAAGTTGCTTTATATCACAACAGACTTGTACAGTTAATAAGTAGAATATTAATTTTAGGTTGACTGATCTTTAACTCACTGCCATTTACCAAAAACTGAAATATCAGTTTTGTGTGCACTGACCCTTTAATATCATAAAAAGCCAGGTGGTTTGGCTTCAAAGTTTGGGTAATTTAAAGAATTTTCTTAACTTGGAAGGATGAATAGTAATAAAGTGTTTGATTAAATGAAAAGTGACACAAAGAAAAAAAATAACAGAAAATAATCTTGTAGCTGCATATGACAAAGTCACTCCGTTTTTAAATAAATGACCTACTTACAAAAAAAAATCATATCCTGAGCTATTGAAATGTTAATTGTTGGAGAATCAGAAAAATTATGTCAGTAGCTTTGGATTTGTGATATCAAAGATCAGTCAAGCCACATGTTGAAATGCTAACACAAAGTTCACTGTTTGTCTGTTAAGTCTGCCAGAACATTATGGGTTATGGCATTAAAGAGTGATTCCAGAATCATGAGACACTATATGGACAGGAGTGGGAATACCTGGTTTGCACATGCCATCAGGTCAGGAGAAAATGCTCCTTTAGGAATTTATTTATTATGATATAAATTTATTGACTACCTTTGCACATCTTATTAAAGTCCGGCCAAAACTTTTTTTTAGTTTTGGATTTAGTAGAGAAATGATAAACCCCATCTCAGGATTTGAATGCTATTTAAGACTCCGTTAGAGAGATTTCCTCTAACGCCCTGCCCTGTTGGCAACCAAAAAAAAAAGATTAAAAAGTAAAGATACGTTTTAAAAAAAAGTTAAAAAAAAGCTTGAATGTTACACTGTATATATATATACAGTGGGGATCGAAAGTTTGGGCACCCCAGCTAAAAATTTGTATTAATGTGCATAAAGAAGCCAAGGAAAGATGGAAAAATCTCCAAAAGGCATCAAATTACAGATTAGACATTCTTATAATATGTCAACAAAAGTTAGATTTTATTTCCATCATTTACACTTTCAAAATAACAGAAAACAAAAAAATGGCATCTGCAAAAGTTTGGGCACACTGCAGAGTTAATATCTTGTACTGCCCCCTTTGACAAGTATCACAGCTTGTAAACGCTTTTTGTAGCCAGCCAAGAGTCTTTCAATTCTTGTTTGAGGTATCTTTGCCCATTCTTCCTTACAAAAGTCTTCCAGTTCTTTGAGATTTCTGGGCTGTCTGTCACGCACTGCTCTTTTAAGGTCTATCCATAGATTTTCAATTATGTTGAGGTCAGGAGATTGTGAAGGCCATGGCAAAACCTTCAGTTTATGCCTCTTGATGTAATCACCCGTGGATTTCGAGGTGTGTTTAGGATCATTATCCATTTGTAGAAGCCATCCTCTCTTTAACTTCAGCTTTTTCACAGATGGCATCAAGTTACCATCCAAAATTTGCTGACATTTTATTGAATCCATTTTTCCTTCTACTCGTGAGATGTTCCCTGTGCCACTGGCTGCAACACAACCCCAAAGCATGATTGATGCAACCCCATGCTTAACAGTTGGACAGAGGTTCTTTTCATTAAATTCTGTGCCCCTTCTTCTCCAAACGTACCTTTGCTCATTCCGGCCAAAAAGTTCAATTTTAACCTCATCGGTCCACAGAACTTGTTTCCAAAATGCATCAGGCTTGTCTATATGTTCATTTGCAAAGTTCAAACGATGATTTTTGTGGTGAGGACGTAGAAGAGGTTTTCTTCTGATGACTCTTCCATGAAGACCATATTTGTACAAGTATCTCTTTATAGTGGAATAGTGTACCACAACTCCAGTGTCTGCCAGATCTTTCTGGCGGGATCGTGCAGTCAAACGTGGGTTTTGAATTGTTTTTCTCACAATCCTGCGAGCTGTTCTGTCTGATATTTTTCTTGGTCTTCCAGATCTTGCTTTAACTTCCACTGTTCCTGATGACTGCCATTTCTTAATTACATTCCGAACAGAGGATATTGACATCTGAAAACGCTTTGCTATCTTCTTATAGCCTTCTCCAGCTTTGTGAGCGTCAACTATTTTCAGTTTCAGTTTTCTAGACAACTGCTTAGAAGAACCCATGGTGCTGATTGTTGGGGCAAGGTCAGATGAGTCTGGGCATTTAAAACCTTTGAGATTGACATAACCTGGTCTTCCCAGACGATGATTGAGAACAATCCATGACACTGGCAGGTCTCAGCTTTGCAAAGGGGGCAGTGCATGCTATAAATTCTGCAGGGTGCCCAAACTTTTGCAGACGCCATATTTTTGTTTTCTGTTATTTTGAAAGTGTAAATGATGGAAATAAAATCTAACTTTTGTTGACATATTATAAGAATGTCTAATCTGTAATTTGATGCCTTTTGGAGATTTTTCCATGTTACCTTGGCTTCTTTATGCACATTAATACAAATTTTTAGCTGGGGTGCCCAAACTTTCGATCCCCACTGTGTATATATATATATATATATATATATATATATATATAGAGAGAGAGAGAGAGAGAGAGAGAGAGAGAGAGTGTTTTGGCCACACCTAATGTTTTTGCTATCTCTCTGATGGGTTTGTTTTGTTTTTTCAGCCTAATGATGGCTTGCTTCACTGATAGTGACAGCTCTTTGGATCCCATCTTGAGAGTTGACAGAAACAGATTCCAAATGCAAGTAGCTCACTTGAAATGACTTCTGGACCTTTTATCTGCTCATTGTAATTGGGATAATGAGGGAATAACACACACCTGGCCATGGAACAGCTGAGAAGCCCTTAACAAGTGGGAGGCACATATGCAAACTGTTGTAATTCCTACACCATTCACCTGATTTGGATGTAAATACCCTCAAATTAAATCTGGCAGTCTGAAGTTAAAGCACTTCTTGTTTGTTTCATTTCAAATCCATTGTGGTGGTGTATAGAGCCAAAAATGTTAGAATTGTGTCGATGTCCCAATATTTATGGACCTGACTGTATACAGTATATTGTACTGAAGAATTTTCATTCTGCAGACATCTGGCAGCTACCTTTCTTGTTAGTTGCACAAGCTGATCAGTCTTGAATTATGACATGTTACAGCAGTGATTTTTTGCAGAGCACAATGCCAACTTATCTCTTACAACATTTCTGAGATGTTCGGAGCTATAAGTTTTAAAAACACTTTACACACCCTAGGCACATGACTAATTGTACAAGCCTTAAAGTATATTTAATGCCAAAATTGTTTTCTACTTTGTATAGAGAAGGGTAGAGTTTTTTTTTGCTGTCTGTTTCTCATTAGGGAGTTTCCCCTTACTTCCTTTCCTGGAGACTCAACAGGAAGTGAGAGGATATCATTCCAATGTTAAGGGAAATCCACACTTAGACGGTACAATCTTCCACATTTTAATATTTACCCTCTATTCTTGTTCTGGTGGCAACTCAGATTTTTTCATTTACCATCACTTTTATTCCCAGTAACATAATCTGGACATTTAGTGCAAATGAATCTCCCTCACAAGGGCACAGACTACAATAAAAACCTAACAGGGGTTTTAACTCCACTACTATATACAAGACTTAAAAAAGGTTTTGCCTTTAGTTATACTTTAAACTTTCATGGCTTACAGCAGTGTCTAAACTCTACTTCAGACTCCACTTTTACACAACTTTAAATGGTCATTCAACATAAAACTGTTATTTTAGCTGAAGGTGGATTGAATCACCCACGGGATTCACAAGCATACCAATAGTCTTCACAGGCACACGCATCCAACATAGAGAGACAGACCCACCCTTGTAATTACTATGGCAGATTTGTAGATCTGAAAGCTAAGCATACTTGAAGATCTCTGCAATGGCTTAGCAGGAATATGCTGCAATGCAAAATATCTGTGTATGTCAATAATGTCAGCCATTATACATCAATGCAAATGCATCATATTTATTTTTTTTATTGCAATAGCAGCATACTTGACAGTAAAGAATTAAAATATATTTAAAGATGAACAAGGACCAGATATAAAAGCCAAAAAATAATGCAGCTCTTTATTCATTAATATATCTTTAGTATATTTAAATGCAAGTGTAAGTACCCAAATCACCCTTTCATCACTCTAAAAAAAAAAAAAAAAATCCCAAAGTGACACCGCTACAGATAGACTGTTATGTAGGAACTCAACAAAAATATAAAAATAATTATCTAGATTTGAAATTATAGCAATTTTTTTTCCCAACAGCCATGTAATTCAGTCATTTCTCTTTATTAATACATAAACATTGAAATTACCATGGTTCAAAATACCCCATTAAAAACAAACATCACCATGTATCACAAGGATGCTTTTATACTCTCAATAACCTCAATGCATATCAGTGTAAAAACAAAATATATGTATGGTTCATTTAAACCAAGAACTAGTCCATAAGGTAGTTGAAACATGGTATCATCATATGTATATCATATGCAGGTAGGTATTTTAATCTCCACAATCGTGTGAAAAACATTTATTCCATATAAATATCCTGTATGATGATAATAATAATAATAGGTCACTCCAAACAAACAGCATCAAGCTTAGATTTTTATAAGAATCTTAAATAACTTACAGGTTAATTACGTTAGAAAACTTGAAACCACCTCAGTGTCTCAGTGGACCATAAATGTATAGTACAATCCATGTACACCATCAATCATAATTCCATATCTTATATCCTTGACATTAAAACTGTGGCATGGCAAACATGTTAGCCATTATTAAGACCCAATGTTAAGGAGATCCTTCAAACTGGAGCAATAAATTGTGGGGGCACCTGATAAGACCACGGCTGTAACACTTTTATCAATGTCATTCCTCCATACCCACTGAGCTGGGAAGATTAAAATTTAGCTCACAAACTGCAGAGACATAGGATAGTTCCTTGCAAACTCACAAAGGTGACTCTGTAGAGCCACAGTCCAAACTTTTATCACACACAATGAAGTGTCCATATTCTCATAAAAAATGTCAATGCAATAGTCCAAAGCAGTCCACATCTCTCTCCTAGATTGCAACAACAAAACAGTAGTTCCACATTAATGGCAGAAATGGAAATTTCTCAGTGGCTCTATGGCAGCAGTGTACATCTTAAGCCTTAAAGCATCCACACTGTACTGAAAATCCACAGCAATCCATCTGAAATATGAAAAAGATCCAATTACATACAAGTCCACCGAGCACAACAATGAAGGCTCTAAGCAGTCTTGACCATTGTGGAGTTGCTGACCACAAAATAAAAAGACATTTATTGCCATAAAATAAAAACATTCCCTTGATTAGCTGAGGTCAACTTAAATTCCTGTAACAAAGTCATGGTGAAGAACGTTTGAGTTTCTGGCCTGTTTCAACATCAATCTGTCCAATATCCTCACAAACACTTTTTATCAGCTCCTTGCAGCCCATTAAACAGCAGAGATCAGTATGTGAGAGGAAGAAGCAGAACGAGGAGCCAATCAGCTGTGCTGCAGTGCTCATTTGCTGAGAGAAAGAGAAAGCTGAGTGAAAGAAGGATGAGCTCATCAGTCTGCTGCTTCTCCTTTCACTGTCCAGTGACAGGCTGGGGGAAAGAAAAAGACCTGTGTTACCTAACTACAGCAGAGAAAGATCAGGTCTTCTGCCCTGCCAGATGGAAATGTGTTCTGTGGGACAGCTGTTTAAATCTTAAGACTGGATGGGCAGAAAAACTAACAAGAGCACTTATATACAGTATGTATTTCATCAGTGTATTTAGCTGTTTGTCTAAATGTCAGCTTAACTTTGCTGTCTCTTTAAGAAAAATATAGTTTTTGGCATTACCAGTATTGAGTTAGTAATCAGGGTTGAGTTCCCACCTACAATTCTTGACAACCTGTCTATCACGCTAGATACTAGATTTGTCTGAGGCCATCAATGGAATGTCTGCTAACTGGGCCATAGATAATCTGGATAAGAAGGAAATACTCATCTGAGGGAGAAAACGTGGTTTGACACTTTCTGTTGACATAGTGGCTGGAGACCTATAGATTAATGGGATTATCCCTAGGCTTGTAGATAAAGCTTGCTGCTCACGGATCATCTTTGATCAATCTGATCAAAAGTGACGTTCACCTTCTCTGAATTCTTTAGTAATTGCTGCCTATTTCAGAGTGAAAAACCTGAATTTAGAACTGATTATCTAACAAATGAATCAGTCAATCAAAAGAGTGAAGACCATGAAGACCAACTCCATTATGAATCAAATAACACAAGAGAAAGGGGTATCCTTACTGATTCATTTATATGATAAATATGGGCAATACATTTTTATATTGGACATTGGCAATTATGCAACAACAGTTGGGAAACAGTAGCAGCCCTTTCACAGTGCCATCTAATCTTAGCTCCAATGCCCGTTCTATTTATAATATATATTTTATTACCCTCTCTCAAAATGTACAACTACTTGAATTGGCTCTTTGAAACTACACCCAGTATGTGTGGCTGCTACAAGACCCATGGCTGGACTGTGAGTAACCAATGATCTAATTATCCCTAGAAAAAATGTGCTTATCCAAACATTTAGATAAATGTTCTTCCCAAACAGTTACATTCTTTCTCTACTCCCCCCTCCCCCAGTAAGTCCCCAGAGTGGACCAAATCAGCCTCCAGAGAGACATCTATAACATTTTTTGCCAACAGGCCACACATGACCTCCAGGAGAATTACAGACAAAGGGTCAGGAGTGTAGGTCGTCTGCTACTGACTTGCTCTACTGTTGAGTCTTTTACACCTGGCCATCTCCTAGAGCAAGGGTGTCAAACTGGCAGCCCTCCAGCTGTTGCGATACTACAAGTCCCATCATGGCTTTGCCTTTGGGAATCATGCTTGTAACTGTCAATCTTGCAATGCCTCATGGAACTTGTAGTTTGGCAAGAGCTGGAGGGCCGCCAGTTTGACACCTGTGTCCTAGAGCTTTGTTTTAGGATCAACTGTAGGCCAAATTCAGCCATGGCTTGTCTGCTTGCTTGGTACTGTCTTTTCTTCCACATTATCTTTCATACACTCATCCCTAGTTTTCCCACCTACTGTCCTGTCAAAAAAAGGTGCTAGCTCAACTCGGCAGTACAGTTTGTTACTGAGAGCTTGCTGATTGGACAATTAAAGTGCAGCTGCACAATGATAAGGTCATCCCTATATGTTCTATTACAGTATACAAAGTCTACTGTGCAATAAAAAAAATCCTCAACTGGCTTGGGGTACTTACCCACCCTTTCCCAGTCAAAGTACAGTTGTTAAGGAAACTGTCTTTCAGTGTTTTCTGTTTCAATAACCTGGAACAAACATCCAACCAGTGGAGGTAAGTCAAAGCTCCTAATTAGAAAGCTTGTTCTTAGTCCAACTCCAGCCTAAACAATTTTTGGATAGACTTGGGAACAGTAAATCCATCTCTGTCACGTTTTTACTGAAGCCAATGACCCTATTGGGGCGATTTCACCTCATTTCCTGTCCCTGTGATATCAGACCATGAAATGGGGGGAGCAGTTGTCACTGGTACAAGAAGACACACAGAAATAATTTGATAGGGTTTATAACTCTTCCCTATTTCACTGAAAAAGTATTTGATTGTGTCCCAACTCCAGATTTCTCATCTCTGAAAGAGAATCTCTCTTCAGTCGGGACACAACCCCAAACAAATTGTGCTAAAGCTAAGCTTTAATATTTAGGGAAATGCAGCATTGCATCAGTTTTCTTTCTGTGAATTGTCTATCTACAAGTACCTTAACATGAATGAAGAAATATTTAATAGGGGAGATTTACCAAAACTGGTACACTCAGAATCTGGTGCACCTGTGCATGATAGTCAATCAGCTTCCAACCTCAGCTTGTTCAATTAAGCTTTGCCAATAAAACCTGGAAGCTGATTAGTTTCAATACAGAAATGCACCTAATTTTGCACTCTCCAGCTTTAATAATAAACCCCTATGTATTAAAGTGTAACTTGTGCTTCAAGTTACAGATCATAGAATTACAGTTGCAGATTAGCTGTAGTTTTTATGCTTGTTTACCAGGTAGCATGATTTGCAAAATTGGCTGCAAGAATACAGGACATTGCTTATGCTTCACTGAGGAATAAAGACAGTCTAACTGGACAGTGGAATGGCAGTTGGCCTTTAAAAATGAAAGCAGGGGAAGTCAGTCTCAGGACTTTTACTATAGAGTACAGGTTCACTTTAAAATTTGTATAACAATATCAATTTTCAGAGTTCGTGGTTAAAAAGGAGTTACGTAAATGCAGCACATGCTTAAAGATCACGTGACACAAAAATTACACATACATGCTAACTAACCAAAAGCAAAGAGGCTCCCTGCAAGGTACCAGAGTACTATGCATCTTGATAAATATCCAAAGTGGCAGGCATGAATAAGGTAAATGAAATGTCTGATCCTGCATGATCATTTTAATGACAACTAAATCGCACAACATCAGAGGTACATCTACAGGCACGAATCATAAGGCTTTTGTCTGGGAGAAAGTCTAAGCTTCTATACTTACAACCTATAATGTGTACTTAAAAATTAAAGAAATTTTCATTCTTCAAACATTTTTTCACTGCCAGAATTAGAAACTATTATGTCTGTAACAGGATTTAAAAGATATAGGTCACACATAAATTCCTAGCAAAAAACAACTAAACTGGTAGGAAAAGTACATCAATGGAAGGATCTTTTCCAATAGGGTCCCAGGGAGCAGATGGATAACCCAATCCCTTTCCTTCTTCATGCTGAGTTTCTAGCATATTATATCCATCGTAAGACTATGCTTTGCTCAAAAAATATTGTACAGTTCACACATGCTTTTAAAGACACTGTGAATTATAATGGTTTTTGGATATTTTGTTTAAATTGCCACTAAAGGATAGGTGACAGGTTCTGTTGTAGGAGCAATTCCCCAGCCTCTGAGACACACCTTTTGTCAGAGTCCGCCGCGGCTCCGTCCCCGGCGCATGCGCGATAGCGGCGGCTCACGCCGGGACACAGGCACCAGATCCCGGCGGGCCGCGGCTGACAGGAGGCCGCGCATGCGCAGTAGGAGCCGCGGGCGCGCCTTGGGCGACCAATGACAGCCCGGGGGCGCGTCCTGGGCGGCCAATGGCAGTGCAGGGCGCAATATTTAAAGATGCCCTGCACTGTCATAAATCGCCGCAAGGTCTGATCTGATACCTGTGTTTCCTGTGATTGTGACCCGGATTGTTTGACGTTCTGCCTGCTCCTGCCCTGACCCGGATTATCTGACTACGCTGCCTTCCCCTGTGATTGACCCGGATTGTCCCTGACTACGCTGCCTTCTCCTGTCCCGACCCCCGGCTTGTTTGACCATTCTGCGGACTGACCCCGGTAACTGACCCAGCGTGCGACCTGACCACTCTCTGCCTACTGTCTCGGTACCACGCCATTTCCCACGGTGACAACCGCCGGTTTATCCTGCCAAGTCCTGCCGGCCTCCTCACATCTGACTCTACTCTGTCCTACTTCTATCCACGGAGGCTCCCTCTGCCACGGGTGGTATTGCTCGGAGGTCGTGACCTGGTCCCGGTTCTGCTCCAAGTCCATCCCCACCATCAGGGGCCCTGGTGAAAACGCAGACCGGGACTTAGACCCCACGCTCCGGGTGATTCCGCCTAGTGGGCTGCCAGAGGTGCCACCTGGCGGATCCGTAACACCTTTGCTGCACTCCACCGCCACTCCTTTGCTCAGTCAGCACCCTCAATAAATACCTGGTCCTTCTGGGAAGCAGTACAATGCAAATGCCAGTGCCAAACAGCCTGATATGAGGAGTAAGAAGTAACTTAACGCTTATACAGAGTTTGGACAACTGGCTCTGATGGGTGAACAGAGCCATGAGGGAGCATGGATAGGATAGAGGTTTTATATATGTGTAATTCCAACCAAAATATTTGTTTCTGCCAAAGCTAAATGAAAAAAAAAAACATTTTGCGTTTTGGGGATATTAAAGTGGCATTAAACCCCAAACCAAATATGTAATATATAGCAGCTTACCAATCATTAGATGTGGTTTATGCACTAGTTTTAAGCTAGTATTCTGGCCAGTACAACATCTTCTGTATTAGCCCCTACTCTGGATGAATAAGCACAGGGGGGCCCTTTGGAGAGCAGCGTGTCAGACCCCTGACCTTCTCACCAAACTCATGACCGAAGGACTAGCCAATCTGAAACCGTGATGACACGTGCGTAACAATGCCGCGCCCATCTGCACCCTGCACAACGATTTTCCAGCTAATGGGCCACAAATCTATGTACCAGCAGCCGAATGCGATTGTTACTGGGTCAGGTTAATTACGCAATTAACCCTTCACACTGCCACCACCTCCTTTTTGTACAGAGAAAGAGGAAACTCGGCAATATCAGCAATAACACTATGATGGTTGAGATAATTGTCTGTATAGCACTGTCACCGCAGACAGGTTATACAGAGGGTTAAACAAACACAGTAGCGCTCTTTTAGAGGCAGGAATTCTTAAGTTGCATTAACGAGCTATAGAAACAGTTCAACACTTTCAGAAAGAAAGATTTATTACTAAAAGGTCAAAAGGGTGAAATAAAAATATTTACAGAAAAAAGATGTAACCAATATATATATAAATATACAGAGAACAATAGCACAGCAAAGAGGTAACAGAAAGGAAGTTAAAGGGTTAATGTACTTGCCAATCAGCCTTGGGTTAAGCAGATAAAGTTTCAGAGCAAAAGGGCGCCGTCTCCCAAGTTGGTTCTGATGTTAAACGGGAGAATTCTTCAACTTCCACTCTTAGGCCTGACAGCCTATTTTGCTGTCCCCCAGCAGGGGGTGTCTCTGAAGCCAAGGACCAATGCCTCATTTGGGGAGGGATTGTCTGGGCGGAGACCCAAACTAGAACCAAAATCTCTCCTAGCTCATATGTTGGCTTATAACTTTTCCTAAGCACAAGTAACATTCCACCCGCGGGTAGATTAATATGCAGACGCATCTGAGGAACGGTTAGATATGAAATATGAAATACATACTTGAAGGGTTCAAGAGATGTAATTTTCTGCTTTCCTAGGTATTCCAGTCAGGGAGTGTGACCTATCAAATGATTTGTCTAATCATGAGCAATCTGGAGATAGGCCTGGTTTTTATGTAAGTCTCTCACATTCCAAGATATGAGACATAGGGGAAAATGGATTTTAAAAGTGTTATCTAGTTTCTTACTCCTCTGGAATGTCTTTGAACTCAGGGGAAGGCTTGGGTTATCTTTTTACGAGGTGCCAGATTGCTCAGCTTCCCAGCCAGCCTGGCACCCAGCTCAGAGATGGTTTATAGCTCGGAGCTGCCTGCTGTGTCCTGGACCGCCTGTGACACTTCCAACACACACACACCGACCAAATGTCACTGTGACTCTCAGAGAGGGAGGGGGAGAATGAGGGGAGATATGTTTGTACAAGATGGATGATCCTTTGCCAAGATGGAGGTTGGAGTCAAAATGGTTGAACCGTGTCCATCTCTGTGGGCATGATTGCTACAGAGGGGAGTGTTAGATGTACTAGTAGATTAAGATACACTAACAAATTGAAGCCAAACTCCAACTAACACTTTATAAGCAGTTACAGAAAACAGTTTTAATTTTCCTTTTGGGAAAAATGTTTTACATCAATGAATAAAACTGATTATTATAAGTACCCCTTCCATTGTTGAATGGTTTGGCTCATTCCTGTAACTGATACATCTGAAAGATAACTTGTTATTTTGAAAAACATCAGACTTACTAGCCAGATCAGAGGGTGAAAAAAGGAGAAAAAGAGCCCAAAAAGAAAGCTAATGGAGACATCACATCTAAGAAGGTTTCACATCAAACATTAGCAGTTGATTATACTGCATTGACTAACACTTGGTGGGGTTGAGTCTGCCCCCTCCTTCCACTCTTTCCTCCTACAGTGGAGTGATCTTCAGCGTATCCACATTGGATCTATACACTTTAGTCGGGCCAGACATCCATATTGCATTGTATCATCTACCACTGGCACTGCTACAGAGGGACTTTTGGGGGACCTGTTCCATCCTCGCAGGACAGGGGGACTTAGGGACACATGGGGACCGGTGGGTGGGGCATACCCCTGGTGCTCTGGCGTGGAGTGGGGGCCTGTTGGGGTGGTGCTGGGCTTTCCGGGGGGAGGTGGAGGGGTGGATGCATTGAATTATTATGGGATGTTATGTATATATTTTTACATTTATTACGTCTACAATAAATACTGCCGTAGTAGCTTTGAGGTGCTATATCCTTTTCTGTAAGTTTTTCTGTAGTGTATTGTTTTTTGGATGCATCTCCCCTATTCAGGGTTAGGCACTGGCAGATATACCATTACTAGGACCAGGCCTATAGCCGCGGGGGGTTTTTACACACTGCAATAATAAATGTTTGATTTTGGGTTTAATACTGCTGAAGCACTTTTTTTCTGCAAATGTCATCCCAATAGTATTTCTTTGCCTTTTAGGTGAAAATAAAAGAAAAAGGCTTCTGCATTGTGTTTGCATTGGAGTCAAGTAGTGTTATGAGTGACGTCAAGGCACTTCCTATCATTACAGAGGCTCACACAGAACTGTTGCAGCTCTGTCTGTCTTCTCCCTGCAGCAGTAGATCACTGCCATACTGCCATAGTGATCTGCTGCTGGCTAAATGCTGCGAGCAATATCTCACTATTAGAAGTGACCTGCTGCTGCCCTGCCACATGATCAGAGCCACAATCCCCATGAAGGTTAAAAAAAAAATAAAGACAAAAAAAATAAATAAATAAATAAATAAATAAATAATTAAAAAAAATATATATATATATATATATATATACACACACACACACACATTATATGTTCACTTTGAACTTTACCAATGCTGGTACATTTTATACAATTTGCAATAATGTAATATCATTTAATCAGAAGACTTTGATGATTATAATTAGTGATAAATGTATGTAAGTGTGCAAATTACATAAATGTTGTGTTGGTTAAAAATTACAGGAAAATGCATTTTCTTCAAATCTTTTCTAATCAAAACCACTTTATGTAATCGAGAGTGGCTTGTTTTATCACCCAGGTTTGTACAATGTCTTTCAAGGGGACTTGCCCTTATTGATTTTCATTTTAAAAAGTTGCTCACTGACTACAGGTACAATATTTCTGATTATTTTACCACAGGGTTTATGGATTTTGTAACAATTGCAATTTTTTAAAATATTTATATTATACTATGAACACACCCAGGTATATTAATTTATTTTTATTCTCAGGATTGCAATAGTGTCCTTGCTGATAGCTGCTATTGATTATAATACACTCTTATATTTACTTATATTTGTGGATAAGGGGGCAGTCTCCATCTGGCAACAATATGCATTCTTGAGGCTAAATATTCATAAATTGTGTAAGGCTTTACACAACAACTTTTAAATCTTGAGAATATTTTTGCAACAAAATTTTTGGTCCTGCAACACATACAGTTGTGTTCAAAATAATAGCAGTGTGTTGAAAAAAGTGAATAAAGCTCAAAATCCTTCTAATAGCTTTTATTTCCGTACACACAAATGCATTGGGAACACTACACATTCTATTCCAAATCAAAACATGAAGAAAAATATATCAAATTTGTGTTGTTCCTCTAAAAAAATTGAAGAAAAGTGAATATTAGACTGTTCAGAAAAATAGCAGTGTTTGTATTCTTCTTTACAAACTCAAACATTCACTATATAAACTGAAAAATGTTTGAAGATTTTGCTTTCCTTTGAATCACTTAATTAATATTTAGTTGTATAAGCACTGTTTCTGAGGACTGCTGTACATCTGTGTTGCATGGAGTCAACCAACTTCTGGCACCTGTGAACAGGTATTCCAGCCCAGGATGATCCACAGTTCTTCTCTATTTCTTGGTTTTGCCTCAGAAACTGCATTTTTAATGTCACCCCACAAGTTTTCTATTGGATTAAGATCCGGGGATTGGGCTGGCCACTGCATAACGTCAATCTTGTTGGTCTGGAACCAAGATGTTGCACGTTTACTGGAGTGTTTGGGGTCGTTGTCTTGTGGGAACACCCATTTCAAGGGCATTTCCTCTTCAGCATAAGGCAGCATGACCTCTTCAAGTATTCTGATGTATTCAAACTGATCCATGATCCCTGGTATGCGATAAATAGGCCCACCACCGTAGTATGAGAAACATCCCCATATCATGATGCTTGCGCAACCATGCTTCACTGTCTTCACAGTGTACTGTAGCTTGAATTCAGTGTTTGGGGGTTGTCTGACAAACTGTCTCCAGCCACTAGACCCAAAAAGAACAATCTTACTTTCATCAGTCCACAAAATGTTGCGCCATTTCTCTTTAGGCCAGTCAGTGTGCTCTTTGGCAAATTGTAATTGTAACAATACTCACAGGTAACTTTAGACCTTCTTTGATCTTCCTGGAGCTGATAGTTGGCTGAGTCCTTGCCATTTTGGCTATTCTTCTATCCATTCGAATGGTAGTTTTTCGCTTTCTTCCACGTCTTTCAGGTTTTGGTTGCCATTTTAAAGTATTTGCAATAATTTTAGAGCAGCCTATCATTTTCTGCACTTCTTTATGTTTTCCCCTCTCCAATCAACTTTTTAATCAAGGTACGCTGTTCTTCTGAACAATGTCTGGAACGACCCATTTTCCTCAGAATTTCAGAGAGAAATGCACTGTAACCAGCATGTACAACATTTGCTGCCTTCCTTCCTTAAATAAGGGCAATAATTACCACCTGTTTTTCAAAGAATGAATGACCTCACTAATAGAACTCCACACTGCTATTATTTTGAACATGCCCCTTTCAATTAGTGATTCAATTACACAGAATCAGCAGCATGCATGTCATGACTGTTGGGTCTGTTGGATTTCTATTACTCTACTACACCTGCTAGTAAATTATTTGCCATGTAGAAATATCATTTCTACTAAAAACAGTGATTGATCAGGTTAGTGATGTCTGACTGCTATTATTTTGAACACAACTGTATAAACATATCCTTAGGTAAAGGGCAGGATACGCATTAAATAGTGAGCAAGACTGGCAAATATGTTTGAAAAATGTTCTCTATATCACATCTCTTAAATGGGAGGGGGAACTTGTTGGGAAATTAAGAACAAACTTACAGGCTTTTACCATAAGATTTCAAACAGTATTTTTTTTTTAAATCTAAAGCATATATTTACTGCATCTGAAGAAAATATATTTAATACCTAAAGAACAATCCTTATTTTACTTTCTGCTATTCTAATTTGGGTAAAACAGTCAAAAAATACTGCAGCTCTAATAAAGCTTAAGCTTTAAAAAGCAATGTAGGTAGATGTTGCCATTACACAGCTTCTATTTTCCATCAATAGCATTCCTGAAAAAAGTATCTGAAAGGAAGTATCTACAAGTAAGATCCATTTAAAATGCATGTTACTAAAATAAATTATCTGTTATGACAAATAGCACTTATGGAATTTTATAATCAATAGAAGCAGACTCTCTGTCTCTTCAGATCATTAGAAATATTCCTAATATTATTTGCCAAGATGATTTTCCTGTATTGATATTGTAATGTCTAAATTACTGTATCTAGTAAGACTCCATGTTATTAATCTTGCTTTGTTTAATACTGCCCTGTGGTTATGTTAAAATCTATTATCTTTTTTTTCAGTCTGTTCTTCGATTTACCAGGCTTGACAATGCACTCAAATACATATAAAGCTATATCACTGGCTTTACTTTGCAAGCGGCTTATAAAATATGCTTGTACATACTGCAGCCTCCAGTGGAACTATCATGTAAAAAATTCTGGGAAATAACATGGAAAATATTACTTTTTTTGTTCCAAAATAACTAAAAATATTTCCCAGAATACTGCCTTATGTAACCTCTAGATTTCAGATGAGAATGAAACCATCTGCACACATAATCAAGGATCTTAAAAGTGAAGACACAGAAGTTAAATATTTGTCTCCATCAGTCATCTGTTATAGATCCACAATTTTACACAGTGATTTGCCCAATTACCAGTGTGCTTAGAAGGACTGTTCACTTTTACTCTGAAAAAAAATAAAAATAAATAAGGATCTCAACTGCGACCCAAGGGAAGTTAATATTATCAGATTACACCTGTTACAAAAATAAATGGCAGCTGTCCATGGTGTTATAATGGCATTTTATAAGCACCATTGCACTTTGATGCTTGTGTAAACAACAGGGGGACTAAATTTCATACTGATGCAAAAGGAGAGTGAAGGGGAGAAGGAGTGACCACTGCTTATTGCTACAGACTATTTTAGGGTTTCAAGGGCTACCTTTGCCGATGAAGAAAAGAAATTATGTCATATAGTGTTGTCAGATATTTGTACATCACTTTGTTTTAGGCAAAATACTGCACTTCTGAACGGAAACAAATTAATATAAATTGTACAATATGAAATAAATATTTGTTTAGAAATCATCAATCAACAGTATATAACTTAAAGGATAGCTCCACTTTCATGGGAAAAAATAGCAAATAAAAAATAATCTAGCATATGTACAATTGCAACAGTCATATTGCAATTCAATGTTATTAAAAGTTACCTTTCCTTTTCAATCTGCAGTGCTGTCATTTTCTGTAAAATACAATGCAATATGGCAATCTGGAGGTGTTCTGTTCACAGCTGGGGTACAGAACACCCCCAGAAATGTAATTTCCTGCTTGTTTGATTGGCTCACTGATTTTTTTCAGAATTCTGCACTAGGATACAAGTCAGATTTTGCACATCCCATGTAATAAAAGTGTTATTGCACATGGACAAAGACAAACAACTATTTCTTCAGAATAACAAAGGAATCTGCAACAATGTTTGTTAACCACTTGCCCTCCAGAGGTTTTACCACCCTTCCTGACCAGGCCATTTTTTGAGATACGGCACTGCGTTACTTTAGCTGACAATTGCGCAGTCATGCAACAGTGCACTCAAAAAGCTCTTTCATTTGGTGGTATTTGATCACCTCTGCAGTTTTTATTTTTTGCACTATAAAAAAAAGACTGCCAGTTTTGAGATAAAAAAACACAATATTTTGACTTTTTGCTATTAAACATGTCCAGTAAAAAATTAATGCTGATGAATGCAACAAGGGGTTTCATCTTGGCTATGAAGCAAGGCACTGCAGTTATGGCATGTGTACAGCTCTAAACAGCAGCATGTCTTGTTTAGGTGGGCAGTCAGGGAAAGGTGCAGTATAATCACGCCTCAGTCACTTGCTTTTTTCACCCCTTGGCCACTTGTGTGAACAAGCCCTAACAGGATCAAATGCTATTCAGCACTGCAGGTGACATCAGACTCTTTCACAGACTAATCTTCTTACATCAACCATATACATAAGTTTAACAAAACAAGGGAAGTGATTAATGAACATAGGAAGTGGGTTTTGCAGGTACAAAAGATAAGCCAGTAATACATGGATTGATATTCATCTGGTTCAGCAGTGATTGGTTGAATTTTGGTCCATGTATGGATGTAGCCTGGTTGTACAGAAGTCGATCTACCGATTGATTTCTGTACAACCAGCCTGTTGGGTTTTTCCTGAATGATCAGCACTGGTGGCTATAGTCGGCAACACTGAACAGTCTATTCTGACAGGGGAGAAGTCTCCCCACTGTCAGAATACAAAGACACAGAATGAGCAATTCCCATCACATCAAATGTGTGGATGGGGGAATTGGATCTTTTTTTTTCCTTCAGCCTGCTGGTCGAAGGAAAGAAAATGATCAACCTATGGGCTGCCTTAGATCTTACCTAAATCCAAAAATCAGGGTATTGTTTTGGCCCACAGTACAAATGAGGAGCATTTCAAACCAACATTTTTTATCAGATTTTTCACTTTCCCTTTCATGGAAGATCATCTGATATGCAAACCCAACCCCCTCTATAACCATGGGGTTATTTACTAAACCTGGAAAGTACAAAATCTGGTGCAGCTCTGCATAGTAACCAATCAATTTCCAGGTTTTATTGCCAAAGCTTAATTGAACAAGCTGAGATTAGAAGCTGATTGGCTACCATGCACAGCTGCACCAGATTCTGAGTGAACCAGCTTTAGTAAATCTCTGCCACGTGTTTGCATTTATGCTTTCTATCCTGGTTATTGACAACCAAGCTTATGGCAAGGAAAATTCCCATTGCAGCATGAGACCTGAACTCTATTGTGTTTTGCAGTAAGGGCTGTGTTATAGTCTGTCTCTAAAATGGAGCAAGAAACATTCCTGGATTGTGCAAGTGCTGTAATTCCTAAATTAAGAATGACATGATATGTTTACATGTACAGTAGCTAATTAATCGTAAGTTAAACTAGATGCATGAAAATATTCAAACAATCTGATCAACGATGGCTCGTCATGAAATGCTTTCTTCCCATGAAGCAGCACTGGCTGGTGTTTATGCTACAGTTGGCAAAGGCAAGTCCATATTAGGAAAGACTGAAATCTCTGTGTATAAAGTACCCATCCTCCCTTCTCATTGCAAAAGTTTCCAGCCCAAACGTATGTAGGTGGGAGAGTGGGAGCTCGGGAATGTGAACTTGATCCAACACTGATCAGTGAGGCAGCAAACCCTCATTGTTCTTGGGATACCACACATAACTCTGCTCTGGTAGGAATAAGCACTGTCTTTTGCGTATAACACAGCTTTTGTGTTGAGCAGCACTGAGCCTCTCTAAAAACACAAAGCTATTAAAAAACGTCGCAGACATTTCAAACAGGGAAAGTCCTTGCTGCACAGACTTGCCTAATATTAAGTATTTTTTTATAGCATTGTACATTAAAAAGGCACAATAAAAAGCAGGCTGTTCTACATAATTATGTCTCCTATGCAAAAGTACTCTGACATCACAAGCACCACATCACATGGCGTGTCTGGCTCAGGGGACGTGAAGTGGTGACAAGGAATATAAGATTTCTACAGCTCCCCACAGAAACAGATACCACATATTAAATGAAAGCTGAGGGAGGATAAAACAAGGAAGTATTGATCTTTGGAGGTGAAGTGGGAGTATATAGCGTATCCTCACACCAGGATGTACAAAAACAGCCCACACACACCCTCACATTTAGACCTTTGAAGTGAAATGAGCTGGAACCTTTCATGATAAAAAAAAACTATATAAAGAGAGAGGATGACGTGGACTATTAACATAACAAGGTACCTTAAACTTAAAACAAAGAAAAGAAAACAGCTTGCGCTACAGCAAAAAAAAAAAAAACACATTTTGTTGAATGATCCACCATGGGCATACAAACATGGAAACACAACTGAGAGGTCTAAACTGCTTAGTCACACAGGAAAGTCAGAGGACGAACAATAAGACCGATTTACTAAAGCAACTGAGAATCTTCATTGGGGAAAAAAAATGTGCGAATGTTTACCTCAATTACCCAATCACATGAAAAGTATCTGCACATGATTAGTTATTCAAAGTGAATAGGAGTTTTCTTTTCACATGACTGGGTATTTAAAATGCATATTTACACAATTTTGAGTAAAGATTCTCTTTTTTATCATTTATAGATTTCTTCTTTATCAAGGTCTCCACTCTTCAATCAACATTTGACTCTTATGCTGCTAGCATTAGTAAATAAATAGGAAGGTGTATCATATTTACCTGTGTTAAACTTCTTTTTTTTACATTTCTTCAGTTGCTTCCTGGTTTCCAGGCCTAGGAAACTTATATCATACATCCCAGCAGTCTCCAGGAGGGGAGCAAGGGTTTTCTGAACTGAGCACACCATCCTACTTGCATGCCTGAGCTAAGGGCAGATGGATTCCAGGAAATAAATGCTGCATAAATCATCTTCCCTTGAGATGGCCACGGCCAGAAATCCTAGGGGGGTGTTTTTCAATGTGTTTTCTCAGCAAAATAAAGCATTGAGACATGAAGGGATGTAAGAGTATGCTTTGGATTTTAAAAATGAATTAGGAATGCATTGGTTTGCGGGGCTCAGATGCAGAGTAGTTCTACTTTAATGATACAGAGGTTGGAATAAAAAGCTGAACTTTAGTGCTTGCTGATGCATTCGCACATTACAACTGGGATGTCCAAAAGCAGTACAAATGAGGGGTGGAAAACACAGCAAACAACACCAATAACCTCACATAACAAAACAGGTCAAGAAAAGCTCAACAGACTCAGAGAGCAGCTTGTAGCACCTAATGCCCAGACATAGCAGGCTTTAGTGGAGGCTTGAACCTGGTAGAATGTAATAAACATGTGAACAGAAGACCAGGTGGTGGCTTTGCAAATCTGAAAGATGCCCGATACTGTGCCTAAACAGGGAGGGATGAATTCTACCCTTTAATCCATAGTCTAATTTGATAACTTGTCTGATCCACCTAGAAATGATCAAGTGTGAAGCAGGGAGACATCTGCAGGAATCCTCGGGAGGTATAAAGAGGGAATCTGGTTGCCTAAAAAAACGTAGATGATAGGCAAACTCTCACAGCCTGCACCACATCAAGGCAGTGGAGAGAAATCTCCCATGGATGTTTCGGAGCAAGACATAAAGAAGGAAGGACTATATTCTAGTTGAGGTGGAAATAAAGAGACCAGCTTTAGGAGGAAGGTAGATTGTGGCCTTAAGAAGCCTTGTCCTTACGGAACACCAGCTCCTTACAGGATAAAGCTGCTAACTCAGAGACTCTCCTCGCAGAAGTGATATCGACAAGAAAAGCCACCTTGCAAGTAAGGTCAGACAGGAGAACATTCCTTATAGGCTCAAAAGGCAGCTCTTGCAGAGCTCAGAGAACCAGACTAAGGTCCCAAGGGGACACAGAGCAGCGCATGGAAAAGGGAGATGTGCTACTCTGAACAAATGCTTTAACTAAAAAATGGGAGGCCAAAGGTCTCTGGACCTGGCCAAGGCAGAGATTTGTATATTGACTACTGTAGTCAAGCCCAAATGCTGATCCAAACCTCACTGGAGAAAAGACAGAATACTTTCTAGAAACACAGTTCCTGCACTTGCACCAAGCAAAATAGTTCTTCTAAGTGTGATCATAAGTATTGCAAAGGTGGTAGCCATTGAGAGGTGTCGATGTCAAGGTGGTAGGGATGACCAAGCCAGAAAGGCCCCTCTCTCTTCTTACCATGGCTTCAGCAGCTAGCATCGGAGAAGCTGAACTGAATACTGCTCCTTGAGACAGAAGGTCCAGACAATCTGGAGGAGCCCACAGAGGCGTGTGCAATGAGTCTGAGAATGTCCAAGTCCCGTGCACTGATAGGTCATCCAGGACTGCTCCCCAGCCTGACATGGCTTGTGAATTATTGTCTCCAGAAGGGTACTCATGACCTTTGCAGCAGTAGAGAGGAAGGGGAATGCCTTGGTATGGAGCATCTGTAAGCCCACTGTAAACTCAGGTAATGTGGTAACAACTACTATATTGTGCTACCAGGACAAGCAGAAGATGTTGACAATCCAAATTAGACCCAGAAAAGGCCAGAAAGCAGGTTGCACAGCCACAGTAACTCCACTGAAAGCGAGACTGCACAGGCACAGTAGTAGGTGCTCAGGCCAAATAAACAGTGCCTAGGTTGCACAGGTGCACTAAACACAACAAGGGGGACGCACTTATATGCAATAATGCTGGAAATAGGCGTGCAATTACAGTAAAAAAATGCAGCTAAATTTGAAGAAGCACTTACACTCCCGACTCCCAGCAGTGCCAACCTAAAGGGTGGTTGGCAGCCTATGCAAGGGGGATCAGGAGAACAGAGGGGGCATTCTGGGCATATATTTTTTAGAGGGCTTCTGGCCTGTACTCACCACTGAAGCTTCAGTAGGCAGGATCAACAGGGAACTAGCTTCTTTCTATCTTCACCCTCCACAATGGGCATACCCCTGCCAGTATTTCAGGGATAGGGCTCTGCCGTTAGCCGTCCATGGCCCTGGAACTATAAAGCACCCTTTGGCTAACTCCACAAACTGCAATATGTGTAAAGGGAAGCAACAATAGCAGACCCAAATGGTAAAAAATATAAATAAAATAGACCAAAAATAAAACATTTCCTCCCCATATAGCATACATATGTGCACTGCACACATTATGGTAATGCACAATTTGCATGTCACGGCTCTGTGAAACATGTGTTACCACAGGGCATGGGTTTGAAGCCAACCTCCAGAAGTTGCTTATTTACAGTTTTAAGTACTTCTAATTTTCACTGTTTTGCAAAAAGGCACCATTTAAAATGCACACATTTTTGGTATTTATTAACTCAATACAGCTTTAGCTTTTAGATTTAGTAGGAATTTTGCAAGTTGTGGAGTGTTTGTATGCGCTAAAAATTATTTTAGTGTATTCTTATACAAAATATTGTTTTGATAAACATTTTGCAGGATGTTCAAAATCAGCAGAGACATCTTTTTATTCTATAATTCTGTGCCTTCCGGAAATGTATGGTTTGGGAGGTAGCTTATAAACTGTCAAAGCTGCAAGTACAAAAAATTGTGAAAAATTATAAAATAAAAGTTAAAAAGTACAGCCACAAAGGTTAAGGCTAGGTTCACACTAGTGCAGCTGTGATTTTCATTGTGATTTTGTAATGTTGTATTTGCATTTTTCATGCTTCATGCATTTTTTTTTTTTTTTGGGAGAAGGAGACTGGATTTTATACACAAAACTGTATAAACAAGACCATGAAGCCGATATTGAACAAATAAACCTGAAATTAGCTGACTTAGAAGACCGTTCCAGACGCAACAGCATCAAATTTAGAGGCATACCTGAATCAATTACCAACGATACCCTGACTCCATATCTCCAACAATATATAAAAATCCTCATTCCCTCACTCACGGATATGGAGCTCGCCATAGATCGGGCGCACAGAATACCCAAACCAACTTTCTTAACAGCCTCTATTCCCAGAGATGTATCGGCACGTATACACTTTTACCACGTAAAAGAGAAAATAATGTCAACAGCCAGAAATCCTCCACCCCTTCCGCCATCATACGCAAATATCAAATTATTCGCTGATTTATCCAAAGCCACACTCCTCAACCGCAAAAAGCTCGTCACCATAACCAAAGCTCTGTGGAACCATGGGAATGGGGCTTTCCCACAAAATTTACCATTAAACAACATGGTAAAATATACACCATCAAAAACCTAGAAGCAGGCATCGATCTCCTAAATAACTGGAACATAATACCGGCGGAACCCCAACACCCTACTCCTGCCAACACGCAACCAATGGATGCTGAGTGGTCCTGATCCTGCAGACCCCCATACTACTAAACACCCACCTTCCTGGGCACTCTCTCCCTAACCTAACCAACTGCTGGCAAACGGCCCCATATCGAACATTTCCAAGTTACAAGAGACTTTTCAGCATGACCTCTCTCACGGTCTATGCTTGTTCAAACCCCCGTTATGCAGTAGCAATTCACGCTACTCATGTTACTTGCATTACTCGCAAGTCTTTTTTTACCCTCTCTACCCTTTCCCCCCTCCTGCACCCCAGTCAATGGATCCAATCCATTGTTCAACCACCATCTCCGACACCACCAGCAAAACTCCACTTGATCTAAAGATTGATCCACAACTAACACACCTTGCTTATGGAAAACCACCACCTATAACTACAACACATGTACCTTCTCATCAAGATAAGAAACGACTCTCCTACTCATTAACTCCAATCAAAAGCTTACAAAATGATGAAAATATCATCTCTTAATGTCCGCGGCCTAAACTCCACATTCAAGAGGTCCCTGCTCCTGAAAGAAACTCGCTCCTTACATGCTGATGTACTTTTTCTACAGGAAACATACTTTGCGTCAACCAAAATTCCTAAATTCCACCTCCAACATTTCTCCCGTGTATACGTGGCAGCGAGCCCTAAAAAGAAAAATGGTGTCATTACAGCCATAAAAGATTCTATCCAATTCCAACACATCTCAGAAATGATAGACCCTCAAGGTTGATACCATATCCTGATCTGCAAACTCAACAAAATTATACACACCCTAGTCAACGTCTATGGCCCTAACATCAATCAATTACAATTTTACAACAGACTTCAATCAACTATCTCCTCCCAAAAACAAGGTAGACTCCTCATAGGCGGTGACTTCAACATCATTGGCAACCCACTTCTAGACTCTTCTTCAAACGATCTTTCAAACAGAATTTCAACCAATTTCTTCATAACAATGATCTCTATGACAT
The DNA here is from genome assembly GCF_062004578.1 of Staurois parvus. NCBI lineage: Eukaryota > Metazoa > Chordata > Amphibia > Anura > Ranidae > Staurois > Staurois parvus. The sequence goes on along the minus strand of NW_028319228.1, from coordinate 4,573,039 downwards.
TTGGTGATGCCAACACAGCACAGAAAGAGATTACACCTACTACTCTCCATCCCACCTATCCTACTGCAGAATTGACTTTTCTATCATGGACAAATGGACCCGACAACGTATAACCTCATCATCAATTGGTACCATAACATGGTCAGACCACGCTCCAATCAACATTACCCTTGACAACCAGCAACATTCCTTGATACCTCGAATCTGGAGACTAAATTTGTCGTTACTGAAGAACCCTGATGAAAAGAAGCAATACTATATGCACACAATATGTTTTTTTAACTTTATGACACACCTGACATTTCTATACCCACACTATTGCCTGCTTACAAAGCCTACATGAGAGGTATCCTCATACAATTAAACTTCCGCATCACAAAACAATGAACCCAACAAATTGACCAACTCTTCCCATCTATTAAACTAAAAGAAGACCAAAACAAAATAAATCTCAACCCCTCCACATCTATCTCCCTCACCTCAGATAGAAATAAACTACGAGCCCTTCTACTATATAAATATGATTTCAACCTGCAAAAAATGAAAGCAAAATTCTATTCTTTAGGTAACAAAGCAAACTCACTACTAACTAAATTAATCAAGCAAAGACGCTTAAAATCCAAAATCTCTTGAATCAAGCATTCAACTACTCACACTTCTTTCACAAACCCACAAGAAATAGCAAATGCCTTTGCGACGTATTACCAAAAATTATACAATCTCAAAAATGACTCAGACACTACCCAACTAACATCCATATCCATACAAAAATTTCTCAACACTATCAAACTACCCCAACTCACTTCAGATCAACTCACCACTATTTGCACTCCAATTTCCCCTGTGGAAATAGAAAATTAAATCATTAACACTCAACAAATCACCAGGAAACTATGGTTTCACCAACGAATTTTACAAATCATTTGCCTCCGACCTTTCACCATATCTGACCAAGCTCTTCAACCATGCCGCCTCTACAGGCTCATTCCCCAAAGAAATGCTACAATCCATAATTACAACCATCCTGAAATCCAGCAAAGATCCTCTAAATGTCCAGAACTATAAACCAATATCACTACTCAACACAGACATAAAGCTCTATGCTAATATAATAGCCCAAAGACTCCTCCCCTATCTACCTACATTAATCCACCCAGACCAAGTAGGATTCATCCCAGGTCGCCAAGCTCCTGACGCAACTAGGAGACTCATATCTCTTATCCATAACCTAGAAATCACCAAACAGCCCTCCATACTATTATCCTTAGACGCGGAGAAAGCATTCGATCGAATACACTGGCAGTTTATGCATTTAACCCTACAAAAATTCGGCATTACAGATTGGATACTATCAGCCATCCTTTCCCTCTATTCCAATCCATCAGCCAATTTATTAACAGATGGTACATTATCAGATCCCTTCGACATCACAAACGGCACCAGACAAGGTTGCCATTTATCCCCCATAATACTTACACTACTTATTGAACCCTTAGCTTAAAAACTAAGAAACTATCCATCATTTTCAGGAATTACCCACCTCAACACAGAGCATTAAATCAGTTTATTCGCAGATGACATCATACTAATGATAACCAACCCACACAAATCCTTCCAAACGATTCATTCAATTCTCCAAAATTATTAGGAAGTTTCCTACTACAAACTTAACAAACCTAAATCTTCATTTTAAATCTCCACACACCTACCCAAACTCAAACATCACTAGCCAAACAATTTCCCTTCTCCTGGGAGCACCCTATTTAGGAATTAAACTCACCGCAACAATAGGCCAATTATACCCTGCAAACCATAAATTACTACTTGAATCCATTCCACGAGAAATTTCAACACTCCGTACATCAACACTCTCCAAACTGGGATGAGTAGCGACTCTGAAAATGTACATATTACCTAAAATTCTATACATATTCCGCACTCTCCCCATTCCCAATATCTTCTTCTCTAAACTACAAACAGTCTTCTCTAAATTGCTCTGGAATTCTAAAAAATCCAGATGTACTACAAATCTACTATTGCGTCCAACATCCAGAGGAGGAGCAGGTCTTCCACACTTAAAATCTTACTACAATGCGACTCTTCTTGACCAAATATACTTTTGGTGGCACCCAACAAAAGAAAAATTATGGTCTACCATGGAAACACTCCCACTGCTCCCGTTCATACCACAAAATATACTCCTCACACCGCAAATACCCCAAACCAAATACCTACTTAAACACCCTTGTATCCAAGCCTCTCTCCAAGCTTGGTATGACCTCACAACTTGGTATGACCTCACAAACACATACCCACCCCAATCAATATACTATACCTCATCACTCCCTCCCCAAATTTATGACAATGGGAAAAATCCAGCCTAACCAACATAAAAGACCTCTACACAAATCACAAATTGGAATCGTTCCAGATTCTCCACGATAAATTTAATCTACCCGCTACCGAATACTTCACCTACCTTAGAATAGCTCACTGCTTACGAACAATAAATATACCTCATTTCACGAAAGTTCCTACCACCGCATACCAATTCTTTAACAAAACAAAATATCCAGGTAAAGGTATCTTTACTTTTACACACAAATAGTAAATTCACAATTTACCCTACAAACTTCCTCTTTAATTAACTAGGAAAAAAATCTCCTACAATTAATACCTCCACATTTGTGGGAAAAAACCTTCAACATCACCTATAGAGCCTCATGATGTAGTTCTCATTGGGAATCGTACCTAAAAATACTACATCAATGGTACTTAACACCCGTTAAACTCTCACTGTACTACCCACAGCATTCCTCCTCCTGTTGGAGACAATGCGGAGAAATAGGATCAACACTCCATACACTATGGACATGCAAATCACTCAAATCTTTCTGGAACAGCGTCTTCCAACTGCTCTCAACATTAACTAACACTACAATAACCCCAAACGCTGCTCTGGCACTCCTCCGTATTGGAATCAATGATTTCCCTTGAGACTCTCGTACCATTATTATTCACACATTATCTGCAGCTAAAATAAACATCACTAAACTATGGAACACTACTAAATCCCCTTCCCTTACTTCACTGATAACAGACCTTGACTTCCAATGTGACATGGAAAGAAGATCTGCCCTAAACAACTCTTCCTACAACACATTTAAGCTCCATTGGTCTCAATGGTTACAGAACCCAAATTGTTCCGTAAAATTCTGATAAATTACCTATAAAATACCTTGACACATATGCCTAGACTGGTGCACTTACCCTTTCCCTCCCTCTCCCCTTTCCCCCCACCCCTATTTCCCTACTCCTTGTTCTCCACCCCCTATAGACCTCCTCTACAACCATACATAGTTCAGAACATACTGAGCATACCTCTCATGCCAACACCACATGCTTCATTATTACCCCCAGCCAATTGGTGGGGAAAATATTGTTTACTATCCTGTACTGCAGTATCTCTAAATGAACCGTATTTACCTGCAATGTTTTGCTATAAAATCCTCAATAAAAACTATTGAAATTAAATGAACTAAAATAAATACTACAATAAATCTAGTAATAAATGAATCACTGCCTAACTCACCATCTGAGCTGGTATATCCATATCTATGTTTATTAACCTCTTGCCAATCATTCGGCTATAACGTGGTTGTCCAGTTCTGGGAGGGCGTCATAACACACGCCTCCTAGAATGCACCTCCCTTGCGCCCCCAGTGGCATGCACCAGGAGATCTCCGTGATCGCTGTGTCCAATGACACAGCAGATCACAGAGTAAATACAGTTACTGGCTTCAGCAGCACTTTCCTCATGCTGTCACAGCATGAGGAAAGTACTGCCAATAACTGGCAATTGTCATAAAACAGATTGGTACTGATCATCAGTGCCCTGATGATTAGTGCCCAGCAGTGTCACCCACCTGTGCCCAGCAGTGCCACTCACCAGTGCCATCCATCAGTTCCCAGAAATGCCTCCCATCAGTGCCACTCATCAGTGCTGCCCAGCAGTTGCGCCCATCAGTGCCCAGCAGTGCCGCCAGTTAGTGTCACCCATCAGTGCCGCCTATCAGTGCCCATCAGTGCTGCATATCAGTGTCACCTCATCAGTGCAGCCTATCAGTGCTGCCTATCCGTGCCACCTCATCAGTGCCCATCAGTGCTGCCTATCAGAGAATAATTACCTGTTTGCAAAATTTTATATTAGAAACAAAGAAAAAAAAATTTTTCAAATTATTTTTTCAAATTTTTTTGCTCTTTTTTTGTTTATAGTGCAACAAATAAAACACCCAGTGGCAACTAATTACCACCAAAAGAAAGCTCTATTTGTGTGAAAAAAACAATAATTTCATATGGGTACAGTGTTGCGTGACCGCGCAATTGTAATTCAAAGTGCGACAGCGCTGAAAGCTGAAAATTAGCCTGGGCATGAAGGGGGTAGGCAATTGGTTAATGAGAAAACTTAAAAATGAAGCTAATACTTGCAGGCTACAGTAGTAATCTATAATATTACCTCTATATGGCTACAGAATAAAGAATAAGTAAAATATATATTTTTTAATATTGTTTTGGCCTAGCCCTTAAATACAGTTTTATACTGAACATCTGGCTTTGCTGACTCAAAATCCATTGCCTGTCTTGACTATCTTAGTGGTCAATGGATCTCAAAAAGTTGATATAGCTTCTCAAATAGCTAATGGCTATGAGTGCTAAATTTCCTAAATTTAAATAAACCAGTTCTAGAACCAATAAGAGTATTACAGTATATATTTTACATTTCTTATATTAATATTTATTAGTGGTGGTAAAAGTATATAATTCCCCACTGTCCACAATCACTCTACATTTTGCGCAATAACTTGGTTGTCACCATTCCTCTGCAATGAAAGTTTCTTCTACAAGGTCAGCACAATTCAGAAAAAGCACACTTTTTCATTTACACTCATTATTCCCCATCAGAAGTTACACTTCTACTGCTGTCAAGTCCTTGTAACTTTTTGTCAATCACTTATACTTTTTCCCCAAAGTCAGTGCCATTTTGCAGAACCTCAGCAATATATTTCAGTACATTGTAATTGGTTTCTAATAGTACTCAATTTACAATCCCTAAATTCCAAATCTGTTTGTTTAACAGATTAGATCATGAAAAGTAATAACTACCTTGAATTATAATATCATATCACTTCAATTTAAGAAATATATACAAATTATCTGACATCTGTCCTACTAGAGGAAAGATATTTTAAAAAGACTGTCACCAAAATAAAACTATTTCGTAAAGGGCTCCCTGAAGAGAAGACATTGAATAGGCACCTCTCCTGATGCCTGTGCCACTACTACAGTATATGCAGTTGTAAAAAGAAACCATCGGCTGGAGATCCTGCAGAATCTAACACTTCCAAGTGTGTAGATTTATTGGTTCCCCACTGCACACTGTGGTTTCTCCTGCTGCCTGTTACATCACTACAGGAGACAAAACTGACATAGAGGCCGACAGATCGAAACATCACGTTGACACACTTTAAAGTGTTGGATTCTGCAGACTCTTCAGCTACCAGTTTCTCTTCAATACTGCAGAGTTCTGGGGTGTGAACAGCTAGATGTGTGAGTATTCAATGCCTTATTTGCAGGGAGCTCTTTATTGTACAGTTTACTTTAGTGACTGAGTAATTTTAGGCAAATAAATGACCTCCTACCCACAACTTGATTTCTTTAGTTATATGGTAATTTAGATGAGACTGGATAACCTGCCAATTGTTGGAATACATTATTCATGTATTTTGTACAACAACGATCAGTATTCAGTAGAGATATATTCTCAACCAGTAGACGGCAGTATTTATAGGTTTGTAGCTGCATCTATGGTTAAACCCTGTCTTTTCTATATAAAAAAGTTCCTGTTTCCTGTTTGCAGAAAAACAGTAGATAAACACATGTAGACTGTGCACTGTCTGTTCTGTAGGGCTATATACAGAATCTCTAACAGTTTATGGACCCAGACAACCAGGCATAACTGACAACAACAAAGAAGTGCAAGATACAGCAACAGAAAGAAGACTGCAAAAATTTTAAAGATAATGACTAGTAACACAGCTGCAATAAAGCTTTAATTTGCAAACCTGACAAACCAGAACTATCAGTCTTGGAAATTCAAGATGCAAATGCTGCTAATAAGATAAGGTACACGGAAATGTATAAATTAAGTCAGGTCAGAACACCCTTCAGATGAGGGGACACAGAGAGATCAGAAAGCCCAGAGCACAATCTCTCTTAGCATAGAAAATGATCAAATCATTCATATACGTACAGTGCCTTGGAAATGTACTCATACCCCTCAAAATTTTCCACAGTTTGTCATGTTACAACCAAAATCCTAAATGTATTTTATTGGGATTTTATGTGATAGACCAACACAAAGTGGCACATAAATGGGAAGTGGATAAATGGTTTTCAAACTTTTTTACAAATAAATATCTGAAAAGTGTGGTGTGCATTTGTATTCAGCCCCCTTTACTCAGATACTCCTAACCAGGGAAGTTGAATTTATATCGCCCGATGCCCGGGACATGTAGTTCCAGGCGCCGGGCAGGTAGTTCTTTTTTAACCCTTAGCCTGTCAGGTGAAAGCCTTCGGGTGGTCATGCTGACGCCTGATTGCTTTCACACAGCCTACAGTTCCAGCCTCGGCCCCCCCCCCCGCATGAACCTCCCCCCACCCACTATGTCTCCTGGGCTACGCTTGCCCATCTTCGGAACCAGGACCAGTCCACCGCCGTCAGCTAGAGGGGAGGGAGGAGAGCAGACACATTCGCTCCCCTTCTTGTCCTGACCCAGAAGTGACGTTATGATGTCACTTCCAGGTCCCCATTGAAAGATTTACCGGCCACCAAGGCCAGGAAAGAATGTAATGTGGTGAGATGCGCACTGCATTACATTCAGTGGAGTACAAGGGGAGATATCCAGGGTCTTTTAGACCTTTGATGTCTCAATAAAGAGAACCAGTCACCAAAAATCACCACATAGAGGACTTTTTTTTTTAATAATGTTTGGGGGTTTTGTGTAATCTTCAAGCCTAAAATTATTTTTTTAAACTTGTGCAAAAAAAACAAACAAAAACAGCTCTGTCAGCAAAAGGGATAAAGGATAAGCCTGACACTCCACTTTCTTGACGAGCAGCCAATCAGTGCTCATCAGACTGCAAGGTCTCTCTCCTTCCTGCCAGTCCCTGGGTGCGGTGCTGGAGACAGGCAGGGAGGGAAGGAGGAGATAAACAGTGCAATGTTAAAAATATTAAATGTCTAAGTCGCCATAAACCCCCTTTTGATTTTAAAAGCCCCAGACATTCTTAAAAGCACCTTAGATTTAAATACGGTTTTGGTTAAAAAAAATTTTTTTAATCTAGACAAGTAGATTGAAACCGCAATTTAGTCCCTGGACAAGTAGGTTTTTAAAAAATTTCAACACCCCTGCCTAACTAAAATTTAGTGAAACCAATTGCCTTCAGAAGTCACCTAATTAGTAAATAGAGTCCACCTGTGTGTAATTTAATCTCAGTATAAATACAGCTGTTCTATGAAGCCCTCAGAGGTTTGTTAGAGAACATTAGTGAACAAACAGCATCACAAAGGCCAAGGAACACACCAGACAGGTCAGGGATAAAATTGTGGAGCAGTTTAAATCAGGGTTAGGTTATAAAAAAATTTCCCAAGCTTTGAACATCTCACGGAGCACTGTTCAATCCATCATCTGAAAATGGAAAGAGTATGGCACAACTGCAAACCTACCAAGACATGGCCGTCCACCTAAACTGACAAGCTGCGCAAGGAAAGCATTAATCAGAGAAGCAGCCAAGAGCCCCATGGCAACTCTGGAGGAGCTACAGAGATCCACAGCTCAGGTGGGAGAATCTATCCACAGGACAACTATTAGTCATGCACTCCCCAAATCTGGCCTTTATGGAAGAGTGGAAAGAAGCAAGTCATTGTTGAAACAAAAGTCACATTTGCAGTTTGCGAGAAGCCATGAGGGGGACACAGCAAACATGTGGAAGATAGTGCTCTGGTCAGATGAGACCAAAAGTTAACTTTTTGGCCTAAAAGTGGAAAATGCCAGAAGGTACTCCTTGGATGTTGTTCTCTATGTGGCTAGACTGTGAAAAAGTCTCATACATGTGGTATACCAAAATACCAAAAAACCCTCTGCTTTTAACGCAACCTGTTAGACAGGGCAACATGACAAGCTGCAGCGATCCCACCCCCACTGAACTCAGTGTAGGAGAGTTGACACAGAGACATGTGTCTCTGTTTACACTGTGTCAATGGACGCAGTCATCATGTGATCGAAAGGGCCAATCACAGCGCCCATGTCCTAATCTGTGATGTGTGGTGTCCGAGGGACACAGCCATCACAGGATGCCGCCGCTGCGCGGCCGTGAGATGAACATTCTGCTGGGACGCACGGGTACGTCCAGCCAGAACAGCAAAGCTCCCACCTTGCCATTTATGTGCAGTGGCCAGGTGGGAAGCGGTTAGAAAAAAAAAAATAGAAATACAAACGGTAATGTGAAACAAAAAACATGTGAATGTTTTATCTGCAAGAAACAAGGCTATTTAAAAGCAATTGCAGAATCTGGAAAGCTAGAATGCAAAAATAAAATAAACTACAAAAGGCCAAAAGTGTGATGGAAGAAACTGATTTGTCTTCATATAATGAGTATGTTATTTAATCCAAAAGTTGCACCTCGTCTTTGCAGGCATGGTATGTTGATTCAGGAACTACGAGTCACATGAAAAATGACAGAAATTTCTTTATTCACCTTGACCAGAGTAAAACAGAAAAGATCACCAGAGCTAATGGGCAAATAATTGAATCAGTAGGGATAGGATATGGTTTTCTTTACTGTCCTATTTCCCAGAGTGTCACCAGAAAGATACCTGTGAAAAATGTTCTCTATATCCCTGCTCTTGAAACTAATCTTTTGTCAGTGAAGAAGCTCACAAAACAAGGCACTGTAGTGACCTTCCAAGATGACAGCTGTGCCATCATAAAAGGGGATATCTTCAGCCGCCCCTATGCCGATATACATCAAGGAATGGGAACGCAACCTCCAGTGTTGGCCTGGCTGCTTGGCCACCAGGTGGCTGGGGGAGATCTTTCTGGATCAACCCTAGATGAGCATATAATATGATCCTCTACCGAAGCCAGTGGGCCATTGTTTCCACTGAGTGTGTTTGTGACAATGTAATTTTTTTAAAGTCTTATCTTCTTTCCTATGGTGTCCCCGGTTAGCCCACCATACTGCTTTACTCTTATTTTCACGATGTATATGGTACATGCCTCCTTTGGCCGAGAGATTGCGGCATTGGAAGCTATGTGGTTGCTGTGATAGTAATGTTTCCATTTGTAAACATTGGATGATACGCGTTCTTACGGATGCTGACTTGTTTTCTTCACTTTATTCTTTGTAATGTTTGAACTTAAAATAAAGATTACATTAAAAAAAAGGGGACATCTTAATTGCTAAGGCTAAAATTTCAGATATCAGCTGAACTGGATCAAGGTGGTTAATACTGCCAAGTAGGAAAAACATTCAAACTACATTCACACATAGAAGAGGATGAAAGAAAGAGTGCACAAACCTTGCGCATTACCTCAATAAATAGTGACTAATTTTATTTAATTTAGGAAATATGCTCACAAAGGTGACGGTAAAACAGGCATAAGTAAACTATATCCACACAGGGTTACAGGTAAATCCAAAGGGGGGGATAAAAACTAACGTGTTTCGAAGGGTGCTCCCTTCTTCATCAGAGCTGGGTTGAGCAGATAGAAACTTCAGTATGGCAGAGTTCCCATAGCAAGAAGACATTCAGCCAGAGTGTCAGTATTACAGCAGTTCAGCCTGTCTTTCATCCTCTTCTACAGTTTTATTAAGCTTCCCCAGCTTCATGATAGAGCTGCACAACCTCTGATCACCAGCGGATGAACACGCTGTTTGTTACTAATGCCCGTTTGATCTGAGTCTTTGAGCACATGAGATAATGGATCTTTGGTTACTACATTCACACATAGCACAGACTATGTGGGCACAGAAGTCCCTACAAAATAAAGAAATTAACTAATAATAATGACCATTCAAGTGGAATAAAAATGAGTCCATGTGATTAAACAATGAAATGCACCAGCTGTGTAAAAAGGAAAAGTTACAAGAAAAGCCTTTCTAAAGCAGGGTAACAGCAGAGCTAGGAAACTTCTAGACTAAATTCATTCAGATCTTTGTCGTCCCATGGAAAAATTAACTCCAGAAATGAAGAGGTGTTATTTCACTTTTATAGATGATTACTCCAGGTATCCTACACTATATCTGTTACACAACAAAAGTGAAGCACATGCATCAGTGAAGGTGGGCGCTAGCCGTGAATATGAAAATTCCACCTAAATATAGTGAAAAAGAAATATATACAACAACACATATATAAATAAGCAATTATGTGATAATATGTATTAAAACATCCAAATGATTCATAGAAAGTCCCTAAACACCATATTCTTGTGACCCAATCTTCTTTTAAACTCAACAGTGTTTCACCATTGTGTTTAGATAGAATGTGCACTCACCAGATTGCAGTGGCCAACAGAGTAGCCAGCAAGCATAAAGGACCAGGACTTGTGTATATCAGGTAGGATGTCCAATACTTTCAGCAGAACCCTTGAAGCCCATCCACTTATACAACATTTTGTGCGATGCGCGTCATCAGGAAACTAATTTTGCATTGCGCAAAATGCATTGAGGCTTGAGGGAGCGGAACACATATATATTTAAAGGTAGGACAGATTGGGGCATTCATTTGTGGGACACCACGCTGCACATCCATGTGTTATCAACTTAATGGAGGTCAATATTGGTGAGTGGGGGTATGCAGTAGGTTTAAACCATACATGGATTTATTGATAGCTAATAGCTAACGGGACTCAATATTGGTGGGGCTTGTCCTCACATTGAATAAAAAACAGGTATTTTGGTTATTTTAACCCATTTGGGTTTCCCAACCCCTGTGCAGTGGAGTGAAGTGAATGGGGGTGGTGTTGAACATTGGAATAGTACTGTCCCCAAAGTGCAGATGAGAGGAATGCATGCTATGTATATTGATGGTGTTGAGAGCTGGATGGGCGATGTTGGCCACTTATTTTTGTGTATATACATTTTTCTAAATATAAGTTCCTACCTGTGTGTCCATCCTGTAGTATACCATATACTGGCCTATGCCTGGGTGTCTATGTGGGTGAATTTTGGACCTGCTGACTTTCAACCAATGTATGCGCTTTCAAATTGATCAATTTGGACTTATATATATGGGTAAGATACTATTTGACCAATCTTCCATGACTGCAATGTTGTTGAAATTTGTCTTGTTTTATAGTTGTAAATATAAATATTGTTCTATTTGATTGAAGTATGCATTTAAAATGAACATTTGTTATATAAGATGTTGTAATACAATAGATGTATTGTGAGGTATTGATTATCTTTTTCTTACGTTTCTATAGAGTGATAGATTTTATACCCTGAGGAAGCCCGAGTGGGCGAAACATGTCAGGATTATTCACACCATATAATCAAATCATTGGAAACTATGATGTGTAAGACTGTACCCCATCAAAACCTCCAAATTGTTTTGTTTTTAAACATATGGGGTTTTTTAAACTTTTGTAATAAATCTTTGATAATTTTATTTTGTATTTTGTATCATCACTCTGCACCTTTAAAGTCCCAGTTCTTGAGGAGTGTTATTCTCCCACGTCTTGTCAATAAGAAAACTCCATTAGAAAAGTGGAATGGAAAAACTTGAACCATCCAAACATTTTTGGAAGCAAAGCCTATGTGTACAGCCCAAAAGAAAAACGTACGAAAAGGGATGCTTTCACAAAGGAAGGTGTAATTGTGAGGTACAGTGATTCTCAAAAGGGATACAGAATTCTACACCAAGACACAAACAAGGTAGCCATCAGTAGATGTGAAATTGTCGATGAAACGTAATTGTGTTCAAAATTTCATGAACTAACACAAACGCTCCAAACTGAGGGCAATTCCACATCAGTGTCACCTCATGGAAAACATGGATTACTCCATTGACACACAGAAGATAATAGTTCACACCAAAACACAACATGTGTGCATAATATTGCATCACTCTGGATGGCCCGCATGTCACCACTAAGCAAGCACAGCGCATTGTGCAGTGACATGAATGAAGTGTCACATTGTACTCTTCAAATAAAGTTAATTCAACAGTGTTTTGGGCTGCAGGCTTGTGTGAACAGGCCCTAAGTGTTGTTAACCATCCTGGCTAGGAGATTCTTCCCCGCACCTCCAGTCCATGTTTGATACTCAAGTTAAGAGTTGCGTTGTGCTCCTAGTTTCCGTTTCTGCAGTGCACCTGCATATATTCAGATCAGGTATCTATAATAGAAGGATGTGATGCCATAATGCTTGTATTACTGGCCTTACAGAAGATTCTTCACAAGAATATATGTAAAATGCCCTTCAGTGAGAATAACCAGGCCTTCCCAGAAATATTGCAGGTAAGGAAGATCTTCTTGTTTGGGTCTTGGACCTGGATAGGAGTGAAATTCAGCTCAAAACGAAGTCAAAGGTTTGGGTAGGTGTCCATTTTAATTAATATTTAAGTTCATAGACTGCTAATGTATTACAAAGTGGTCTGGAGTAAGCATTATAAAGTCATGTATAAATACATAAAAATATAAGAGGTAATTTAGTTAGAAGACTGTTTAACACACAGTATACTCTGGGCTGTGGGTCTACACAGAGGTATGTGGTGGAAACCGACTAGAATACCATACAAATTCCATCCATGGTTCCAACAGTCACCAATACATCTGAAATTTGTGCAAAGGCAGAATGACACAGTAAAGAGTTCCAGTGGAAAGTTCACAGCTTGTCCTTTCCTCCACAGTCTTATGTATTCTTGCCAGGTGGTGGCCCAATCTGACACATCATTTTCCATTTGACAATAAAAACCATCATAAAAAGCCAGATAGCCAATGTGACCTATAAACAAATGTGTATTTCGTCTTGGCTGTTTTGATATAGGCACTTCAGCTTGTTGATGCCTTCCTATGCACTGGGCGATGATTAACAGACATGAACCTAAAATACATTTATCTGATAATAATGTGTGTGGGTACTTTTACACCCTGTACAGAACAGTAGGCCACAGTAGGGAAGTCACTGTCAGGATCATTTATGAAACAACTTTAACTGAGTGCCTGAAATTCCAAAATGAATTTAAAATAAAATTGATTCCTTTTAAATTCTGATATATGACCAGTGCTAATCCAATATTGTTATCAGGTCATCAGGTCATCCAACATCCAACATCAAAACCAGTTCCCAAAACTCCATCCATTTTACATTTCCAAATTTCTTTTTTGGAAATCAGAGCTTTAAAATACATTCCAAAGTCATGTTCCAAAACAGAAAAACAGGCCTAATGATTTTTTACGTTACCTGTGGCATCCCAGGAGTGTCAAGCCAGACTTTGTATATAAGTTCAACAGAGAGCCCATGTCTGCAGGAAAAAAAAAATAGATGAGGCACAAATCTTTTTTTCCTACATATTGTATAACCTACACCCTAGGCCACCCTGGTCTATTTATGATTCACATAATGCATTTGGACTAAAAAACTGCTGGACCAGTGGAAAGGTAATACAGAGATTTTAGCCATTTCAGCCCTAACAATGGTTTACCCCACATGGACTAGAGCCATCTTCACATTTTTGTTACAGGCCTACTGATTTGGCAACAACTTTTGTTGTTTATGATGCAGGCCAAAGCCATAAAGCAAAACTGTATTTCAGGCACAAAGCACATTTACAAATCAAAAAAGGGTATTTTGAATGCTGACACTCTCTTCATTGTGGCATGCGTAGTGGGTGAAGAAAAATATGAGTTACTAAATAGAATTACAAATATATAGACTTAAAAAACAGGTCCTGCATATTTACTTTTGTATTTAGCTGTCATGCTGGAGGTCTGCTTTACCTAAATTCTAATGGTATGTGCATGTTGGAAGTCATAGAGACATGTTAGATATTGTATATAATGTACCCTTAAAAAGGAACATTTGTGGATTCATTGACTGGATAAAACTATCCTGATGCCTCTTGGGATGTGTGCCATGATCCCAGGGGGCTGCAAGATGCACTGACTGGATGTGACTTTCCCAAAGCCTACTGGAATATGTGCCATGATCCCAGGGGGCTTTGAAATGCGCCGACTGGATGTGACTGTGGGGGGCGAGGAAATGTCATCTTTTCCTAGGTGAGCAGTTGTAAACCTGGGACATGAAATATATGAACACATCACATCCTATCCTGTCTCTATCCAAAGCACTGAGTGCGATTTCTCTTTGCTGCCTCATTCCTTTGCTTTCAGCACGAGTCACTACTCAAAGGTTTTCCTGACACCAAGAGATAAAAAGGTGATGGGGGGGGGGCTCCGTACACATGAGATTGATACCCTTAGCTCTGCATGTTTTCTATGTATTGTAAGCAGGGGGTGTCCCTTCCCTTCAATCAGAGCTCAGAGCTGTTCTTATAAAGACCTACACTGAGAAATCTTAAATCCCTGCCCCTGTTTTTCAGAGATGAGAGATCCTGTGTAAATTCTGGATTTGAACTGATGTAGAGGACAGACGGCTGCAGTTAAACAGCTACATCTTATGTAGAAGACTGTATTTCATTTCTGGGTTTCATCTAATGCTAGTCACTTCACTGGGTATATATGAAGTTTTTCAATCACTAAGTATGCAAAAACCTTTGTAATACAAATAAAATGCAGTGGATACTTTTACTGTTGAATTTGAAAGTTATCATGAAGCCTTTGTAATATTTTATGTTCTAGGTTATGGCAGGTTTTCAGACATAGCAGAAAAACTGGATGACATGTGGAAGAAAGTGACATGTTTATTGCCAGATAGGATCAAACTCTGTCCTCAATATTCTGAAACCTTTCCATCAGCATTGTTAGGGCTGTTTGAGCTAAGTGCCAGATATTTTTACTGAAAGCTGACAAGAAACGTATATTTTCAGGCTTCCAAGTCTTATTAGTCTTGAAATATTTTGATAGTTGTGAAAAGAGCAGCTGTAGTGTTCAGAGATGAAAAATTCAGGTCAGACAATGTATTCAGATAAACTGACCAAACAGATGGCTGATAACAAAAAAGGTCTGTAACACACATACAATATATACATACTATATAAAAGTACTTCTACAAAAATATATACAAAAAAACAAATGTTTGATTTTCCATAATTAGATATCCAGCACTGCTGTTAGTCTGTTTTGCATAACAGCATATACATTACAAAGTGGTTGTTTTGGCACTTTTGTATACAGTTTAAAGCTTTAGTTTTTTAATTAAATAGGTCCCCCAATAAAATTAAGCTAGGTGCAGTGGGCATTATTTAGCTCTTTGACAAACAGCTTCCACTAAACAGTAAAATACTCACATTCAGCAATAGTACTGGAGCACTACTGAACTGATCACTTCACTCGCTAGAATTTCTCACAGTAAGACACTGGCAGAAATACATAGCATTGGAACTATCCTGTAACTCAATGTAGCCATAAAGCGGATCATGTAAGGCAGTTTTACCTGATGCTCTAGTCTAGTTCTTTGGCTAAAAAGTGGTCCATCATTACAGTGTGCGGACTTTAGTGCTGTCAACTGCTAGTTGCCAGCGATAGCTGCAGTCCAACACAAAGTCAAGAGCAAAATCAAGGCATTGGTATTGTGTTTAAAGTGGAAGTACCATGATACCACCCGTAATGTCATTGGCACGTTTTGTCTCTCCTAAATGCATAAAAGGGACAGTGTTGATCTGCCTACCCCTGTAACAACATATCACTGTAATAGTAATCTATTGTTTTGCTTTCCTTTCAGATTCAACATTTTCTATGGGACACTATACTACAAAATACTCCCACAAATGAGGGCCATTGATTGCAAACAAGATTTGTTAATTTGCATACACAAAAAAGTATTTTTCCTAACAAATTCATTCAAGACCATGTTGCAAAAATGAATACACCTCAGTTAGCTAAAGAAGTAGAAAGCCAAACTGGGGCCATTGTTTCCCATGACACAATACGGCATACACTGCAGAGGAATGGCATGCATGGGTGTCGTCCACGAAGGAAGCCTCTCCTAAAGTCCATGCACAAAAAAATCCTGCTTAGAATTTGCCAGGGCCCATGCTGAAAAAGAAGAAGACTGGCATCGCAAAGGTGAGGAGTACAAAGAAAAATTCATGGTGCCTACAGTGAAATATGGTGGTGTCCTTCTGTGGGGTTGCATGAGTGCTGCTGGTGTCAGGGAACTGCATTTCACTGATGGTATCATGAATTCACAGACGTACTGCCCTTCGTCATTGTGCACTTTTGCAACATGACAATGATCCAAAACACACATTTAAGGCCACTGTTGCATTTCTGAAGAACTGGGTGAAAGTGATTCAGTGGCCAAGTATGTCTCCTGATCTGAACCCAATTGAACACATAAGGGGAATTCTGAAGAGACAAGTTGAGCATCCATCCAGCACCCAGGCTCAAAAAGAGGTCGTTCTTAAAGAATGGAAAAAGATAGATGTTACAATATGTAGCCAACTTGTTCATTCCATGCCTAGAAGACTTGGTGCTGTCCTTACAAATCATGGAGGTCATACAAAATACTAGTTGTAGTAGTTTTTGTTGTGGGTTGTATTCATTTTTGCATCAACTAATTTGAGTAAAACTGAAGATTTTGTAATCCAAGTTATATTATTACCCTTACTTTCATCTAATGAGCTAAACAAATGTTGTATAAAACTCTGTTTTGTCAAAATTTTGGAAATTGTTCTGGTGTTCATTGAAATATTGTTTAAAATGTTACTTTTCAAAAGGGGTGTACTCATTTATGCTGAGCACTGTACTTCCATAATTGTTGGTACGCCTAAGCACAATTGCTGTAAATCCCTAATACTACTAGCGTTCTTGTAGGCTAGGCATACAGGGTTATTTTCAGTGGTGGTAAGAATGACCAAAGCTCTGAGGGCAATAAATGTACATTACAAAGACAGCTAAACACATTTTCCTTACTACATAATCTGCACAGGGGGATCTAGTGATAAAAATCCTGAAGAAATGTCACATAGGGTGTGACGATCGCGGCGTCAGACCCCAGCCTTTCTCACCAAACTTGTGACCGAAGGACTAGCCAATCTAAAACTGCGCTGTCACGTGCGTAACAATGCCATGCCCAGCTGCACCCTGCACACAGACTTTCCAGCTAATGGACCACAGTCTGTGTACCGGTAGCCTGGAAGCAATTGTTACTGGGTCAGGTTAATTACGCAATTAACCATTCACACTGCCACCACCTCCTATTTGTACAGAGAAAGAGGAAACTCGGCAATATTAGCAATAACACTATGATGGTTGGATAATCGTCTGTATACCACTGTCACCGCAGGCAGGTTATACAGAGGGTTAAACACACACAGTAGCGATCTTCAGCGGCAGGAATTCGTAGTTTGCATTAAAGGCATTAGAAACAGTTCAACACTTTCAGAAAGTAAGATTTATTACTAAAAGGTCAAAGGGGTGCAATAAAAAAATTTACAGAAAAAGATGTAGCCAATATATATATAAAAATATACAGAGAGCAATAACACAGCAAAGAGATAACAGAAAGGAATTTAGAGGGTTAAAGTACTTTCAGCTTTTGTTTAACCAGCTTCCAAGTTTCAGAGCCAAAAGGATGCTTTTGATCTCCCACTGTTAGTTTCAATGTTAAAGCAGGGAGACCTTCAACTCTCACCCACAGCTCAACTCAGCCTAGCTTTTCTAGCAAATCCACAGGGTGTCTGCCTGGAGCAGTAACCCAATCATCTCTTTTGGGGAGGGAAGTGTAGGTGGAGACCTAAGTTATAACCAGAAACTCTCATAGCTTATTATTATTATTATTATTATTATACAGTATTTATAAAGCGCCAATAGTTCGCTCAGCGCTGTACATTACAAAGGGAGACAGAACATGTGACAGAATAATACCAATACAATGCAAAACATGAGGGGATCAAGGGCCCTGCTCTTTCGAGCTTACAATCTAGGATTATATTTTGGCCCATAACTTTTCCTAGGTACATGTAACATTCCACCCATGGGTAGATTAATATGTAGAATTGTCTGCTGAAGGTTTATATATGAAATATGACATACTGCTGGGGATGGTTAAGGAGATTTTATTTTCTGCTCTCAGCTAGGGAATGTAATATACGATTTACATATACATAGGGTACACAATTAAAGTAAACAGCAACCTCTTCAAACCCTACTGATACTTCACACGCAAACACATTTTCTACATTATGTTTCATTTGCCTCAACAGTCTCCCTAATACAGCTCCCTGACCACCTTAAGCTCCATAGCAGCCACATCATGAGTGTGGAACAGAGTGCAGTGGTTGGGAATGAGTAAAGCAAGGAGTGCAGAAAACACAGAGTAACCCTCAGAAGTGTGGGACACACAGAGTGCAGGGCTGAGGAGTACAGAATTCAGGGTGCAGGAGCACATAATACACACAGTGCAGGAGTCAGAAATGTATAACCCTCATAGTGCAGGGGTCAGTAGCACATTTGTATATTTTGTTTTTCTTTTTGCCCTTATAGTAAGTTTATTCTATTGTGTATATGTTATATAAATCAAAAGATGCAGCGCTACAGAAGAGGAACACTATAAATAAATGAATGGATGTATAGATACAAATATGTATACACATGAATAAATAAATGAATAGAATAGTTCATATGATAATATCAAGGTGACTTCAAGTGCTCTCCTCTATTTCATATCCTCCTGATAATCAGGTGCTGTGCGAAATAGTGCTGAAGAAATGCACACTCACCAGAACGCACAGTGCACAGAGAGGCAGGGGGGTGCTGGAGAGCTGACCTGCTCCGCCTGATGACACGGACTCCTCCCCCGTCCTGCAGCTACTCATCTCTCTGCTGGGAAAGGAACGTGTGTAGGCATTAAGGAGCAGTCCACAGGCTACCTTCCAAGGGATTACACAGTAATATCCAGGAGCTCTGGAGGGAGGCTATCATATTGCAGACCCCATCCTGACCAGCTGATGACTCCAAGGGAAATTTATATTTATAAACGCCCATTTAACTGTGCGTTCTGGTGAGTGTGCATTTCTTCAGCACTATTTCGCACAGCACCTGATTATCAGGAGGATATGAAATAGAGGAGAGCACTTGAAGTCACCTTGATATTATCATATGAACTGTTCTATTCATTTATTTATTCATGTGTATACATATTTGTATCTATACATCCATTCATTTATTTATAGTGTTCCTCTTCTGTAGCGCTGCATCTTTTGATTTATATTGTTTTTTCTTTGGGGTTTATGGTTACCTGGTGCACAGCTGCTACTTTGCATTTATAGGTGCGCTCGTATACATTTTTTATCATCTGTATATGTTATATGTTTGTATTCTTCCATTTTCATATATCTTTAAAGCCTCGTGGTTGGATTTGGTACTGATAGAATGACTTACTATATAGGCAGCTCTTTTGTAGAATATAAAAAAATACTATGACCCTGATTTAATAAACTGCAAAGTCCAAATGTTTTCAAACTGTTCAACTTTGCAAATGCATTAGCGTCTGATTCGAGAAAGCTTTTGTACACACCATTATGCAGAGTTGTAAGAGTTTCTCTGCCAATGTAGTTCGCAAGCCATCATTTTATCATAACACTCAGGCTTTGTGCACACACTTTCACATGCTGAAACAGCAGAAAGCCATCAAGTAATAACAGGGAGGAGAGTGCTCCTGGAGGGTGTTTGCTGTACTTTAATGGGGTATACTGTATTACCTACCAATTAAAGTGTATCTATTGCCAAAACTTTTTTTTTTACATTTTGGATAGAGTACGGAAGGGCTAAAACACCTACCAGTTTTTTTTTTTTGCTGTCTATTTACCATTGGGGAAAACCTTCACTTTCTGTCCCAAAGATGTAACAGGAAGTTAGAGGTAACCTGCCAAAGTGAGGGAAATTCAAATGTTAGACACTTGTTCCCAGAACAGCTATCTCCATTGGAAGATTTCCCCTTAAAGTGTTACTAAAGGCAGACATTTTTATTTAATTAAAATAATATAAAAATGTGAAAAATATACAAATCACAAATAATAGCGCAAACCAAATCACACAACTAAATACAACCACCACCAAATAAGTGCATATTAATAGTGCAAACAAAAAATCAATAAATAGGGAATCTCAATATAGTCCATTCAGAAAAGTCCATATAAACATGATCCTCAGTAAATGAAGTAATGAGATCCTCCTTCATAAGCAATGTGGTATTCAGTGCTCAAAAACACCCCATCAAAATGCACACTCACCATGTGCTAGTAATTAACCAGCATGTTAGTATATATCCAGCATTCACCAAACAGGCTTCAAAGGACGATCCTCATGTGTTGGTAATTACTCAGCATACTACTATGTATCCAGCATATCACCAAACTCCAGAGAAGATCCTCTCCTATCCAGATTAGCACATGTGGGTAAAGAAAATACTCGCCATAGTGCAGTATCATCCAACAAATTTATTGCCAAACAAACCCCCTTTAAATCACACTCACGATGAGCAAATAAAAACAAGGCATTTTGTTATATCAGAGCTCCAGTCTCTGCATCCTGTGTCTCACCTGCCAGCCCGCATTCAAGATGGTAATAGCGCGATCACGTGATCTGTACACGTGCATCAGCATGAGTAGTGACGTCACAGGAAGGCCACATCCTGACGCGTTTCGTCTAATGACTTCTTCCGAGGTTATTAAAATAACATACATGTTATGCTCACCTGCTCTGTGCAGTGGTATTACACAGAGTGGCCCCAATCCTCCTCTTCTCGGGTCCCCAGCCGACGATCCTGGCTCCTCCTTTTCTTTGTGTGTCCTCATAGCAAGCTGTTTGTTATGGGGGCAAATGCTGCATGCTCGCTCCCGATCTGCGTGTCTATGAAGCCACGCTCCATAGACACACAAAGCGGTACTTAGCCTTGCCCCCCACTTCAGCGCACTTGATTGACAGCAGCAAGAACCAATGGCTCCTGCTGCTGTTCAAGTCCCTGTGCAAAGAGGAAGCGAGGGGAGAAAAGATGTAGCAATGCACAGCACTGATCTCTTCTCCCCTCTCTTCCCCTTCACACAGGGAACTTAAAATGCATGCAATGCATTAGGGTAAAAAATGTTTTTAGGTTTAGTATCACTTTAACTTTTATTTTGGGGCAGACCTCTATAATTTGAGATTTCGCTCATTTTTTTGGTGGTTCAAAGGATAAAGTTTATTCATTTTACTACTAAACATGACCTCATCTGACTCTCTTGTGGCCTGCATAATATTTGCAGCAAATAATGTCCTTTTGGAGCTTTGGGAACCAAGTGTTTTGTGTGCTTCATCTATTTACAGGTCCTGCTTCTTCCGGTGGTCCAGGAGTTGGTTGAAAATCAATTTGGCCATACTGGCACTGTCCACCACTGTCGCCGGTTTTAGGGATTCCACTGATCCTGATATTATTTTGCTGCATTTGATTTTCTTAGTTGACAAGCTCATCTTGGACCATTTGCTCAATGAGTACTCGTTCATGATCATCCAGGTGGTGTAGGAATGTCTCCTTTGTTTTTTACCAAAGCCTCTTCTAAGCATCCTAATAAGGCAATATCTTTTTTTCAGTCACCACAATTTCTGTCTTACAGGCTTTCTCTATTCTATATACTGTAGCATTCCTGGTCAGACAGCATGGTAGAGAATTTATGTAGGTTTAGAAATCTTTCAGGTCTCCATCATCAATTAAAGCGCATCTAAAACCGAAACCAAAAATGTAATATATTGCAGTTTATGAACCTTTAGATGTTTCAGCTGTCTAGACTGCATCATATATGTCATTTGTACCACTTTAGGTGTGGAAGTATGTCTGCCCAACAAGGTTGGTATCTCCAGGGATGTAGAGGGCAGAAACTCCAGATTTGGACTTTGAGACAGAGAAGTGTTAAAAGGTTGTGCAGTTTGGTCAGGTGTAGCCCACATGGCAGGTGTGCTAGGTATTGATTGCCTGGTTTGCAGCTGATAGGATGCCTGAAAGACTGCCTAGAGTTGTCATTCTGGACTCTCCATTGTTGCAGGTTGTTGAAGGGTTCTGCTTATTGGCCATCTATAATTTTGGTATGGTGAATGGCTGGGAATAATAGATGGAGCCATATGTGGGATTTTGAAGCTCAGCAGAAGCACGTTTAACTGTGCCAATAGGAGGCACTGTTAAGATAATTTGCTTTATTTGGCCTCCATCTTATTGTTGGAGAGAACATGTTTACTTCTTTTCCAAGTGTCCCAGTATGTTGATTGCACTTCTTTTGTAGCACAGTGATTTTACATTACAGTTTCTGTCACTTACTGCAAGCCAACCAGTCTGCTGATGCTGATTTAATTTCGGTAACTGTTACAGTATTAACAGTAAAAAAGACATTATAATTTCTGGTTACCCATCTATTCAAAAATCCAGAGTTGTGGCCGCACTTATTTATTTATTATAGGTACTTATATAGCATCGTCAATTTACACAGCGTTTTACATATATATTGTACCTTCACATCAGTCCCTAACTTGTCTACTTTTTATATGGGTTTCTGTACTTTGCCCATCATCCCTGCACTCTGCACCCTTATATTAAACACAAACCTAATATACACTCACTAGAACACTGTTAGTGGCCTAACTTTAATGCTAACAAGAAGAAGTAAAACTACTTTTCAAAATGGGTTCCAATTGAATTTAATTTCAGGAGTACACCAACTCCCATGCTTTATCCTCCAAAAAAGAGGAATGTATACTTGTTTTCTTGTAAAAATAACAGTGGAGAAACCTTTTTACTGAATCAAGAACTGTACTCTCCTTTTCAGGAAATAATCGTTCATTTACTGTCTGAATACTATGGAAATAGAATTTC
This sequence comes from Staurois parvus, assembly GCF_062004578.1. NCBI lineage: Eukaryota > Metazoa > Chordata > Amphibia > Anura > Ranidae > Staurois > Staurois parvus. The sequence continues at coordinate 4,549,951 of NW_028319228.1, read as the reverse complement.
CACAAAGAGCTAGCAGTAAAATTAAAACCACAAATTCTTAATCCTGGCAACAAAATAAGCATAACTTGGCAAAGTCATGTTGGAAAATGCGCCTAGCCAATGACAAGTCACTGTGAGTAGTTACAGCGCCTGGCCCTGAGTGTAAATATATAATAGAGTACACTTGAAAGAGCAGAATGAAAAAAATGAAGAACAGGAGCTGTGCATGTGCAAGAGAATACTTCAATTTAGAGTATGGCACTGTTTACTACGAATGCCTAGATCATGTTTCAGAAACACAGACACATGCTCTGGTTAATGTCATTGTATTCTGCAAAATGTGGTTTTATTTCTGATGCAAAAGGTATCATTGAGCTTCTAGGCATATACAGAAGATATCCTACACTACATAAACAGAATAGAAGTGAAGTTCGACAGTGTTAAGAGGAAAGGTTTACAGTTTCTTGAGGTGCACTATTTTCACTTGCCTTCTTCATACGTGATAAATGACCATTTCTCCAGGGACATTCTGCAGTTGCCCCTTATACTCCAAGGGCAGGCCCAGCACCTGTATAGTATTTTACAGCCTCAGCACCCACCCAAAAAATTTAAACACTGTGGCAGCAAGAACACCCTTTTTCCTTTTTTTGGTGACTTCTGGAGACAAGTAATTTTCTGACTTTCCAGGGTATGCCAGGAAACATTGGAAGTAAACTGAAGTCAGACATTTGACTCCATATTCTTGAAAGCTCAACTAAATTTAGGTTAATACATTTTAGGGCAGATAAACACTGTACTAACAACCTCTGTTTTATCTATAAGTCCATTTTTCAGGCAGACCTGATCAGAAGGTTCAACTTGTGGCCTTTTATACCCACATACCTCCATCCAGGTCTGGAAAGAATATCGGAAAAGGACTGTGTCCTTTTCTGCTTTTCTGGACCTAAAAATGAAGGACCAGAGGTAGCATGTCAAAGTCCGTTTACATCCTGCTGCCCATGGAGCCATCACGGGTCCACCCCCTGTCCACTTTGTAAATGCAGACACAAACTGAACGGGCACACATGTTAAAGTAAAAAAAAAAAGACATCCATAAATAAAGTAAATAAGACTGCATAGTTCAACAGGTACCAGAGTTGGACAACATCTGTCCAGTGTAATCTAAATTACCCGATCAGCTCCCACTCTTTATCACTGTATATGTGTGCATGAGGATGAGTATTATGAAGACTGCGGCTGTTTGTCATTCATGCCAGCACAAATCACTGAACTGGGAAGACAGAAAGCACATTTACACTAAATTTATTTTGGTCAAACTAAAAATAATACTTTTTATTTCCATTTCATTTCTTAACTTAATAACACAAATAGTCATGAGAATTTACGTTTAACCATAAGAAAAAAAAATCCATTCATACTGAAAAAATGTGATATTCACTTAAGCTATCACAGGGAAGTAGCATAGTGCCCAGACTAGAGAATTGCTTTGAGCAGTATACTACAACACCTCTGCTGCTTAAGGGCTTAAAGAATAGAGAATTGCTAAACTAAGAAAGACTGAAAATGTGATAGTCAAAAAATAACTCCCAATGTATCCTACTTTTTAAGCCTGATTTTAACAGCTACATTCTTGCCAGTAAAATAAGAACTCAAAGCAAAAAGTGACACACTATTGCTATCAGGAATCCACTCAACCATTTTGCTTTTTTAAGGTGGCATTTTGGCTCACAAAATTTTTTTTTATTTTTTTATAGCAGTGAAATCTAAAATAAATTAGCCCCCATGTGCATATGCAGTGTTACATCATCCCAGGCTAGCCAGTCAAGATGGATGAAGACTCAAAACCTGGAGGAGAAAAAGTTGGAAGATGAAATCGAAGCCAATGAGTGGGTCTATGGATATCATAAGGCTGGAGGGGAGGTAAGTATAGATGTATTTAGCTCCAATCAGTTTACCCTAAAGTAAACCTTCAATGGCTGGATGCATTAGGCATTTTTTTTCTTAGTTACTTTTTTTTTTACTTTTTTGGTCCACCCTGCCCAGCAGTCTTACCTGGGAAAGAATAACATTTCCTCTACTCTGAAATCTCCTGGAAAATATAGGTAACGTATCCCAGGATGCTTCCTAATCCATTCACTACGGGTGAATGGGGGAGGACCGGAGACGTGTTATGAAGGGCTGGGCTGCGTAAACCAGAAGGAGGCAGCCAGATCCCAATGACTTTAGTAATGAAGATGGTGCATGGGACAAGGTATTTGGCAGCAGCATGGCGGACCACAGTGGGACCACGAATTCACTAGTAGGATGAGTATGTGAATTGCACATAACATCAGCAAAAAAAGAAAAGTGGGAAAAACATGAGAAGAGGATGAAGTTCCCCCTTAATGTTTTACTTCTGTATATCAATTCAAGTAAATTGGACAGGCTGGGTAGGACTGCAGTCTATTGCAACATGAATTTGTGCTGTATAACCTCTCCCTAAGGATACAGAGCTTGTAAAAGGGGAGTTAACATGAAACCTATATTTCACAAGTTAGGATTCAGCGCTGTTAGGTAAAAAATATACCATCAGCCATAGGGGTTTAGTCCAGAAGGCATTCAGCTGCACCAGAACAAAATTCGAGCCACTTGTCGGCTGTGCCTTATGAATAAGTTAACAGCAGCATGCTTCACTACAGTTCACCTTTAAACTGAACCTGACACTACTGTTCACAAAATATGGATGAAGAGGAAGTAAAATGGGAGGTCTAATACTTACTTTTCCTGTGGATGGTGAGTAAAATCTTTGCTCTCTTAACGAGTACCAAGTATGCCTGATTTGTGGTTCCCCAATGGCTGTTGTGGTTCCTCCTGCTGGACAAAATGTCACAACAGGACAAAGTAGTGATGTACAGTGCCTTGAAATAGTATTCATACCCCTTGAAATTTTCCCCATTTTATCATGTTACAACCAAAAACATGAATTTATTTTATTGGGATTTTATGTGATAGACCAACACAAAGTAGCACAACTGTGAAGTGGAAGGAAAATGGTTTTCAACATTTTTTACAGAAAAATATCTAAAAAGTGTGGAGTGCATTTGTATTCAGCCCCCTTTACTCTGATACCCCTAACAAAAAGCTAGTGGAACCAATTGCCTTCAGAAGTCACCTAATTAGTAAATAGAGTCCACCTGTGTTAAATTTAATCTCAGTATAAATAAAGTTGTTTTGTGAAGCCCTCAGAGGTCTGTTAGAGAACATTAGTGAACAAACAGCATCATGAAGGTCAAGGAACACACCAGACAGGTCAGGGATAAAGTTGTGGAGAAGTTTAAATCATAGGTTATACAAAAATATCCCAAGCTTTGAACATCTCATGGAGCACTGTTCAATCCATCATCTGAAAATGGAAAGAGAATCGCACAACTGAAAACCTACCAAGACATGGCCGTCCACCTAAATTGACAGGCCGGGCAAGAAGAGCATTAATCAGAGAAGCAGCCAAGAGGCCCATGGTAACTCTGGAGGAGCTGCAGAGATCCACAGCTCAGGTGGGAGAATCTGTCCAAAGAACAACTATTAGTTGTGCACTCCACAAATATGGCCTTTATGAAAGAGTGACAAGAAGAAAGCCATTGTTGAAAGAAAGCCACAAGAAGTACTGTTTGCAGTTTGCAAAAAGCCATGTTGGGGACACAGCAAACATGTGGAAGAGAAGGTGCTCTGGTCAGATGAGACCAAAATTGAAATTTCTGGCCTAAAAGCAAAATGCTATGTGTGTCGGAAAACTAACACTGCGCATCACCCTGAACACACCATCCCCACAGTGAAACATGGTGGTGGCAGCATCATGTTGTGGGAATACTTTTCTGGGCAGGGATGCTGATCAGAGTTGATGGAAATATGGATAGAGCCAAATACAGGGCAATCTTAGAAGAAAACCTGTCTGCAAAAGACTTGAGACTGGGGTGGAGGTTCACCTCCCAGAAGGACAATGACCTTACACATACAGCCAGAGCTACAATGGAATGGTTTAGATCAAAGCATTTTCATGTGTTAGAATGGCCCAGTCAAAGTCCAGACCTAAATCCAGTTGAGAATCTGTGGCAAGACTTGAAAATTGCTGTTCACAGATGCTCTCCTTCCAATCTGACAGAGCTTGAGCTATTTTGCAAACAAGAATGGGCAAAAATTTCACTCTCTAGATGTACAAAGCTGGTAGAGACATACCCAAAAAGACTTGCAGCTGTAATTGCAGCGAAAGGTGGTTGTCACGTACCTGATGGGAGACTGAAATGACGAGGTTGGCCTCACTAGTGTCACTAGTCCTGACCCTACTGGAGTTGGAACAGAGGGAGTCTAGGACCCAGGGGAACAAGAGCACCAGTAGTTATTGTTTGCAGCTCCTGCAGATGATGACCTTGGAAGACTGATGATCCTCTGCTTCAGGCACAGTGGTAACATGCAGAGCTGGTTTTGAAGATTGCCAGGCATGCACCAGAGCAAGGCAGGTAGTGAGAGGGAGAGACAGGAGCAGTGTCATAGGAATAGCCAGGGTCATCAACAGTCGGGCAGCACAGTACAGAATCAGAAGCAAAGCCGAAGTCAGGAGCAGAGCCAAAGTCAGGAACCAGTATCAAGCAGGAGGGTAATCAGAGTCAGGTGAGGAACAAGCCGGGTCAGCAACAAGGGAATCACACAGGAACAAGCAGGACATGGGGAAGCTGAAGACTAGTCAGCACTCAACATGGGCAGGGACACCCTTTAAATAGTCCATCTGGCGCCAATCTTCGCCGTGCGTGTGCATGTGCGAGTGCTTGTGCGCGATTGTGCATTTCTGCGCGCATGTGCACAACCGGTCATCCTTCTCCGGACGTTGCTATGCGCATGTGCATTTCTATTCACAATTCGTTTTACCGGAAATCCCTTACAGTGGTTCTACAAAGTATTGACTCAGAGGGGCTGAATACAAATGCATGCCACACTTTGCAGATATTTATTTGTAAAAAAATCGGAAAACCATTTATCATTTTCTTTCCACTTCACAATTATGTGCCACTTTGTGTTGGTCTATCACATAAAATCCCAATAAAATACATTTACGTTTTTGGTTGTAACATGACAAAACGTGGAAAATCTCAAGGGGTATGAATACTTTTTTAATGCACTGTAGCAGCTGGCTGGAGGAACCATAGCATCCAGTGCGAGACATGCTATCCAACACATCTGAAAGTGTCTGATAGCAGTGCCACTCGTAGCTCTTTAAGAAAGTCTAGCGTAAGTGTAACTATTAATACTCTTATGAGTTGGTTGTCTTACAAGTTTTATAGCTTTTCAAAAGTAAAAAGTTTGCTGTTATGTACAATATGCTACTAGCTTCTTTCAGCTTAATAACTAAGCTGACCTACTAAAACAAACATATGATCTTTGCAGTCCCAGTGGAAGTTTGGAGCAGTTATACTTTCAGCTGCAGTCATAAAATTAACAACTCATGTCAACTGTTTCTCTTACAGCATCCGGTCTGGAAAGAGCAAGGACAGCGGTGTATATCTGTTCGGCATCATCCTCTTTCGCATAAAATAGAAGCTATACTAGGAGAAAAGCCACACAAAATTTCTTTTGGACGCTAATACAAATGAATCATTGCATTTTTTTCCTTTATATGGTTTGTGGAAGTAGATTATTAAAACAAAAAGCTGTCACACCTATTCATTTTACAACTTTCAGCAAAAATAAAATACTCTTTTTAATGGACTTTACAGAAAATACATTTTCTTTCCACTCCTGTTGAAAAGTTTGATGCTGTGTTTCGTTTCTCTGTTTTCTATATAAAGCAAGTTTACATTTTATAACTGATATATGGGTCACTCTATAAATATATATGTTTAGGTAATCCATCTGTTCCTTTGAAAGGGCACGCACATGCTCAAATGACTCAGACAGTGAATAAACATAAATGGAGTTAAAGGGTAAGTCCACTTACCCTTACGATTATAGCCCCCTATAGTCATTCTGTATAATAATAATAGTTACATTTTGTCACTTTGCAGCCTGAAATTATTATTATTATACAGGATTTATATAGCGCCAATAGTTTGCTCACCGCTTTACCAATGTAATGGGAGACAATACAGTTCAATACAAGAGGGTTAGGAGGGCCCTGTTCCTTGGAGCTTACAATCGAAGAGATGAAGACAGACACCGTTTTTGTTTTGTCCAGTTGTATTTACTCAGTGCAACTTATAACATCCAAGTGAAAGATTTAAACCTCAACATGTCAGAAATTAAAAAAAATTGTAAACTCAATCAGGTGTAGTTAATCACCTTCTCAATGGCACACAAAACCATTTGACTTTCAACTGTGATCAGCTGTGCTCATTTTGATTAGCTCAGCATGAGAAGAACTTTCCAGGAGAATTTCCCTGGTTGTGCAACTGAAGCAAACAATCAACTATGGGTGGCAAGGCACTGTGAAACAATCTACAGGATAAAGTTGCGGACTTACAAAAAGTTTCAAAGACTTTATCAATGCCTAGAAGCACAGTAAAGTCTATTATTAAGAAGTAGCAGGTATCTGGTACAACACAGACCCTCCCTGGATCAGGACGTTGCTCCAAACTAGATGAAAGAGCCAGGAGAAAACAGGTCAGAGAGGCTACCAAGAGGTCTACAGTAAACTGAAGCAGTTGCAGGAATTTATGACAAAGAGTGGTCATTGTGTGCATGTGACAACAATATCACATATTCTCCACAATTGTGGCTTGTATGGGAGGGTTGCAAGAAAAAAGCCACTCCTCAAGTAAGACCACATGCAATCACAACTGAGCTTTGCAAAAACACACCTTGAAGATTCTGAGGCCACATGGAAAAAGGAGTTATGCTCAGATGAGACTAAAATTGAATTATTTGGCCTTAACACTAAACGATATATCTGGCGGAAATCCAATACAGCTCACCATCCAAATAATACCTGTCCTGCAGTAAGGCATGAAGTTGGTAATATGCTGTTAATGGAATGTTTCTCTGCAGCAGAGACTGGAGCACTTGTCAGGATAGAAGGAAAACTGGATGAGGCAAAATACCGTCAAATTCTTAAGCAAAATCAGCTGCCCTCTGCCAGAAAGTTGTCAATGGGAAGAATGTTTACCTTCCAACATGACAACAAACCAAAGCACACAGCAAAGTAACCACACAGTAGATGAAGTAGAAAAAGGTGAATGTCTTTGCATGGCCTAGTCAGAGCCCAGACTTAAACCCCATTGAAAACCTGTGAAAAGGCTTAAATATTGCAGTCCAGAAATGGTCACCATCAAATTTAACTGAACTTGAGCAGTTCTGCAAAGAATGGGCAAATATTGCAAGTATAGATGTGCAAAGCTAGTAGAGACATATCCCAACAGACTAAAAGGCTGTAATTAAAGCAAAAGGTGGTTCAACAAAATACTGTCACAAGGGGGTAATGCTTTTCCAACTCATTGATTCTATTTTTTTATTTTTTTTTACTTTTTTCTGACATGTTGGTGTTATATCTTTCACTTGCATGTTATATGTTGCAATGAGTAAATACAGCTAGATGAAACAAAAACTGTGACTGTCGTTACGTCAGGTAGCAAAGCATATATAGCATATACAATTACTACACAAGCCGTATTTGTAATTTAATGTTATTGAAAATTACCTTTTTTTTTTCAATCTGCAGCACTGCAATTTTCTGTAACATTTAATGCAACATGACATCCTGGAGGTATTCTGTACACTGTTGGTGTACAGAACTTCCTCAGAAATGTCATTTCCTGCTTGTGTGCTTGGCTCACTGATTTTCCCAGAGATCTGTACTAACATACAACTCAGATTTTATTTAATTGCATTACCTGCAATAGCAATTTTAGTATTTGGTTTACTCTACAATGGTGTACCATCTGATTATACCAAACCAGTTCCTTCTATTCAGAATCAGTATCCAAAGGATAACTTCTTCAGGGCAGCTAAAAGGGCAAGGCTATGCAATAGTTTGTTCAAATTCCAGAAATGTACATTGATCACCTAGATGGGATTGTTTTTTTTTCTAAAAAAAAGTGGAGTTACTGTTTAAGTGCAGCCCAAGCGATAAGGTTCCATAGCATCCAATTAAAGTGTGCATCCCCCAAAACATTGTGGTATTTAATGGAAGACAGTAAAATAATCATTGTTATGGAACAAGTATTGACATAAGTATTTCTAACTTTTCTGTGACTTTCATTGGCTGCATGCTTGTTGCAGGTCTATGGCACCAATGGCAGTCTTTATCATTTCCCATTGATTATCTCAACCCAGTATTTCTTATTCATGGAGAAATACAATGCTGTTTTAATGCCATGGCCTTGTCCCCTTTGTCATTGACTTCATGTTACACCATAGCTTGTCCTTGTACTGTATAACAGAACAACATTCTATAGGCACTCAGATGGTTTACCAATACACTGCCAATGTCTATATCCAACTTTTGTTTACAATATCTTAAACCTGTGCAGAATAAATAAATACCTACTGTACAGGATGCCAGAGATGGGACCTTGATGTTTCTTAATTTTTTGGTTTGTGGTCGCTTTAAAGGGAATGATAACAGACATTTTTGAACACTTAGGGGTTCTCACCCATGCAGGGTGAGGGGTAGTCTGGTGGAGAGGAGAGGACTGATTTACCGGTCTCTCAGGATTGGTAACTGCTCATTTGAGACTTGGTATTTGAAGGCTTAAAGCGCCTTTGAGTGGGAAACAGCCTCTAACCCTGATTACAGGTACTTTGGTCCCAGAAAGGGTTAACCCACCAGAAGGGAGGTCCAAAAAAGGAGCAGGTAGCAGACAGCACCTGTGTCAGTGAAGTACAGTGGAGTAGTTCACAGCTGTGATAAAGTGTAAACTGCCTGGCAAATGAGGCATTGGAGCTGATTTACTAAAGGTAAACATACTGTGTACTGCAAGTGCAGTTGCGCTAGATCTGAGAGGGAGCTCTGAAATGAGGGAAAGCTCTGCTGATTTCTATCATCCAATCATGTGCAAGCAAAAAAGCGTTTGTTTTTTTTATTTTCCTTACATGTGATTGGGTATTCTTTGCAAAGTGAAGCTTTACCTCATTTATTAAGCTCTTGCAGTGCAAAGTATATTGCTTTTAGTAAATCAACCCCATTGGTTGCTGAGATCCTTTGGCCTTTGTGGTACCCCGAAGCAGACGGGAACCCTAAACCCTGGTGTAGAACTGATATATTGATGTGAGCCATTGTGTTGTTCTCAAGATACAAACACGGTTTGTGTTTACTTTTGCTGAAGAAAGTTGTTTTGTTTGGTTGATTTTGCAAAGCAATAAGGATTGCTTACTTTTACAAGTGGACAGTGATCCTGGGCTCCCCATAATACAGTACATAATAACATACAGCAAATCGAAATCTTCTTTAACACACACATGTAACAACATTTATCAGTCATTCACAGATTATGAAAGAATCATTTCTTTCACCAGGGAAATGCATTTTATATTAGTAGGCACCTGAGTATGGAGTAGAACTACTTACTTGTTTTGCTCAGGAAAATGATTCAGCAGCATTTGTAAAAAATCCTGCAAGACACAAAATAAAATATTACTTGTCATCTTGGTCTAGAACAGGTTCAGTGAACTCAAAATACAAAGTTAGTTCTGTGTGACCCAATTGATTGTGAAAGTGTTTTTAAGTATTGTAGTTTTGCTCTTTTCTTTGGCCACAGGGCAGACTCAGATTATTCCAGCTATAATTCATAGAGCACTTTTATTTCTTCAAAACGGACACCTGAGCAAATAATGTTGTTTCACTTGTTGTGCTTATCTTGCTACTTGATGTTACAATATATAGAGATATAAATTCATAAGTATAAAAAGAACAAAGCTTTCTTGTACATCTAAAAAAAAAAATAAAAAAATAAATGGATTGTGATGGAGACTAGATTACTTGGATAGAATATTCAAAAATATTCCTCTATATAAAAGGGCAACTCCAACAAAAAATTCAACCCTAACCACCAGCCTCCAGTTCTTTTTAGCTCAGCATCATTCATCTAGTTACCAATGAGAGGTAGATGCTGGGAACATCCCAAGAAAACACACCAATCCTCCTGTAACTAAGAGACAGCAGTGCAAGGGAAGTCTGAAATACCCTGTTACCAGCCACAATACTGCCCACCATTCCAATAAATATGCTGTGAGCCTGTCTACACAAGCTATGTTATGTCTGAAGGACCAAGGTAGATGTAGTTCTGCAGCATGTACAAAAGGGTACACAGGAAGCCCTCCTCTAGGGCAGGGGTCTCCAAACTTTCTAAATAAAGGGCCGGTTTACTGTCCTTCAGACTTTAGGAGAGCTGGAGTGGCCAGTAGGAGTAAAAAAACAATTACATAGTGCTTGTAGTCAGTTGATGGTGGGGAATAGGAGAAATAGTGTCCAATCATTGGTATGAGGTGGAAGGAACAGTGCCCCATCATTGATATTAGTGGAAGACATAGTGCCTAATCATTGCTGCCAGTGGGCTGAATCATTGCCCCATCATTGGTGACAGTGGGAGGATTGGTGCCCCATCATTGGTGTGAGGAGGAGGAATAGTGCCGCAAGATTGGTGTTAGGGGGAAGAATAGTGCCCCATCATTGGTGTCAGTGGGAAGAATAGTGCCCCATCATTGGTGTCAGTGGGATGAATAGTACCCCATAATTGGTATCAGAGGAAGGAATAGTGCCCCACCATTGGTATCAAAGGAAGGAATAGTGCCCCATCCTTGGTATTAGTTGGAGGAATAGTACCTAATTGTTTATATCAGTGGGAGGAATTTTGCCCCATAGTTGGTGCCAGTGGAAGAAATGGTGCTTCCTTGTTGGTGTCAGTGGGAGGAATAGTACCCTGAGGGCCAGATAGAGGCAAGCAAAGGGCCGCATTTGGCCCATGGGCTGCAGTTTGGAGACCATTGCTCTAGGGGACCAAACAGGATTTTTTCAGACAGGCTGATGACATCACTGGCCAATTGTGCTATACATTTTAGGTATTACCTCACAAGCCTGAAATGACAGCAAATATTCTAGTGCTGTTAATTATCACTGTTAACTGATGAGCTATAGAAACTTATAAACCTTTCCTATGGACAATTTCAGGTACCATTGTTTTTTGCTATTTCAAAGGCACATGCAATTTTGAGCATTGACATATTTGGTATTTGTTTAATTGGTGCAACCTCAATGTATTTATTTTCTGTTTCAATAAATTTTTATCTTTTTCCATATACAATGAAAGTGTAAATCAACAGCCTTCTAATACAACATAATATTCTCTTTTCAAATTCAGTATATGATCATGTAGAATTGAAGTCCATTAGGTAAGACACTCTTACAAAACCTAACTAGGGTTCAGGAATTGAAATGTATCTGTACATTATACAGCCAACATTATAAGACAGAGCATCACTAGTTTAGTATCCAATACTGTAGCCGTTTTCTACATGTTTATCGAAGCTCTCTCCGGCGGCTGAACATACTGATATGAGGATGTGTACAATTGAGGGTTGCACCATTGATTTTACCCCTAAGAGATCCTATTGTGGTACAGACAAGTTAAGGCAATACGGTAGTTAGGCGAGAGATTTCACTTTCAAGTAAAGAAGTAAAAAAATAAAAATAGAGAGGAGAAAAAGGTAAGGGGGGGGGGGGGGGGGGGGAGATACAGTAGAAGAAGAAAGGTAGGTGGCAGGGGATGAGCTCCACTTAGCCAACTGTCAGAATGCCAGACAGCGGGCACCATGTGTCTGATTACACAAGTAAGAATGATCTATTGAAATCTTTAGGAAGAGGATCGTTTATCCAAGGGGACCATATTCATTTAAAAGTGCATGTCCTATCATTTAGGATAGCTGCCATTTTTTCGATAATTATATACCACAACATTTTATGTTTGACTTGTTCTATAGTCAGGGTAGAGCACCACCATGCTTTAGCCAGAGTCTGCTTCACTGCAGTAAAGAAAAACGTCAAGAAACAACATTTTTTGGTGTAGTTGTTAGGCTTTAGATTCAACAACACTTCTTTTGGCGATTTAAAAATTCCTTTATCGAACAAAGTACTGTATATACTAATTAGTAACCACAATAGTTTGATTTTTGGACAAATGTGCATGAAAAAATAAAAATTCTGGCAGACAAAGGGTAAAATCACTCACCCTAATGCCAGCAGGAAAATAGGTAGGTTCTTACTGACATCCTAAAAAAAAACAACTATACATTCAAAACAAATTTGCTCTTTTATTTACTGCAGGAAAACTTAGCAACATTTCAAACTTAAATCTTCTTGTCTATTTTTCCCTGGTGCTTTCACACCTGTATTCAGACCACATTTTGCATTTCTGCAGTATGCTTTAGACAAGGATTGAGTAAGAAAAAGACATTGAATAACCCTCTATATGCACATTCTTCTTTCCTTTATTTGATTTCTGGAATCACATGGGATAGGGACTGGAAAGCTTACCTAAATGTATACAGAAAAAAACTAGCTTTTAGCAGTTTGTGATTTATTACTCCAGTGATTACATGAGTGTGGGATAGAAAATATAATAAATAACTCATGGCACTGAAGTCATTAAATCAATTGTCTAACTGCACTCTACACTCTACTGCTAAACAGTTCATATGGTAGACAAGATGTATACAAAATGTTTCCATTGGTGTATTATTACAGGTATTTAGATGTGCAGACAATGTATGCAGCGCTCTACATACATACATATATACAAATTCTACATTCACATCAGTCCCTGTCCTCTAGGAGCTCATAATATAAGACCCCTAATTCACATTCATAAATAAACATACTAGGGCCAATTTAGCCAGGAGCCAATTAACCTACCAACATGTCTATGGAGTGTGGGAGGAGACTCATGCAGGCACAGGGAGAACATGTAAATTTCATGCAATTGGTGTCATGGTCAGGACCCAAACCTACAACACTAGAGCTGCCAGGTGGAAATGCTAACCACTTATCCACTGTGCTACTCAATATGTAAAGAAATATCATAGCACAGGGAAGAAAAAGGCAAAGATTATATTGGCAAAGTTTCTTGGTACATCTGGATGAATTATAACTTTTAACATAATTTACAAAAAATACCCTTGTCCTTTAAGAACAGAAAACTGCAAACTGCAGATTATTATCTGTACTATAATGGACTCATAGTCAACTCCTCCAGCTCCAAATCCCTGTGCATTATTGTGTCTGCTTACCAGGCAAAAGTTCATGGGGCAGCCTAATAAAAATGTAAGTTCAAACATCTAAATGCTCAGAAATGTTTTACTTTGAAGCCTATGCTGATTCAATTATTTCATTAATCAGAATAATATATAGTGATCCTTTTCAGACAAAGAGACCATAATTAACGAAAGAATTAAGTGTCAGCCATGTAGATGTATCAGTTGATTTACAATGCCACTAAGTAACCTGGACAAGAAACTGTATATGCTGTTATAACACGTATATAATCAAATGGCATAATATGTTATTACTGTAATCATAAATCTGTCCAGTCCACAGATTGATATATAGAAAGGATGTACATGTGAAGAGTGTAGCAAACCATATTTAATAAGATTTCACCTTTGGTCAGCTGATAGCATAAAGAACAAAGAAAAAAAAATACTGGACTGTTATGAATTATTGCACTTTGCTCTTTTCATTATTAAATAAAAAAAAACTATATGGGCTCAATATTTAAATGTTTTTCCATGAAAAGTGTGAATTTATTATTACCACTAGCAAAAGTGTGCCCATTCCAGAATGGCCAAGATTAGGAATTTCAGATATAATATTGAAGAACTGTTTTGGGGGGGTAAGAGTGTATTGTGGCAGACAGTATGTGCAGAGAGTATTACGGTGGAGTGTAAAGAGTATGATAGCAGGCAATATGAAACGGGGAGGAATGCAGATGGTGTGACCTTGGGCAGTATGTGTTCAAGAGAAGCACAGAGGGTATTGCAATGGGCAATATGTGGAGGAGTGGATAATGGAGGGTTTGAAAGGATGCACAGCAAAGGAGTGTGGCAGGTATGACTGTATGTGCAGGATAAAGCTGCAGAGGGTATGGCAGCAGGTGGAGTGTGCAGGAGAGGAGGGAGGAGAGTATGACAACAGGCAGTAGGTGAAGGAGAGGGGAGAGCAGAGCATGGCAGCATGTGCAGGAGGAGAGTATGTTGGTGTCATGGCGGCCAATAGGAGGCATTGCAGAGATTATAACAGCAGAAAGTAAAGTGAAGGAGAGGAGTGAGGAGGGTATGATGGCAATGCCAGTAAGTGAACGAAAGGATTGTATTTAGTATAATGGCAGGCAGTATGTACAAAAATCTGTATGGAAGGTATGATGACAGATATTATGTGCAAAAGAGCTGTATGACAGGTATAGCAGCAGACAGCATATGTAGGAGAGGAGAGCAGAGCATATGATAGCAGGCAATATATGCAGAAAATGCAAATATCACATTGTATTGTCTGGCTAGCTCTAAGTCTTACTGTCAGCGGGGATGTCTGTCAGTTCGAAGGGAGGTGAAGTTGGCTGGCAGGATATTTGGGGATGTTACTTGTTTCCTTGTTTCTGTTCATCAAATGGTAAAAGTAAATAGATCTTTTTTTATATATATATTATTAGGATTTTTTCGATATGGCTTTCAGCCTACCTGAATGTTTGCATTTTTTTGGTTAGGGTATAATACACAAAACAAAATTACATTTTGCATTTAATATTTAAACCACTTGTGCTGCAGTTTCAGCCAAATAAAGCTAGTTTTTCTTTTGTCATTTAGCATCCTGTAACTTTCTAGTTTAAAACGTTAAAGCAGAGTTCCACCCAACAGTGCAATCTCCGCTTTCCTGTAAAAACCAGGTACCTGCTCTCCCCTCCCCTTTTGGGGGGGGTGGGTACCAGGATCTGACAGGTACCCGCTCCCACTTCTGGGTTAGTTCGGTGAACTGAGCCGAAAGTTCGGCCCCACTGCAGCCCTCTGGGACACTTCCAAGGTCCCAAAAGACTGCGGCCCATTTACAAAGTGCTTCACTGCTGGTTTCCCTTAGTCAAGATGGTGATGCCAGCACTTGAAGAACTGGCTCGGGGTGATGACACTGCTGGATTCCTGGACAGGTAAGTGCCCTAATACTAAAAGTCAGCAGCTACAGTATTTGTAGTTGCTGACTTTTAATTTTTTTTGGGGGGGGGGAGGGGCGGGGGCCAGAACTGTGCTTTAAGAAACACTGGTTATATTTTGGTGTTTTTGCTGCATAAGCATAACCCAACATCAATAGAGAATCACATAAACACATATCACATAAAAGGGAACAGGATGGGACCATCATTATTCAGAGTGTATAGTTTTGCTCTATTAAATGTACTGTGATTATATACAAGTTTTGTACAGGAGCCCTGTGGCATGTGAACTTCCCATGAATATATCACCTAATTTTCAAACCAAGATGATTTTTTTAATCACTAACCAAAAAAACCCCAAAACAGCTCCTATAGGCTATATTCTTGTTATCTGTAACTATACTATCACACATTTATAGTACAGAGGTGTAATAACTAATTTGAAATCTTTTTTCAATTGTTTGCCCGCTCAGTTCAGCTAAATGCAAACATCTGAATGTTAGGTTCTACATCACAAATACTGTATATTGTTAGATTAATGTTACTACATAAAACTGTATGTCCTCACAAGGTAAACCAAAATCACTTGGCCATATGGGATAACTAGTCTGCAGAAGAGCAGCTGAAATCACATGGTGAGGGCTGAATACAGCTGCTAGTACAGCTGTGCCTTGTCTGAGACATGTCCTACTAGATACTATCAGATCTAATGCATTAAAAATTATAAACATAAATAACTGGTGAGGAAAAAGTAAAGTCAGGGCACTTTGTGACCATTTTGGTGTCCTAGTCTAGACACCAGCTGTGCTCCCCCATGATACTAATTTGGAGCAATAAGGGTCCTTGCACATGGTACTGATGTTTGAGTGCCAAATCTTCCTGGCAGAAGGTTTATGGTCCATGCACATATACACAAAAAAACTATTCTACCTCCATAATGTCAAACATGAAAATATTATATAATGTGGAAGTGTGATTTACTTGTATACGTGCTTATTTATGTGTAAAATACTGTTCAGTAATGCAGATTTTATTTTTTTTGCTGACCTGGCGGTAGTTTACTGATATTTACACATGTATGTGTTCAGGCCCATTGAAAGCAATGGGCTGCATTCAGACCCATAAAAACAAATGTCTAAACACCTAAAAATGTGGTGTTTTGGCACCCACGTGCAAGAACCCTTATGTTCTTATGTAACGAAACATAATACACCTTATTGTACATCTATGCGTTATTCTTAGTAACAAAATTAAACTGACTTTGCTCCACTTTCGTTTAAAACATGTCTATAGCACCACAGGCAGATGATTGCACTGATCAGATTTTGCAGACTAGTGTACAGACAATGCTGCTAAACAAACAGATATATCATACAATTGGTCAGCCCATGGAAGTTGCTGGCTAATGATTGGCTAGCTAGGCTGGGTTTGGCTAGCTCTTGTTGCTGCTATTGTTACTTGCCCAAAAAAGGATAGCATAGACATGCTCTCATGTGGGCAAAAGTTGTATGCCATACATTATGAGGTTGATTTACTAAAACTGGAGAGTGCAAAATTTGGTTCAGCCATGCATGGCAGCCAATCAGTTTCTAAATAGACATGTGCAGAATGGAAACATTTGTTTTGTTTCCTTTCTTTTCAGATACATTTATGTTATGTTACTAATTGCGTTTTGTACATTTATTCATTTTCTAACAAATTCCAAATTTTCAGAATGATTCAACTCGGTTGAAAATTTATCGACTGATCCGAATTCAGTGTCCTTAACAACCGTTGACTCATCAGTCCTCAGTGGTTTTCCCACTCACAGCTGAATGTAAAAAATTAATTGCCAGCAATTAAACAAATAGGAAAAAAAAAGGCATGCCCCCATCCATAATAGGCCCTTAGGGTCTAGTATTGATTTTAAGGGAAACCCTACACCTAAATTAAATAAAAAAAAACGAGCGAGCACCCTCCTGAACCATACCAAGCCACATACCCTCAACATGGGGGGTGCTTTGGAGTACAGGGGGACTGAAAGGGTTAAATGAGATACTAGATGCTACATAAGGGCATAGCTGGGAACTTCTGAAATATACAGGATCTGAGATTTTCCAGATGGCTGGGATGGGGGAATAAGGTGCTAAGTCATTTAAGTCGCTCACAAAAAAAGAAGTGCTAGAACAAGTAAGAGTTGACAAAAAAGTGCTAATGTGCCATCTTACCAGCTTTTAGATGTGGTGGCTGCATTTCTTTTTTGGCAGGCTAAGACATTTTTGGCAGGTATAAAAACTGCCTGCTGATAGTTTTCTTGTTGCTTCCTCTGAGATGAACTGGAATAAAAAAACTTGTCTTTTTGTGTAAACTACAAATCCTTTCACCCACATATAATGGAGATGAAAAACAGCAGGCATTGGTGACTACCATAGCTCCCTCCATAGATACCTTAGACTGTTGTGTTGCCACCCTGGGAAAGGAATTGTGTTTCTGCAGAATTACCAGGTGAAATTAAATGAAAAAAAGCCTCAGATAGCGATACATAATAATGAAGATATAGCTTTGGAAAGTGCAACCAAAAATACAGCACAGCCTTCTTATAACAGAAGATATTTTTCCTCACGACTAAAGGATTGTATTCATCATTTCATAATATTGAGCAGAGTAATGCAAATCGTAATTTTATGCCCCTGGACCAATTGGAGGCCTCCAGCCAATACTCTATCTCGGATACAGCCAAAAATGATTGAGTCATGTTTTCCAAATTGTGTACAGCTGTTTCGGGTTTGTTGCCAATCATCAGTGCAATGTATGGAAAGGTATTCCAAGGAGCAAGGTTTTACCAGACAGGTTATGGTAAGGTGGGATGAAACCATTCAATCCTTAAAGAGTAAAAACATACATTTGAAACCTGCTTTTGTTTCCTATTTCCCCACTATTGCAATCTACAAATTAGAGGAAAGAGTGAGAATTTAACCAATCCACCTTCACAGCTCTCTCTTCCCACCACATAGCTCCCTCCCGCCTAATAAGACAGATCAAGATCAAGAAGAGTTCTCTCCTCTCAGCTGTCTATACCCTCATTACATTGAAATCACTCAGAGAGGAAGAATAGACAAATCAACTAGCTCGTAGCACCCAGCTATCTCTTTAATTTTGCAGAGGTTAAAAAGGGTAGGAGGAGAAAGTTAATTTGGCGTAAGCACACAGCTCTCTGAGCTATCTTTGAATAATGGGGGTGAAGACACCTGAGAGCAGAGTAGTAGATGGAGAGAATTCAATGAGATGACTCAGCTCTCTCCTTCCTATCATTAGCCCACAACTCCTTCCCCACTAATTACACAAGGCCAAGAAGAGCACGGGGAGAGCATTCATCTATCCTACCCCCACAGTAACAATATATTGGCCAATTATTTGGTAAAATATAAAATATGATGGTATGCCGAGTAAATAGATACCAAACATGACATGCTTTAAAACTGCACATGCCCCATGCAATGGCAACAAACTGCAAACATTTTAATATCCATAGGCAACGCTTTAAAAGCCTTTACAAGCTACCATTTTAGATTTACAGAGGAGGTCTAGTGCTAGAATTACTGCCCTTGATCTGACGTTCACGATGATACCTCCCATGCATGGTGCAACCGCTGTTTACATACCGACACAGGGTCAATGCTCGCGTGCACGTGGGGGGGGGGGGCGGTGGGGGGCAAGGGTGCTTTTTTTTTTTTTTTTAGTTATTTTGATTTTTTTTATTACTTTTATACTGTCCCTTTCATTTTTTTGAATCACTTTTAATTCTATCACAGGGAGTGCAAATATCCCCTATAACTTCAATGGGCATTGTCATATATTCTTTTTTGAGAAATCTGCAGTCTATCAGACTCTAGATATCTCCTCTGCCCTTACATTATCTAATCTCACCAAGATCGGTGTGATCAAATGCTTTTCCAATTTACAAATGCCGCTGTTTATATCCTGCGAAACTGAAGTGGTGATATGCTCGTAGCTTCCGATTTCTTAGACTATAGAGATGATTAGCACCATTCCGGTCTCCAATCAGCTCTATGGTCAGCTGGCAGAAACACCGGCTGCATTCTCAGGTTCCCCCGATGGCATGGGACTGCCCCAGAAGGCCGTCGAAGGAGGGGTATCATCTCCTGCTGCTTGTAAAAGCAACCCTGCAGCTAATTAGCCACTAGGATTGCTTTTACATGAAAGTCGATCGCCGGCTGAAAAAACTATACCAGGATGATGCCTGCCATCCATCCAGAGCAGTGTGCCATGACAGGGAGGAGGACTGTTGGTAAACAAAGCAGCCTTCCTCCCTGTCGTTGAATGCCGGTAATCACTGGGCGCTGGCGGGTAATCACCGGAGGCATGGAGGCATGGGTAGGGCATGCGCCCCCTACCCGGAAATGCGAAATCACATATATATATATATATATATATATATATATATATACACGTGATTTTTGCGAACCCGTGACACTGTGTAGCAGTAAATCTGCTATACAGCGGAGGGTAAGTGATTAAAAAAAACCCAAACATGTTAGACTTACCTGCTCTATGCAATAGTTTTGCACAGCGATGCCCTGATCCTATTCTTCTCAGGTCCCCCGCAGGTGCTTCTCCCCCTTGACCAGTGCCCCTATAGCAAGCTGCTTGCTTTGGAGGCACTGGTGTGTGCTCGCTCCTTAGCCCAGCTCTATGCATCCATAAGACACATAGAGCCGCAGCTCGGCCCCTCCCCTGCTATCTCCCTATTGGCTCACTGGCTGTGATTAGCAGCAGTGGGAGCAAATGACTCCCGCTACTGTCTCTGCCAGTGTGAAGGGGGAGCCCTGGGACAACCGAGGCTCCTGTGCACATTGCTGGATCGAGAGAGGGCTCAGGTGAGTATTAAAGAAGGTTGTTGGGGGGGGAGGGGAGCAGCACACAGAATGTTTTTTATCTTCATGCATAGAATGCATTAAGGGGAAAAACCTTCAGCCTGTACAACCACTTTATGCTTTGGCAATAAAACCTGGAAGCCCATTGGTTTCTATGCAGAGTTGCACCAGATTTTGCACTCTTCAGTTTTAGTTAACGCCCTTAGCCTTTGACAGAAACATTCATGGAAAAAAGAGTGAATAAGCCTGTAAGCCAAAGAAGTAGAAGCAGGCACGGTTGTTTGGGTTGCCTGGTAAAATGGAGATCCTAAAACACTATATACCTAATGTGCACTCTGTCATCTGTAAGAAAGTGAAGTCTTGAGTGAGGCGGTTGGAACTTAGTTTGGCCCAAACTATACACATAGACACAGAACTAGGTTCGTTAATAAAATGAAGCCATTTTTCCTAAAGTAAATTCTAGTTTTATTCTTTGGACATTCTAGTTTTCCACACACCATCTGTGATGTTTAGTAGCACCATAAATGTTTTCACATGGCTGCTGAAAGATTTATGTACTTCTTTCACAGTGTTATGATAATAATTTACTTCTTGCACTGCAATTTATGTATAAAACATGCTTTAAGTAAACTAGATGGAAAAGATAGGACCAGCGCTTCTCGGCAGTCCATATTTTACCCAAGATGCGGAGGTTGGCTCAGGCAAACAGCAAAACATCTATTTCAGTTAACATAGGATTTCATCAACATTTCTCATTTATTGCATCATTTAATGTTATGGCTATAAAACGTGTTCTAGCTGAAATGTAAGCATGAGCTAGAAGCTCAATAAAGTGAATGAATGACAAGTACACCCGGCACACCCAAATGTTATAGCTTCTGGTTACTATAGCAGGGTGGGTGCTGGCAAAATGAAACAGGAAAAGTGGAACAAAAGTATAATGTATACCCTAGCCTAGCTGAATTCCAGAAGTCAATCACACATTAAAATCTATTTATAACCGTGTTTGCTGAAACAAGGGGCATCTAGCCTGAAAAGTAATTTGATATCATCCATGACTCTTCCATGCAAAATATGCCCTGGAGGTGTCATTAGATATAAAGACATATTTTTAGACACTTGACTGGTATTTTAAGCTCTCATTGGCTAGCATTAATGAAGACAGCGGTCTTCATAGCAAATAATAATTTTGCTTAGTGCCTTAAAGTGTAACTTAACCCAAAAGCAAGCTACTGCAGCTTACCAATCCTTAAAGCAGTAATAAACTCGAAAGCAATAATTTATTACATAGCTGCTTACTAATTGTTAGATGTGATGACTACATTTGTTTTCTTTTTTAGGCGTTCTTTCTTCTATTTTCATCTGGTGATCCAACCAGTAAGTCTGTTGTCTTTCAAAAGAACAAGCTCACTTCCAGATGTAGGTTTACATGGATGAGACAAACCATTTAACACTGACAAGGTTGCTTACATTGATCAGCTTTTATTTCTTGATGTAAGACTTTTATCCCAAAAGTAAAAAAATGTTTGCTGTAACTGATTATAAAGTGTGAACTGGAGTATGGCTTTTGCTGGTGTATTTATATCTGCTAGCTTAACACTACCCCCCCCCCTCCCCCCAAGACTGAGAATGCTGCTGACCAAAGGTTCACCTGTGCTCCTTCATGGATAAAAATTCAGCCAGTTCAACAAGGACAGGATGAATTTCAATCAGGTATGGGCAGACTGGTTGTCTACCGATCCACCAGTAGAATACAATACCACAGCAGGAAGGATTCCCCCATCCACCTCAAGTATGTGAATTGGGGAATCAAGACTTTTTTTTTTGGTCAAAATGTTAGTTGAACAAAAAAAAAAGGGCTGCCACTTACTAGCCAGATCAGCAGAGGAAACAAAGCCTAAAAAGAAAATGAATGCAGCCACCACAAATAATAATTGGTAAGTTGCATTTGGTTTCTTTGTTTAAGCTTTCTTCTTAGCTGTTGAGCCTGTCAGCAAGTCTGGTATTTTTCAGGGTCCTTTAACAGACCACGTTGTCCAAAAGTGGCAGTTAGAGCTGAGACAACCATTTAACACTGACTGGGATGCATACAATGGTCAGCTTTTATTCATTTATGTAACACCCAGGGTCGGACTGACAACTCATGGGGCCCCCGGGCAAGAGGGGATCATGAGGCCCCTGTGTCCTCACCCAAACAAGCCTATGAAAAGGGTACCAGGGGCATCTTATGGGGCCCCCTACTGACCCCCGGGCCCTCGGGCAGTGCCTGAGTGCTCGAATGGTCAGTCCGCCCCTGGTAACACCTTCATCCCAAAGGGAAATAAAACTGTTTGCTGTAAGTGCTTAAAAAGGGTCAGCTGGAGTTTAACCTTAATTTGTTAGTCAAGTCCATCTAAATTTGCTAGTTTTGCGAAAGCTGGGCATACACTAGTAGAATATCATTCAAATTTTTTGTTGCAAAAACATTTTTTCCAATTAGCGTGGGAAAATTTTCGGCAGTGACGAGAAAATTCGAAGGTGCAGGATGGGAAATTTTATGTGTTTTCATTTGCCCATTAATTTTAAAATCAAATATTAAAAGGAGACTGAAATTTTTAACTTCCTTTAAATGGCATTGGAATGTACTAGGTTTTTTTTTTGCATTCTTTTGTAATTACATAACGAAAAAAAAAAAGGGTACAGGCTAACAAGCTAGAAAAGAATTATATAAGGCATATTGGGGTAGATTTACTAAGGCAAATAGACTGTGCACTTTTCAAGTGCAGTTGCACTAATTTTCCTTAGTAAATATATTATGGTAAAGCTACGCTTTGGAAAGAATACCAGGAAATAAAAAAGAAACAAATTTGCTAGCACATGATTGGATGATGGAAATCAACAGAGCTTTACCGCATTTACTAAGCTATGCACTTGCATAGTTCACACTCTATTTGCCTGTAGTAAATCCTCCCCAATGGTGTACTGGTCAGCATTAGACTTCCAGTCATAAGTATACTGTACAATAGGGAACTACATACTGTAGGTTAACGTTCAGATAAAAAAGATGAAGATAGGCTTGAACTCTAAAGAATCAATCAAAGAAATGTTTGGTTGGTGCAATGACCGTCCAGGGGTTCCCACATGATAAGAGTAGAATTCTACTTTCTGTAGAATAATTGGACAACTGTACTAGAAGGGTGTCACCAGCTACCACGCAGTGACAGTGATAAGTGCCTTTCCAGAGAAACACAGAAGACCGCCACGTAGAGAGGGGGCTGGGGCTAAAGTCTTATGTATAGCAGATAAATTAATGTTAATAGACATGAGGGGGTTTATTTACAAAAGCTGGAGAGTGCAAAATCACACTCACTTCTGCATAGAAACCAATCAGCTTCCAGGTTTCATTGCCAAAGCTTCATTGAAGAAGCTGAGGTTAGAAGCTGATTGGTTTCTATGCAGAAGGGAGTCTGATTTTGGACTCTCCAGCTTTAGTAAATAAACCCCGAAAGGTCAAGTGTAAAATGAGGAGGGAGTGGAGAGGGGGGAGGTAGGTAATGTACTAGGTTTTTTTTTTGCATTCTTTTGTAATTACATAACAAAAAAAACAAGGGTACAGGCTAACAAGTTAGAAAAGAATTATATAAGGCATATTGGGGTGCACTAGGAGGGAAAGCAGGAGGAGGAGAAAAAATAGAACTCAATTTTGAACACAGTGTGGGGAAAGTGTAACCCTGATTAATAACCTAAAACGATACAGGGATGCAATCTTATTTAGGTAACAAGTCATTTTTTTTCATTTGAATAGTTTGAAACTTTGTTCAGAATTCTATTAGTGTATACTCAGCTACTTACTTACTCTACCCTTCGCACAGTTTGACAGTACTACTGTCCAGGGGAGGCTCTGCTGCTCCTCCATAGATAGAGAAGTCACCTAAAATAATATGTAATCCCAACATTTATATATATATTCCTGAAATGTGTTTGCTGTACCATGTACTTGTATGAAAAAGTATCCTGTTCTCTTTGTATTAGAAGGAGAAACAGGAAGGTGCTTCTAAGTGCAGTATTCCAGGTCAACTTTAATAAAAAAAGAAGTTAAAAACACTTACAATGTGGTAGTAAAAACAGGTTCTAATTTAATCCGTCAGTAGCAGGGCTCTGTCCTCTAAGCGATGGAGCCACTGTGTCAGCCAGCAGCTGAAGGGGGAGCTTAAGGAGAGGTGTTAAAGATGGCTGCCGCTTTGTTCAGACCGCTGGAGCACACGCTGGAACGCACACTGTCTGCAGATCAGACAAGACGTGAGCATGGAGCAGTGATGCGTTTCGGAGCATGAGAAGAGCTTCTTCTTCAAGACCGCTTTTTATTAAAGTTGACCTGGAATACTGCACTTAGAAGCACCTTCCTGTTTCACCTTCTTCTGCACAGAGTTTGTCTCCACTCTTTAGAAGTGCTGCTCAGTACGGGGTTCCCTACACACTATCCATCATCAGCTGACATATTTCTACAGCATCGTCCACCGATGTGCCCTGCTACCCACCTTACTTGTTCCCTTTGTATTGCATCCTTTATCTGAAATCCCTGGTGTTCCTGCCAGCCCCCCTGCTTTCCTATTAAAGACTGACCATGCTAAGCAGGAGAGAGCACAGCTTGGTCAGTTCCCTAGCTGTGTTGGAATCTCAGCCTGCTCTCCTCCAATGATCTCCCCCCCGCATAGCCTTTCACTGTGCTGCTGTTTCTCCTCACCTAGCTCTTGCAGCTGAGAACAGAGGGAAAGTGACCACTTTTAAAAAAGGGGAAAACAGTGTGTGTGTGTGTGTATATATATATATATATATATAGAGAGAGAGAGAGAGAGAGAGAGAAATGTTTTTCATATCTATACACAAATGTTTTACCTTTCATTTCTATTTTAGACTGAATGAGTTGTTTTACAAGGTAAGGGTTTACAATAACTTCATAACAGGGAGTGAAACAAATGCATTTGGTATATTTAAAAGTGCCACCCCTTCTTCAAGGTCCAAGTACTGCTCGACCTTGAAGAAGGGGTTATTTCCTCAAAAGCTTGTCCTGAAAAATTGTATGTTAGTGCAAATAAAAAAAGTATCATATGTCAATTGTTTATGTCGCAAGTTCACTAATATGGCTACAATCACCTCAATCCAAAAATGAAAATCTACACTTTATTAGTGTGTATAACATATGCAACTTTTTTTAGTATGCATTATAGTAATTGCTGAATGTCTGGTTAGAAACAACAGTCTAATCTTGACAATCAGCAATCGTCCTGTACTTTAATATAAGAAAAACAGCGTGCACAGTTATGCCTAACCCCAATTTGGTTTTTAATTTTCCTGTGCTTCATTGACAATAGTGTGCCTGTGCATCTGAATGTGGCTGATCACAGGCACCATTGTAGGTGTCTGTGCAAGCAACACAGCACAGCCCCGCCCCCATCATGCCCGACCCCTGCCCTCCCCATCTATGATGTTGTATGTTTTCTCATGAATGAGGACCCACAATTATCCTCATTTATTATTTATTACAGGGATTTATATAGCATATTTTTGTATTAAGATACAGAACTCTACCAGTTTTATATTTTAATAACCAAGTATTGTTGGGGCCTTTGTGGATTGGGCACCAAGTAACATTTTTTTCAAAATACATTTCTAAAGTTCGAATACATAGAGTATCTGAATTGTCTTTTATATTTTGGGGTTAAGAGTGATATTTAAGAAATTTTGTCCAAGTGTGGTTTCAGTGTTAGAAGGAATTATATTTTTTTGTAATGAATAGTTGGGGTCTTGAACCCACAGAAGACTTCATGATGGAAATTTAAATAAGCATTTTTAGTTTTTTTCCCCAGACCGTGCCTCAGACAAATAAAGTAATCAGAAGTATTCATTTTAAATAAATATTTAAATGAACATAATACTTTGCAATGTGTTGTCTTTTAAGCAGCATCTCTACCATCAGAGAACCACATCTCCAAATCAATCTCATCACAAGGCACCTATGCTCTTTTTTTTCCACATAACAAAAAAATGTATCAGTCTCTAGAGATTACTGTGTAGAGTATATAGCTACCAACAAGTCCTAACATACATTATGAATTTATGAATGTATAACTCAGCACAGTTTGAAAAGTCTTTCATTGAAACATCAGTTCAGGAAAGCAGTAGCTCACCTTAGCCATACAAAATGAATGGCTCAAATCGCACTGCAAAGAATAGCATGTGATTTGAACAAGAATGCCGTACAGTTCCTGTCCAAATCACATGCTGTTTTTACTGATACTTGATTGCACAAATATGCCAACATATTAGGCTTTATATATACATACTGTATCTGAAGCAATATTTCTCATCAAATTATAAAGAGTCTAATAAAACATTGAGTACTGCAACTGCTTTCCTTGTCTACTATTAAAACTTACAAAATGGACTTCAATTTGTAGTGAAAAATAAAACTATATTCTTTCATGAAAACTTTGCTTGCTCCTCCTTTTTCTCTTCCCTTCATTATACTATTATGAGAGTAATTGTTCTGTTGTATATCCCGCCACTGACTATGTGCTGCTGTAGCCCCAGGTGATGTCTATTAGAACATGTCCCACACAGGAACAGCTGTAACAGCAGCTGTATGCAGCCCTCACCTTTTCATTTTAGCTGCCCTTCTAGTAAATGTGCATAGCAAATCCTCATATGATACCAATCTGCTTGTTGAGGGCTTATAGGCTTATTAAAGGAGCCAGAAAAAGAACTAGTGTCCAGTAACTCATGACAGAAAGACAAAAATATATGGCCATATTACGTGAACCAATGCAAATCAGCATCTCGTGTAATTGTCATTTATTTCACATTACTGCTTTCTACAGTTTTACTTTATTAAGTCAGCCAAATAGCTATGGTTAGTCAAAACATATGAAACCTACCTGTCAATTACAGTAGGAGACATATGGGGCTGTGATGTTGGCAACTGAGACACAGAAATTCCAGCTTCATAAACCAGTAGATGATTCAGTCTACTGAAATAGAACCATAACCGAAATGCCAGTTTTGGCTGGAAGTAAGCTAATTGTAGCTAGGCAGATGCCTCACTGAGATCATTGGGCAGTTAGGCATCTGTTTCTCCTTGATTCCACTTGAGGTGCTGAAATGTTCTCTCCAACTTGGCACACGTGTGAATGAACAGAGTTTGTGATATGACAGAAGGTGTGTCTTCCCTGGTTTCCAGTTAAAAGTGTCACAACAGGGGGGATTTACTAAAACAGGAACACACAAAATCTACTGCAGCTGTGCCTAGTAACCAATCAGCTTCTAACTTCAACTTGTTCAGTTACGCTTTGACAATAAGATCTAGAAGTAGACTGGTTGCTATGCACAGTTCCAACAGATTCTGAGTGCTCCAGTTGTGGGTTGATCTTTAGGTCAGCTTCTAACCTCCAAGAGTCAGCTAACAAATCTACAAGTGGGTCAGCCTCTTCCTTTTCAGGCTGGCTGCAAACTATATGATGTTCTTTTATAATGCTTCATTAGCATTTTTACATAGAAAGCTTTCTGTCTTCTACCTCCTTCCTCCAAGCTTATCACATAAGTGATATCATACCTGATGCATACGGAATAGAACACACATCTTTTGACCCACAATGCATTTCCACTTTCTGGTACTGCAGCCATACCGGAGCTTATTCTTTTGATATGCTCCTGTACTATCTCAACCAGTATCTCCATTTTGTCCCATAAACTTAGTACATAATCCAGCAGAGACCTCGGGACCAGCAATCCTGTCATACCTAAATTGCTTGGATTAGGTCCAAAGATCCTCCCTATGTCATAGGACTTCAAAGGGTGAAAAGTCTGTGGACTCATGGGGTACCTCTCTGTAAGCATGGTCCTTGATCACTCTGAAGCTTTGCAGGGAACCCAACTCTTTTTCACTCATTCTCAGAAGAGCACCAGCAGCCTTGCCTACCATGAGAAAGGATAGTGCCACAGCTTCTGGGTACTGAGTGGCATAATCTACTATGGTCAAAATAAACGGTTTTCCTGTACTGCTGGACTGGGCAGATGGTGGGTGGGTGAAAAGACATTCTCTCTGTTCAATTTACCATCGTCTCAGTAAACCTTTCGCTTGTCTACCTGTGCTATGGAGCTGGACAGTAGCCATCTGAAAGGTTCCAGACCTGGGTCAGTTTGCAGTGCTTGCCAAAGGCAACACTACAAATCCTAGCCAACTGTCACATAGTAAACGAGGATGCAGTTAAGGCTCAGCAGAGTCTGAATTCACTGGGCCATAGCAAGGAAAGGGTTTATAGGTACAATTTCCCTTGCTTTGTAGCCAGAGACTACACTTCTGTGGCCCTTGCAGCACTATGAGTTACAGCTAACACCGGAAATACATTGTCATTAGGTTCAACAATTACATTCTGAATCAAGACAAGTACTGGGTAACTGTGCATGCAAATTTATTACTCCTTCCCTGTTTTCTTCCCTAGGAAAACTGTGCACCTCAAACCACTTCCCTCACTATATCTAACCCCAAATTGCCCAGGCGTCACACCCTTATCTCTGCACAGTATTAACCTCTCTCAACAACCTCCCAACTGATGAAAATCATGCATGGGGTACATGTTTGGTTTCTCTAACTCCAGTGAGAGTAAGGAATTTCTCTGGAATGATGTCCTTTTCATCCATCAAATCAGGGCAAACTAGTGTGATTTCTGTATTGGTGTTTCAAAGCCAGTGACAGTTCAATTGTCTACAATGACAAGCTATATGTTTTTTGTGTTGCTGCTTGTTTTTTTCACTTATAAATAGCAGAGAGGAAGCGGTGCTGACTGGTTGGTCAGGCGAAGTCAACTTCTGCTTAGGAGAAGTCTTCTTGAGGTGTCTGGGTTTCTCGCAAGAATAGACTCTTTGGGTATCAGCTGATGCTATCTTGGTACCAGGAGGTCCAGGTGCTAGCCCTCGGAAGGCTCACAGATTTAGAAGGAGTTGCTGGTTTTCCTTCTTTACTGCTGACAGGGGCAGCCAGACACCCATTAAGTTATTTAGGCAGTTGCTATTGTTCCTGCCATTTTCACAAACTCAAGTTTGCGCTTCGTAAAAAACTGCTGGACTTCTGCAGAACAGATGTGTAGGCGTTAAACCTAGATTATCAGGTCATCCATAGAGTCTTTTTTTAGTCCTTTATTCCACTGCCAGAACATGGTGTATAGGTGACTTACCACAGGACCTGTAAATGTCTGCAGGTTCTTTCTGAAGCGGACTGAATTTCTTGCATTTCTGAGGACAATTAATTCTTTGCAATTATAGGGTCCTTTATGCGTTTAATGTCACCATCCTTCTAGGTTGGCAAGTCCACAAAGGGAATCAGACATTGAGGGGGAAGCAATCTTGTTAGAGAAAAATCTAAGAAAGAGACAGCATGGATTTTTGAGTCAAAATGCTTATACCCTAAAGGATGGAATAAAATTAGTTGTTTTATTAGTGACATCTAGGTGTATCCTTTTTTACTGGAATATTTTATATTTCTCTCTGATATTTCTGACTATTAGATAAACAATAAAAATGTAGCCCTCCTTCCCTTTTAAAAAAACCAAACATTTATGGGATATGTTCAAATCCAGTGCAACCAAATATGTGATCAAACATATTTTTCCACTGTTGACAATTTTCTCCCCTCAGCAAGTGCACATAAACAAAATATAATATAATTCAAACGTGCATTAATTATTAATTAAGGTTTTCTTACATGAGATCACATAGAATGTTGCTATAGTAATATTACAATGAGCTTCCTGTAGGAGAAATAAATGTAGTAAACACGTTGTAACCTTGACATAAGGAATAAATGCATTGGTGTAGAGTTTGATGACATCATAGGTGGGCATGGCTTTTGTCAGCCTCGGGGGACATCGCAGTCTAAGCTTACAGCAGGAGCTTGGTGTGTGGACTGGCTCCAGGAAGAGAGCTATACAGAGAAGTATTATTTATGACAATATAGTGCTAGAGTAACATATAACTTGCTGAACTAAATTCTCTTTTTTCTGTTTTCTCCACAATAGAACGTATTGATTAATAGATTATTGACTCCCAAATACTGTCTAGAAGCAACACGTTTTTGAACTTTTTTTAAAAACAATAAAATTTTGTAATGAGGACATTGTAATAGCTTCTCAAGATTTTAAAAACAAATATACTAAGGCTCCATGCACACTGGCTTCAAAATCACTGCATCTACAGTTTTGTGTTTTGCCTGTAGAAGCAGCTCAGTGTTATCCTATGTGTACATGCACATTAGGACGATTAGAGGCATATTTTAAGCTTAATGCTTAGACGTAGGGAAAAAAAATCCTACTAGTTTGCGTCACCTAAACTGTGTACAAAAATACTCTATATCAGCGTTTTGTTCCTGCCAAGGGAACTGCCGTTTTTTTTTAAGCTCAGTGTGCATGTAGCCTAATTCTGCTTTATTTTTCTAGTACCGTATATACTCGAGTATAAGCCGACCCAAATATAAGCCGAGGTACCTAATTTTACCACAAAAAACTGGGAAAAACTATTGACTCAAGTATAAGCCGAGGGTGGGAAATGAGGCACCTACTAGTCAATGTAAAAAATAAAGTGGGAGGAATAGTGCCCCATCATTAGTATCAGTGGGAGGAATAGTGCCCCATCATTGGTGTCAGTGGGAGGAATAGTGCCCCATCATTGGTATCAGTAGGAGGAATAGTGTCCCAACATTGGTGTCAGTGGGAGGAATAGTGTCCCAACATTGGTGTCAGTGGGAGGAATAGTACCCTGTCAGTGGGGAGAGGAATAGTGCCCCATCGTTGGTGTCAGTGGGGGGGAGGAATAGTGCCCCATCGTTTGTGTCAGTGGGAGGAATAGTGCCCCATCGTTTGTGTCAGTGGGAGGAATAGTGCCCCATCGTTGATGTCAGTGGGAGGAATAGTGCCCCATCGTTGGTGTCAGTGGGAGGAATAATGCCCCATCATTAGTATCAGTGACACCAATGATGCGGCACTATTCCTCCCACTGACCCCAATGACACTTGCTGACCCCTGTTGCAGTATGGTGCTGCTGCAGCCAGCATATGTGGTTGCAGCAGCACCTCTGCACTGCACACTTACCGGCTTTTCCCTCACTCGATTTTCGCGGGTCAGCTCGGCTCCGCCTCCTCGCCCGTGATTGGCCGCCTGTGTACCTTTCCTGAGCTACAGTTCTGGCGGCCAATCACCGGTGAGGAGGCGGAGCCGAGCGGCAGGAGTGAGGGAGTGGTCGGAGTGACGGAAGGAGCAGCGCTTCCTGGATGGATCATCGTGGGAGCCAGGTAAGAGACAGCAGCCCTCTGCCCACCCCTGTACGCGCCCCCCCCTGGCTTTAGAAGCAGCGCCCCCTGCTAGACATCTGCAGACGTTGACTCGAGTATAAGCCGAGGGGGCCGTTTTTCAGCACAAAAAATGTGCTGAAAAACTCGGCTTATACTCGAGTATATACGGTACATAAACAATTATCTTGCATTGTTTTTTTTTCTCCCTATTTAACGGTTTATTGTTTTTAAAGCAAACCTTTCACTAGGAACTAGATGATAGATTGATATAAAAACACCATAAAAATACCATGTATCCAAAGATGCCCATACATACCTATACTAATTCTACTTTACTATTTTCTAAATTGCCAAGGCTGGAAGCTGCAAATTGTCATTCATAGCAAGGATGAAAATGATCTAATTACCCCAAAAAATAATGGGATGTGGAGATTCTGACATGACTTAATAATTTATGAGATCTATGAACTTTTAAAAATAGATGCACTTAATTTACATTATTGTAAGATACAGACACTTCCTAAAACTTCTTTGTTTTTCTTAATCATCTTAGGATCCAAAAAATAAAAAATTTACAGTTTTGGGACCCATAAAGAGAATATTTACCACAAATGTCATAAAAAGGCAAATAATACATCTGTATAATGAAAATGTAATTATTGTGGCTCCGTATTCATAATACATTATGGTGGGATGCAAGAACTGCGCATAAAAACCACTATAGAACAGCAAGCCTAATCTAATGGTATGATGCTAGCTAGCGACCCACAGCTACTGTCTAACAACTTACCTTTCTACAGTTGAAACACTGTTTTTGAAACTTCATGCCTTGCCATTTTGTGGGTTTATTTTCATGCAGTGGGTGTGTTGTTAAAAAAATATTTCATTACTCAGGACTTCCCTCACTTATAACACACTGGAGGACCCCTCTGCATTTCTATAGGCTTTACTAAAGCTAAAAGAAATCAAACCTTTGTAGTGTTTGCTTTTCATAGTAAATATTTTCAACTAGCACTGAGTCTCATCACTCCACAATCTTGCCTGGGTAATTGCCTTTACCCCTCCCCTCACATGCACTTTAGTTCCCCATATGTGTTTGTACTGTTAATTATTATTAATGTGCTATCATTTCCCATTGATCCACTGATCTCATGCTAGAACAGTTAAAAGGCAACCCATCCCAAACAAAGTTAAAGGCGGTCCTAGAAAAGTATGGAGTAGATAAAAGAGCTTGGGAATGTTGACTATAGCCCCACCAGGACAGGCTATGGCTAACAGATAGCTCATCAATTCACAGGTAGGGAGGAACAGAAAAAGTAAGAGAGATGGCAGAGAGTAAACTGACATGGATCAAATCCAACCAGGTGTACACAGTACCATAAGAAAATCAAAAACATAGTTAAATGTACAGAGAGGTTGTTTCCCGAGCCAAAAGTCACAAATATAAAGAGCAAATATGTAGCAATTAAAGGAAGGTCAGCCACGCAGAGATCAGGACATGCACGATCAGGAAAACAGGTAAATTAATGGACATAAAAGAGCCACTCTCTCAATTAAAAAAAGTCTACAATGCAAGTTACCCTTAAAGCCTCATGCACATGGACATTTCAAAGCTTAAAAACATTTTGTGCCTGGGGAGCTGCAGGTGTCGGGAATAAGCCATTTGTGCTTGCAAATGTCTGTGTGTGTGTAGCCTAAAAAGGGAATTCAACAAAGTAGGACATTTACTGACATAGGACCATCCTAGTGAACTAGGTGCCTATGGGCATAAAGAGAACACTGGAGAAAACACCTGGGCACAGTGGAGGAGTCTGGAGTGGAAGAGGTCTCAACAGAGACAGGGAACAGGAAGAAAAACTAGGACGATGCACTGGAAAGTACTGCCCTTTAGTTCACCCAATTATACCCTAATCCGCTTCTCATTGGGAGGATGACAGCCTATCTCCATGAATACACTGCAGTAAGTCCCTGGAAACTGACTGTTATAAAACATTAGTTTATAGGCAGAGAATCAATGACTGTGGCCAAATGTGAATGGTCATATAAGCCATATTTCTGTTATTAAGGTTTGTTGAAAAATGAACATATTTGGTATAGCAAAAAAGGCTCCTAAATGCTTGTATCATACAGGGATTGGACAAAAAAAACATGGAAACACTAAATGATTTGCAGGCGAGAAAGTGACAACATGTTTTACGTTGAAAGTGGAAGTGATGCAACATTCTTTTGCTTCCGCTGTGTGATGAGACACCTAGCTAACAGATTGAAAGCCTTGCTTTCATCATTCACTGTGTGCGCTGCTAGCAATATGGAGTCATGTCAGAGTTTACTAAGCTCCAAAGAGGGCAAATTGTTGGTGCCTGCTTAGCTGGTGTTTCTGTGACTGAAGACGCCAATTTATTTGCAGCATTACCTACTAAAGGTTATGACAGCATACACCGTTTGTGGGAAAACAATGTCTGATAAGCATAAGCACAGTCAACATGGTCAACTGACCGAAAGCGGCAACACAGTGGATTGCGGCTCTGGGTACCTGGCCGCTTTGAGTGTCCGGGGTATCACATTATCACAATGGAAACACAACTGTGATGAATGGGTTTGATTCATAACAGCTGTACACACACATAAAAATGCTATTATTTTAGTAAATATAAACTGCAAAATACCTTTTCCCATCAGCAGTTAGAGCAATCTTGCGACTTTTATCAGTGTCCAGCAGAACACTGGTTAAAGCTTGTAGGAGGAGTTTTCTTTCTGCTCTAGGAGGATGCAGAACCCCAGACCTCTGTCTGGACAGTGCTGATTGGCCCTGTGCTGATCCAATGCACTCTCCCAAGAAAAAAAGCAACCTCTCTAGCAATACACACCACACTGAGCATGTGCAGAGTGTCTCCACACAGTATGTCTTATCAGGAGATAAGAGGGGGACACCGGA
This sequence comes from Staurois parvus, assembly GCF_062004578.1. NCBI lineage: Eukaryota > Metazoa > Chordata > Amphibia > Anura > Ranidae > Staurois > Staurois parvus. The sequence continues at coordinate 4,515,697 of NW_028319228.1, read as the reverse complement.
AGAAAGGGAGGATCAGAGAAGTCAGGATGAAACAGTCTTTTTACACAATGCAGAGGATGAACCCCTTAGGCTCCACAGTGAGTATAACAAGCATGCTTTACTGCATATACAGACTGATTTTACTGTTGTGGGACTCGCACAAATACCTGCAGCTGCACCACCCACACAGAGGAATGCGGGACCAGCAGCTGGGGGCTGATGGCATGCCCGCACTGGAAATTGCAACCGTATTGGGAACCTCGGTTTCTGTGCGGGCTGCGATTTCCCAAGTAATGCAGGTACTTCTTCCTTGCGTGTCCCAGGGCACAGGAGTCCATTCAAGTGTGCGCGCCCTATCTGCTCCGCGGCTGTCAATCACCAGGTTCCGACTGGTGATTACTCGCCGGCACCGTGTGATTGCCGAGGATCTCCAATGGGGACGACAACTGTATGTAAATAATACAGTTCTCCTCCCTGTCAGCTCGTGCACACTGCTTTGGATGGCTGTGCACAGCACAGCCATCCAAAGCAGTGTGATTACAGTGAAGCACAGACACACAGCCCAAAGTAAAACAGCACACAGTAAACCCTTTAATCGCCCCTCATGTTAACCCCTTACTGCCCAGTGCCATTAGTACAGTGTCAGTGCTTTTTTTTTTTTAGCACTGATCACTGTATTGGTGTCACTGGGAATGTCAGTGACACCAAGTCAATTCCTTCCCAGTGTCAGAATGTCCACCACAGTCTCACTATAGTCGCTGATCGCCGCCATTACTAGTAAAAATGAAAAATAAAATCCCAGTATATATATACCGCCATTTGTAAACGCTAAAACTTTCACGTAAACCATTTAATGTATTGGGATTTTTTTTTCGCAAAGACATGTAGCAAAATACATTTTACCCTAAATTTATGCCGAAATTAGATTTTTTAAATTTTTTTACTGGACATGTTTTAATAGCAAAAAGTCAAAAATATTGTTTTTTTTGTCAAAATTGATGGTCTTTTTTTTTTCGTTATAACGCCAAGAAAAAAAAAACACAGGCGATCGAATACCACCAAAAGAAAGCTCAATTTGTAAGAAAAAAAAACAAATTTCATTTGGGTGCAGCGTTGCATGACTGAGCAATTGTCAGTTAAAATAACGCAGTGCCGTAACGCAGAAAATTGTCTGGTCAGGAAGGGGGGTAAATCCTTGGGAGGGCAAGTGGTTAAAATCTTACTTTTCAAAATGGGTGTGCTCATTTATTCTGAGCACTGTATATTGTACATTCACAGTTCCTGTCCTCAAGGGTCTTACAATCTAAGGTCTCTAACTTGCATGTATACATACACATACTAGAACCAATTTAGATAGGAACCAATTTACCGACCAGCATGTCTTTGGAGTGTGGGAGGAAACCCATGCAGGCACAGGGAGAACATGCAAACTCCAGGCAGGTAGTGTAATTGTTAAAGTAATGCAGTGCCGTAACACAAAAAATGGCCTGGTCAGGAAGGGGGGTAAATCCTCAGGAGGGCAAGTGGTTAAATGTGCTCCTACCAATAATATTAAGTCAAAATGCATGAAGAACCAAACAATGAAAAAGTCTGTTGATGACAAAATCCAGATTATAATGAACAGCTGTGTCCACAATAATTCTCCAAATGTGTAGTGAAATAGAGACTATCGTGCCCACCGCCACAAAAAACACACTGCTCCTTACAAAAACAGTTAGACCCCAGATTATAGGTGGCCTAACAGAGCGTGATGCTGAACATACTGTATCTTGCTTGTAACATCCTAGATGAAAAAGAGGTGTCACAGACTTCAGTATCTCTCCTCCTCTCTTTCTACCCTATTATGATCCACCGTGTGCTCAGTCAAAAAAGATAGTACTCCAGATAGTGTGATAATGTACAAATGTTTTATAAAAAATAATAAAAAAAACCATACAAACTTAAAAGACAAATGAGCATGTAAGTCATAAATGCCGCTGGTGCTGGCTCCAGACAGGTGTGGGTGACGTCAGAGACAATCTCTGCCCATTCCCAATGTACATTTCGTATCAATATACGTCAAGGGGATCAGGATCATCACCTACGCCTGTCTGGAGCCGGCACCAGCGGCATTTATGACTTACATGCTCATTTGTCTTAGAAGTTTGTAAGTGTTTTTTTTATCAATGTTAATAAATCATTTGTACGTTATCACACTATCTGGAGTATTATCCTTTTTGACCGAGCACACAGAGGATCACAAAAAGGGAGGAAGAGATCAGGAGACATACAGAAGTCTGTGACACCTAGGATGTTACAAGCAAGATATGTTCAGCATCACGCTCTGTTAGACCACCTATAATCTGGGGTCTAACTGTTCGGTAGGGAGCAGTGTGTTTTTTGTGGTGGTGGGCACGAGAGTCTTTATTTCACTACACACGTGGAGAAATATTGTGAAATATTGTGGACACAACTGTTCATCATAATCGGAATTTTGTCATCAAAAGACTTTCATTGTTTGGGGTTTCATGCATTTTGAATTAATATTATTGGTAGGAGCACAAGTATAGGTGACTCCCTATTAGTATTTTTTATCAATAGCGCAACAATAACTGGATACCACGTATTGAGTATTTGTATTGCCATTTTTTTAGTGCAGCTATTGTTTCACTGTTTGTTTTATGGTTCACAATTGGATTTTTTTTTTTAGGTACTTAGCGAAGTTACATTATTTTCATTAAAGTAGCACAGTGCTGAACAGCAAAAAAAATGCCCTGGTCATGAAGGGGGTAAAACATTCCAGAAGTGAAGCAGTTAATAAAGTAAATAAATGGTGACTCTGCAATACTGTTGGCATGAAAGGGGTTAATGCTCTGTATGACGATTGTGAAATTCAATCAGCCTTAAAAACTAAATGTAGGATTTCTTCATTTGTTTTCTTTGGGCTGCAAGTATTATTATTATTTTGTTTTCATTATAAAACATAAAAAGGTGAAATTTATGAATACCACTCCTCAAATCCCACGGAAACTCATGGCCAAGTTTAATTCTTCCCTTGGGCACCATTATTTTCCACAAACTCCACAAAAGCATAAACTGGGTTCACTACTGAAATAAACCACTGACACTTATTTGTATTTCACATATAATCAGTTTAATTCTACTTGTTATAAACCTGAAAAAGAAGCAACAAAGGAACTATTGAAAGGGCAGAGAATGGAGCATGTGTATTTTGGTAGACTCCCGCCTGCATGTGCCCCAGAGTAGACTTTACACAAGAGAGCGGCTCCTAAAATTAGAAACATGCCATACGATTTCAATGAAAAAGAAATAAATGCAATAGATTAATGTATTGCATCTGAAGTCATTTCCTTTGCACCTGCACTTCACATCCAGAAAAAAAACACTATTTCCAACAAAATGTGTATTGACAGGGAAGAGTCTTTTTCTGTTTTCTCTACAATAGAACTTACTATTGACTCCTCCCAAATAATGTCTAAAAGCAGCAGAAACACAATGACAAATACTAATTCTACTAAACTGTTCTAGTATATAATAAATTATCTTGCAGTGTTTAATTTTTTCTGTATTTTATCAGTTTGTTGTTTTTTTGTTTTGTTTTTTAAAAAAAGCAAACCTGTCATTGGGAACTAGACGATAGACTGGTAAACACAAATAGCAAAGCACTTAAAAGATGCCCTTACATACCACCAAAATTGTAGCACCTACTCCTCAGCATGCTTCTAAATTAAATTTCAGCTTCAGTTTTAGCTCACAATTAGAAATGATGTTGGGCATCCCCCAAACTCATCTCTAACTAAGGACGCTCAAGCGTGTGTGTGTGTTTGTGGAAAGGGGTTGCATGCCTGGGTTCTAACTTAAAAATGAGGCAAACATTTGCACACTTACATTACGTGACAAATGTGCACGGCTGGGAAGTCCGTATAAACGAATCCAGTAGGTATCCCTACTACCTCTTAAGTATGCGTTATAGCAGAATGTCTTGGAGATTTAAAGCTCGCATTATTAACCACTTCAATACCGGGCACTTTTACCCTGTTCCTGCTCAGGCCAATTTTCAGTTTTCAGCACTCTCACACTTTGAATGACAATTTCACAGTCATGCAACACTGTACCCAAACTAAATGTTTATCATTTTGCTCACACAACTAGAGCATTCTTTTGGTGGTATTTAATCACCACTTTTTTTTTTTGTTGTTACAAAAAAAAAAAAAATTGACCCCCCCCCCAGTTTTTCTTTATTTTGCAAATAAATAACTGTTTTTCATAAATTTCAGTCAAAATGTATACTGCTAGATTTCCTTGGTGAAAATAACCCAAATCAGCATTTATTTATTCTGTAGGAAAGTCAACAAACTTTGGTATATACTTTATCTGAAAATCGATCAGTCCTGATGTACTGATGGCCTATCTCATTTCTTGAGGCCCAAAAATGTCAGGATAGTACAGATATCCCCCAAATTACCCATTTTTGGAAAGTAGACAGTCTGCGGTATTTAGTAAGAGGCATGGTGAGTTTCTTGACATTGTAATTTTTGGGAAAATGAAGAAATTAAAAAAAAAATTACCATTTAGTGCAGTGCAGCATCATCACATAACTGGTGTGGTGGTGACTAGAAACACTGACTGATGACCATGTGGACAAAAATATAAATTGTTTTATTACTTATTTTTTAATAAAACACTGTGACCAGAGTAATGTAATGTTACCATAGTGTTCAGTATTTTTATTAATTTATTTTTTTTACACATTATGATTGCTTATAGCAGTGAATTTCACTGCTGTAGGCAAGCATTTAACTGAATGAAATTGATTCATTCAGTGCTTTTGGTTGTGATTAGCTGTGATTGAGCACAGCTGATCACATGACACAGAGGGGCTGTGATTGGCCCAGTCTGTACCATGTGATTACTGTGACCAATCACAGTTGGCAACACAATTGTATGCAATGGATGGCATGAAAGGAAGCCATTCATTGTTTACAATTTGCTGTGACCAATCAGGTCACATGGTGCCAGCAACAGGTTGGTACACAGATCATCATCGGCTGTGTCGGTGACAATTCTCACCACAGCACAGCCCTGGGGGCATGCACAAAGTGACATCTAGGAGGACATCATATAACATCCACCCGGATCGATGAAAGTCCCATTCGGCAGTCACTTTTTTATTGGCCGGGGAACTTGTTAAACATTTCATTATAATTTTTTTTTTAAAAAAAACAAGAAGGTACTTCATTGAAAAATATAATTTCCATCTAATATTCAAAGAGAATATTCATCTCATAGCTACCACACTTAGAGCATAAGCACAAAGAAGCATCCCATAGTGCTGGTGTAATCATCTGGTACTAACAGAAATGAGGGAGTGTAGGATTCCCCCAAAGAGGTTGGGCTGGAGAGGTATGGTCAGGTTGAAGAAATCGTCTTCTAGCCAAAGCCCAAATTTGCAAAGTAGCCTGCGTCGGTCCAGGAATAGTGTCATAAGCCCTACATCCCCGATAAGGAATATTATGGAGATCTGCAAGAGATCCCAGACAGGCCGCTTCCAAGCAGACAACAGCATTGGACCTAAAGATCCCAAATCACCAATAAACAGACACCAGCATCGCTGCCCAATAGCAAGTTTGAAAGTTTGGGAGGGCAAAAACCCCCATATCAAGGGAGTTGCAGGGTGGATTTCGCGAGGCAGGGTAGGGCACACAGGAATCCATTTCCCTATAGAAAGATACAGGGATTCAAATTGGGCAGTTTTGAATGAGATAATTGAACTTAGGCAGGATCATCATCTTCAATAACTTAATACGTCCTATCAAATTCAAAGGAAGAGCTGACTGAGTCTGACACCGCTCTCGCAGGAGGGACAGAAGGGGGAGAAGGATATGACCAAAGAAATGGGTCACATCCCTGGTCACCTGGTCTCCTAAGTAGCGGAATTCCTCTACCCAGGAAAGCTGGGTGGAAGTGGCCCCAACACGGGCATTGTCGTCTAGGGCAAAAAGCAGTGACTTACCCCCCAAAAAAGCTTTCTAAATTTAAAGCGTTAGTAAAGTCCTTTTATTGATTTATACCTACAGGAAAGCCTAAAGCTTACCTGTAGGTACAGTAAATATCTCCTAAACGTGCACCATTTAGGAGATATTTACTTTAGCTGCGCCGGAGAAGTCACCGGCGCATGTGTACTGCACTCAAAATGGACAGCATACTGTCTATTGAGAGACTGGTGCAGTGGCCTTGACGTCATTGTGGATCAGCCATTCAAACAGCTGGAGCCCGCAAACCCAAAAAGAAGACCAGGTGAAGATGGAAGCCCTGTCAGTAGTGACAGTGTGCCACTGGAGGGCCTCATTTTAAAGTAGGTTTTTCATAATATGCTAGTATGCTCTTAACTTGCAGGTGACTTTTTTTTTGTGGTTTACTACCACTGTAATGTGCTATTCATGTGTTGTATTCATTACCATAATGAGAAGAGCTTAGCTGACTTCCAATATCACAATAAAATAAATGCTACATTCACTTTTTTTTTTTTTTATAAAGTACAGCTTGCCTATATACCAATATATTTTTAATTTAGGTACCTGCCTTACAGAAATGAAAAAGCTTTCTCTATATTCTAGGGCAGGCCTTTCCTCATCCTTCAGGTTCTTCTATAGAAAACCTCTCCATCACTTCCTGGTATCTGTCCTGCAGCACGCCAAAACTGTCATCCTCAGCACCTGTGTTCAAACACACCCCCCTCCTGCCCACTGCTCTCCTGCTCCAGAAAACCCACCCACCACTACAGGAGATAGCTTCTGCCCACCTCTACAGTGTCCGTCGACACCTCCAGTGCTGATGTATTGTACTTTGTGTGCCTGATTGCATGAAAACACGGCCACCACTGTCAGTGTATGTAGAATCCTAGCACTGCTGATGGATATTTGTCTCTCCCACTGCTCCAGGCTCTAGCCTTATGTCTTTCAGGCAGTATATGTTCCCATCCACTGCTCCCGCCATCAGAAATTCTGCCAGAGCTGTCAAATTGTGCTAATCCTGATTTCTGCTCCATTTCATTTGTTCCTTGTTCTCCACTCAGCTCTCTTTTATTGCATCCTTACAGTTCAGCTTGGACCAATGTAAGTATACATATTCCATACCCGTGGGACAAACTGTGAAAGTGGAGAATCACTATAGTCTGCACTACTACAGTGAATACCATGGTCTCCCGGTCCTGTGCCTCTGCACGGCTGACACTCCTAGAATATCTTAAAATGTTTTCAATGAATACAAGGCATTCTCTGATTGGACAAAGTGGAGAGGCAGGGTTGTGATGTTAAGATCTCCACTTTCTCCAATCACAGAACACCTTGTAATCATAAAAAAAAAATACTAAGCATTTTGCAAAAGGTGGCTGTGCCAAACAAATGACCCAGTGTTCACAAATCACAGGACCCAAAAGACCTACCACTACAGTGATTCTCTGCTTCCACAGTGGTCCCACAGTTTTTGAATCTGTATACGTTAACTAGTCCAAGCCTGACCAATTTAACTCTGCAACAAAAAACATATTTGGGAATCAACCTTAATGATACCAAAGAAAACTTCTAAAAGGGTTTTATACTACAAAACCAAGGTTTAACTTCTTTACTGAACAAGTAACAGCAAAAAGACAATTCAAAATAAATGCTTTACTAACAAGAAAATGGATCCATAATAAAATTACAACAATAGATGTGAGATCTGTGTAATTTGTCTAATTGCTATTTCTGAGAATAGGCAGAATTGTCTTCCCTACAGAAAAGCTGTAGATTTAACAACAATGTCTATATGGTTTTTCCTGGCAGATTTGTTTACAGTTCTAAACATAACCTATATAAAATTTGCCTTAGTTGCTATAGGTGGGAGGATGCAAGAGAGACAGTGATTCTCTTTCACTTAGTCTTCTGCTCGTCTCTCCCCTCCCCTTCTTGTTCCTGACACACAGGTTCCAGTTTTTGTAATTCTCCCACATATGTATAACTGTTGGACATTATACGCAGTAAGTATGATGCACATAATTGTATTAAATTTCCAGTAATTTCTCAAGGCATCAGTCAGTTCTTTCAATTCTGTCCTTTCATTTTCTGCAGAAAGCAACTCAGTCAATACAGAACATAATTTGTTAAACCATGTTCTACAAACTCAAAGTTAAAGGTCAGTTAAAATTGGGTAAGATCAGAAATGTACAGAATATGGAGCAAACAGCCTACCAGATCACTTCCTAAGTGAATAATTCAGGCAGAGATGTAGTGAATCAATCCACCTAACTCCTATTTGTATTTATTCTGGTGGTCTGGGAACCTCATTCAGGCCTTGTTTTCATGGAGAAATGCAGGTTGCTTTTAGATACATAAAGCCTACATTTGATATCAGTTTCAGACACTTCTAAAATCATTCATGACAGGTGCATTTGATTTTGTCTTCTCCCTATCTGGAAAACCGAGTTCGTGCTCAAAGAAATACTCATGCATGCAGAACTATCCTCAGAACCAGAATGCACTTGCTCATGAGCATTAGCGTGTCCAACTCCAGTACACGTCAGTGTATAGTGTGGAGTCCATTAAAACATGCAAATATATGGAAACACTACATGATTTGAAAGTAATGACATGTTTCGCATTGAAAGCGAAAGTGATGTAACATTCTTTTGCTTCCGCTGTGTGATGAGACACCTAGCCAACAGGTGGGAAGCCACGCTTTCGTCATTCAATGTGTGCGCTGCTAGTAATACGGAGTCATGTCAGAGCTTAAGGGGCTTTAAAGAGGAAAAATTATCGGTGGCCGCTTAGCTGGTGCCTCTGTGACTGAAGCCGGATAAAGAATCCCTCCAAGTGAAGGCTTCCCTCCTCTGGATGTAGTATGGAATTGGAAGCTGTGTCTCCCCTGCAAAGCTGTAGCTTTCACTGCTCCATTTGGAGATCATCTGGTCCATTAAAAAATAATACAAATCAAATGAAAAAATAAAGAGGGATATGTCTTATAAAACACCCCCATGTATTTAGATGAGGGCTTCTCCTCCGTGCTGGGGAAAGCTGGAGGGGCGCATGGTTGGAGCCTCTCCCGGTGAAGTGTCCGTCTCCTTCTTCTTCTGGGGGAGGGGGAAAGGTGGAGAGAGGGGTGACAACAGAGGAATGAGGGGGGAAAAAAGAGAGAGAAAGAGGAAGGGAGGACTACTTTACTTCCTAAGGGGGTGGGGAGGGCTCCCTCTTTATTTTTTCATTTGATTTGTATTATTTTTTAATGGACCGGATGATCTCCAAATGGAGCAGTGAAAGCTACAGCTTTGCAGGGGAGACACAGCTTCCAATTCCATACTACATCCAGAGGAGGGAAGCCTTCACTTGGAGGGATTCTTTATCCGGCTGATCTATCCTGATCCTAAGGAGGTCTTGTGAGCCCAGCAGACTATCGTTTGATGACATTCCTTCCAGAGGGAGATCGGTGTCTGTGGGATTTAATACACACATGCACATTTCCTATGCGCGGTCGGTGAGTGCGCATTTTCGCCATTTTTGGATTCCTCATAGCTGTGCCCACTTTTATATCATATTGATGAACTAAACGAACATTTGATAACATAATTTGGGATCGAACTTTTTAGATCGAATTTTACAGATCGATTTCTCTGCTTGTTGATTTTAGCGCTGAAGTTTATCCATTTTAATGCAGACTCATACTTGCCAACTTATAATGCAGGAGCAGTATTCCCAAACCACTCCCAGTAGGCTCCCTGCTGTTTCTCACATACATAGAGACACAAAGCTTCATTAAAAGTATGTTTTTCACATCTACCAATTAGATTCTAACCGTAAACCAAAAATTGGCTTGTAATACATATAGCAGAGAGTTACACATCACCAACCTGGCCACAAAGCACATGATGAGCTGTATAAATCTTTCACCATCTTTCTGCACTTTTACCGATTTGCAACATACGGTGGTAGACAAGTGGTTAAGGAATATGTTCCATATTAAAAAGCTTGAATTGGTTCTAAAGGCAGAAGTTTTTTTTTACCTTATTGCATTCTATGTATTAAAATGAAAAAGCCTTCTGGGTGCAGCTCCCCCTCTTATACTTACCTGAGCTCTATCTCGATCCACTGATGTGCATGAGAGAAGCAGTTCTTCAGTGTCTCTCTCTCCTCACTGGCTCACACAGCAGTGGGAGCCATTGACACCTGCTGCTGTCAATCACAGCTAGTGAGCCAATGAATAGAGAGCAGGGGGGGCCGAAGCCAAGATGTGTTCTGTGTGTGATTGGATAATGTCCATTCACAGGAGTGCGGCTCTGTAGTGAGCCTGCTCGAGTGCCCCCATAGCAAGGCATGCTATTGGGGACACTCAGAAGAGGGGCGGAGTCAGTATCATCAGTAGAGGACCAAAAAAGAAGACGATCTGGGCTGCTCTATGCAAAACCCCTGCACAGAGCAGGTAAGTATGCCATGTTTGTTATTTTTATTTTTTAATTAGAACCTTTAGAATCACTTTAACTGCTAAATGAAAAGTATAACAAAAATATCTGATTAGGATTATTTTTTATTGTTAGATGAATATACAGATTCAGTGTAATATTTACCCTGTAGGATAGCTTAAATAACTACCAAATCAGATTAATATAGGACGAACAAGCCTAAAAAAAATGATTTACCTTTCCTGATTTAGGCTCCATGCATACTAGCTCAAAAAACCCCAGAAAAGCCGCTGGTAATAGCGCTTTTTAGTAGCGTTTAGGAGCGTTAGCGTTTTATTAGCATTTTTACTGTACAGGTAGGGAAAAAAGCTGTTAAGAGCATTTTAGTAGAGTTTAGGAGCATTCTGCTTTTTTTCTGCTGGCAAATTGCTCCCAAAAATGCAAACAGAACCTTTTTTTATGCTCCTAGAAGCGGAAGCTTGAAGAACGCTTCTAACCTACAATAATGTGCATGCACACGTAGGATAACACCATTTGCTTCTAGGGGCAGAAAAAAAATGCTCATAACTAGCTGCTAGGAGCTTAAAAAAAAGCTAGTGTGCAAGGACCCCAAGCCAAAACCCCCTTCATTTGTGTCCCCATGATCACCCTCCAAAATAATGAAACAGTAGGCACTAGGTGTGGTCAGGAGCTAATAGAAAAGCTACAGGTTTGTTAATCAGCAGTGAGTATGCGAATAGCCACACCCCCTGTGACATTTTTTCATCCCACTGTAGTGCAGGCAGGAATTCAGAGCAAGAATGGCAGCTCTCTGAATTCAAGAGCACTGCAGCATTGCTGCCACGCCATCACAGGAAGCTGCATTAGTTGGACTCACTGGCAGGATCAACAGTCATTTTTGGGATGACTTTGCTGCGGGGGCTATGTGAAAACTGTAAGTGCAGATGCACTTATAATGAAGTACTGCAGCACATATTTCTTTATAAAGTAGGTCATAGTTCTAGTTTGATTATCTCATTTAGATTTTCTTCTGTTAACAAAGAATTTTAGCCACACTGTTCAATAGGTGAAGATAAAGAGCTTAGCACAGTATAAAAATAATCTGCTTCATTTGGTTAAGCAGATTATTTTTATTTGGACTAACTAGAATTCTTTACATAGATAAATTAGTTAAAACTGGTCAATTTACACCAAACTGCTAATCTGCTAATTTAAAGTGTTACTAAACCCAGGACCCTGCATTCACAATATCTGGTCTCCCACAGTACAGCATATAGAAATGCAATTATTTCATCAGCAGTTAGCACTATCTTATGACTTCTATTAGTGTCCAACAGAGCACTGGTAAAAGCTTGTAGGAGGAGTTTTCATTCTCCCCTGATTGTCCTATAAGGCTACAGGATCCCTGACCCTCTGTCTAAACAGCTCTGATTGGTCCTGGGCTGATCACATGCACCTTTACAAAGAAAAAAAATTCTCTAGCCATACACACCAAACTGAGCATCTGCAGCTTGCCCCCAAGGCTTTATTCTAACAGCAGGTAGATTGGGAACTGTGGAAGATGGAGAGGATCAGATAAGACAGAATTAAACATCCTTTTTACACAATGCAGAGGATTAATCCCTTAGGTTGCACAGTGAGTATAACAAGCATGCGTTTTTACTTTTATTTTACTGTTGTTGGTTTAGTAACACTTTAAGTCAACAGGCTAGAAACATGTTAAATTGCCCTGGAGTGGAGGGGGGCATATAACATGGAGTATTATTAAGAGAATACATAAATAAAAAAGACACTCACATCAAAGTGAATGGAGAGTGGTTTTCTACAAGCTATATTATTTCCTATTAGGGTTAGTTTTGGAAAAAAAATCTGTAAAGTGTTTTTTTCCTTTATTTACTTAAAGTCCCTAATAAAGTAAATTAAGTCTTTGCACTTTATTCATATTGGTTGTCAGCAGATGCCATCAAATGTCTAGATGTTATGACATGACCCTTTCACTCATCAGAGCAGATATAATGCAGTAAGCTATACAAAAAACAGGATTCACAAAAGCTTTGAAAGCATGCTAAGAAATATATCCAGACATTATTATACTACCCTTTAAGGCTCAGCACCCACTGACATTGTTGGCATGCAGTGAGTGTGCAAATCAACACCCTGCCAAGTGCTTACAACACAAGATTGTAAGCTCCAAGGAGCAAGGCCCTCCTAACCCTCCTGTATTGAACTGTATTGTTGCTGTATTATCTCCCGTTATATTGTAAAGCGCTGAGCAAACTGTTGGCGCTATATAAATCCTGTATAATAATAAGTTTGATCAGCAAATAAATGTGACAGTAAATATGTAGGCAACCAACAGCATAGCATATTTTAAGGGGAAACATCTACAGCATTCCAAGGCTGCCAACCGCTTACAACTGATAATTCTCCATCCAACAGCCTCTATTCAAAATAATTGGTGAAGTTAGCAAGTGGTTAGAAGGTGATTTTTGGAGTATTTAAAATGGTTGTCTGAGCATTTTGCAAGTAATAGGCATACGTTCTGACTGCTTTTTAATTGCTGATCAAACACTGTACGCATTTGGCAAATGAGCAAACCACCTGTGAAAATGTAACTTTAAAACAGGATGATAACAAAAGCTGATCAGTAATCACAAATATTTGCTTTGTTAAAACACAGAATCCTACAGCTACTGCTATAGACATTGAAGGCTTTGTTCTTATGAAATAAGATGTATTAACAAGGTGTGGGAGTCTCCGTGCCTTCAAATATCTTCCATCTTATTTCACAATAAAATCTAAAGCCAGGGAAAAGCTTGGGATCGAAGTCACTGCTCTGCACACATCCTGCATCCTGAACTGATTCTCATAACGTTTGACTTTTAAAAACTATTTTAAATGCTGGAAAATGAACACTACTTCCAGGTAATCACGTGCTCTGAGCCTTTCTTACTGAGCCAAGGCAGAAAAAAAATGAAGAAAGTTCTTACTTTTCAAGCCAAATCCTATAAACAGAAACATTCAGGCTTGGCATTATTGTTAACCCACTGGCAGCATAACAAGTGTTTAACTTGCAAATAAAAATAGAAAATCTCGGCTGAATCAGTTTTTGGTACTTCATCACACCCAAACATTCCTTGAAACTAAAATACACACTGCTTGAGTGATGGAATATCACTAACACGGTATACTGAAAAAAAAAAATTAAGAGCTTAACGAAAAATGTGTCAGTAAATAGTAACAGTAACAGACGAAGGGACTACACCTCTCCCAGATGACATGTTGATGGTAGGACTGTGAGCACAAAGATGTGTGCTGTAAAGAATAGATGTGGAATTGAGGGTGTCTTACAAGTGTCACTTAGGACCCCCATTGTGGAGAAAATGTTACAGGAAAACTGAGGAAAAATGGCCTCATTTGCAGAACTGTATCCCATTTTTCAGCTAGAACTTGGCGGAACTCAGTTCCACTACCTCTGGCTCTGTCCCTCTGCTCCTTTCTCATTACTATTACTTGTGAACACAGAAGTATGGCTTCTGGGTTTACAAGTGACAGCTTGGCTCCCAATGGCTCCCACAGATCTGATCTCCTGAGTGGCTTCCACTGAGTGCAGGATGGAGCCAAGGGCGGTGCAGATGCCGAGCAGACGTTGACACCCCCACTGGATGATCTCCCTGGAAGTGGGAGAGGCAGATCCACCTACAGAGTGCAGGGGGGGGGGGTAATACAGCTGGCCTGGGTGCTTCAGCTTAATACAGCAACAAAAGTAAGACACATGGAAGATGATGAAGCTTTTAAGGAGGTGGGAAGAAGATGGGGACAGTACGGGGGGAGGATAGGTTGCATGCAGAGGTCAGAACTGAAGAGGGGTGAGTGTGAGATGTGGATGGGGGATACACAGGTAAGCAGCTGTGAAAGAAGGCTGAACTCTACACTCTGTGTAGTGCACCCCTGAACTCTGCACTATGTACGTAACACACCCTTGAACTCTGCACTCTGAGTATAACTTCCCCCTGAACACTGCACTCTGTACATAATGCACTCTTGGTATTTAATGCCCTTTAAGACCCTTCCACTGTTAATGAAATCTGATCATACCCACTATTTGATGCAGTTTGAAGGGTGTGTGGTGGTGGGAGGGTTTTTTTTGGGGGGTCGTGGTTGAGTTCCTGCACCTCTTTTGTGAGAAAAAAAGGCCTGATCACACCCTTTAAGGTACAGCACTGATAACAATTATTAATATAGCTATTCTTTTGAATGGCTAAGTGGTTAGGTTGTTAGTTCGAATCCCAACCATGGCACTGCCTGGAGTATGCATGTTCTCCCTGTACCTGTGTGGATTTCCTCCCACACTCCAAAGACATGCTGGTAGGTTAATTGGGTCCTGTTCCTGGTATGTGTATGTATACATGCGCATTAGAGACCTTAGACTGTACGATCCTTGAGGACAGGAACTAATGTGAATGTACAATATACAGTGCTCAGCATAAATGAGTAAAAGTAAGATTTAAACCACTTGCTCTCCTGAGTATTTACGCCCCCCCCCCGACCAGGACATTTTTTGCGTTATGGCGCTACGTTACTTTAGCTGACAATTGCGCGGTCATGCAACGCTGCACCCCAATGATGTTTACTGCCTTTTTGTCCAATAACTTGAGTTTTCATTTGGTGGTATTTGATCACCTGTGCATTTTTAATTTTTTTGCGCTATAAAAAAAACAGACCGACAATTTTGAGAAAAAAAACAATATTTTGGATATTTCGCTTTTTTGCTATTAAACATGTTTTTTAAAAAATTAAATTTTGTCATAAATTTAGGCCAAAATGTATTCTGCTGCATGTCTTTGCTACAAAAAAATCCCAATATGTGTAAATTAATTGGTTTACGTGAAAGTTATAGTGTTTACAAATGGCAGTATATATACTGTGATTTTTTTTAAGAATTTTTACTAGTAATGGCGACGATCAGTGACTTATAGCGGGACTGCGGTGGGCATTCTGACACTGGGGGGAACTGACTTGGTGTCACAGACATCCCCAGTGACACCTATACAGTGATCAGTGCTAAAAACAAAAAAGAACTGACACTGTAATAATGGCACTGGGCAGGAAAGGGTTAACATGATGGTGAACAAAGGGTTAACTGTGTGCTGTTTCTCAGAAAGCACACTGCTTTGCATGGCTATGTTCTGCCCAGCCATCCAAAGCAATGTGCATGAGCTGACAGGGAGGAGAACTGTTTTGTTTATAAACAGTTCTCCTCCCTGTCGGAGATGCTTGGCAATCACCGGGCGCTGGCGAGTAATCACCAGCCGGGCCCTGGTGATTGACAGCCATGGCCGCGAATGGCGGCGTGGGTAGGGCGCACATCCCCTACGTGGAAATGCAAAATCACGTAAATATATATATATATATATATATAGGTTAATATATATATGATTTTGCGCACCCGTGCTGTCCTGTAGCAGTATGTCTGCTATAGGGTGGTCGGGAAGCCGTTAATCAATATCTCTATGAACACTAGAACAATTTCCAAAATTTTGACAAAACTGAGTTTTATAGAACATTTGTTTAGCTCAGTGTTTCTCAACTCCAGTCCTCATGGACCCCCAACAGGTCATGTTTTCAGGATTTCCATTATTTTGCACAGGTGATTTGATCAGTTTCACTGCCTTAGTAATTACCACAGCTGTTTCATCTGAGGGAAATCCTGAAAACATGACCTGTTGGGGGTCCATGAGGACTGGAGTTGAGAAACACTGGTTTAGCTCAATATTATAATTTAAATTGCAAAACCTTTAGTTTTACTCAAATTAGTTGATGCAAAAATGAATACACCCCACACAGCAAAAATTACTCCATTTTTTTATGACCTCCATGATTTGTAAGGACAGTACAAAGTCTTTTAGGCATGGAATGAACAAGTTGGCGACATATTGTAACATCTATCTTTTTCCGTTCTTCATGAACGACTTTTAGAGCCTGGATGCTGAATGGAGAGTGATGCTCAACTTGTCTCTTTAGAATTCCAAATAGGTGTTTGACTAGGTTCATATCATACTTGGCCACTGAATCACTTTCACCCTGTTCTTCTTCAGAAATTCAACACTGGCCTTAGATGTGTGTTTTGGATCATTGTCATGTTGAAAAAATGCACGACGACCAAGGGTACGGAGTGATGGTAGCACCTTCTCTTTCAATACAGAGCAGTACATCTGTGAATTCATGATACCATCAATGAAATGCAGCTCCCCGACACCAGGAGCACTCATGCAGCCTCACAGAAGGACACTGCCACCACCATGTTTCACTGTAGGCACCATTCCTTTTTTTTTGTACTCACTTTTGTGACACCATACAGTTTTGAAGCCATCAGTTCCAAAAACATTTATCTTGGTCTCTTCACTTCACAGTACAGAGTCCCAGTGGTCTTTTTCTGCATGGGCCCTGGCAAATTCTACACAGGCTTTTTTGTGCATGGGCTTTAGCAGAGGCTTCCTTCGAGGACGACATCCATGCATGCCATTCCTCTGCAGTGCATATTGTGTCACGGGAAACAATCGCCCCAGTTTGGCTTCCTACTTCTTTAGCTAACTGCAGTGAACTTGCATGGCAATTTTCTCCAACCCTTCTCATCAGAAGACGCTCCTGTAGAGGTGTTAACTTTCATGGACAGCCTGGACATCTCTTTAGGATGGTTGCAGTTCCATCTTTGTTAAATTTTTGTATCACGTTTGCTACAGTATTCTGACTGATGAATAAAGCTTTGCTGATCTTCTTGTAGCCTTCACCTTTCTTTTGTAAAGAAATTATTTTATTTCTCAGGCCTTGTGACATTTCTCTTCCATGTGGCTTCCAAGTAACGCCCTTTTATAATCAGCTGTCTGCTGGACACCTGTTTAATGAATAATTAGACTCACCTGTAGTTGAATTCTTGTTAATTAGGTTTTGTTATCTTAAAATTGAGCTTTGCTCCCAAGACTTTTGACATTGGGGTGTATTCATTTTGCAACATGGTCTTGAATGAATTTGTTAGGAAAAATACTTTTTTGTTTGAGCAAATTAACAAATCTGGTTTGCAATCAATGGCCTGGATTTGTGGGAGTATTTTGTAGTATAGTGTCCCATAGAAATGTTGATTCTGAAAGGAAAGTAAAGGTTTTCTGACAAATCTGTTGGGGTGTACTCATTTATGCTGAGCACTGTATATGTAAAGTGCTGTGTAAATTGGCAGCGCTATACAAGTACCTATAATAAATAATGTCTCCGACATAATAAGTAATCCATTATTTTGCTTCTTTAAAAATGAGAAATTGTCACCTAGTCCATTTACTCTCTCTCTCTCTTGTGGCTGCCGCTGCAAAATACATGGTGTTTCCCCCAATATAAGGGAAGCAATGGTGCCGACTGCAATGGAGGAAGCAGTGGTGGAGGGAATGCTGGAGAGGTGAGTATGTGGTCTTGGGTGGGCTTTACACATATATCGCCACTTTGCTCTGAATGGGCAATGTGACAATGTCTCTTTAAAGTGGTTCTAAAGTCATGTATTTCCTGCATTAAAGTAAAACATGTCCCACTACCTGTTCTATCTACACGCATCCCTAAATAATTACCTGGCTCCTGTCCAGGGGTGGACTGACCATTCGAGCACTCGGGCACTGCCCGAGGGCCCGGGGTCAGTAGGAGGCCCCATGAGATGCCCCTGGTACCTTTCATTGGCTTTTTCGTAGGCTTTTTTGGGTGTTGGCGAGGCCCCATGATCCCCTATTGCCTGGGGGCCCCATGAGTTGTCAGTCCGCTCCTGCTCCTGTCCCAGCTCCAGCACTGGTGATGGTAATGGTGGTTGTATTTACTGCCAGTCTCCTGATCTGGGAATAGACCAGAAACTTTAGGAATGTATGCCTGCCATAGTAATAGGTTCTTATACTGGTGGTAATTAGATCTACCTGAATTTGGCATTTGTCCTTAATGTTATTTAAACTTGCTTGCCTGAATTAGGGGCAGGTAGTTCCAGACTATTGCCAGAAAATGGTTGTTAAATTTTTATTGAATTACCCTGACTGTGTATTGCGCAGCATTATTGCTGTTTACCGACTGAATAAGTGAAACAGCCTTAAATATATCTAGTATTAGGAAATAATGTCTGGATATTTTAGCTCTGACATATTTACAAAACAGATGTCACACTTTTACAGAAAAATACACTGAAATAAAAGCACGTGAGCTACTGGCAGGAAGAAATGTACATTCAATAGCCCTAAGTGCACTTCAATTGTTATTATAATGTCACGGGTTCACTTTTTTTTAGTGAGATTTAATTTTATTGTGTGCTCTTTTGGCAAATTTAGAAGCAACCCCAAATTTAAATACCGAATATAAAATGTATTTGATGAGAGAAAGAAAGGCTTGAAAGATTTTAGTGGATAGGAAAACATGAGGTTGCCAGGCAAATGCAAATAAAAAGTTATCAGACAATTGAGGACTCTTTAGCAAAGGTGAAAATACAATAAACTGAAGAAGTGAATGCACATACTGAAGCTGCAGCTGGTATAAATCCACCCCTTTATATGTTCAGAACTGCCATAACAGTCTATAAGCAGGAGTATAGGAAACAGAAGGAGACAAACCAATGGATGCTTGAAGCCTGACATTGTGTATGTGACTCACTTTCAGTTGTAAACAGGAGAAGACAGCACATGACATCTTAATGCAGACTCAAAGGGATCCTTTACCGAAAATAGATAAACTATCAATATTTTTCTCATAAACCCATCCAGATATATTTAAACACAATCATAAAAGAGATTAAAGTGACTTGTAATCTCTTAAAATGAATATATAAGTACTTCATAAAGACTATTGGGCTGATTTACTAAAGGTGTTGAGAATTGTTACACTACAAAACGTGTAACTATTCACTTCAATTATCCAGTCATGTGCAGATGAAATAATTACACAGGAATTTGCTTTTAACATGATTGGGTAACTGAAGTGAATGTTCACAATGTATTTATTTATTTTGTGAGAAGAGTATCAACTTCTTTAGTAAATCAGCCCCTATTCAGCGGTAAAATAAGTAAGGAACACGTCACCATTTTTCTCAGTAAATACAGCTGTGTTCAAAATAATAGCAGTCAGACATCACTAACCTGATCAATCACTGTTTTTGGAAAAATGATATTTCTACATGGCAAATAATTTACTAGCAGGTGTAGTAGAGTAATAGAAATCCAACAGACCCAACAGTCATGACATGCATGCTGCTGATTCTGTGTAATTGAATCACTAATTGAAAGGGGCATGTTCAAAATAATAGCAGTGTGGAGTTCTATTAGTCAGGTCATTAATTCTTTGAAAAACAGGTGGCAATTTTTGCCCTTATTTAAGGAAGGAAGGCAGCAAATGTTGTACATGCTGGTTACAGTGCATTTCTCTCTGAAATTCTGAGGAAAATGGGTCGTTCCAGACATTGTTCAGAAGAACAGCGTACCTTGATTAAAAAGTTGATTGGAGAGGGGAAAACATATAAAGAAGTGTAGAAAATGATAGGCTGCTCAGCTAAAATGATTGCAAATGCTTTAAAATGGCAACCAAAACCTGAAAGACGTGGAAGAAAGTGAAAAAATACCATTCAAATGGATAGAATAGCCAAAATGGCAAGGACTCAGCCAACAATCAGCTCCAGGAAGATCAAAGAAGGTCTAAAGTTACCTGTGAATACTGTTACAATTAGAAGACGCCTATGTAAAGCCAAGCTATCTGCAAGAAGCCCCGCAAAGTCCCACTGTTGAAAAAAAGACATGCTGAAGAGGTTACAATTTGCCAAAGAGCACATTGACTGGCCTAAAGAGAAATGGCGCAACATTTTGTGGACTGATGAAAGTAAGATTGTTCTTTTTGAGTCTAGTGGCTGGAGACAGTTTGTCAGACGACCCCCAAACACTGAATTCAAGCCACAGTACACTGTGAAGACAGTGAAGCATGGTTGCGCAAGCATCATGATATGGGGATGTTTCTCATACTATGGTGTTGGGCCTATTTATCGCATACCAGGGATCATGGATCAGTTACAGAATACATCAGAATACTTGAAGAGGTCATGCTGCCTTATGCTGAAGAGGAAATGCCCTTGAAATGGGTGTTCCAACAAGACAATGACCCCAAACACACCAGTAAACGTGCAACATCTTGGTTCCAGACCAACAAGATTGACGTTATAGAGTGGCCAGCCCAATCCCCGGATCTTAATCCAATAGAAAACTTGTGGGGTGACATCAAAAATGCATTTTCTGAGGCAAAACCAAGAAATAGAGAAGAACTGTGGAATGTAGTCCAATCATCCTGGGCTGGAATACCTGTTCATAGGTGCCAGAAGTTGGTTGACTCCATGCAACACAGATGTACAGCAGTTCTCAGAAACAGTGCTTATACAACTAAATATTCATTAAGTGATTCAAAGGAAAGCAAAATCTTCAAACATTTTTCAGTTTATACAGTGAATGTTTGAGTTTGTAAAGAAGAATACAAACACTGCTATTTTTTTGAACAGTCTAATATTCACTTTTCTTCAATTTTTTTAGAGGAACAACACAAATGTTATATATTTTTCTTCATGTTTTGATTTGGAATAGAATGTGTAGTGTTCCCAATGCATTTGTGTGTATGGAAATAAAAGCTATTAGAAGGATTTTGAGCTTTATTCACTTTTTTCAACACACTGCTATTATTTTGAACACAACTGTATATTTCTAAAGGTGCTATTGACAAGAAATGTTCACCACATGTCAGTAACAACCCATGCAATCCATACATACAAAGAAACCAAAACAAATGGGCAACACAGTGGCTAAATGGTTAGCACTTCCGCCTGGCAGTACTAGGGTCGTTGGTTCAAATCCCAGCCATGGCACCACCTGCCTGGAGTTTGCCTGCGTGGGTTTCCTCCCACACTCCAAAGACATGCTGGTAGGGGATAATTGGATCCTGTCTAAATTGGCCCTAATATGTGTATGTATGAATGTAAGAAGTTAGGGACCTTAGATTGTACACCCCTTGATTGTTAGGGACTGATGAGAATGTACAATATATATATATGTGTAAAGCGCTGCGTAAATTGACGGCGCTATATAAGTACCTGAAATTAAATTAAAAATAAGTTCAGAAATTCAGTTATGTGTAATAAAATGGCATGACACAGGGAAAAAGTATTGAACATGCTAACTGAAATTTTTCGTACAAATTTATTCGTACAAAATCCTTTGTTGATAATGACAGCTTTAAGACGCCTCCTGTATGGAGAAACTAGTTGCATGATTTGCTCAGGTGTGATTTTGGCCCATTCTTCCACACAAACAGCCTTCAAATATATTTTATTTTATTTATTTTATTCTCTTGAAGGTTCTGTGGGCCTCTTCTATGAACTCTGATCTTTAGTTCTTTCCATAGATTTTTCTATTAGATTCAAGTCAGGTGATTGCCTGGGCCATTCTAGCAGCTTTCTTTCCTTTCTTTGAAACCAATTGAGAGTTTCCTTGGCTTTGTGTTTAGGATCATTGTCTTGCTGAAATGTCCACCCTTGTTTCATCTTCATCATCCTGGAAGATGGCTGCAGATTTTTATCAAGAACGTCTTGGTACATTTTTCCATTCATCCTTCCTTCAGTGATATGAAGTTTGTCAGTACCGTATGCTGAAAAAACAGCCTCACACCATGATGTTCCCACCTCCAAACTTCACTGTTGGCATGGTGTATTTGGGATGATGTGCAGTGCCATTGGACCTCCAAACATGGTGTGTATTATGACATCCAAAGAGTTCCATTTTGGTCTCATCTCACCAGACTATATTTTCCCAGTATTTCACAGGCTTGTCTAAATGTTGTGCAGCAAATTTTAAACGAGCTTCAATATGATTTTTCTTCATCAATGGAGTCTTGCATGGTGAGCGTGAATACAAGTCATGGCGGTTGATAGTATCACTTTTTGTTTTCTTTGAAACAATTGTACCTGCTAATTTCAGGTCTTTCTGAAGCTCTCCACAAGTGGCCCTTGGCTCTTGGACAACACTTCTGATACTTCTTTTTACTCCTCTATCAGAAATTAGCAAGGAGCACCTGGTTGTGGCCAGTTTATGGTGAAATTATGTTCTTTCCACTTTTGGATTATGGCCCCAACAGTGCTCACTGGAGCATTCAGAAGTGTACAAATCCTTCTGTAACCAATGCCATCGGTATGTTTTGCAACAAGAAGGCTGCAAAGGTCTTGAGAGAGCTCTTTGCTCCTACTCATCATGAGATGTTTCTTGTGTGATGCCTTGGTAATGAAACATCTGTTTATAGGCCATCAGTTGAGCCTGAACCAACAGATATTAATTTGCACTGACAAGGGCAGGATTGCTTTCTAATTACTGATGGATTTCAGCTGGTGTCTTGACTTTCCATGCCTTTTTGCACCTTCCCTTCTTCATGTGTTCAATATTTTTTCCCTGTGTCATTCCATTTTATTATACATAACTTAATTTCTGAACTTACTTGTTTTGGTTTCTTTATATGTATGGGTTACATGGGTTACATGGGTTTTTGTGGTGAAAATATCATGTCAATAGCACCTTTAGAAATAAATCTACTGAGAAAAATGGTGGTGTGTTCAATACTTATTTTACCCGCTTTATGTAATGTGCAGTAACCTGTAGTAACTAAAGATAATCTATTAACTGTTCTAACACATGATTAATATTTCATTCTGACTTCTGAAGCAAATTTTACCAGTAGGCTGGACAACATCTAGTTTGGGGGAACATGCCAATATATTGTTCTGTGATGTCATTAAAATGGGGAGCTTTTATATCCATGAAAGATTACCAAAAGAAATATTCTGCAAATACTGACCTTGCCAGTACTTTCTGAATGTGACTTCTAAGGCAAGGGTCTGCCTTCACTCTAATCGCATGATCAGTCTAAAGCTGGCTAGACATGGAGCGGATTTCACCTAATCAACTGGCCGAAATTCATTCCATGGGTGGTGCTGTCAGCACTCTCCCACCCAACAGCCTGCAACTTAAAAAAATGCAGGCGCAAGTCGAAAAAAAATGTCAGACAGTCAGCTCCTGCCTGAAATCATATGCATGCAACATTTAAATATGGCAGCTGGCTGTCAAAATACAATACCCACAGCAATAGATTCCTCCATCCACCGCAGTTTATGTGTGTATGGCCAGCTTTAGTGTTGTAAAAATAGAAGCTGCAGCCCCAGCATTAACGTTATGTATGAAAAGTTCTTGGAATATATTTTAAAAAGGATAAAATCGCTATTGAAAGGGAAACCTATCAATCAAACTCAAGCCCTGGTTAGACGATTGGGAAGAGCAGTATATACAAAATCAATTGAGCAAGGGGATGGAAATTCTGGAAAGTCCCAAACATGAACAGAAATCTACTGAAATACTATCAAGAAGGAAAATTTTAATTTTGTAATCTTTCGAAAATGATAGGTGGCTGCATATTCAAAGGAAAGGAAATTTTTAATAACAGTTACATATCTTTTTTTAACGACTTCAAGTCTGGACACTTTCACCCCCTTCCACTCCAGGCCAATTTTCAGCTTTCAGTGCTATCACACTTTGAATGACAATTGCGCGGTCATGCAACACTGTACCCATATGCATTCTTTAGCATTTTTTGAGACAGATAAAACTTTATTTTTATAATAATTATTCACCACTGGGATTTAAATTTTTTTTCTATATAAACGAAAATGTCCAAGAACTTTGAAAAAAAAAGTGTTTTTCTTACAAAATGTTGCAAATAAATTATCTTTCTTCATAAATCCTGGCCAAAATGTATTCATTTATCTTTTTAATAAGAAAAAAATAACCCATATTAGTTTATAACCAAAAATTATAATTTTTCTACATTTATTTTACATTTTTATTTTACTTTTTTATAATACTGTCACCCTAGCAGTACAGTGACACTGTACTACCTGTGGGGGATGAAGATTTTTTTTTCATTTTTTACACTGGATTGCTTTTGCACCCATAAAGGCTGTAAAGGCAATAATTTCTCCTTCTCTCTGGCTGCATTCCCACAGCCATTGAGAAATATTGCGTGAGCTGTGATTGGTCACAGCTTGTCACATGGTACAAGGCTGTTGTGAGTAGCCTTGTGCTATGTGACCTCTGTGATCATTCACAGATTTCACAAGTAGTAAGCAATGATGTCAGGAAGTGACATCTTGTTTACTACTATTCATGTGATTACTGATTGGCCAATCAGTGATCACATGAATCGGGACCTCACACAGAGGTCCCATTTAGCGAGCTGTGTTCGCGGTGCTGCACCCGGGGAGTGCACACAGGCAATGGATGCGGGGAGACATTTAGAAACATCCTCCCGCATCGGCAGCGCTCCCGTCCAGCCATTTATTGACATGGATGGGAAGAGGTTAAAAGGAGGAGTGTTTTAGGCCTCATGCACACAGGTATAAAAAAAACCCGCAACTTTTACAAACATACAGTATATTTTTATTAACGTCTGTAAACACAGTTATATGTTAGCTTATGTGGCCATGCACATTGGTATTTTAAGACTAACATTCAGAGGCATAAAAAATGCACCAAAGCTGAATTTGGAGAGTAGCGTATATACGTGCATTAACACACGTACATATGCGACAGTGAAGGAATTTTTCTGCCAAGTTCTGCCAAAAAAAAGTTGCATAATTGGAGTTTAAATGCATATGCCTGTGTGCATGAGGACCTAAAAGGAACAGAAATATGGGAATTGTCACTGTTTAGATGATCATAACTTAGAAGACATCTGAAATCTAACAGTAGCTGGTTTTGACTACTTCATTTGACTCACTGAAGCTGATTTACTAAAGTAGTTAGTAATGTTAATGCAATAAATTGTGTGAATATTCACTAAATTATCCAATCATGCAGATGAAATAACTAAGCAGGAATCTGATTTTCACATGAATAGATAATTGTAAAAGTGAATCTTCAGTTCATATGTCTTCGATAACTCAGCCTCGTTGTCTCTCACCATTGTGTACTGCACAAGACCAAGCAGAATATTGGACCAGCCATGATTATTACTTCCTAATTGCCCGTGGGCTTATGTCTTTTCTGAAATAGGGGTCTCTGTCACACCTTTTTTAAAAATGATTTTTTTAAACAATTGTTTGAATTCTTTTCTGAAGTGCTCCTTAAGTGACCATAAATCAACTACTTACCTATCTGCTTTTGTATACTTAAGGCTGCAAGGAGAAGAGCCAGGGGTGACAGAAGGCTATGGCGTTGGGGATGTCAGCTATGAGGTTGTTTTTGTATGACAAAAGAAAGTTTCAGTGTCTTGTCCCAATGTAACTTAAAGCACACAAGTAAAATTAGATGGATATATGAGGTTTAAAAATGTGTCTACACTGAATTCAAATGCAGACTTATCGCATGTTGGCTCTGGAGCAATGAAGCTGAAAGTATTCAGTGTACAGAAAACTTGACAGTTTGACCATTTGCACAGTTGTTCTTTTGTTAAACATACCTGAGAGAGTATCAGCTGCCCATGAAATTTAGTCACAAATTTTCTCAGAAAAGAAAAATATGCATCTTGACCCATGATTTTTTCAAGATATCGAAGAAGAAAATAACCCTGAAAATTTGATAAAATACAATTAACTCCAGAAATAAATCACATCAATGTTTTTTGTTAAAGGGAAATCAAAACCAGTTACCTTTAAATAATGGACTTGCATAAAGGCCTTGTCTGCATTTAGTCCATGTCTTACAACAGAAGCTCCAGAGTCACTCACTTCTCCGGTGCTATCACCTTGGGGCCTGATGGTGTGAGAAATGAGGAATGTGATATTATTTTAAAAAAAAAACATTAAAACACTTTTGGTCAAATACAGATTAAAGTAAATCTTTGCTTTATCCAGGAATGTTCACTTAACTTTACAGATACTTACATTCCCTTTTGCTAATCCTTCACTCCAATTGCCCACAGCAAAGAGAGAAAACCCTGTGTAAGATCCATATTATAGCTCTCTTCCCACCCACATGTGACAGTGCTTGGTGCCTAAGTGGCCAGTTATCAAGCACAAGCATTGTCACATGGTAGGGATGAAGAAAGCAATATGCTCCCCATACCTGGACATAGTGGGTAAAGGGAAGGGTGCCAGTTAAGCAAACCTGTTGCTTTGCTTTGCATGGGCTTTTAGGAGGTTCTCCAAGACAAAGTTAGACATGTTTAATAATAATTTTTACAGTGCTCAGCTTATTAACAACCACAGTGGTTTTGCCAGCAGACTCAGTTTGTATCGGACTTCAGTTGGGTCAAGACGGACCGGCTGTTAGGGATGGTAGTGCCAGAGATGCTTAATCAGTTCCAGGAGCATTCCCATTTAAAATTTTTTCAATGCCTGCCTAACAAAAACAATATAAAAATGCAAGTATTGATAACCCTCAATAAAAATGGCAGGTAAGCTAAAGATAGCAACCACATCTAAGTGAAATTTTCTTCATACTGAAGGAGAGAACCATTAATTGGTACCAGAACCCAAAGCCACATTAGAAACAATAACAAATAAACACTATACGAAAATCAAAGTTACAATTAAAGCAGACGTCAAGAGTAGACGAAAGCCCTGGTGCATCCATTAAAACGTTTATTTATTTAAAAAAATTGTTGAAATAACATAAAATCATCTTCACTAAAATCAGGTCATTTGCTGGCCTGCTATTTAAGACTGAAGTTTAGTTAAAGCAGTTGGAAAGTTAAATTTATTTTTTACTAAAATAAAAAACATGTTATATTTACCTGCTCTGTGTAATGGTATTGTACAGAGCAGCCTCGAAGCTCCTCTTCTGGGGTTCCCTGCCGGCACACTTGGCTCTACCTCTTATCCATGTGCCATCATAGGAAGCCTGTTCCTATGGTGGCACACTCCCGAGCCAAGCTGTGTGCATCCATAAACGCACACAAAGAGCAGCTCAACCCTGCTCTCTGCTCACAGTCGATGGCTCTCCCTGCTGCCTTAATGTCCTGTGAGATAGTGGAGAGAGCCACTATAGATAGGCATTGCACTGGATCGAGTGAGGACTCAAGTGTTAAGGGGGTGAGGGGGAGATACATAAAATGCATTAGGGTAAGAAACCTTATAACTTTAGAACCACTTTAAAAAGGCATATAGGTGTATCACATGACTGGCTAATTGCTCCTTGGTGCTTGGCTTTCCTGCTGCTGTTGTGGTGAACTTTCTGGGCTCAGACACTGCTGCCCGCTTCTTTCTCTCCTCTATTCCCTTCAGAAAAGTGGATGTATTGTAGTCACAGAATGCAACACATTCTGTTAGTAACATGTGATGTAGTCACATGACACTGGGAGGAGACTTAAAATGCCACACATTTACTAGCTGTGATAAAGGGAGGAAATATGCTGTCAATCAGCCTTCATGGACAGAGGAAAATTCACCTCCAGTGCACTCTCTAAAACAGTAAGTGCAGAATTGCTGCCATTTACAGCCCATATGAACTGTTACCAATATCAATATCTTAAGAATGCCATCTGACGATAAACACCTTGATAAGGATTGCCTTTGCCTGAAATTCCATTGTAAGGCCCCATTCACACAACACTTGGCAGGATTTAAAAAGCGTGATTCACAAGCAAAAACTCCTGTCGTACATAAAGCAACTATTCAATTGTTTGGGCTGCCCTATGCACATTTCTTGCGTTAAAGAAGCTCAAGGACCAAATTCTGGCCCTGAGCCAGGTAGAATTTTACACAATTTTGTCGCAATACTCATGTGTTTTGTCACCCGACAATCAAACTGCATTTGGGGTGCTATTCAGAATGAATGACACCCAAACTTGTGTCTTATGTTTTGCTGCATTTTTGGAATTGTGGGCAGATCAAAAACAGAAAATATCTTGTGTTGAGAAAGTGGAACACTCAATGTAACTATCAAGCAGTCACATAAATGATGCTCACTGACGTTTCTTGTTTTCAAGTCTGATGCATGACTAAACAGATGATTACAGAGACAGAACCAACTGAGACAACCCAAATCCACAAGAACTGTGGTTAGTTCTCCTAGATGTTTGAAACAGCCTACACTGCTACTGTATGTGCAAATTTACAGAGGAGAATTGATGCTGTTTTAAAGGAAAAGAGTGGACACACCAAATATAGATTTTTAGGGGGGGGGGGGGTTTCCATTTATGTACTTTGTAAGTTATTATTGGTAAATAAAAACGATTAGTCTACTGTCACACTGGAGTTTTTTAAGTGTTTTTGCATTAAAAAAGGCCATGAAAAGCTCAAGAAAAATACTTCCCTATGTATGTGAATGTATATCTATGTATGTTTTCACACTGAGGCGTTGTGCTGGCAGTGCAATGTAAAAACTCCTGCTTACAGCATCTTTGGGGCATGTTTGGTGAGTTAAAAAAAAAATGCCTCTTCCCATTGAAGTCAATGGAAAACACCTGAAAAACGCATAAAAAGCATTGCAAAAGCTTTGAGAAGCGTTTTTGGTGCAGTTTTTAAGTCAGGTGTCCTTTAAAAAATGCTCAGAAAGTGCGGCAAAAGCGCGGTAAAAATGCCTTTGTGTTTTTGCAGCGGATCAGTGTGGAAGTGACCTAAACCACATTCTTTTTTAAAGCATCAACACTTTACAGCATTTTTTCACTAGTGCCTAAAACTCTTGCACAATACTGTAAGTCTCCCATTTCTGCAGTTTACAAAGAGCTGCTTGCTAAGAATTATGCATTTTTGCTGGCCAAACCCAAGTAACAATGAACAACTCCAGATCAGAATTAGGTAGAAAACAATAAACTTGGAGTTTTTACAGCAGAAATGGAGGTGGTTTGGTTTTTCTCCTAGAAAAATATATGACTCCACTGTGAGCAACCAATGACCAAAATCCACAAGACATTTGAGGAAAGGCAGCCACAGTCTGGCAAGAGAAAGGAGTGGAGAAAAGTTATAAACAAAAAAGGCTGCTGTCCTGCAATATGATTAGTTAGCTACACATTTAACCACTTGCCCTCCTGAGGATTTACCCCCCTTCCTGACCAGGCCATTTTTCGCATTATGGCGCTGCGTTACTTTGTCTGACAATTGCGTGGTCATGCAACGCTGCACTCAAATTAAATTTACGTCCTTTTTTCCCCACGAATTGAGCTTTCTTTCAGTGGTATTTGATTGCCTGTGCATTTTTTATTTTTTTGTGCTATAAAAAAAAAAAGACCGACAATTTTGAGAAAAAAACAATATTTTTGACATTTTGCTATTAAACATGTCCAGTAAAAAGAAAATTTTAAATCTAATTTTGTCATAAATTTATACCAAAATGTATTCTGCTACATTTCTTTGTTAAAAAATCCCAATACGTGTAAATTAATTGGTTTACGTGAAAGTTAGGGCTCGTTCACACTTGACTAATTTCTAACTCTTGCCAAATGCCTCTATAGTGTTTGATAGGCATTAGACAGGCGTTTGGGAAGTGTTTTTGACGCTCCTCAAACGCCTTATGCGCGTTTTTGAGGCGTTTGCCAAGTGTTAAAGCCACACCACAAATGCCAATAATGAAGTTTAATGGTATTAACACCCTGCAAATGCCTGCCAGGCATTTAAGGAGCGTCACCATAGACTTGAATGGGAGGCTTCAACTCCTGATTCAACATAAAGCATAAATTTTGATGTAACGCAACGCTTCAGTGTGAACAGCACTGTGTGCTGCCATGTGTAGAATTTTTATAGGCATTTAAGGAGCGTTATAAACGCCTAACGCCTGCTAACAATGCTAGTGTGAACTTAGCCTTATACTGTTTACAAATGGCGGTATATACAGTATCTCACAGAAGTGATTACACCCCTCACATTTTTGTAAACATTTAATTCTATCTTTTCATGTGACAACACTGAAGAAATAACACTTTGTACAATGTAAAGTAGTGAGTGTACAGCTTGTATAACAGTGTAAATTTGCTGTCCCCTCAAAATAACTCAACACACAGCCATTAATGTCTAAACTGCTGGCAACAAAAGTGAATATTTACAAAAATGTGAGGGGTGTACTCACTTCTGTGAGATACTGTATACTGGAGTTTTATTTTTACTAGTAATGGCGGCAATCAACGACTTATAGCAGGGCTGTGGCAGACATTCAGACACTGGGGGGAACTGACTTGGTGTCACTGACATCCCCAGTGACACCAATACAGTGATCAGTGCTAAAAAAAAAGCACTGACACTGTACTAAAGACACTGTTAAAGGGTTAACTGTGTGCAGGGAGTGTTTTACTGGAGGGCGGTGTCAGTGTGCTTCACTGTAATCACACTGCTCTGGATAACTGTGCTGTGCACAGCCATCCAGAGCAGTGTGCCTGAGCTGACAGTGAGGAAAACTGTTAGTAAACAAACAGTACTCCTCCCTGTTGGAGATCTTCGGATTCCATAGCACCTCAAAGCAGAGGTGTGAGCTCAGTGTTGATTTGAAGTCCACACAGGTAATACATTATCACCTAAATTGAGATAACACAAACTCAAACATCTACCAAATAGCAAAAGGACTGTAAAGCTGGCCATAAATGGATCAAAATTTGGTTGGTACAGCAGGGACCAGCTGAAATTTGATCCATGTGCGACAGCTCCCGTTCAACAGAATTTGATCTATCAATCAACTCCTGTTGAGCAGGCTTGTTAGAAAAATGTTTCTCAATCGGTGGCTGCAGCCAATTTTATATGTGTTCAGAATTTGGCTGAGGCAGAAATTAAGACAGCCATACACTGAGCCTGCTTTTTCATTCTTAAAAGTTAAACAGCTGAAATGTGGATGCTGTACCCAAAAAAATCAAGCAACGGACTGGCTACCAGTGTTGCCAGTATGATTCTTGCAGCTGATCTTTCCATTACTAATTTAGAATTTCTAGTTGCACCCCCTGTGTCTCTACACAGATGGAGCCATTACAGTAGAGGCTTCCTTGTGCCACAACTGCCCCTGAATGTTGGTCGGATGACTGATGAAGGAATAATCAAGCAGCAGTAGGAGATGAAGAGGATGCACATATCCATAGAACGTAGTAAAACCAGGGAGATCCTTGCACTGTAGGTCTTCATGTCCTCATGAAAGGAGAATAGTGAACAAGGTAGTGACAGTAGTTAGTAAGTAGTTAAAGCCCGCCATCTGAGAGGCCACACATATGCGCGAGGTTGGTGGTAAGTGCTTAAAGGTGTCAAGCATTGTGCCAAAATATACTCTGCTGTAAAAATTCAACTTTTATTATAAAACTGTTAAAACAAGTACGGTTTTGAACTTGGTAACATACATTTTACAGGTATATTACATAATATAGATACATAATACTTATTTCCAAGTGTTCCATAGTTATTCTTTATGTACTCCCCACCAATCAACAAGGGGAAACAATGCAATAATTTACTACGCATTTTGTAGGTATCCATCCCACTTCCTCAGGTTCTGTGAAACTTACTCTAGAATAGAAGGATAATCCTGGACTGGAATCATGGGCCTGGGGACTACAATCCACACCAAACCTTCCCCTGGGAGGAGGACAGGCAAGTCTGTTCTATGTGTAGAGGCCTGCTTTTAATGAGTTCACAAAATATCACAGCCAAGGTATGTTTTTAGTCCCCTCTCCTATTTCTGTTATCACAAAATGCCTTCCACTTTTGATCCAGAAGGAAAAAAGAAAAATAAAACAGAGGGAAGGAGAGAGAGGACAAGAGGAATGATTTGTTTTTTCTTTTGCGTTCCTCTCCTCCTTACAGTGGGGATCGAAAGTTTTGGCACCCCAGCTAAAAATTTGTATTAATGTGCATAAAGAAGCCAAGGAAAGATGGAAAAATCTCCAAAAGGCATCAAATTACAGATTAGACATTCTTATAATATGTCAACAAAAGTTAGATTTTATTTCCATCATTTACACTTTCAAAATAACAGAAAACAAAAAAATGGCGTCTGCAAAAGTTTGGCCACCCTGCAGAGTTAATATCTTGTACTGCCCCCTTTGGCAAGTATCACAGCTTGTAAACGCTTTTTGTAGCCAGCCAAGAGTCTTTCAATTCTTGTTTGAGGTATCTTTGCCCATTCTTCCTTACAAAAGTCTTCCAGTTCTTTGAGATTTCTGGGCTGTCTGTCATGCACTGCTCTTTTAAGGTCTTTCCATAGATTTTCAATTATGTTGAGGTCAGGAGATTGTGAAGGCCATGGCAAAACCTTCAGTTTACGCCTCTTGATGTAATCCCCCGTGGATTTCGAGGTGTGTTTAGGATCATTATCCATTTGTAGAAGCCATCCTCTCTTTAACTTCAGCTTTTTCACAGATGGCATCAAGTTACCATCCAACATTTGCTGAAATTTTATTGAATCCATTTTTCCTTCTACTCGTGAGATGTTCCCTGTGCTACTGGCTGCAACACAACCCCAATGCATGATTAATCCAACCCCATGCTTAACAGTTGGACAGAGGTTCTTTTCATTAAATTCTGTGCCCCTTCTTCTCCAAACGTACTTTTGCTCATTCCGGCCAAAAAGTTTAATTTTAACCTCATCGGTCCACAGAACTTGTTTCCAAAATGCATCAGGCTTGTCTATATGTTCATTTGCAAAGTTCAAACGATGATTTTTGTGGTGAGGATGTAGAAGAGGTTTTCTTCTGATGACTCTTCCATGAAGACCATATTTGTACAAGTATCTCTTTATAGTGGAATAGTGTACCACAACTCCAGTGTCTGCCAGATCTTTCTGGAGGGATCGTGCAGTCAAACGTGGGTTTTGAATTGTTTTTCTCACAATCCTGCGAGCTGTTCTGTCTGATATTTTTCTTGGTCTTCCAGATCTTGCTTTAACTTCCACTGTTCCTGATGACTGCCATTTCTTAATTACATTCCGAACAGAGGATATTGACATCTGAAAACGCTTTGCTATCTTCTTATAGCCTTCTCCAGCTTTGTGAACGTCAACTATTTTCAGTTTCAGTTTTCTAGACAACTGCTTAGAAGAACCCATGGTGCTGATTGCTGGGGCAAGGTCAGATGAGTCTGGGCATTTAAAACCTTTGAGATTGACATCACCTGGTCTTCCCAGACGATGATTGAGAACAATCCATGACACTGGCAGGTCTCAGCTTTGCAAAGGGGGCAGTGCATGTTATAAATTCTGCAGGGTGCCCAAACTTTTGCAGACGCCATTTTTTTGTTTTCTGTTATTTTGAAAGTGTAAATGATGGAAATAAAATCTAACTTTTGTTGACATATTATAAGAATGTCTAATCTGTAATTTGATGCCTTTTGGAGATTTTTCCATCTTTCCTTCGCTTCTTTATGCACATTAATGCAAATTTTTAGCTGGGGTGCCCAAACTTCCGATCCCCACTGATACTATTGCTATACGAGGGTCGGAGGTTTAACCTTTTATGCCAGCTGCTTTTTATACATCTATGCATTCCTAGCGCTCGTTTACTATTTTTACCTATTAGGTATGCATACAAGCATGTGGTGGCCATACAAACCACTGAGTACCATTTTAAGTCACTGCAATGAAATTTCAGCAAAATGGACTAGTATGCTGCATCATTTTTCACTTTGATTTTCGGGGTGTCTTTGAATTCAGTCCTCTGTAGGTTGATAATTTTCATTTCCATCAAACGATGGGGCATCTTTATGTTCCTAACACATTACCCAGTCCATATCAGTATAGATATACAGCATGATATTTTTCCCCATTGAAATCTGATGTGTTTTCAAAGTGTTCCTTTAATTTTTTTGAGCAGTGTATATAGGATTTGTGATTTTAGATATACAGCTATGTGATCCAAGGCACAGGAATCCCTACCAACAGTCATGTTGGGAAGTACACTGCTATTTTTCGAAAGACGTTCAAGGCACAAGATACATTTTTTCAGGGTACAGCCTAGGCACAGTTAACCTTTTTAGATATTATCTATATTACAGCAAATCTTTACTTTTTGAGTCTTGTCCACTTTAAAAACAGAACTCACCAACAGGAATTACAAATATTCTAGAGCTGCAAGGATACATCAATACATCAGTTAAGGGGGAAACAGTCAGATAGATAGATAGGTATAGGGAAAGATTTACTAAAATTGAAGCACTCAGAATCTGGTGCAGCTGTGCATGGTAGCCAATCAGCTTCTAACTTCAAAGATATATAGATAATAAGAAGACACAAACCCAAATAAAATTCTGACCCAGTGCAGCTGTCCCTTTAAAGTGTAGCCCACACCTTTAGGTAGACGCTACTCCTCAAAATCAGTGAGAATCACCCAGAAAAGTGGGAAAAAAAGATAATTTTTACCACTTTTCTAGGCCATTCTCATTAATTTTAAGGAGTAGCGTCTCCATTTTTTTTCTGCCATGTTGTTTAATTTAAAAGCTAACTTCAGCTTGTTCAATTAAGCTTTGAAAATAAAACCTGGAAGCTGATTGGTTTCTATGCAGAACTGCACCAGATTTTTGCATGTTCCAAAATGCTTGACTGGTATTTTTTCACGAATAAATAATTTTTACCAAAGAAAAAAAAGGAAAAATAGTATGTTTAGAATTGCAACATTACAAGAAGAGACAGGTTTAATATTTTTTTTCTTAGCTAGATTGATCTCAAATCACCACAATGGCTGAGAGCACAGGTATTCTATTACACTTCCAAGTATTGATTTAAAAGCTCACAATACAAAGCCTGCCAGAATGAATGGCTCTTTTCATCCCTACTCCATGAAGCTGATAAGGAACAGTAGATTAGCAAAAACCATCTTTCAGAAACTTTTAGAGCAAGATTCAGCAAGGCCAGATACATTCAGCAGTGCTATAGTAAGTTTAATATGCAAATTTGTCTTTATTTCTTCCATGTCATTTTATTTTAGACAATTAACAGACTGTTCTAAGATACCTTCTACAAGTACCTAAGTAGTACAAAAATTGCTGAGTGAAATTTAGTTCTGATCTGTTTGATCACACTACAAAAGTAATAAAAACCTGAGACAAATGTCCAACTCTTCTTAAAGTGCCTTCACCTTGGCAAATCAAAGTGCAAAATGTCCTTGTCTCAACTCTAGTTGCATTTTCAGTATGATTATTGCAGAAAACACTCCACAGGCATTGCTATTGCCTCGTTATTCCAGGGTTGCAGTTGTTGCTAGAATGCAACATATGCTCCTTATACACTCACTAAGTAGGGAAACATTATTAAAATCATTAAGTTAGGAGAATCAGCATCTGTGCTGGGTCTTGATAAATACAGAAAACAATTTAAGTCTACTGAGTGCTGAATTTAACAAAAGAGAGCATTTCCCAGTGAAATATATGAAAGATAAGTTGTATTTTGCAGTTCTACCCAGCATTCTGCACAGAGAGATGCTTTGTCTGCTGACCTGCACTCAATGTGCAGGAAAGCCTATGTTTACGATTGAAGTAAACAAGGGTTGCATTCATGCATAGACTTCAGTTAGACCACTGGATAAAGATGCATTTATTATTTATTTATGTCAGGTACTTATATAGCGCCATCAATTTACGCAGCGCTTTACATATATATTGTACATTCGTATCAGTCCCTAACCCTCAAGGGGCGTACAATCTAAGATCCCTAACTATGATTCGTATATAATACTAGGGCCAATTTAGACAGGAGCCAATTAACCTACCAGCATGTCTTTGGAGTGTGGGAGGAAACCAAAGTACCCAGAGGAAACCCACACAGGCACAGGGAGAACATGCAAACTCCAGGCAGGTGGTGCCGTGGCAGGCGGAAGTGCTAACCATTTAGCCACTGTGCTGCCCATATGCATTAACCCCTGGTTCACATATATGTGGCTGTGCAGGCCGCGTTTTGCGCGGACACGAGAGCCCATTCATTTGAATGGACTCCTGTGCCCCGTAACATGCAGGGAAGAAGTCCCTGCACGTCTTCTGAAAACGCAGCCCACATGGGAACCTTTGGTTCCCAGTACGGTTGCGTTATCCAGTGCGGGCGGTGTGCCATTAGAACTAAGGGCACCTGCCTGCGGGTCCACAATCCTCTGTGCGGGTGGTGCGGCTGCACAGATTTTCCGCAGCGGCACCACCCGCACATATGTGAACCAAGCCTTAATTTCTGTGTTCAAAAGACCTAGACATGTTGGGCTAAAAAACAAAATACTGCAAATAATACTTGTTTGCTGCAACTCATGACAGCCTAACACCAATTAGCGTTCAGTTGCCAAGGATGGGTAGACTCAGAAAAATGATTTTGGGGTTGTTCTACTAAAAGCAAATAAGCTGTTGATTGTAAAAGGGAAGTTGCACATTGCAAGGAAATTTGCCTCTGAGCTCAGCAAATGTGGAATTTCCCTTCACAAAGAATACCCAATCACATAAAAGAAAAATAAACAAAACAGTATTTTTGCTTGCACAAGACTGGATGATGCAAGTCTGCGAAGCTTCACCTCAGTTACTAAGCGCTGGGGATAATTCCCTAGCAAAGTGCTACTTTCTTGCAAAGTGAACAGTCTGTTTGCCTTTAGTATACTAATTTGCCTTTAGTAAATTAAGTCCTTTGACTGCTATAGGTAAGAGTGAATGGCTAATTTTAGTTTTGCCTTATTAAACAATTACAATGATGTGGCCCACCCAAAAAAGGCTAGCAGAGAACAATGGACTCCTTAATAGCATTTGCTGTAGGCTCTCTGCAGCAGATCCTTTCCCCATTACTGAGTTATAACAACTTGTATTGCACTGTGGCTATCTTGTTAGAGGAGTAGGGCTTTACTTACTAACTTCAGAGCTGCCTTCTTTATGACTGGAGGGGGAAAAGGATTAAGAAGTAGCAGGAGAAGTTAAAGCACGGATCCAGAGAATGAATGAATGACGCAGAAGCAGGGAAATAGGGAGACACAGGTCTGCATGTCTTCAGGCACAGTTTTCTCTCCAGCAAACAGCACAGTAGTAATCATCAAATTTTGTGAGGCTAGCAAGCCTGTCTCACTAACATTTTGTCTGAATAATTATTGTTCTGCCTCCAGCAGGGAAAATTATTAAGCTGCCCTGTCTACAATAATAAATATGGCCAAGAGATGGAGCCTGGAATAAATTTACTGTTTTAAGAAAATTAGAAACTGTTCATATTTAATAAAAGCTCAAATCATCCTTCATTCTAATAAAAGGAGACAGGTGCATCCTGGGAACTCCAACTCCATTTTAAGAACTGAGTTAGAAGAAATCAGCCACCATCCCGGAAGCACATGTTGTGGACTCAACTTTCATCCCCTACAGGCAGCATCGTCGGTGAGAATGGGCTTGTTGTCATCTGCAGCCTAATTATTTCATTGTGTTTTTTTATGTTTCATACATTGATTGTATGCATTTCTCATTTGTTTTTCCCAGTAGTTTCGCCCAAACAGTTTTGTTAATAAAGCTTCAAGATTACATTCAGTTTGGCTTATTGCAGAATAGAGGGTTTAGCTGCATGTGGATTTACACACAGGGAAACGTGTATTGACAGAAGTATTGTGTGTATGAATAAACTTTTTTTTCTAATTAAAAAAAAACTTTTTTTTTTCCTCTTTCATTTCCTTTGTTAAATTTCACTGTTGCTAATTTCCTGCAGCCTGTGGCCCACCTACATACAAGCAGTCCAGTGATGGTTATGTGGCATTTCTCATGGTGGTTTTCCTGATGGTGACAAGAGACCATGTCTGACTACAGTGTAATAAAATAGATAACAATGCAGAAGCACAATTTGGAGACAAAAATACAATGTTGTCATCTGATCACAGAAAGTACCTGACAAGGACCTTCCTTGGCAGAATAACCAGGTATTATTTTAATGAAAGCAGCATATTTATGGCTCCATTGCATTGTTAATCCCTGCATTCAGTGAGCAGTTCTTCATTGATGTCTAAATCTGTCTGTAATGCATTTGTGGCATGTTTACAGTGTGTTCTTTGTCATTTTTTTTAGACGCATTTGTGCATTCATATATGCTCCGGTGAATTCCAGTGCAAAAAAAATTGCAGCATGCAGGACTTTTTTTTTTTAACACATGTGAGAGCAGTGCAATGGTGTAAACTAGGTCAATTTAGGTACATTCATTTTTCGTTCATATGTTCATATGTTTTTATACTGCATTTAAAAACACACTTGACTGCATATGTAGTAAAGAGCCTTTCTTTACAGAACTATGCATAATAGATTCCAGTGACCATACTTAGTCTTTAATTATTTAAATGAACAAAATTTGGCTGCACCAAATGCAAGAAGAGGGATTCAACTGACACTAAATAATACAGTTCAAGTATGTACAATATTATTAACTCAAATCAGAACCTTCTATTGCTCTTGGCCTCCTCCAGATCCCTAAGTCAAATCAAGGTTCAGGTGCTTACTGAGGATGTCATTAGGAGGCAGAAAAACACAGTAAGAAACTATTTAATGACAAATAGATTAAATAACCATTAAGTAGTGGAGGTGTATAGATTACTTTTGAAAAATAGGGAAATCATTTAGTGTCATTCTAAATGTTCATCTTTTTGCATGTCTGTGCATTTTTGGTAAAGGATAAAAATTTATATCAGACTTTAATAAAATACAAGGATTCTGAATTCTAAATCAGATTTACAATACAGTGATGTGCTATGAGAAGAACGCTGGTGGAGCTGTATCTCCAACACAAACCAGAAGTGAACCAAGTAAAACAGCTAGTCAGCCTTGATACCTGTAACTTAATAACAAGGTGCAAAATGCATAGAGGATAAGGAAGGGGCTCTGTAAAAGCTATTAGGAATACACTAGTTCAGGTTCATAAAGAGCTATTGTATAAATTGTTAAATGCGCACAATGGATCTCATTTATAAGTGTCTATTCTGTCCATAGCAGACAGGTCAATTACTAAATACACCCATAAGAAAAAGTACCTCCTGAAACAAAATGTCCACATCAAAAGATTATATGAAAAAAATAACAATAACTATAATAAATAATTATAATTTTCATGGGACCTAAAGACTGGCTGGCTGAAGATGCATCACCCAAAGGGGACAGGATCCCAAAAAACAACAAAGACAAAATTAAAAACAGGGACTGAAAGTGCTATTAGCCATACACCCCTAAGAAAATTACATCATGACATGACAGGCAATGAACAACTTGGATGTAATACATAGAACAGATCCTAAAGTGAACCTTTTACCACCCAATACAAAATCTACGTTTATACTTGTATATTCTCTGACAATTGCCATTCAGAAGAGGCACACACTGGCAGAAATATCTGGGCAGAATGGTAGTAAAGTGGTGAGTATTCTGCCTTGAAGCACTCAAACAATTTCTTGACTTGATTGCCACAAAGGCATCTGCATGAAGTCTGTATGTTCTTCTGGTTTTTGTAGGTTTGCTCCAGGTACTCCCACATCCAAACAAGAAAAATAAGAACCTGACATTTCAAAAAATATGTATAAATCAGTCCCACTATATACATCATGATGAAGACTGGCAGAGTATTTTGTGCAAAGGGAAAATTATCAGCCAGAGCAATAGGAGCTAAAAAAAGAGGCATTTTATTGTACCTGTAAATTCCAGATTTTTGGAGTACAGTACAGGAATCGATTCACAGTCTGTAGGTTATATGCCTCTACCGCAGTCTATGAATTGATTCTAAATCCAGGATAAAAATAAGAGGAATTTTGATGTACCTGTAACTTCTGTATCTTCAATACAGTACAGGACATAGAAATCGATTCACAGACCATGGTCTAGGGCAGGGGTATTGAATTAAAATTCAAGGAGGTCCGGTGTCACTAAAATTTTCTTCTGGCCGAGGTCCGAATAGGGTGTGCCCATCAGTGTGCCCTCTTACATTAGGTGTTGCCATCAGAGTGCAAATGTACATCATGTATTCCCATCACATCAGGTGTGCCCATCAGAGTGCCCTTTAACATAACATGTGCCCATCAGACTGCACTTTAACATAAAATGGGCCCATCAGAGTGCCCCTTAACATAAAATAAGAGGCATGCTGAGGGGCCCATTTTATGTTACGGTGCACTTTGACGAGCACATGTTATGTTAAAGGGCACTCTGATGGGTACATTTTAGGTTAAGGGGCACTCTGATGGGCACATTGTAGGCTAAGGGGCACCCTGATGAGCACATTCTATGTTGTTCCCATCAGAGTGCACCTTAACATTAAATGTGCCCATCAGTATGACCCTTTAACATTAAATGTACCCATCAGAGTGCCCCTGTAAGTCCACACCCTACCTTGAGGGCAGACAGGAGCTGTGCCAGGATCCTTGCTGAAGGATCAGCTGCGTGCTTGTGTACAGGCAGGGAGCGGGACCCGGAGAGACAGTGAGCTGCAAGGGGCAGGGCGCACACGTGATGTCATTGGTTGCCGTGACGGCCACCCTGCTGAGCGGTGGATCTGTCATTCCAGTCTGGCGGGCTGGTGATCCAGAAGGGAGTGCTGCTCAGACTGTTCTTGGACCATGGTCCGCCATTTAGTTACCGATGAACTAGGGGTTGATGGTTGCAATGTACAATATTTAAATTTTTGCTCAGTTATCTGGTAGTTAGAGGCATTAGTCTAAATAAATAATGGGCAGCACTCCAGGCAGCTAACATTTCAAGTTTCATATACTTATGAAAAGAAGCATCATATAAAAGACAACAGTAAATTGTAGTACATGTAGAAGTTTTCTGCACAGTTCCTCTATCTAGACAAAGGCAAACTGTCAGCTACAAGCTTCATATACTGTACATTTTTATTAGGGTGATCCTGGTTAAAAGTACAGTAATTAACAAACATCAGTACACATGAGTAGATAGCAGAAAAAACCTTCAGTTGGCATGTGGACACTCACCCCTGGTTCACATATATGCGGCTGTGCGGGCACCGTTTTGCACGGGCACAAGAGCCCATTCATTTGAATGGACTCCCGTGCTACGGTTGCATTTTCCAGTGCGGGCAGCATGCTATTAGAGCTAATGGTACCCGCCCGCGGGTCCGCATTTCTCTGTGCGGGTGCATGGATTTTCATGCAGATCTGCAGCGGCACCACTCGCACAGATGTGAACCTAGGGTTAGGATCAACTGGAGGTGGGAATCACAACATTTCAGACTAAAAACCCCTTTATCAAGTGAGATCCACCTAAGAAAGGGGATTTTACCCTGAAACGTTATGGTTTCCACTTCCACCTAATCCTGAGTGTCCACATGCCAACTGAAGGTTTTTGCTGGTATCTACTCATGTGTACTGAAGTTTGTTAATTACTCTTTTTATCCTGGATCTCCTCTCTGTTCTAATGAAAATGTATATGATGCTTGTAGCTGAGGGTTTATCTTTGTCTAGATAGAGGAGATCTTGTGCATGTAGTACAACCAAAGCAAGCCATAGAATATGCAATAATCTCTCTTTTTAAACCACTGGTTGAAGGAAATAAAATTGCTTGATTCCCCCAACAACAGCGTTAATGGGGGAATCCCCCCTGCTGTATTATTGTATTTTGACAGCGAGAGGTTTTCCTGCTGTCAGACAATGATCACTTCTGGTGGCTATAGCCTCACAATACAATGATCACTTCCAGTGGCTATTGCATCAGAATACATAATACTGGTATATCTTTATATGATGCCTCCTTTCATAAACATATGAAAAGTAAAAAGTTAGCTGCCTGGAGTGCTGCCCATTGTTTATTTAATTTTATGTATTATACTTGGGTCTTTCATGATAAAACTAATTTGGTCATTTTGGTGGGCAGCACAGTGGCTAAATGGTTAGCACTTCTGCCTGCCAGTACTAGGGTCGTTGGTTTGAATCCCAGCCACAGCACCTCCTGCCTGGAGTTTATATGTTCTCCCTGTGCCTGCGTGGGTTTCCTCCAGGTACTCCGGTTTCCTTCCAAAGGTCAATTGGCTCCTGTCTAAATTGGCCCTAGTATGTGTATGCAGGGGCGGACTGACCATTTGGAAACTCAGGCACTGCCCGAAGGCCCGGGTCAGTAGGGGGCCCCATGAGATGCCCCTGATACCTTTTTCATAGGCTTTTTTGAGTTTGGGCAAGGACACAGGGGCCCCATGATCCCCTATTGTCCATGAGTTGTCAGTCTGCCCCTGTGTGTATGTATGAATGTAAGTTAGAGATCTTAGATTGTACTCCCCTTGAGGGTTAGGGACTGATATGAATGTACAATATATATATGTGTAAAGCGCTGCGTAAATTGACGGCACTATATAAGTACCTGAAATATATCAATAAAAATAAATTAGCTTTTTTTTTGTTTGTTTGTTTTACTGATCTAGAAGCTTTAGGACATTACTGTGGCATTTTCAGACACAAATAGTGTTTAGTAGATTTGTCTTTTTAAGAAGGACCAGCAGGAAATATTATAGCATAGACATAAGAATGACCTTAGATATCCCTATAAGAAATGATCTGGCAGCTGTAAAGATATGTGTCTCAGGTTCTATTTTTATAGCAAAGATCACTAAAATAATACCGCCGACAATGCCGTATTGTTTTCGTACGAATGCCACAGCTATGTCGGCTTTGTCTCACGTGAGCTTGTGTTTCTTCACAGCATTATCAGGAAATCAAGAGCTGTAAAATACAAGTCTCACGAAAACAGCTTGAGCCCCAGGCACTGCAGAATTTATTGTTGGCAGACTTCCTGTCGTCAACCACTCCCAGGATTTTCTGGGAGAAATCCCCCAATAACTTCTTGTGAAAATCACCAGTTATGATGACAGGACAATAAAACACACAGACAGAAGGGGGAGGTGACAGTAACAGTGTGCAGAGTTCACAGAGGGAGAAAAAAAAAGGCTGTCTTGCTTTGCTGTGTGCATTTAAAGTCGCTAAGAGTTAAACAGCAGAACTCCCATTTCAGTGACATTCCAAAATGCTTTCATAGAATGTAAAAAAAAATGAGGAAATCCATCTGCAGATAAGTGATGTATCTCTGAAAGGTGATTGTTATTCTTTAATCCTTACAATAAAGGCAATCAGCAGCTGTTAGTCAGTGTTGCATGCTAGCAGGTGATAAGCCTCCTGGTATTGTGGCTGGAAACTATCAAGTCATTGCACACACGATTCTGGCCACCAGAGTGCCACCTCCTGTATCAGAACTGTCCCATTCATCATGTTATATTTGTAGACAAATGGCTGGCAAGGCACTTCTCAGCTCAGTGTGGCACACTTGTTTTTCACTGCAGCTCAGGTTCCCCCCACCCCACCCCACGTCTGATGATGTGTAGCCACATGGAAGGATACAAGCTCTGAAGCAGAGACAGCAGGGTGTGGTTTTCAGAACAATATGTATTTTCTTCTTTGCTAATCCTGAATGTGGTACAGTCAGTAACCTGAGAGGGGAAACAAGCCGGCAGGCATGTTTTCCTGGCCTGTGTGTCTGTGACAGGGTATGGTAGTGGTTACTGCACAGAACAAAGGCGCAGGCGGCGTTCCGGA
This sequence comes from Staurois parvus, assembly GCF_062004578.1. Lineage (NCBI taxonomy): Eukaryota > Metazoa > Chordata > Amphibia > Anura > Ranidae > Staurois > Staurois parvus. The sequence continues at coordinate 4,471,806 of NW_028319228.1, read as the reverse complement.
ATTAATCTCTAAGCTTGGGAGGTGCATTCTCTTTCCTTCCTCTGCTCCCTAAATTTATGCTCTTCTTTTGGGTATCAGGGCGGGGGTAAGTCAGTCCAGTGTTCTTGGGTCTCTGGCATCATTCTTACCTAGATCTGCCAGCAAGAACAGATAGATAGCATCTGCTTCTACTAAGGCTGCCTGGGATCTTGTTTTCTACATCCCATTGATTTCCTTTAGTCTGCCAGTGCTATACTTATGTTCCCCTCTGTCTGCGGTTACAAAATGAAGCAACCATGAAAGACTTCAAACAAAGGACTTTTGCTTGGGAAGGAAGAATCTGGAGCTGTTTTTTTTTTCCCCCGATTAAGATGAGCGCTTGGAAAATGCCAGAAGGCATTTATCCATTACTAAAATATTAAAATATCCAAAAATACAAAACACAAAATGAATACTTATTGAACTCTGTTGATAAAAGAATACTCAAGACCCAGTTTACTTAGTTATTTCATCCCAGTCATGTTCCTTCCACAGACCTTTAAAGTGCATTTAAAAAGACAAACTTTTTTTTTTTCATTTTAGTTTTAGAATGTCTTGTTGGGGAGATTTACCTTAATGTCTTGTACCAGGGACACAGAAGTAAATAAGAGGAGATCTCTTCAAAGCAAGGGTATATCCTGGCTTAAGCCGGCCATACATGGATTGATATGCGGCTGGTTCAGCAGGGACCATCCAAATTTGAATCCATGTAAGGGCACTCTAGTTGTACAGGGTTGTACAACCAGTCTGTTGTGTTTTTCCTGGACAATTAGAGCTCCTAGCTATAGTCCACAACACTAATCATTGTGTTCTGCCGACACTAAAGGCTCCTCACCGGCAAAACACAATAGCAGTGCAGAAGGTCTTCCTTCCCCATCAACACTGACTGTGTTGAAGGGGAAACAAGCAATTTTCTATTTCTTTCACCCATGTTGCAAGGAAAACAAATTGCATAATCTATGGCTTGCCTTTGACATCTCTCCCCAGAACAGATGTTCCCATTTGAAGATTTTTTCCTCACCCATTGTTCCCGTTACAGCTCAAAAATGTAGGCCTTCCCATCACTTAGCGAAGACAAGGGTCACTAAGATAATAAGAGTTGAACAGCCCCAACCCAGACACAGGCAGAAATAAAAACCAGGCAGAGGTTCTAAACCTTCCACATCCTTTCCAAAACTAAACATGGCTTTACATGCAATTTAATAGCAGTCACATTTTCCAGATATTACAGGTATGTAAAAAAAGACACAGTTAGTAGAGACTGGTTTGGAAAGCACTGAGCTTCATGTATAAAAGTTGAATTGCTTTGCTATGTTGCCTATAGAAACCAATTACAAAAATTTCTAAGCACAAACCTATTTTGTGCACCTCAGTTTATGAAACAGTATGGAAGTGTTTGAGCCTATATCAACTTTTCACTTCTGTGTGCTTGTTGGAGAGATCTATTAGACCCTTCCCCACACTAAAAAAATGCCTGAAGCTCTACTGTAAGTTTAGAAAGGCAAAAAATGCTCCCCCTTTTTCTAAATAGTGTCAGCATTTTAAAGATCGTGGCTCTACTGTTAACCAAAAATGTAATAAACAGAGTCTCTGGCCAGGAACAACAACAAGATTATGTCAGCTGAAATCAGTAACCGTATTAGGAATGAAACCACAACATTTCAATTATCTTATTAAATGAGACATTTGAAGCATCACAGTGCATTCACAAAAATGAACAACAGGCATGTTAATTAATGGGTGGTGTCAAAATGTAGACAGAAAAACAGAGGTATTGTTTACAAAACATGATTAGAAAATGTGCTTATTTCTAAACCTAACAAGGCATATATAATTTCAATAGTTTATCATTGGTAAGCTCTTACCGAAGAGACAAACTCCAACATTTTTCACATACGTGAACAGAACTAATGATTTTTGTTTAATATGTACTGTTTTTGTACAAGAAAAATCAGATATGAAAGACTGTGCATGATCAGAAACATTAATCTACTCTACAATGTTTCTACGTAAAAGAAAAAAAAGCCGTTGTTTGAGAATTTTCATACAATTAGTTCCACTCTTGGTTTCAACTTGCTTTGAAACATCAAAGAAAACCAGACAATCATTTGCCCTATTTTCTTATAGTGTGTACCCTGCTTTAGGCTCTGTTCACATCTAGGCATTTTGTATCGTGGGCAGAATCGATGCGATTCTGTCCTCAGTCCAAAACTGCTCTGCAAAACTGAGCGTACCATGCTTATTCAGGTGCCATTAGTAGTTGATGTCACCTAAGCGTGGGTATGATTCTGCCATGATTGTCGTGAAATAAGTCGCACTGCAAACGTGGAAAACCACATAGTGTGAAGCTTTTCGCTCAAAAAGGAGCAGGAGCTTCTTTTGGACAGCAAGCATTATATGGTTTGCTGAGATTGCAGCATGACAATCGCGGCAGAATCGCACCTGCGTTTAGGTGTCATTGAAAATTAATGGAACCTGAAAAAGCGTGGTGTGATTTGTCAGTTTTGCAGAGCCTTTTGGGATCATGGACAGAATCGCAGCGATTCTGCCTGTGATAAAAAACACCTTTTCATAAATTACGATTAGCAACATTTAGTTGAATACAGTTTAGCTGTGTTTAGAAGAAGGAAAAAAGCAGTGCATTCAGTATCATCTTTTCGTTCCTATCTGCAGCGAAAACATGCATTGCGTTTAGCTGAACGTAGCTACAGTATATTTAGCAGTAGAAAATGATGTGCTTGCAATCTGCATGCAGGTGCCAATGTATTGTTAACAGCACCCCTAACACAGATTGCAAACGCAGTGTGTTTGTGGGCACCTAATTACATGGTACCACAGCACCATCGCAACTGGTGCGGGGCGGTTTTACTAGTATTGCATGCACTACTTTTTCCGCATTCCAGTGCGATTTGAATACCATTCAAATGAATGGGCTGCCAAACTGCACCGCAGAGGAGCATGCAGGATTTGCACAGGAGCATGTACCGTGTTCCTGTGCGATCTAGGTTTGAGTCTTCTTCTCTAAAGCACGCAATGGAAATCAACAATTTTGCTTCATACTAAATTTCAATTACTCAGCTCCATCTCCTTGCACAGAAAACTAACCGCAAAGAGGAAGAGGAGATGCTTTGGGTATAACATCCCCAGAACGATCCTGAGTTTGATAAACATAATGACTTCCTTAGAAAAGAGATAGAAAAAATACAAAAAAATCTGAAATTTACAAAACAACAAAAATTTAGAAGAGATCTAGAGGACTGGGAGAAAGGCGAGATATTTGATCTAACAAATAGCAGAGGAAGGAGTCGATCAAAACGCAAAAAACATTTCTCTAGGAATAATAGACGATATTCGTCAATGAGCGAAGATGATGATGAAAGTAATAAGAGATCTGTCAGTTTTTTAGAGGAAAAAACGGCTGGCGAGAATCAGGGGATACTAAAACAGACAAACAAACAAACAAATGGGACAAAGGAAGAAAGAAGTATCATAGCTGCCCTAAAACCACCCAATCAAAATCGAACCAGAAGCCACAAGAGGTAAAGACCTAGAGGAGGGAACCAATGATCTTAAGGTAATAAATCTTTCCAACTTCGCGTTGAAAAAAAGACATTATGATTTACTACGGAAAGGCTTGACCTTTTCTCCTACGGATAAAATGGACCTGTTTGAGGTCTATAAAGATCTAAATCTTTTCCTGAGAAAGATCCTTTTAAGAATTCCATATCTATCTAGAGAAGAACTAAATCCCTGTGACCTTAACTCAGAGAGGGAACAACAGGCACTAAGTGATCTTATTAGTCTTCTTGAGGAGACTCCCATAAGTGGTGAGACTGGGGAGGTGGATGTCTCAAATAAGTGGAAAAGACACACTAGACTTAAAACTCCATCCAAAAGAATGCCTAACATTAGGGAAAATAAATGGCTAAGTACTTTTCTAGACCTAGTACATGATGATCTTGGAAAAATAGACTGGACAATGAGGAATACTGATAACCTTACTAGGGGGGAAAGAACAGCCCTTAGGGAACTTAAGAATGCTAAAAACATTGTGATTAAAAAAAGTGACAAAGGGGGAAATGTAGTATTACTAGAGAGTGCGGAATATGAAAAGGAGGTACTTAGACAGTTGAAGAGCCCGGATACATATCGTAAACTACACAATAATCCTTTCCCCAAACTCGTGGTTGCCCTAAATAAAAAAGTGGAACTGGCACGTGAAGCAAACTTACTAACTAAACAGGAATGTGACATGTTGACAGTTGACGCTTATAACATCCCCACCTTTTATGTAATTCCAAAAATACATAAAAATCCTACTCAACCACCGGGACGCCCTACAGTATCGGCTATCAGTGGTCCGCTGGAACCAATAGGTAAATTTGTAGACGATTTAATTAAGGATCTGGTCTTGGAACTCAGATCCTATATGAGGGATACGGGAGATGTACTGAAAAAGATTCTAAATGTAAAAGTACCTAAGGGTGCACTTCTGGTGGGCATTGATGTGGAATCATTATATACCTCTATTCCACACATCTGGGGACGGAGAGCTGTGGCCCACTTTTTGGAGACATATTTCCCTGAAATGGAGGCTCAGAATGAATTTATATCGGACTTGTTGGAGTTTATGCTGACCCATAACTGTTTTCAGTTTTTGGGTTCCTTCTATCAGCAAATATGTGGTACCTCCATGGGAGCACCCTGGGCCCCGGCATTTGCATGCTTACATCTAGGGCTGTGGGAAGAGGAGTTGGTATATCCCTCCACTCCCTATAAGCAACATGCAATAAAATGGTTGCGATACATTGATGATGTCCTGATGGTTTGGGATGGAGGTATAGATGAGCTAAAAAAATTTATGGAATTCCTAAACGAGAATGATAGGAATATTAAACTTACTTACACAGCAGATAGAGAGGTAATAACATTTTTGGATCTATCAATCTCTATCTACGGAAATAAATTAGTCACTAAAACGTTTAGAAAGGAAACAGCGGCCAATACACTTTTACATGCTAATAGCTATCATCCAAGGAGTTTAAAACAGGGAATACCCATTGGTCAGTTTCAGAGAATTAAAAGGAACTGTACAGAAGAAGCTGAATATAGAAATGAATCTATTCAGCTCTACAAGAGGTTTAGAGAAAGAGGTTACTCACATAGAACCCTAAGAAGAGCAAAAAGAAGAGCCCTTGGTAGAACAAGAGAGGAGCTTATAAATAAATCAAAATCAAAGGCAGGGGCGAATTCGGTAAATCAACCGGTAAGATTCATAACTAAATTTGGACAACAATGGGGTGAGGTCAAGAAGGCCCTGGACTCTCATTGGTACTTACTAACTCAAAATCCACAGATAGCAAGAGTGGTAGGGGAGAGCCCCCAAATGGTAGCAAAAAGAGCTCGGAACTTAAATGATATACTAGTACAATCAGAGTTTCAGAGGGCACCACAAAGAAATTGGTTAACTAGGAGGACTGGCCTATGTGGTATGTTCCCATGTGGCCACTGCCAAATTTGTCCATTTGTACATAAGTCTAATCAGTTCTTTAACAATGATAAATCTAAGGAATTCCAGATACGAAGCTTTATTAATTGCTCCAGTAGTAGAATAATATACATGATAGAATGTCCATGCAAGAAGATGTATATAGGAAAAACGAAAAGGAACCTCAGGACTAGGATCGGTGAACATCTGAGAGATATCAGAAATGAAAATAGGAATGTAAGAAAGGGAGAGAAAGAGAACCCACTGGCACAACACTTTAAAGAAGTACACGGGGGTAAAACAGAAGGTTTGAAAGTGAAAGGGATTTTTCTGCTGAATATTTCAGCTCGTCGGGGGGACTTTGATAAAGTCCTCCTACAAAAAGAAAAATTCTGGATCTATACCCTGGGTGCACTTGTCCCATATGGACTAAACACAGAACTCAATTTTGGAGTTTTTTTGAATTGAATTTTTTGGAACCTTTAACATACCTTGAGTTATAACCTGTATTGGGGAACTATATATGGGAATGAAATATGGATCTATTTGGACAAAGTATGAATCTAACTATGTGATTCTTCCTATTCCCATTATATATTAAACTCCTATAATAACTAGATTAATACTAAAATTAGGAAATTGAACCCTGTCTTGATGTCTCCCTGTCTGAATAATAATTATTATAATAATTCTTTTCCACTATCCTCTTTAAAGATGATCTGATTTACAGTAATATGGTCTCTCCTTTTTATTGCCAGCAGTCAATTTAAATTTAATATATGTGTTCTAATTCACTTTGGATATTTCAAATGTAGTGATACTCTTTCAACACAAGATGGCGAGGTGGAGACTCTTTGGTATGCAATTAGTGCACCATATAAGGCAAAGGACTGAAGTCCCCTCCCAGTTCTGACGAAGTCTGCGGTGATTGGCGGACGAAACGCGTCAACGTATTGACGTCACTACGCTCGGCGTCTTCATAGGGTGCGGCGCCCACGAGGTGGGAAGGAACGGCGGTGTCACAGCTCCTTGCTAGGAAGGCACGAGGCCCTCTGAAAAACTACCATAAGGCTACTATTACAGCGGTTCGCAAACGGCAATCCCCTAGGGGAACATACCTTCCACCGGTGGCAAGTTATTTAAGCTTACAGCTGTTTAGATTTATAGAGCATATATGGAGTTAAGAAGGCATGTCATACGGGCCTAATTTACCCTGTATACTCTGGGAATTTTTTGGAAATCCTCTTCGGAGGATAATATATATATATATATACACGCTATCCTATTTAGGCATCGTATGCTGTGACATAGCCATATCCTAATGAAACCGCTTCAATTTTCTCAGATTGAGTAATTTTTGGAAACCCTTCATTGGGTATATAGACTCAGGTACTCACGGCCTGCTACATACATATTATATGTGTTTGGAATCTACGTACTGTGACTACCTGGCTCCCCACCCCCATATGCACCTTTGAACAAGCATCAAGGACCTGATCTTATTTCAAGTCGACGGGAGTCTTCTTGATCTTTATTGATGGTAATATACCCATATTGTGTTCCTTGTTTTCAGGGATTACTTGATGCCTGTGATCTATACATTTATTTTTATATATATCCCCAGAATCATTTGGTACTGTGGACTTTGTTTCACTTGGGGTGGCTACCCAGGAAGTCCCTACATTTGAGAAGCGGGTATGACAGTCTCACAACTGAGAAGGTAATAGAAGTGTTCACTAATTACTGTAGAGGGAGGCTTGGTGAGGCTTGGATGCGATTCAGCTCCTATATTTTCATACATACACTGTGTATTTTTGTGTTCCAGCTTTCACATACCAGGAGGCTCCTGACGTATATTGGGAACATATCTGCCGAATACATGGCTCACTCTAATATAAGTTGGAAATTCATGTAAATCTAGGAGAATTACCTCACCATTACTCTATATATGGTGCTCTACTTGCTAAAATGACCCTTTAATGAAGACGCCAAGTGCTTTTTAACATGATTTTATTTGTTTGACATGTTCACCGTGCTCATGTTTAACCTCCTTATGATCTATGTGATCAAATAAAGTATTTTCCTGAATTTTTTTGAATTCATATTACTCCGCGTGGATCATTTAGTAACCTTTTTTTTTTTTTCAGGTAGGGGTGCTCTTGTCACACTACCATATTGTATAGTATAACATCCCCACCCTGCACATGCACCTAAACGCAGGTAAATACATCTAAACCTATGTAATCTCATTTTCAAATTGCAACTATCTGTAGGAAATGTTCCAACTTTTTCAAGTGCAGATTCCTGGTGTTTAGCTACTGTCAGATACAAATGTCTGTGAATGTAGCCTTAGGACTTGGTTGACATCTACACTGGGTAGGAAAGATCATACTGAATTATAAAAATTGAAATGTATATACACACATTGGAGTTAAAACATACTACAGAATATAATCAACAGAGAGGGCTAATTCACAGCAGAAAGCACTAACTTTGACCCATGCTGCATCAACATTATGTGGTAAAAGTGGTGTTTTAGAAGAATTTCAACTGAAATTAAGTGTATATCCAACCCTAGTTTTTCTTTTTTTTTTTTTTTTTGGACAGCGTGAGGAGGGATTAGAACCTTTGTTTTCTGCTATCTCTTACTGTGTCTTCAGAGAAGTAAGGGACCAGCAGCACAGACACAAATTAAATGGAACTGCATTTCACTACTTTACCCTATGTTCACACTTATGTGGATTTCAGTGCGTTTTACAGTTTGCAGAAATGCACTACAGTCCATTTAACATGATTTCCTATGGATCTAGTTCACATCTGTGCGTTTTTGAGCAGGTGCGTTTTCTGGGACTTTTTTTTTCCTGCAGCAGATTGTGTTTGGCGTGTAATAGACTTTAGTGGACCCACACCAAAAACATGAGTATTGCATTTTTGCCACTTCCTTTTTGTTGTGTTTTGCAGTTTTTTTTTTGCTAATAAAAACAATAGCTCTGTTCATGTAGTGCAACTTTGATGCAACTTTACATTCTCTGGCACTCAAGTAGCATCAAAGTTGCATCAAAGTAGTGCAGGAACCTATATGTGACCAAAGTTGCATGTTAGAGTGAGGGTTACCGACTGAGGGTTAGGGTTAAATGTAATTGTTAGCGTTAGGGTTAGCGGTAATTGTTAGGGTTGAAACCCTAATGATTACCGCTAACCCTAACTTCAACATTTAACCCTAACCCTAGCCCTTAACTCTAACATGCGACTTTGGTCACATATAGGCTCCTGCACTACTTTGATGAAACTTGAGTGTCAGAGAGTGTAAAGTCGCATAAAAGTTGCATCACAGTTGCTTCAAACTCGCACTGAACAGAACTGTCATACTTTTCTATTGACAAAAAAAACATAAAAATGTGGCAAAAATGTGTATACAAACATGCTAAACGCGACGGAAAAACTCATCAACCACAATGTGCATAGATGTGAACCTAGCCTTAAAGAAAGAACTGCATTTTTATTTTTGTGTGTGCCTTTGTGAACGATTTTATCTAGTTTTTGGAGCCCCTGATAGGAGTAAGGACCCAACAGAAATTCTAACCTTTCCCCACTCCATCCAAAACTAAAAAAAAAAAAATACTTGGACATGAACTTTATCTTCAAAGGCCAACTCACCTAAAATACAGCATAGAAGAAATCATTTCCAATAAAGTGCAAGGTGCTGGCTAGAGTAGGTCCTAACTAAAACTTGAGTGCCACATCCATGTATTCTGGTTGTCCTGGAGAACACATGATTATGCATGAACATATCCTCACAAGAATACTTGAAAGACTACTTTGCTTCTATAGCTAAAGTATTTGTACACAAATTTCACATGAATGTTCATATAGTCAAATGATCAGATTAGATTGTAAACTTTTTTTAGGGGTCTTAAAATAATAAACAAAAAACAAATAAAATGTATATAGGTATATTTGTATATTACGTACCTAAGAATTTGTAGTTCCTGTTGAGAATTTTCGAGTTCATCACTAAGGCGATGCCATCTAAGAAGAGCTTTTAACTCATGCTGTTCCCTGGCCTCCTCTGCTGTGAGCTGTCCAGAAAAAAGAACATTAGTGTCCTTGTTGTGACTTGATATATAGTACAATGTAGTCTTCCATATATTTTTTAGGACATTTACACTGACTACCAATATAAAGGGGGCTTTTACAATGAGCACCAACTTAACAGGGGTAATTACACTTTCCATTGATGCAACAAAGATTTCTACACTGGCCACAAATGTATCACCAGCATTTACATTGGCTACTAATGTAATATGACATTTGAACGAATCACTTATTTATCGGTATCATTTACATTGGCTACCAATTAGGAAATTCACATTAACCACTGATGTAACAGAGACAATTACAGCAACGTCCAGTGCAACAAAAGGATTAAGCACTGAATTCTAATGCCTCATAATAATGGTGGTAAGTGTAAATACTCCTATTACATGGGTGGTAAGTAATGTGTCCACCAACGCAGATGTTCACAAAGAGAATAACCCCAATACAACTGTCTCAGTTGGAGAAGACTTCCCTATTATTGGTGTTAGTGGAAGAAGAACCCTCATTCATTGGTGTTCTGTGATTAGCTGCCCCAGGAAGGAAGTGCAGAGGAGATGCTGTTTATGCTAGTAGCTTGGTTATAGGGATGTTAGAGCTAAAACTATGCAGCCACTAATGGGTATGGATACATCCATCCACAGAAGAAGCCCTAAACTGGCCAAGGTAATTTCATTTACTGCGAGTACCCCAGCAGACTCGGAGGTCCTGGGACCTACTGCAGACAGGGGTAGCCTGCCCTGGAATTGAGAAGCATTTGTGCACCTGCACAGGTGATAGATCCACTGCTGGCTTACAGAGCTTAAGGGGTTAAAGAATATGTAAATCCAACATTTCATATTGCTAGTATGTGCCTGCTGTACCATGTACTTGTATAAAAAAGTATCCTGTTCTCTTTGTATTGTTTCTTTTGTGTGAAATCCCTGCCAGTCCCTCTGCTCTCCTTTTAAAAACTGACTATACTAAGCAGGAGAGCAAGTGGTCAATTGTCTAGCTGTGCTGGAAACTCAGTGTGCTCTCCTCTAATGATCAGACTTGTCCTGACACGCCCCCTGTAGAGCCATTCACTGGGAAGATGAGTGTCCTGTTGTTTCTTCTTTGAAAAAGAATGTAATGTAGCACCTGTGCCATTGGTGCACTGTCCTAAATGTTTATTTGTAAGTAATGAAAAGATACACACCATTAATATACCATCAAACTGAATTTTTAAACTGACCATAAATTTTTTAGCAGAATCACAGAATTTTGCACTAGAGTCTCGCAGTTTAAGCATACCTATCAATACCTTTGCAATTCTTGATGAATAAATTACTGACATTATACAAAATACATCAACAATTTAATTGTTTAAAAATATATCCTTTTTGTTCGAAAATGCAATTATTGAACTCTGGCCTTAGTCTCAGTCTCTCAGCATCTATTAATTTCTCAGTCTCCCTACTCTGTTATCATAGTCTGTACATTGAACCTTTGTGTTAAGCTGACCATAGACCATGCAAAAACCCGAACGACACACAATTTTCATGCCATAATCAAAAGTGCCTGATACAACATATGAGCTATTTTTGGTTTTCACTCGATAGAACGTTCAGATTTCTACTCGTCCATGGCATGCTTTAGATCAGCGAGAGGCTGCACTAGACAGGTCGATTTGTGCGAGATGTGTACAAATAGCCAAGAACATACAGGCTGCTTCACAGAAAACAGGTTTTACATGACTGTGTCATCTATGGGCCATTCTTTGCTCCCAGGCAGTCGGAGACCCTGACCCTAAATTATGCATTACCAAAGTTAGGTCAGCCTCCTGGGAAGAGAGGAAGTTGAAGGCATCATTAAGGGAAGTAGTGGATGACAACTAATAAAACACCTACAAGTTTTACACTCAAACCATAGTGTATATGGGCGCAACATAAAAAAATATATCTGAGATTAGGTCTGCATTTATAATCATATTCTGGCTTGTGACTTTGGGATGTTAAGAAAAAGAAAAGTAAACTAAAAACACGATGAAGAGTTAGCCTGACCACTACTTCTTGATCAAAGTTTAAAAGAAAACTTCAATTTTAGTAACACTTTCTGAATTGAATTAAAATGCCTGATTGTTTTCATTCTCTGCAGACTGCATTATGACATTATTGTTGTTTTGTGCAACATAATCACTCAAAATCTACATTTCCTGCCATTACAATTAAAAGCAGAGTCAAAAATACTACATTTTGTATTTATAGCACACAATACCACGCTAGAGGATAATGGAAACAATTTGTGCAGTTAAAAGGGAGAAAGGATGGAGCCTTTCCATGTTATTGCTAAATGTGGGATGGCGTGGTGATGCTGCTCTCAGATAACACTTGTGTTTGAAAATGAGGGCAGCCGACAGATGTGCTTTGCACTGGCTGCCTCCCCTTCTGTGTACTTAGCAAGCAGTGTTCTGTCAGCTCTGTTTCACAGAATATAGAACATTTTTTATTGCAATCTATATAATTAATAAAAACTTTCTGGAAGTTAACATCTCTGGAATTTACAGAAGAAGAGGATAAAGTAATCTCATAATGGCCAACCCTCTAGCCAGAGGTTGAAGTGGATATAATTTAATTTATAACATATAAATTTGACTGCAAGAAATTTTTTGCTTAAGCAAATACATGACACTAACACTGTTTGGATGAATCAAATGAAAAAAGCAGTATGGAGCCATGAGAGATCGAAACAAATTGTGTGAGGTGGGCTACACTTGAGATGTTGATGAAAATATAGAAATTTTAAAACAAAAGTAGACATCCAAGTTACGATATTTAAAAAGAAATCGGCCATATCCCCACCTCTGTCTTAGAATGTTGCTATATGCATACTTGACAGGACAGTGTGCAAAGAAAGCTCCTTCGTATACGAAGATATTTTAGAACAGAGGGAGGCTATTTACAATTCACTATGAAGATGGGATGTAATACCAAGAATGTGATGACCAATGAACAATATCAAGCCATGGTCATCAAAATTCAACATTTTAACATTTACATTTAAGTGAATTGTAAAACAAAAGCCCCAGATGGAAACATTTTTGAGGGTTAGGGACTAATGTGATTATACAATATATATGTAAAGCACTGCATAAATTGACAGCGCAATATAAGTACCTGAAATAAATAAATAAAATAAATGATCACGTTGGGCAGCCACGTCTGGATTGTGTAGCCCTGCTCTTTTTTCCCCAGGATAATGTATTATATGTTGACCCTCCTGACCCAGTTGGTGCGGATGTGTTTGGGCCTGCATCATTGTCCTAACCTTTGCTTGTCCACCCACTTAACCTATAATATATTTTTACTATGTTTTGTTTCTTTTCTTTTTATATCTGTTTGATCTGTATTCTGTGAAATTCCAAATAAATATTTATTATGGAAAAAAAATTGTCATCAAAATATGGAGAAGATAGGGGACTCTATTTTACATGCAGCCTAAAAAAGACAGAAATGTAATAAACAAATAGAGATACCAAAAAAGACTAAAATGAGGTGAGGTGATTCTGACATTTTATAAACAACATCAAATGATTTTGGAAATAATACAGAAATATTGGAAGATTTTATGTGGAGATGCTAGACTAACATCATTTCTCACAAAAAAAACTCAGTTTATAAAAGGGCGAAGTTATTAAGACAGGTATCTAGTGAATATGACAGTCATAAAAAAACGCAAATAGTTGCAAATATAGAAGGAACCTTTCAATTTAAAAAAATGCACTTATTGCAGATACATTCAAATAGAAACCACAAGAATTACATTGCATATGGCTAAAACCAAGGAAAAGCATATAGTACATATAATATTTTACGAGTCCAATATGCATTATGTACAGCCCTATAGAAACGTTTTGAGAATTACAGAAATATTACATTTTCACAAAGTCTGCTGCTTCTGTGTTTCTAGATCTTTTTGTCAGATGTTACTGTGGTATACTGAGGTAAAATTAGAAGCATTTCATAAGTGTCAAAGGCTGTTATTGACAATTACATGAAGTTTATGCAAAGAGTCAATAATTGCAGTGTTGACCCTTCTTTTTCAACACCTCTTCAATTCACTCTGGTATGCTGTCAATCAACTTCTGTGCAACATTCTGACTGATGGCAGCCCATTCCTGCATAATCAGTGCTTGGAGTTTGTCAGAATTTGTGGGGTTTATTTGTTCACCCGCCTTGAGGATTGACCACAAGTTGTCAATGGGATTAAGGTCTGGGAAGTTTCCTGGCCATGGACCCAAAATTTTGATGTCTTGTTCCCCAAGCCACTTTGTTATCACTTTTTCCTTATGGCAATGTGCTCCATCATGCTACAAAGGCATTATTTGTCAAACTGTTCTCTTGGAGGAAGTTTTTGTACCATTCTTTATTTATGGTTGTGTTCTTAGACAAAATTGTGAATGAGCCCACTCCTTTGGCTGAGAAGCAACCCCACACATGACTGGTCTCAGGATTCTTTACTGCATGACATAGGACTGATGGTAGCACTCACCTTTTCTTCTCCGGTCCTCAGCAGTCCAATCCCTGTACCTTTTCTTATCTTTCTTATATGTTCTTGATGTTTCTCCTGGAGAGAAATGGCATCTTTGCTGCCCTTCTTGACAACAGGCCATCCTCCAAAAGTCTTTGCCTCACTGTGCATGCAGATGCACTCACACCTGCCTGCTGCCATTACTGAGCAAGCTTTGCACTGGTTGTGCCCTAATCCCGCAGCTGAATCAACTTTAGGAGACAGTCCTGGTGCTTGCTGGAGTTTCTTGGGTGCTCTGAAGCCTTCTTCACAACAATTGAACCTCTCTCCTTGAATTTCTTGATTATCCAATAAATGGTTGATTTAAGTACAATCTTAGTAACAGCAATATCCTTGCCTGTGAATCCCTTTTTGTGCAAAGCAATGATGACTGCATGTGTTTCCTTGCATGTAACCATGGTTAACAGAGGAAGAACAATGATTTCAAGCACCTACCTCCTTTTTAATGCTTCCAGTCTGTTATTCTAACTCAATCAACAATGACAGAGTGACCTCCAGCCTTGTCCTCGTCAACACTGACACCTGTGTTAACGAGAGAATCACTGGCATGATGTCAACGAGTCCTTTTGTGTCAGGGATGAAATACAGTGGACATTTTTGGGGGGATTAAGTTCATTTTCATGGCAAAGAGGAACTCTGCAATTAATTGCAATTCATCTGATCACTCTTCATAGCAGCATTCTGGAGTATATGCAAATTGCCATCATACAAACTGAGTCAGCAGACTTTGTGAAAATTAGTATTTGTGTCAATCTGAAATATTTGGGCCATAAACTTGTGTAATCCATGGGCCACCTGTGAAACGTTATAAAATCTAGTTGGAGCCATCAGTTAAGGGGTTTTGAATAGGCAGCAATTAATGGCATTATAAACTTAACTTGTTTCTTTTTATTTTGATGGCATATAATCAAGCTGGACATTGCTGGAATGTGGGTTATTGACATGCTGATGGTTAATACAACTACCGACCACAAAGTCTTCTTCTATATTTAAAGGGATAACATTTATTCTTCTTTCATGGTGTCTTTAGACACTACTTACTTTAACATAATAAGTAACAAATTATTTAATTTGTCTCTATTGTGTCAAAATAAATATAACGCTTATAATACTGATGTCAAGGCATGGATAAATGTATATGTCAGTTATACTGTGTGTTGAATGTTTGTACTGATGCAGGAAGCCGACTCTTTCTTCTTTCTTATCCTCTCTGTGCTTTTTTTTCGCTGTGTTTCATTTGGAATCAGTATATATCTCCACTAGGTCCTGTGAAGACTTAAATTGAGCTCTGCAGACACTTTTGCAGCAGTTGTCCATAACCTTCGATACTGTACCTCCCGACACAGCAAATAAATTGGCAATAAGTTTTGACATGACTCTGTATTACTAGCAGTGCACAGAGTGAATGACGAAAGCGAGGCTTCCCACCTGTTAGCTAGGTGTCTCATCACACAATGGAAGCAAAACAATGTTACATCACTTCCGCTTTCAACACGAAACATGTCATTTTCACACCTGCAAATCCTGTAGTGTTTCCATTTTTTCAGTCCAACCCATATATATATATATATATACACATAGATACACACAGTATCTCACAGAAGTGAGTACATCCCTTACATTTTTGTAACTATTTTATTATATCTTTTCATGTGACAACACTGAAGAAATTACTTTGCTACAATGTAAAGTAGTGAGTGTACAGCTTGTATAACAGTGTAAATTTGCTGTCCCCTCAAAATAACTCAACACACAGCCATTAATGTCTAAACCGCTGGCAACAAAAGTGAGTACACCCCTAAGTGACAATGTCCAAATTGGGCCCAAAGTGTCAATATTTTGTGTGGCCACCATTGTTTTCTAGCACTGTCTTAACCTTCTTGGGCATGGAGTTCACCAGAGCTTCACAGGTTGCCACTGGAGTCCTCTTCCACTCCTCCATGATGACATCACAGAGCTGATGGATGTTAGAGACCTTGCACTTCTCCACCTTCTGTTTGAGTCAATCACTTCAAATTCATTTGGATTGTTTAATTTTAATTTATTCTGGTGGCATACAGAGCCAAAAGTATGAAAAGTGTGCCTGTGAAGAAATATATATGGACCTAACTGTATATATATATATATAAATATATATATATATATATATATATATATATATATATATATATATATATATATATATACATACAGTTGTGTTCAAAATAATAGCAGTCAGACATCACTAACCTGATCAATCACTGTTTTTGGTAGAAATGATATTTCTACATGGCAAATAATTTATTAGCAGGTTTAGTAGAGTAATAGAAATCCAACATAAACAACAGTCAAGACATGCATGCTGCTGATTGTGTGTAATTGAATCACTAATTGAAAGGGGCATGTTCAAAATAATAGCAGTTTTGAGTTCTATTACTGAGGTCATTCATTCTTTGAAAAACAGGTGGCAGTTATTGCCCTTATTTAAAGAAGGAAGGCAGCAAATGTTGTACATGCTGGTTACAATGCATTTCTCTCTGAAATTCTGAGGAAAATGGGTCGTTCCAGACATTGTTCAGAAGAAAAGCGTACCTTGATTACAAAGTTGATTGGAGAGGGGAAAACATAAAAAGAAGTGCAGAAAATGATAGGCTGCTCGGCTGAAATGATTACAAATGCTTTAAAATGGCAACCAAAACCTGGAAGAAAGCAAAAAACTACCATTCGAATGGATAGAAGAATAGCCAAAATGCCAAGGACTCAGCCAACAATCAGCTCCAGGAAGATCAAAGAAGGTCTAAAGTTACCTGTGAGTACTGTTACAATTAGAAGACGCCTATGTGAAGCCAAGCTATCTGCAAGAAGCCCCTGCAAAGTCCCACTGTTGAAAAAAAGACATGCTGAAGAAGTTACAATTTGCCAAAGAGCACATTGACTGGCCTAAAGAGAAATGGCGCAACATTTTGTGGACTGATGAAAGTAAGATTGTTCTTTTTGGGTCTAGTGGCCGGAGACAGTTTGTCAGACGACCCCCAAACACTGAATTCAAGCCACAGTACACTGTGAAGACAGTGAAGCATGGTTGCGCAAGCATCATGATATGGGGATGTTTCTCATACTACGGTGTTGGGCCTATTTGTCGCATACCAGGGATCATGGATCAGTTTGAATACATCAGAATACTTGAAGAGGTCATGCTGCCTTATGCTGAAGAGGAAATGCCCTTGAAATGGGTGTTCCAAAAAGACAACGACCCCAAACACACCAGTAAACGTGCAACATCTTGTTTCCAGACCAACAAGATTGACGTTATGGAGTGGCCAGCCCAATCCCCGGATCTTAATCCAATAGAAAACTTGTGGGGTGACATCAAAAATGCAGTTTCTGAGGCAAAACCAAGAAATAGAGAAGAACTGTGGAATGTAGTCCAATCATCCTGGGCTGGAATACCTGTTCACAGGTGCCAGACGTTGGTTGCCTCCATGCAACACAGATGTACAGCAGTTCTCAGAAACAGTGCTTATACAACTAAATATTAATTAAGTGATTCAAAGGAAAACAAAATCTTCAAACATTTTTTAGTTTATATAGTGAATGTTTGAGTTTGTAAAGAAGAATACAAACACTGCTATTTTTTTGAACAGTCTAATATTCACTTTTCTTCAATTTTTTTAGAGGAACAACACAAATTTGATATATTTTTCTTCATGTTTTGATTTGGAATAGAATGTGTAGTGTTCCCAATGCATTTTTGTGTATGGAAATAAAAGCTATTAGAAGGATTTTGAGCTTTATTCACTTTTTTCAACACACTGCTATTATTTTGAACACAACTGTATATATATATATATATATATATATATATATATATATATATATATATATATATATATATACACACACTACACTGCCAAAAGTATTGGGGTGCCCGCCTTTACACGCATGTGAACTTTACTGGCATCCCAACCTTAATCCATAGGGTTCAGTATTGAGTTGGCCCACCATTTGCAGCTGTAACAGCTTCAACTCTTCTGGGAAGGCTGTCCACAAGGTTTAGGAGTGTGTCTATGGGAATGTTTGACCATTCTTCCAGAAGCGCATTTGTTAGGTCAGACACTGATGTTGGACGAGAAGGCCTGGCTCACAGTCTCTGCTCTAATTCATCCCAAAGGTGTTCTATCAGGTTCAGATCAGGACTCTGTGCAGGCCAGTCAAGTTCCTCCACCCCAAACTCGCTGATCCATGTCTTTATGGACCTTGCTTTGTGCACTGGTGTGCAGTTATGTTGGAACAGGAAGGGGCCATCCCAAAACTGTTCCCACAAAGTTGGGAGCATGAAATTGTCCAAAATATTTTGGTATGCTGATGCCTTAAGAGTTCCCTTTGCTGGAACTAAGGGGCCAAGCTCAACCCCAGAAAGGCAACCCCACACCATAATCCCCCCTCCTCCAAACTTTACACTTGGCACAATGCAGTCAGGCAAGTACTGTTCTAATGGCAACCCCCAGACATATCCATCAGATTTCCAGACAGATGCATGATTCATCACTCCAGAGAACACGTCTCCACTGCTCTAGAGTCCAGTGGCGGAGTGCTTTATACTACTGCATCAGAAGCTTTGCATTCCACTTGGTGATGTAAGGCTGCTCGGCAATGGAAACCCATTCCATGAAGCTCACTACATACTGTTGTTCAATCTGAAGGCCACGTGAAGTTTGAAGGTCTTTAGCTACTGACTCTGCAGACAGTTAGTGACTTCTGTGCAATGTGCGCTTCAGCATGTGCTGACCCCGCTTTCCAGTTGCTGTTATAATACCACTAACAGCTGATTGTGGAATATTTAGTAGCAAGGAAATTTCACGAATGGACATGTTGCACAGGTGGCAACCTATCACAGTACCAAGCTTGAATTCACTGAGCTCCTGAGAGCGACCCATTCTTTTACAAATGTTTGTAGAAGCAGTCTGCACGCCCAGGGGACTGATTTTTTACACTTGTGGCCATGGAGGTGATTGGAACACCTGAATCCAATGATTTGGAGGGGTGTCCCAATACTCTTGGCAATATAGTGTGTGTATATATATATATATATATATATATATACACACATACACACACACATATAGGCAGTAAGACTGTATGTATAGCTCTATTTTACTACATAATAACAAGACAATACATACCCTTTTGTGAGGGGTTATACAAGGGGTGCACTTTCAATATGTAGATGGTTTTGGGACCATGGGGGACTTTGGGGCTTTGATGTATGATATAAACCCAGAGAATGAAAATATATTAAGAGAATCTCAAAGGTATAATAGCCATCTTTATGCAGTACATATTCAAGCACAGGTAACTGCTTTATTGTTTTTTTTTTAATCAAACCTGCTCATATGGATTTGAGTGTATGAAAACCACACATAACATGAATTCACCTGGAGTTGTTGATGTTGGTCCTGTATCACATCAGGACAGTGCATGCGAGACATACAAACCTGTGGAGCAATACTAAGACAATAAGGCTAAGCTCACACTATTGCAGGTGGTTGCGGAGGCGGGAATCGCAGCTGTTCCCACAGCCACAACCACCCGCAGCTAAAACATGCTGCTCTTTAGAGGGGTGCAGAGCTGCCATTCATTCTAAAGGCACCCCTACACATCTAAAACCGCAGCATGTTTGCAGGTGCAGAAACTGCTGTGAAATAGCATGGTGCTTTCCCAGGTGCTGCGGTTTTAAAATGGTGCACAAACCTTTTTCCTACGTGAAACACAGCTACAGCAGCCCATTAAAATGAATGGGCTGCCGTGTTCGAGCAAACGCGGCTTGCAGAGTTGCAATAGTGTGAGCCTAGCCTAAAAGCGCAGATATTGTAGTGCATATGTGGGTCAGCTCAAAGGAACAAATGTTTTACTGCTATTTGGGAGAGGTTTATCCCATTAAACAAGCAGTGGCTGGGAAAAAAAAAGGCATAAAGCATATTGCCACTCCCATACTGGATAATAGAGTCTGGACTATCATTGCAGTTGCTATACCAGTACCATAATAATATTATGCACACTAGGTCATGAGGGCAATTTGTGGATTCATTCGTACACTTTTGCGCATTCAGGTGCTTTGCTTTTAAATGTACACTGTGCAAATCCAACATAAACCACCATGGATTAAACAGTGTCCATAGCAAGTGAGAGTTTCTGGGAACATCTAATAATGTGCAATTCACACCACTTTCATGAATAATATACAGTAAGAGTGCAATATGAGCTATATACTCTACACATGCACTGCAGGAAATTTTTCAAAAGCTTTTAGATGTTTGTCATATTTTGCGTGTAATAGAATATTTGTGATTGAAAGTTATACATTTTGAATTTGACGAGAAGAGAAACACAGTGCCTCTGAGTGTAGACTGTAAGATGTATTTAATGGTGAACAAGGCACAACTACGTGGCGTTGTGCCTTGTTAACCCCTTATGAGCCTGCTTATTATCTTCCACATGTGTTTGGTTATTTTATGTTCACCATTAAATACATCTTACAATCTACACTCAGAGGCGCTGTAGAGAACCTATAGAGAAGACAAAACTACACATAAACAGGTACACCTTATGTAAGAGCCTTTGTTTAATTTTTGTGCATTGTCACTTCACTGGGTATATGTAAATGTTTACAACCAGTTTAAGTATTTCACACATATCAAACTGATCTTGGACTATATTTAGGCCTTTTATGCTGCCCAAAAGAAAGTAAGCTGAATTTAGTCCTTAAACTATTATTTTCCTTACTGCATTATAATTTTGCAGTTTCAAAGGTCTGTAGCAATGTTTTCAAACCTTTTTAGCATGATGAAAAAAAGAACAAACTGCAACAATTAAATTTTTTTCCCTGTAAAATAATTATTAGTGTTAAGAACTGGTATGTTAATCTCCAAAATATTACAACATTTACCGCCTACAGGCCTCAGGAACACTAATGAGGCCCCTTACAGAGTTATTCTAATCAGCGTGGTACTCTGTTTAATTTCAGTTTGACATTCCTGGCTGAAAGTATGTCTGACAAATACAGAAGTGAAGCGAGGAACTGTGCATGAGGAGATATTTACAGATTCACCAAGATCCATCCAAACTTGGGTGAATGCCTACAGGTTTTTGTATCTATTAACTTGCTACTGACTGCAGTCTGTAGATTCAAATTCTAAGGCATGGCGTTCCATGCTAAAAGAATGATAATCTATGTTCCACTGTAATACTATAAGTATACACTTGCCACTGATAGCTGCTGGTCTCAACAGTGATCGGCAACCAATTAGCATGGTTCCCAGTGATCTGTTCACCATGACAGCTAATCATAGTGATTACATATAGTGAGGTTTGTTTACAAACAAACCTGTAGGTTGAGCTGCCATTGAGGTTTGCATGAAGAGAGGCATAGTGTTAACCATTTGCCCTCCTGAGGATTTACCCCCTTTCCTGACCAGGCCATTTTTCGCGTTACGGCGCTGCGTTACTTTAACTGACAATTGCGCAGTCATGCAACACTGCACCTACAGTTGCAAGAAAAATTATGTGAACCCCTTGAGATTACGTGGAGTTTTGCATGAATTGGGCATAAAATGTGCTCTGAACGTCATCTAAGTCACAACAATAGAAGAACACAGTCTGCTGAACATAATACTACACAAACATTAGATGTTGCCATGGTTCAACTGCACATAACATGTAAACATTCACAGTGCAGGGAGGAAAAAGTATGTGAACCTTTGGACATAATAACTGGTTGACCCTCCTTTGGCAGCAATAACCTCAACCAAACGTTTCCTGTAGTTGCAGATCAGACCTGCACAACGATCTGGAGTAATTTTGGACCACTCCTCTTCACAAAACTGTTTCAGTGTAGCAATATTCTTGGGATGTCTGGTGTGAATCGCTCTCTTAAGGTCATGCCACAGCATTTCAATCGGGTTGAGGTCAGGACTCTGACTGGGCCACTCCAGAAGGCGTATTCTGTGCTGTTGCAGCCATTGACAGGACAGCTGTCAGCAACACATCCAATATCATCACACTGATTGGAGTCAAGGTTGGCTCACTCCTGGCTCCAATTAGCTCTGGGAGGAGTCATTAAGCTAGGGCCTCACATATTTTTCCTCCCTGCACTGTGAATGTTTACATGTTATGTGCAATTAAACCATGGCAACATTTAATGTTTGTGTAGTATTATGTTCAGCAGACTGTGTTCTTCTATTGTTGTGACTTAGATGAGCACATTTTATGCCCAATTCATGCAAAACTCCACGTAATCCCAAGGGGTTCACATACTTTTTCTTGCAACTGTAAATTAACTTTATGTCCTTTCTTTCCCATGAATTGAGCTTTCTTTTGGTGGTATTTGATCATCTGTGCTGTTTTTATTTTTTGCCCTATAAAAAAAAAAAGACAGATGATTTTTAAACATGTCCACTAAAAAAATTTGAAAAAATCTAATTTCGACATAAATTTAGGCCAAAATGTATTCTGCTACATCTTTGCTAAAAAAAATCCCAATACGTGTAAATTAATTGGTTTACGTGAAAGTTATAGTGTTTACAAATGACAGTATATATACTTTTTTTTTAAATTTTTACTAGTAATGGTGGCAATCAGTGACTTATAGTGCGGCTGTGGGACTGCAGTGGACATTCTGACAACAAAGCAAACAGAACTGCCACCAGGTCCACAAAAACAAGTGTTAGGAAACCTGTACATAAAAACACTCAGATGACCACTTGAAGCAACTTGCCGCTGAAGCCAACATCAGCAGAGACTTGGTTCTGGAAAGTCCATAGACATCAATAGATATGGCGGAATTAACTCTGATAAGAAAAAGAGGAACTCGGTCCCTAAGGGCGTAAGCCCTGCAAATCATTTTTCAAATCCACTTGGCAATGGTGGAGCAAGAAGCATGATGTCTTCTACAAAAGCCTGTGAGGAGAGAAGGTTCAAATCCCAATGTGACACAGGAAGTCAAACTGGAAGGATTTATATGAGCAACTTCCTGAAGAAAAGTCATAATTAAGGACTGTGAAGGAGAAGGCTTCTAGAAACAAAAAGGACAAGTCAGAAACTTCGTAAGGGCACTCAGGGTCAGATGCTGGGCAAGAACAAACTGAAGAAAAGGCAAGATGCAAACAACAGAGTATTCCTTGGGACTCTGTTATCTGTCCTTGCACCAGGCAAAGTAGGCCTTCCATGTTCAGTGGTTGATATTACAGGAGGTACACTTTCTGAGTAAGGTTGGGATGGCTGAATCAAATATAACCCTATCCTTCAGGTCTTTGGTTTCAACAGCCATGCCATTAAAGTTAGTGACTGAAAAGCAGCGTAGAATAGGTTGCATTGCACTGGTAAATCTGGCCTGTTTGGAGGAGGCCAAAGCTTGTCATCGATCAGTCTGAGTATGTCTGCATATCATTTTGATGAGCATCACCATAACCCTTTCTAACTCTGTCTTCTGCAGCAGTCAAGGGAGAATATTTATTAAAGGGAAGGCATGTATTAGCTTGAATGGAGTCCAAAAATCACCGAGGCATATACAGTATGGCGAAGGCTCTTGCCAGTGTCCAGTCACCTGAAGATAACATATAACCCATGGTCTATGAACTGTCTGCCTGCATCATGTACTGTATGGTTAAGATACATAATTTACATAGTTGAAACATAAAAGCCTTATATGCCCTAAAAACAAAATGTAAACATTTTGGCAAGACTAAAATTGGAATATTACATCATACATGGATTAACACCTCTGCTCTAGGATGAGAGGTACATTCTCTGCCTATTTTAAAGCCTCACTACATTTCCAAAGAGACAAGACAGACAAGAAAGCAATAGGTAATATATGTTTTGCATGAATGTGAAAAACAATATACTGCAGCTTGACAGACACAACAGATTAGAGACAAAAGTCTGCAACATTTTACAAAGGGAAAATAAAGAGATATTTATTGAAGGGAGGGAGGCAATCTTTAAAGAAAAACTCAATACAAAAGATGGGTAAAATGAAAAGAATAATTTTAACTTACCTGCAAATTCCATGTCTTAGAGTACAGCACAGGACACAGGCAGGCTACTCATGCACCATGGGTTATAGGCATGTACATTCAGGTGCCTGGACACTGATAAAGTTTTTACAGAATATGCTTCCTGGGCGTCTCTCCTAAAACTCTACTACACTCTGTGAGTATTCAGTTTTGTTTCAAGCAATGGAGAGTAAACCAAGGAATGGAAGGCAGGGTGCCCTGTGTCCTGTACAGTACTCCAAGATACTGAAATTAAGTAAATCAAAATTCCTCTTATCTTAATCGTACAGCACAGGACACAGTCAGAGTATTCATACACCATGGGAAGTCCCCATACAGTAAAAAGGAAGGGTGGAAAACAATGAGGAAAACAGAACTGTGCCAACAGACCCAACAACAAGGGTCAGAAAACCCAACCTCAGAGAACTGATGTGAGAACACTGCAGCACAAAACTGCATCAGCAGAAGAATGAAGGTCCACCTGGTAAAACTTTGAAAAAGTGTGAACGGAAGACCAAGTGGCGGCCTTACAGAACTGGACTACAGGGGCTTGGTGCCGAAATGCCAAGAAACTCCTAACGGTTTAGTGGAATGGGTGCATAAAAGCAAAAGGAAGAATCTTCTCTTTGGGAATTTAAATCGGATTTCTTATCCATCGTACAGTGAAGGACTTTAAAGCAGGGTGTTCCCTTTGAGATCCAGAAAATGAGACAAACAAATAATTAATATGTCTGATTGGAGCAGTAGCCTTGAGGTATATTCTAATGGCTCCGGCTATGTTCGGGCAATGTAGAGAGATATCCTATAAGGAATGCTGAGACCACATTCAGGAGACAGGATGGCACGGGCATAAGACAACTTTGTCATTGTGAAGTTGGAAAGGCTCTTTACATGTAAGGGCCAAAAGTTCAAAAACGCATCTGGCAGATGCGACCAAAAGGGCTACTTTGAATGAGAAATCCTCTAGGGGAATATCCTCATAGGTTCAAAGGGTGGTTTCTACAGGACTGAGAGAACCAAGCTGAGATCACAAGCACAAGATGCTGCAAGGAGGGTGGTTAACACAAGATACACTTTAAAAAAGGTTCTTACATGGGCACGTAAGCATGAGGAGTTTTACAAATTATGGATTAGACTGAGACCTGATCTTTAGAATTTCTGGTCAAGACCTGACTGTAGGAAGGCCAGAATGCAAGGTACAGAGTAATCTCTGTGACTGAAGTGCCAGTTTTCACAGCAGGCAAAATCTGTTTTGCAGAAGACCATAATATATCTTCCTGAAAAAGGTTTTTCTTGATTTTAGCAGTGTAGGAATCACAGACTCAGAAACCCCTTTATCCTTTAATACCTGGATTTCAACTGCCATGTCTTTAAAGCCGGAAACTGGAAAGCAGGATGAAGCAAAGGGCTTGAGACAGCAGATTTGGCCTGCTGAGAAGAAACCAGGGGTGGTCTGCTAGAGGTTATAGTATATCAGTGTCCCAGGTTCATTAGGGCCAGTCTGGTGCAATTAGAACCACTGTTCTCCTCTCTTGCTCCATTTTCTAAAGCAGATGAGGAAGGATTCTTACTGGAGGGAATGCATAAATTAGCCAGAGCTGAGCTCAGGGGATTATCAAGGCATCTGAGTCTAAATCTACAGGACCACTGGTTCTGGCAACAAACAGAGGGAGTCTGGAGGCTAGGATGTGAACATCTGGGATTCCCAATTTTTGTCATATCAGATTGAAGACAACTTGATGAAAAGCCCATTTTCCTTGATACAGGTGATGACAGCTGAGATAATCCACTTTCTAGTTGTCCACTCCTGGGATGTGTACTGCAGAGATCGCTGGACAGTGAGTTTCTGTCCAAGAGATGAACTGGTTTGCTTCATTTATGACAGACAGACCTCCCCCCTTCCTTGATGGTTGATGCCCCCTTGATGGTTGATGGAGGCCTAATACTGTTGCATTGTTTGACTATACCCTGACTGGATTAGGCCCAGTGCTGCAGGGTCAACTTGACTACTGTGAGCTCCAAGATGTTGATGAAGGGTTTGGCTTCCCGCAATGACAATGTTCCTTCATCAGTTAGGGATTGGAACACACCTTCTCAGCCTAAAAGACTTGCATCTGTTTTGATAACTTAGCAGCCATATGGAAGGAAGGAATTTCCCAGCCTGGAGTAGTGATCCACCAAAACAAGGAATTCCTTTCTGGGCTGCTCAGGAGCATGGACAAATTGAGACAAGGAGTTTTTGAATGGAATTGGGCACAGAGGAGGATATAAATAGGGCTAAAACTCTTATAGAGAATCTCAAGGTGGGATGTCTTTTGGATCCTAATTCTCCAGCATGTGATCTTAGACAAAGCAATTTTATGATAGCAAGATTTTGCTTAGGATTTGTCCAGAACAATATCCATATTTTTGAGGTGAAGGGAAAACTGGAGAGTAGATTTGTTGAAACTGATCATTAGCCAACAGCCTGGAGAGTCTGAATTGTCTTGTGGACATTTTCTGACAGTCAGACAGGAGATGAGTCCTTCAGAAGGTTATCTAGACAGCTCGTGACTTAGATGCCCTGAGTTTGGAGCAGGGTAAGCAGAGGTGCTACCAAATAGACGGTCCCTTGGAAATGCATGCATGAGTCACCTTTTGCAGACAGCTTCAGCTGTTGAAGTGTTTAGCCATAATATTCTGCACTTGTAAATAGAGATTAAGGCCATTTTAGAAATTTGTCTTATGGCATGTTTCAGGGCACCTACACAGATAAGCAAAGCAGAAGGCACTTGCTGGAATTGCTGTGTAACAGCATGATCCTGAAATACTGGGTCATGTTGATTGTTCATTGCCCTGGTCCAATTAGATTGACATACTGAAACTGCAAGAAGATCTGGTTGCAGAGCTGAGCCTGCAAGGTTAAAAAGTGCTTTTGGGAGTCTCTCAAACCTATGCAGAATCTTTAAAAGAAGAAATATCTTCAATGGCAACAGTGAGGTGTTTGTTTAAGACAGAGATGACAGTATCAACTACAGGATCAGCCCAATTCTTTTCCCACTGGATAGAGTTCAATAAACATTTTGGGGAAGTGAAAATTTTATTCAGGAGTAGCCCAATCGTCATAGACTGCACATTCTATCTGTTCATGAACAGGGAATGTTTTGCAGGGTTTTGTAGGTCTTTGTATCCAAAGGGGCATGGTGAAGCAATGACCTTTTCAACATTAGGAAGCATGTTGCATAAAGCTTCCTCTTCAATAAAGTGTCAATCTGGGGGAGAAAAATATTCTGCAGCTTCCTCCAGTCCTGCATCAATAGCCTCTTCATTCCCTTCCGTGTCTGCATCCTCCTGGCATAGAGGGATCCAACTCCGGTGGAGAAATAAGAGTAGGAGAAGAGTCATAACATTTTTGGGCACTCGATAGAGATGGCTGTATTAAACCTGTAATATGTCCAAAGAAAAGTGACACAGATGCACAGAATTCTGCTTTAGTCAAATAGGTTGCTTGTTGTGTGCCTGAAATATAGCTAGAATTGGATGCTGAGACTGGTGTTAGAGCCTGGGTCTTGCCCTTGTGCAAGGGACACACTGTCATACATTGTCTGTTCAAGGTTGAGTGTTGTGCAGGCCTTTGGCAAAGTAAATGTTCACCTGCAATTTAGCATTGACTCCTTTTTGCCTGGTCTCCACCATAACTACAAGCAAAGGTTATTACCCTGTGGGATACTCACAGAATAGAGTGAGTAGTATTGGGTTAGCGTGTCCGTAAGCAGTTTGTGGTGAAAGGGGAGGAGAAAGCACCTGAGTATCTTAGCGCACTAGCAGAAGTGGCATTGAAGTATGCAACCAGTGGCGTGATGTAACGTATGGTCATCCACCCAAGGCTGAGCACTGAGTGGTCCTATCTTTGTGTCAAGTTTGAAAAGTTTACACTGCAAGGTGTATACAATACAAACATAGCCCTGTTTCTAAGGTAATGGTCAGGGTTACAGGGTGACCCTGTCTTACCTTTCTATGTCTGTGGACTGTAAACAAAGTCCAGCCTTTGACTATCATGTGGGTATACCGGGCATACCCCTGAAGGGGTCTTTAGGGACTGTGTTCCATAGAGGTGGACCATAACCCTGGACCTGTATAGCACTCTGTGGCTAATTGAACACATTGCTCTAAGTGTCAAGGTAAGCGCCCATGCAGGATCCAGTGCTCAAGTCCGGCAACTGGGTGCAGATCCCAGGGTTTTATCGAGATTGTGCTGATCCTGATACACTGCTTATATGATGGCACTAAAAGACTGTGAAGGCTTGAAGAGTCAGAATATTAAATATTTAAAAAACTATTAAAATGAGTTAAGTTAAGGGTGATTTTCTCCATTAAGGAGAAAAAGTCCATTGCCCTAGCACAAAACTGAGGACTCAAAGAGTGGCATAGGCTTACAGAGTAGACAGCCAGAGAGCATGTCATCAAAAGCTTTGCCAATGTCCAATCACCTGAAGCTCTACACCTATAACTTATGGTGTATGAATACTCTGCCTGTTTTCTGTACTGTACAATTAAGATAGTAATTTACCCATGATTTCTTTGTTATGATTGTTCCACCTGGCAGCACTAGGGTTGTCAGTTCGAATCCCAACCATGGCACTACCTGTCTGGGGTTTTCATGCTCTCACTGTGCCTGTGTAGGTTTCCTCTGGGTACCCTGGTTTCCTCCCACACTACACTAGACATGCTGGTAGGTTATTTGGCTCCTGTCTAATTTGGCCCTAGTATGTGTATGTATGAATTTGAGTTAAGGACCTTTGATTGTAAGTTCCTTTAGGGCAGGGACTAATATGGATGCACAATATAATATATATATACATATATATCACTATATAAGTACCTGTAAGAAGTAAATAAAATAATAGTGCATAAGGATTTAGCTCTGTAGCAGGAAACCAGCCTGCTTCTGAGGCAAAATTGTCAAAATTCGTTTGCAGGTATTGTTGCAGCTCACGTCAGAAAATGAGGTAATGCAACAAACAAGCAGCAAGTGAAAGAGAAAAGCTTAAATACCTTATCCCTATATTCATTTTGGGTCAGTGACAAAAAATACTGAAGCCTGTAAGGCTGCCAGGCAACGAGCCTTTTCAAAATAAGTAAGCAAGAGCAGCCAACATATTTTTCTCAAAACAGAAAAAACAGAAGACAAGAGAACCATGATACAGAAAAGTATAGGAACACTGTCTGGGTATTAAAAATCTAACAGCATCAAAACAACTTCCTTTAAATAATATATTTGCGTTTTAATATTCCCAGAGAAATCTGAATTTCTATGGCGAAACCCCAGTATTAGCTTACTTTTGGCAAGAAAATCATAACATAAAAATAGTCCAACTGAGTCATAAATAAATAGATCATCACTCCGTCTGTTATTTCCCTGTACCGAGTGTTCTTGTGACCAATAATGACTATTAAATCTCTCCTGTACTATTAAGATAAGGAAAGAGGTTTGTGTATCACCCAACACTGCAGTTCTCTTTGTGATAAAAGATATCATCGTAAGCATATAAAATAAGATACAACGCATATATATATTTGTTTATGATGATCAAGCAGTTAAGCACAATAGTATATTACCTTAACAGCTCAGAGCATGTATTATTATTATTATACAGTATTTATAAAGCGTCAACAGTTCAGCGCTGTACATTACAAAGGGGGACAGAACATGTGACAGTACAATGTGATACATGAGGGGTTCGAGGGCCCTGCTCTTTCAAGTTTACAATCTAGGAGGGAGGGGATAGTGGTACAGGAGGAGATAGCTGTGGGGGATGGAGTGGTAGGAAGAGTGGAGGAGGTCGGCAAATTAGCAGGGGGTGGGGTAGGCTTCCCTGAAGAGGTGGGTTTTCAGGGTACGCCTAAAGGAGAGGAGAGTAGGTGATAGTCTGATGAGTTGGGGCAGGGAGTTCCAGAGGATGGGTGACAATCTGGAGAAATCCTGGAGGCAGGCATGGGAGGAGGAGATCAGGGAACTAGAGAGAAGGAGGTCTTGTGAGGAGCGGAGTGTACGTGTTGGGCGGTACTTGGATATTAGGTCGGTGATGTAATTTTGGGCAGTATGGTGGACAGCTTTGTACGTCAGTGTTAGGAAAAAAACGTTTTGAACTTTTTTGAAATTAGGCATTTCTATGTGAACACAAAATCAGGTCAATAGGACTTGACCCTTAAAGCACCTATTCTGTATAAAAATGAAAATACAAAGTGTCTTCCAAAGGAGTGTATGCACAAGAAAAATATACTTATTTAGTAATGTCTAGTCCTGCCCTGAAATGGCATCCACACTACAGTTCTCACTCCTACACTTGCATTATGACCTCCAGCAGACCACGGCTGAATTATCTTGATATTTGTTATTATAGAGAGAAAAACCCTGTTTTTACTGCGGCAATATCAATGTATTAAAACAGGCTTTAATCTTGTAGCTAGGGGGGACACTTTTGGAGATGAAGGTGTGGAATAAAGAGAATATGCTGGGGTGGGATATGCCAAGACAATAGTTTATTTAAGAAGAAATTCTTGTGAAGTTGTGACTTTTGCAAATATTGGCTTTTCTTACTGAACTGAAAAACTATTTGCAGTATACATGCCGTGCCAATACCCTGCTGTCCTACAAAGGCGCCAATATAGAAACAGGCAAAAGTGTGTCTTTTCTAGAAAAAAAAAGGTTAGGGATATAACAAACAATGCTGAAGAAGTGTCTAAGTGGGCAATATGTGCAGGTTACAACAGGGGCAGAATATGCATGTGAGTAGGATGGAGGACTTCTAGCAGAGAGGAGCTGCACTCTACGTCCAGGTTGCAAAAGGAGACACTGGTGCTCAGGCTGGGTCTAATGTTAAACCATGCAGCCTTTAGTAAAGGAGTAACTGGCAATAAAGAAAATTATGATTATCCATTATTTCTATAGTGCAAAGATTTTGCACAGAGGACTGCAGAGGGTATGACAATGAGCAGTATGTACAGTAAAGAGCTTTGGAGGTATAACAGGGGGCATACCTCCAACCAGCAGTGCAGTTGGGCTTTGTTGCTTTGGAGAGATAAATCCGCTATAAAATCTTTAATATCTGACACTTTCGAGAGTGTTGGAAGCCTGGCATCTCTTTCTCCCACACCTATATCACTATAGTGATAGGATTTAGGTGCACCCTGAAAACCCATCTCTTCAGGGAAGAATACCCCACCCTCACTTAACAGCCGATCTCCTCCACTCCTCCTACCATTCCATCCCCCACAGCCACTTCCTCCTGTACCACTATCCCCTATCTCCTAGATTGTGAGCTCGAAAGAGCAGGGCCCTTGAACCCCTCGTGTTTTGTTTTGTTACTGTATAGTCTCATGTTCTGCCCCCCACTATAATGTACAGCGCTGAGCAAACCTTTTGGCGCTATATAAATACTGTATAATAATAATAATATAGCAGTGACGTAGCAATCAGAGAAAACAACCACAGCATCCAGTGGAAGCCCAGATATCTGAAACTCCAAGAAATGTGATAGATGCTGAAGATGTTTCAGTCAGCATAGTGAGAATTAAAAAAAAAAAAGTGACAGAGTCACTTTAAAGAGTAACTGCCATGTCGAAAAAATATTTCCACTCTGGGTGACCAATGTACATTGCAGGAATTTTAAGAACCTATGTTGCAGATTTCCACCATTTGTATGTCTGTGTCCATGTGCAGAGTGAATCTGTAAGGAAGTGATTTAATTACCAATCTCTAGGCTCTAATGAGGAAAATTTCAGAGTCTGCATTCCTTTAGACATGATTTCCCTTTGGGAATATGACCTTTTTTTGTAGGAGATGCCTAAAATCTGACATATCTGTCAAATCTGGACTCCTGGGAAAATCAGTGAGCCATTCACACAAGTAGGAAATGAAATTTCTGGGGGCATTCTATACACCATCTGTGTACAGGACGCCTCCAGGTTGCCATATTGCTTTGCATTTTGCAAAAAATTACAGCAGTGCAGATTGAAAAGGAAAGTTCATTTTTAATAATGCTATATTACAGTATTACTTGTGTCACAATTGTATACGCTCTTTTATTTTTTACTTTCTATTTTTTCCCACAAAAGTGGAGTGACCCTTTAAGTCAGAGGTGAGCTGGTAAAGGGAATTCATATAAATACTTTGAAATGTTTTCGAAATATACCTTTTGAACTTCTGCTGAGAATACATCCTCTAGATGTGTAGCAAAGCCTTCACTTATCCATTCTTCTGTCCAATCACGTGCACCAATGGCCAACCCAAACCAAGCATGTGCAATTTCATGGCTGACACGTGTCATGCAAAGCTGCTTTCTTCCAGACAGAACACTCTGAGACAGATAGATAATGTGTGGGCTGGATCATAAAAATAAAGAGCAAATTACATATTAGGTGGCAGTCTTGTTGCAGCATGAACATCTCTGCTATTTATGTGTTCCTTATTCGTTATGTCAATTCATTATTGTTAGTATGTGGATGCCAGGTTCTGACAAGCCCTTTGCAGCATAGGCATCCTTAACAAGGTTTAAAAAAAAAAAAAAGGCTCACTTTCATTCGAGCAAAATTCAAAGCTAAAATTGACAATTAAAAAATGTTAATACTTTATATTAATACAATTTGAAAATTGTTTCCCTCCACAAGATACACAAAGCATCAATTAAATTACGTTAAATGAAAAAAATTTAGTGAAACGGAAAAATCATTTTGGTTTATACAGTTTCCATATACAGTAATTTTACTCAGAAGTAATAGGTTTGCCAATATCATAATTTAGTGATGGTAAGTGCTTACAGAGCCGCAGTGATTAATGTGTAGCAGCTGAAATGCATTGGCGGTTGCCTGTATGTGATTTAACTTTCTGGCAAATAAAGAGGTTTTAAACACATATCCAAAGTGCTGTTTGTCTGGATGTACTAATTGTGTTTGCAGAATTTTTAATATAATTGTGCTGAACAGTGAAATTTAGAGCAAGGAATAGCAACTAAACTGCAGAATTTGTAACATGCTAAAAACATCTATTTGCATACACCAAGTGGGTACCAACACGTGCAAATTTTGCTAATGAAAACCAACTTAACTTTAATTCATACTATTAATATTTTTCGTCACTAGGAAAAGGAAACTGTGACGATCGCGGTGTCAGACCCTAGCCCTTTTCACCAAACTCGTGACCGAAGGACTAGCCAATCTAAAACCGTGCGGTCACGTGCGTAACAATGCCACGCCCATCTGCACTTTGCGCAAAGATTTTCCAACTAATGGACCACAATCTGTGTATCTGCAGCCTGGGAGCGATTGTTACTGGGTCAGGTTAATTAATTAATTACACAATTAACCCTTCACACTGCCACCACCTCCTTTTTGTACAGAGAAAGAGGAAACTCGGCAATATCAACACTATGATGTTGCATAAGCGTTGGTATACCACTATCATCGCAGGCAGAGATATACCGAAGTTTAAAACACACACACAGTAGCGCTCTTCAGAGGCAGGGGTTCTTAGTTTGCATTAAAGAGCTTTAGAAACAGTTCAACACTTTCAGAAAGTAAAATTTATTACTAAAAGGTCAAAAGGGTGCAATAAAAACATTTACAGAAAAAGATGTAGCCAATATATATATATATAAATATACAGAGAGCAATAGCACAGCAAAGAGATAACAGAAAGAAGGTTAGAGGGATAAAGCACTTGCCGTCAGCCTTGGTTTAAGCAGATCAGGTTTCAGAGCCAAAAGGATGCCTTATCTCCCACAGTTAGTTCCGATGTTAAAAGGGAGAATCTTCAACTTCACTTAACTCAGCTTAGCTCAGCTTTTTCTAGGAACTCAGCAAGGTGTCTCCTTAATGCAGAGAACCAATCGCCTCATTTGAGGAGGGGTGTTGGGGCAGAGACCCAAGCTAGAACCAAAAACTTTCCCAGTTGATGTCATGGTTAATAACATATTCTCGGTGCATTTAGCAACCTGGCCACTAGTAGAGTAATATGCAGACGCATCTGCTGAATGGCTAAGTATGAAATATGACATACCTGCTTGGATGGTTAAGGAGATATAATTTTCTGCTCTCCTGGATATGCCAGCTAGGGGGTGTAATATATCAGGCGACTTGTATTAAAGTGAGCCATCCGAATATGTGCTTATATCCTAATATGTAATTATATCCTATTTGAAGATATAAAATTATATGGAAAAGTGAGTTTTTAAATGTAAGTCTGTTTTTACGACTACCTGGAATGTCTTTGAAGCTCAATGAGGGCTTGGTTTATGGTTTTATGATCCCTTCTCCAGCAAGAGTCACGCAGACATAGGGGCACCAGCTAGTGGGGTTTATAGCCATGACGCCCTCCCAATGAGTTTGCTGCCTGTGATCTCTGTCATCATCCAGACCACCTGTCACTCAACAGAGAGGGAGGGGGGATATCGGAGGAATCTGATTTGGGAGAGAGAGATACAAGATGGAGGGGTTTGGAGCAAAATGGATGACCGCGTCCATCTGTGTGCATGATTGCTACAGAAACTGTATTCAAAGAAACCTAAATGCATGTTCGGCAACTCAACATGCATTTTATTCTATGTGAAAAAGACCTATGCCCTAAATGCATACAAATATTACAAAAAACAGCATTAATGAATAAATAAGTGAAATGCATCCAGATTAAACACTGCTGCCACCTTAAAATGAAATAAATCATATAAACAATAAATGAACCCTAAGTGATTCAGTGGTGCTGTGAACAAAAATCAATCTTAAAGTGATAAAGAATAAAAGGTAAAAACTCCAATGGTGCAGTACAAATAACACCTTTTATTAAATTAATGCAGACAGCCACTCACAAGATAACTGAAAAAAACACACCTGTAGATAATATATATGGTAGTGTGATGGAATGCAAGCAGTGCTCTCACCACTGCCGGATCCCAAACAATGGTGCTCTCGCGTCACTTCCAGTTCCGGTCCAAGACTTCACTTCCAGTCGCCGCACAGCCTAACTGTGACGCGTTTCGTCACTTACGACTTAGTCACAGGGACTGCACCATTTGAGTTTTTACCTTTTATTCTTTCATGGTCATTGCATCTGGGGGAGAGGAGCAGGGAGGATTGTGGATATGCTGATATTGTCACATTACCTTCCCATTTGGAGTTTTTCAAAGCGATATATGCCGACCATGAGAGTAGGAGGCATGGAAATTTGGTGAGTGTATACCCAAAAGGGGAACACTTTTTCTTGAACACATGGTGATTTCGGTTTTGGGAAGTAAACAGAAGATTGTCACGTAGGAATTAATTTATGGACTTTTATTTAATCAGTTTCTTATCAATTTTATAATTTGTCACTTTAAGACTGATTTTTGTTCACAGCGCCACTGAATCACTTAGGGTTCATTTATTGTTCATATGCATTTTATTCTGACTAGTCATGCAAGTATAGATGTGCTCCATCCGAATGTCAAAAAGACTACTTAGCATACTTGCTGCTCAAATGCTTAAATAATATGAATTAGCCACAGAAAGTCTACTGTTTTCAATTACACAGGTAGATTTGCATAAGAGATAGAGATGTATATAGATAGAAAGTGAAAAGGGAGAATTATAGTATGTTTGCCAGGCCCTGCGCTCCACTTTTAATCCCAGCTGGCCGAACAATTTTTGCAATTTTTTCATTGCTTTTTATTTTTCCCTAGAGCTTTTAAAGTTTGTAAAAGACACCCTAAACCATATATTTTCTGAAAGCACATGCCCAGTAGAATAAAAAGAAGGTGGCACTGATCTTTAGGGCCCCATGATATTTGCGCAAATATTTATCAAAGCAGTATTTTCACTAAAAATATACTAAAATCATCATTAGCAGATACAAACACAGCAAATTTTACAAAATTCCTGCTAGATTCCTACTGAATATAAAAGCTTAATTTATATTGAGTTAATAAATAACCAATATTTGGACATTTTAAATTGCACCTTTTTGCGAAACGGTGAAAAATTAACGTATGCAAAACTGTAAATAACCCAATTTCTCTAAAAATGTGGAGGTTTTCATTTTTTATTTACAGTTTTCAAAATTTGTAAAAGACCCCCAAAACATATATTTTCTGAAAGTATATGACCAGTAAAATAAAAAGGTGCTACTGATTTTCAAGGCCCTGTGATAATTGTGCAAATGTTTATCAAACCAATATTTTTGCTAAAAATACACTAAAAGCATTATTAGCACCAACACCAGCTGCTTCCCCCTCTTCTGCCAGCACCAATCTCCATGGTTTTATGCAATTGCCAGCTTCCTCCCGCTGCCTCTTCTGGCGGCATTTGCATCCAGCCACAGTGCTCAGAAATGTAAAAAAAATCTTAAAATTAATCTTCTCGCTGTGACCCCCCCCCTCACCGATCTCCAGGGGCCCCGTCCATGCAACTCTGCTAGCCGGCTCTCCCTCCACCCTCTCCTGCTGGCTGCAGCTGCTGCCTGGGAGACCGGATAGTGCCAGGATGGAGAGCAGAGGGGCTGGTAAACGTGTTTACCAGCCGCCTTTATATCCTGAATGAACAGAGCGATCGGTACCGATCACTTCTGTTCATTCATTACTGAAGTATAAACGTATATATAAACAGAAATTAAGATTTTTTTTACATTTTTGAGCACTGTGGCTGGATGCAATTGCCGCCAGAAGAGGCAGCGGGGGGAAGCCAACAATTGCATAAAACCATGGAGATTGGTGCTGGCGGAAGAGGGGGAAGCAGCTGGTGCTGGGGGTGAGAAAGGTGCTGAATGGGGGAAATCAGTGGCAGAGGAAGGGGTCAGTAAGGGGGGTGAGGGCATTTTAGCAGCCAAGGCAGCAGGTTAGGTAGAAGGACAGAGAGCAGTAGTTGACAGGCAGACGGCGGTGGGTGGAGGTGGAGGGTGTAACATTGTAGGTGAATAGCTCTTATCAGCAGATTGTCATCTGCTGATCAGAGATATTGTTTTCTTCAGAAGAATCTGGAGCTTATATAGCAGGAGGAGGAATCAGGTCTGTATGGCATACGGACCTAGTCAGCAGGAAGCCCTGCCAGTGAAAGGGTTATAAAGAAAGCTGAATCTGCAAATGCAATGAGCTGTTATGGCCACACCATGTACATTTATACATTATGCCTAAAAATAAGCATTGTGAAGCTAAAACATGTACTGATAACATGAAAACAATGTATTTTTTTTATTTTTTTAAATTGGTTATTTTTTTTACATTTAAAACAGGAAGCTTTCAAGATTTTGTGTTTGCAGAGCATACTGGGCTTTCTATTAGAAAGCTTAAGGTTGGTTTCACACCGGTGTGCTGCAGTTTGACTGCAGAACAGTTGTATCCTCAATTTTTGTGTGCTTCACCTGTGGTCCCATAGACTTTCTATTAGGTAGCGCATTTTTCTGGTTTCTGAAAATGCACCAAAGATGCAGCATACAGGAATTTGTGTTTTCAAAAAACGTGGAATAAATGTGCAACTTAACCACATGCAGCCCAGCCACTGTATAAATACGGCGGCAGGGCGGCACGGCTGGGCAAAACCATGTTTTAAAACGTGTGTTTTTAAAACAGGTAGGGGGCGTGCGCGAGGCGCATCACCACCCTACCTGTCCCACCGATCACAGCCACGGATGTCAGTCGCCGGGTCACAGACGGTCTTTAACGGCTATGTCCCGGCGATCGGCAGCAATCGCTGACAGAGAGCACAGCTGCAGTAGCTCTGCTTTTTGTCAGTTCACCGACAGCTCCAGGACACGCTGATCGGGACAGAAGAGTTTCTCTCTCCCGATCAGCGGTGTTCCCTGCAGTACACACCCCCGCCCCCTAGTAAAACACTCCCCTCACACAGTTAACCCTTTCCCTGAATAATAAACTTAACCCCTTCCTCCCCAGTGCCATTAGTACAGTGTCAGTGGTTTCTTTTTTGCACTGATCCCTGTATTGGTGTCACTGGGGATGTCAGCGACCACAAGTCAGTACCCCCCAATGTCAGAATGTCCGCTGCAGTCCCGCTATAAGTCGCTGATCGCCGCCATAAGTCACTGATCGCCGCCATAAGTCGCTGATCGCTGCCATTATTAGTATAAAAAAAACTAAAAATCCCAGTATCTTTCCCGCCATTTGTAAATGCTATAACTTTCACGTAAACCAATTAATTTACACGTATTGGGTTTTTTTGTAGCAAAGACATGTCGCAGAATGCATTTTGGCAGAAACTTATGACTAAATTTGATTTTTACATTTTTTTTTACTGGACATGTTTTATAGCAAAAAGTCCAAAATATAGTTTTTTTTCCTCAAAATTGTCAGCCTTTCTTTTTTATAGCCCAAAAAATAAAAACCGCACAGGCGATCAAATACCGCCAAAAGAAAGCTCAATTTGTGGGAAAAAAAAGGATGTAAATTTCATTTATGTACCTTTTGCATGACCGTGCAATTGTCCGTTAAACTAGCGCAGCGCTGTATAGCAAAAAAATGGCGTAAATTGCAGTATCTATACCATAGTTTGTAGAGGCTATAACTTTCACACAAAGCAATCAATATACACTTATTGGGATTTTTTTACCAAAAACATGTAGCAGAATACATTTTGGCCTAAATTTATAACTAACTTTGAGTTTACTATATATTTTTTATAGCTGAAAGTAAAAAATATTTTTTCTTCAAAATTTTTGGCCTTTTTTTGTTTATAGCGTGAAAAATAAAAAGCACACAGGTGATCAAATACCACCAAAAGAAAGCTCTATTTGTGTGAAAAAAGGACGTAAATTTAGTTTGGGTGCAGCATTGCATGACCGCGCAATTATCAGTTGAATTAGTGCAGCGCTGAGTAGCAAAAAGAGGCCTGGTCATTAAGGGAGGTAAATCCTCTGGAGGTCAAGTGGTTAATAGAAAGTCTATGAGACCAAGGGTAAAGCGTATGAAAATCAGGGATACACCTGAACTGCGGCCAAACCACAATGCAGCAGTTTGAAACCAACCTAACACTACCTATTCATTTTTTGACTGCCTCTGTTTAACTTAAAACCTACATACTCCATAAAAGCAAATGAGGGGAGGGAAAAATTGTTTATTACTCATCAAAAGGATAAGCCTTGATTGTGCCACCTGCTGGCTTAAAGTAGTAAATATGAAATCCAAATGTAAAAACAAATATTTAGTCAATATGAATAGATGAATATGAAAGATGCTATACCAGACATCACTAAATGGCAGACCATGGTCTGGATCTGGACCGATCCACTATCCTGTTCAGACCTGCGGTCGCACGTTTTGGGAGACACTTCTATTCCCCTGCCTCTGCCGCTGTCATTTTCAAGACAACGCAGAGATCGGGAGGTAGGATAGTAATGAACTGAGTGCGGGAGGCACAGCTCAGCATTGGATGGAGAGTGGGAGCAGGAGCTGTCAGCGGTTAACTTTTCATATTAGCCAGCAAATGATTGGTTGCTAGGGCCACCCTGTGTCCTAGCAACCAATTGCTTGCTGTTCACTTTGTAAAGTTAACTCTTGAGGGTTTGATGTGAAAAGAGACAGTGCTGTGTGATTTGGACCTCTGCTGGAAGAAAATGTTACTGATTGGACCTCCGTAAATTTTAATTCAATACTCCTGCACAATATAGTACTCCTAAATTTAGACGTATTTACATTTAATTAGAATTTATGTAACAATAATTACAAGATTAAAGATTCTAATAATTGCACAAGCTAACTGTCATTTGCCTGTTAGCTCATATACCATCTACAAGCAATTCTCTTGACTGACCATGTCACTTGTGAATATCAGGCTGTATATGGACTGCTTTAGCAAAGGTTTGACCATTGCTTATAATTTCAACTGAACTACTATTTTCTTTTGTTCAGTCCTACAGACAGTACAAAATCTCAAAACCAGCTGTGCCAGCTCATGTTTGAACTAGGTCCTCGGAACTCTCAGAATATTAAAATTTTTTGCATTATTTCTGTAAAGACCAAACCATCATTGCTAAATATAGCATGGCAGGAAAGAGGCATTATAACCCTCAGACTATTTTGTCTGTTTGACTTTATCTCCTAAAAAAATATCCTGAGATCATCTGTTTAGTTTTAACACATTCAAAGCTGGGTTTGCAGTCTATATATAACACATGTTAATTTGTCTTTTTAGCAATGCAGATGTTTTGTACATCAGATTATTTATAGGCACACTGCAGTGGTAAACTCATAATCGCTGTGTTTCCCATCATCCATTGAGTCCTTTTACTTTCCCAAAACCAGCTGCAACTTCAGAATAGAGGCACAATATCAGATCACATCCCATGCTTTGTAGTTTACCTCTTGCTACACAACTATTTAAAAAAATCCAATGATTTCTTTGTAAACTCATCAGATATACAGTGTATGTTGTACAGAACATACTGTATGAGTAGAAAAGTTGTGGACAGTTAGCAGTGGTTTGTCTTTATTTTTACAAAGTTGTAGTATTAGTGAGGAACCATCTTATAACTGACTTTTTCATTCGGTTGTCTATTGAGCCTCTTGAACATTGGGCATTTAGCCGCCATGAATGAGATTCCAGTGTTTTGGTGTGGACAGAAAGCACAGGAGCACGATCCAGCACCACAGCCTTGCTTTAAAGCTCTACAAGACCGAAAAGGTTCTGCGGCTGAACAGGGCTGGGCAGTGCACCGAGTGGTACTAACATTTAGGGGTGAAAGCCCGGAACACAGACTGCTTGCATTCTGGGCATTTGTCCCTGAGCACATACTGCCCTAAATGTTCATACCACTCCATGCACCACCTAACCGCTGAGGCTTTCAGGCCTTCTACATTCCAAAAAAAGTCATAAATAGTTTCTTAAGACTTCATTTAGTTTAGTGGAAATTCCTAATAAAACAGGTAGGAACTCACCTGCTACTAATCCATCAACTGTTGAGCTCATTCTTAAGACAAATTAACCCTCATTGTATACAATAGTGTAATTGTGCTTACTCTCTTGGTGAGGCCTGAACCTACAGTATAGGCTTGCTTACACTACAGCCTACATAGGTAATATACTAATATCCTAAGATGTGTATATATGAACATATCATCAGAAAAAGACCATGGCTAGAAAAATTTCATACATCTTGGTAGCATGCCAGAGGACCCAATTTATCCATGTATGGACAGCTTTATTTTATTTTACTAATAAGAACAGGTAATGGATTTGTGCATTCCAATACTTCGAAGGAAAATCTTGTTACATATGATGGTCAGTGATACACAAGATATTTTAAACAAACACTAAAGCTAAATTCATAGGAGCACTTAATTCAAAAGATATATAGCACCAATGTTCAGCAGCCTCCTTTCAGTCCCTGCAGTCAACATTAGACATGTTCTGAATCGAAATTCGGTCAAAATTTGTATCTGAATTTCTAAATTACAATAGTAATGAATTTAAATGAAATACGAAATAAAACTAAATTTTGGCTGAAATAACAAATGACCTAAATTCAAATTATAAAACAAATTTGAAATATAAACATGACTATTGCTGATTTCCTTCAAAGACTGTGGGGGTTATTTACTTAAACTGGAGAGTGCAAAATCTGGTGCAACTCTGCATAGAAACCAATCAGCTTCCAGGTGTTATTGCCAAAGCTTAAATGAACAAGCTGAAGTTAGAAGCTGATTGGCTACCATGCAGAGCTGCACCAAATTCTGAGTGCACCAGCTTTAGTAAATCTCCCCGTGTGTATTAGTGTACCTAAAAGAACTGATGTTGTTTTGTAGCCAAAGGGTATTCAAATATTGATTTGATTTAGATTTTTCTACTGTTTTCTCACTTAGCATTTTTTAAATTGATAAAAAAAAGTAAAATAAGTTTTTTAAAAGTATTCAAACTTTACATTATTTCTTCACATCTGCCTAAAACGTTTGCACACGACTGTACATAGAGACATCAAAAGTCAGATATTGCTTTTATAACTTAGATCACTTCACATAGTCTAAATATAGCTTATTACTAATACAAACAAGAATAACGAGTCAAAAATCCCATGGTCAATTTTTATGGTGAATGAATAATTATTAGCATCATTTGTGTCCAGATCTACATTGAGGCTAGGCTCACATCTCTGCGTTCCTGTGGGCCGCGTTTTGCGCGGGCACAAGAGCTCAATCATTTGAGTGGACTCCTGTGCCCCGGGACACACAGGGAACCTCGATTCCCAATACGGTTGTGATTTTCAGTGCGGGCGGCTTGCCATTAGAATTAATGACACCCGCCTGCGAGTCCCCATTCCTCTGTGCGGGTGGTGCGGCTGCACTGACTTTTGTGCGGATCTGCAGTGGCACCACCTGCACAGATGTGAACCAGGGGTTATACCTTATAACCTAGGACCCTTCAATCTTCTTTATGTTACTTTCCTTTTAATTAAAGGTTTAAGCCAGCCATAGATGGTGTGATTTTGTTATCTGCAACTATGGGTTGCAGGAAAGAAAATCATCTATTCCCTCAGGTGGCGCTATTGTTTTCCTGGAGGTGGTGGGCAGGAGGTGTGGGAAGCTGTCCATGCTTGGAGAATGCCCAGTAATTATTGGCTATAGCTGCTGGCAATAATCAAATGAAAAATCTCACACATCCCCTCCATTCTAGTGGCAGTTGATGATGTGCTCAAGTGAAGACATAACATCCTTTTAATGACTATACTAAATATAAATTATTATACATATGAGT
Organism: Staurois parvus; assembly: GCF_062004578.1. NCBI lineage: Eukaryota > Metazoa > Chordata > Amphibia > Anura > Ranidae > Staurois > Staurois parvus. Next base: position 4,428,921 of record NW_028319228.1, on the reverse strand, counting down.
CTTAAGGTATACAAAAAGACAGTATCTTCACGTCAGTTTTATGTTAGTAATAGACTGGTAATTAAATTTTTATGCATCGCATAAAGTTTCTGCCATAATTTCCTATAGAAGAATTTAGTGGTATTTCATGAACAACATCAAGGTGTTTGGCGTCCAGCACATGTGAAAACTCTTGTAGTTCCGCACTTTGCATATGTGATAATGATGGTAAATAACCATTAGTTTCATCTAACATATTCTGCGGGGTCCATAATGGAGGTTTTCATGAGGTGAAAACTTATGTTTATCTGATGAAATCACAAATATGTAAACAGTATATGAACAAATAGTACCTAACTAAATTTTGGATATTCGATTCGAATGCAAATCGAATCTATATTTTCGATTCTACTTCGCATACTTCTGAAAATTCAAATCAATTCAAAAATGAATAAATGAAACAAAATGAATTATGACACAAATTATCTGAATTTAATGAATGCAACAAAATCGATCCATCCATCCGAAACCAAACAAAACTATTTTTTTGTTCTGCACCTGTCTAGTCAACACCCTCCAGGCAATGAAGTAATTGGGGGGGGTATTGGTAGCCACCTGCTAAGAACCTACTTTTGGCACCTATGTAAAATAGACTTAAGAGAAAAAGAAGTGATGCAACATGTATAGAAAAAAAAAAACAAACAAAATGTCTTTGCCAGGGCACATATGATTCAAAATAGCCTAAGCGAATCACATTGTTAGAGTTAAGGAAAAAAAAAATCCCTTCCCACAAACAATCTTCTGGCAAAGGAGAAGTCAGCCTACATCAGCTCCAAAACAGCAAGCAATTATCTGCACAATGAATAAGCATGCAAATGTTCTAGTCTCCTTCTAACGCCTGCTATGTTATTCTAATTGACTCATTGTTGCGCACATTTTCGATGTGGCAACAATTTCAAACTGGCATGGAAACACTTTGCAAAACAGTTCTTTTGCTTTGGCAATGAACCGCAAAACAGTATTTCTGCTTTGGCAATGAATGCATGTTATGGGACTTTATTTTCAACTTTTAAAGACATTTTGGTATCATTTGGTGTTGACACTTTGGCTTGCCCAAACACACACACAGTACAGTATATAACCTAAATTAAAAGCAGCTCTAGAAAACTGTAAATAAATACACACAAAATCATACGCCAAAATACCTGTGCAAACAGAAGAGGGAATCATAGAAATATCTATTTGCACAATTGAAACTAACACTAATGTTCATGGATTAAGCCAGGGTTAACACTGATGCATTGTGGAATTCGCACTGATTTCTGTGCGAATTCTGCACCGCATCACAATTGCACCTCATTCATGTGAACCGCTGTGGGTGTGTATGTTAACGACAAACCAAAATTGGTTCACAAAACGCGGTGCAATGTGCAGAATCGGATTGCATGAGTGTGAATACCCATGCGATGCGATTCTAGTGCATACAAAAAAAAGGGTTCATCTTTTGGGTGCGGATGAGGTGCGATTTGAGCCATACAAAATGTATGGCTCAAATTGCACCACACAGAATTTGCATGGGATTTGCACAGGAATGCAGTGCGGTTCCTGTGCGAATCACATGCAATGTACTGCACAGCATCAGTGTGACCCTGGGCTTAAGAACAACAGTACTCCCACCAAAGTAGCAGATTACGCAAATACTTTTTATTTTTCCTATTATATGACTAAACAACCAAAATGTATTCTTTGTAGTTACTGTAAAATTCTTTTTGATGCCTTCACTGGAACACATGGCTCTACTTTATGACATTACTACCAGCATGTGCAGGTGTAGGAAGCTAAAGAAGACTAAAAAACAAAATAACAGCCCAAGTAGCCCTTGCTGGTGGTCAGAACTCCCAAACAAAGGTGGCCTACCTGGAAAGGCAACAAGCAGGACAGCTTGCATAAAAGGTACATAGGTGGCAGCAATGCCAAAGGAAACTGAAAAAAAACTACCAACACTGATACCTGACCCTTAATCAAAGTGTTACTAAACCCACAACTGTAAAAGCAGCCTGTATATGCAGTAAAGCTGGTTATACCCACTGTGGAACCTAAGGCGTTAATTCTCTGCATTGTGTAAAAAGGCTGTTTAATACTGTCTTCTTTGATCCTCCCCTTCTTCTACTGTCCCCAATCCATCTGCTGATAGAAAAGAGCCTTGGTGGCAAGCTGCATGTGCTTAATTTGGTGTGTATTGCTAGAGGGTTTTTATTCCTGGGAGAGTGTATGTGATCAGCACAGGGCAATCAGCGCTGTCCAGAGAGGGTCAGGGGTTATGCAGCCTCATAGGACAATAGGGGGAGAATGAAAATGCCTCCTACAAGCAGGGCCGATGCTAGATTAGCACCCTAGGCAAGACCAGCTACTTGCACCCCCGCTTGAGCCCCCACAGAGAGAGAGAGAAAGACCACTTTTCCCCCACAGGGAGAGAGTGAGAGACTGCTTATGCCCCACAGGGAGAGACTGCGTGTGCCACCACACAGAGAGACTGCTTGTGCCCCCAGAGAGAGAGAGAGAGACCACTTTTCCCCTACAGGGAGAGAGAGACTGCTTGTACCACCACACAGAGAGAGACTGCTTGTGCCATCACACAGAGAGACCACTTGTTCCTTCACAGAGAGAGAGAGACCGCTTGTGTCCACGAGAGAGAGAGACCGCTTGTGCCCCCACAGAGATTGCTTGTGCCCCCACAGAGAGAGAGATTGCTTGTGAACCCAGAGAGAGAAAGAGACCACTTGTGCCCCCACAGAGAAAGAGAGAGAGGCCACTTGTGCCCTCACAGAGAGAAAGAGACTGCTTGTGCCCAAAGAGAGCGAGAGCGCTTGTGCCCTCAGAGAGAGAGAGAGAGAGAGAGCGAGACTGCTTGTGCCCCCACAGAGAGAGACCACTTGTGCCCCCACAGAGAGATAGAGACCACTTGTGCCCCCACAGAGAGAAAGAGACTGCTTGTGCCCAAAGAGAGAGAGAGAACTTGTGCCCCCACAGAGAGAGAGCGCGTGTGTCCCCACAGAGAGAGAGAGACTGCTTGTGTCCCTACAGAGAGAGAGAGACCTCTTGTGTCCATACAGAGAGAGAGAGAGAGACCACTTGTGTCCCTACAGAGAGAGAGAGACCACTTGTGCCCCAAAAGGGAGAGATAGAGAGAGACCACTTGTGCCCCCACAGAGAGAGAGAGATCGCTTGTGCCCCCACAGAAAGAGAGAGTGACCACTTTTCCCACAGAGGAAGAGAGAGAGAGAGCGCTTGTGCCCCACAGTGAGAGAGCGCTTGTGCCCAACGACTTGTGCCCCACAGAGAGAGAGAGAGAGAGACCATTTTGCCTCGACAGCAAGAGCCAAGAGAGCCCCTCAGCCAGCCAGCAGTGCCCAGCTAACAGACTGCTGCCCCCCCCCCTCCTTTCCCAGCTCAGGAAGGGCATGACATTGGGCCAGGGCACACATTAAACCGACTGCCCTGGATGTTGCTGGACCCCTCAGTGTGAGTGACAGTCTCATCTCCAGTCTATACAGGCAGCCCCCATCTCTTCCTGCTGAGCACACATATGAAATTAACTTACAGTGAAATGATGTCAGAGACAGACGTGCAGCAGCAGCACAGAGGAGACACCGACTACCTGACTCCTGTCCTGACCTGACCAGAGTGCTACATATTACCCAAGCTTCGGCTCCTCCAGTGACCACCAGTCACAGACAATCCACGCAGGCAAGCAGCCCCCCCTTACTCTGACCTCATCACCAACATATTACTACTCCAAACCCCAGAACAGCACTGCCTCTGAACAGAAAGATCCTGCAGTTGCTTGCTCCTCTCCTCCACAAGGCTGCTTGGCTCCTGGGTTTTTTATAGTGGCTGGCGCAGTGGCAGAGCCTACGCACTGCCTCCCTAGTGCTCGGATCATGTGTGATGGTCTTGGGCAGCTCTGGTCCAGAACAGCAGACAGTAGGGAGAGCAGGTGCTGTGGCTGTGCCCTAGGCAGCTGCCTAGTTCGTCTAGTGGTAGTGCTGGTCCTGCCTATAAGCTTTAACCACTTGCCCTCCAGAGGATTTACCCCCCTTAATGACCAGGCCTCTTTTTGCTACTCGGGGCTGCACTAATTCAACTGATAATTGCGCGGTCATGCAATGCTGTACCCAAACGAAATTTAAGTCCTTTTTTTCACACAAATAGAGCTTTCGTTTGGTGGTATTTGATCACCTGTGCGCTTTTTATTTTTTGCGCTATAAACAAAAAAAAAATTTTTGAAGAAAAACTATATTTTTTACTTTTGGCTATAAAAAATATATAGTAAACTCAAAGGTAGTTATAAATTTAGGCCAAAATGTATTCTGCTACATGTTTTTGGTAAAAAAAAATCCCAATAAGTGTATATTGATTTCTTTGTGTGAAAGTTATAGCGTCTACAAACTATGGTATAGATACTGCAATTCACGCCACAGGAAAAGACAAAGTGTTATGTTGGACTTTGTACTGTCGAGCTTTATTCAGTAAAGCGTTGAAACTTTGCTTTTGCCTGGTCTGAACTTACTCAAAGGGGTGTAATGCAAGTAACTTAGCACTTAGTCTACAGCTTGGGTCACTAGCACATGGGTTATGAAGAGTCAGTATATATATATATATATATATATATATATATATATAAAACCTTAAAGCTTAACCCTGAGAGATTAATTTCATTTAAAATGGTGAGGGATGCCATTAAATACTGTGGAACCCTAATACCAATGAAAACCTTTTTATTTTTTTACATGTTTACAAATAAGGAGTGCTTTATTGAATACAAGAGCAGTACAGAGCAACACACTCATGTACACTATACAATGCCATACATACTTGCCAAATCAACTAAACAGGTAGAGCCCAACTCTACAGTACAGCAGGGTAGTATGCATTTTTTTTTTTTTACTATTTAGGAGCACAAGTGGACAAACTCCTTTTAAGAATCTTTAGGGATCCCTCAGTTTGGTACATACCTGTAAGTAATCAGCTATCACCACCTGTGATCATGTTTGCAATTACACAAAATATTTTGAAGCACCTTAGACTGAACTTTTACTATAAGGGTCCATGGACACTGGGCTTAAAAAAAAAACAAAAAAAAAAAAACACCAGTTCCCTTGGCAGAAAAAAAACTCTGACAGAGTGTTTTTGCACACAGTCTGGGAGAGTTTAGCATTTTGTCAGCCATAAGGCTTCAATCAAAAACCAAACCAGAAAGGTTTTTTTTCCTTCCTCAAAACATTAAGCTTAAAATATGTCTCTAATTGTCCTAATGTGCACGGACACATAGGATAACACTGAGCTGTTTCTACAGGCAAAACACAAAACTCTTATAGAAGCAGCAATTTTTAAGCCAGTGTGCATGCAGCCTTACGGAGTAAAACCCATAGGGCTAATTTTTGGGTATTTTAGACCACGGTTTCCCAGATAACTACCTGTAGCAGTACAATAAAAAAGGTACAGAGCCATCTCTTCCTTTTCCCAGGTTGCATTTTATTTATTTTTTTGTCCCTTTCTCCAAAGATTGTGGGAGTTGATGAGGAACTAGAGAAGAATTGGAAAAGTAAGAAAACGGGTGAGATGAAAAGGTAAGAAAGTCAGGAAGGAAAAGAAACAAGTGAGCAGATGGGAAAAAAGAGGCAAGATGGTGGGAGAAGTCATAAACTAACAACTATTGGTGTGCTGGTGTGCAGCTTCTCATTTTCTGTCAGTGCAGTTGATTCTTTGGAATTCAAATGAAAATATTTAACTAATTTCCTGATATGGACCTACTCGTGCATCCTTGAGTTTCAGTGGTTATACTGGGGCCATGGCTGCAAAGGCAGTCTTGACCCGGGCAATTTTATTTCAGTTGGTGATCAGATGCTTTTAAAGTTAGAGGAGAGATCTGGGGTCTAAGAGACCCCAGATGTCTCAGTAAAGAGAATGTGCCACTTCCCATGCTATCACAAGGGATGTGGTTCATCCCTTGTGATAGCAATAAAAGTGATAGAAAAAAGTAAAGAGGCAGTGTAAAAATTAAAAAATTTAAATAGAATTTCAAAAATGTTAATGCGCCCCAGCCCCCCTATGCTTGCATGCAAAGGCGAACACATATGTAGGATGCGTGCCTATGTAAACGGTGTTCCCACCACACATGTGAGGTATCACCACAAATGTTATAGCGAGAGCAATAATTCTAGCAGCAGACCTCCTTTCCATCTCCCAACTGGTAACCTGTAAAGGCTTTTAAAGCATCATTCATGGCTATTTTTAAGTACAATAGTTTGGCACCATTCCACGAGTCTGCGCAATTTTAAAATATGACACGGTGGGTATCAGTTTACTTGGCATAACATCATCTTTTATATTTTACCAAACACTGCATATTATGTTGTGTTTTTGTGCATTAAAATTCATTAAAGTGTATTTTTTCCAAAAAAAAATTGCAGTTAAAAAACTGGCAGGGCCCTAGCTAAAGCCTTAAAAGATACTCAACTAAAAACAGGTCTCTAGCATAGACACAGGCAAAGGGCAGAAAGTCTATACATTGTTGGACATTGCAGCTTGCTTTAGGAAATTCTATCAAAAGCTTTAAATCTCAAAACAGAGGGGGAACCTTCCTATCACGTACCTGGTGATGGAGGCAAATGGAGAGAGGGCTTCCCTTGCGGCTAAGTTCCGGACTCATCTGAGAGTGGGACAGCGGGAGTCAGGCCCAAAGTTGCACAGGTCGCCTGTAGGAGTGCTGGTTGGTGGTCCACTCAGGAGCACAGCTGGTGCACGGGGATAGGTCTGCAGACTGGAGGCGCCTGTGCGTGGTATGCAAGCCTTCCGGGATTTGGATGTTTGCTGGTTAGTCAGTCCGAGTCAGGTACCGGGTGGGGAACAGAACAGACGTGGTCAGGTGGAATGGCCGAGGTCATACATGGAGGAGCGAGAGAGAGAGTATCCTTTAGCCAAGCTGAGGTCAGATCAGGGGTTCAGTACAGCAGACAGGTCCAATTACAAGCCGGGTCGGAATCAGGAAGTCACAAGTCACAGGAAACAGGAACAAACCACGGGGAGCTAGAGATCATCCAGCAACCAGAGGAAGTGATGAGCCTCCTTATAAAGGCCTTCCGGCACCAGACTGAGGCTGATGTGTCCTTCTGCGGCCATGTAGAGTATTGGCAGAAACACCAGAACTTCTGCTGTGGACAGTACCCTGACACTTCCCTGCCCAACAAGATATAACTGACCAATACCTTGTCAACTTGGGTATGTCAAAACTTTCTAAGGAAGCATGTAAATCCATGGAATCTCATATTTCTGACATGGAATTTAATATAGTATTTAAAAAAATTAACCTAACAGGGCACCTGGCCCTGAAGGATTCTCCCTGAGGAGTCCCTGTCTAGCTGCCATTAACTCAATACTGGAAAACCAGGGTCTCCATACGGACTCTTTGCATACCCACATAAGTTTTGCCCAAAGAGGGCAAGGACCATTCCCAGTGAACAAGTTACAATCCCGTATCTCTCCTGAATATACATTGAAAGCTCTTCTCAAAGAAATTGGAAAATATGGTAGATTGATCCCACAAATTCTGAATACTGTTCACTTAAACCAAGTGGGTTTTGCCCCAAGAAGAGAGGCTAAGCATAATACCACAAGGGCACTTAATGCCATCCATCTTGCACACTCTCCAAACATACTGAACATACTTCTCTCAATGGATGCCAATAAAGGCTTTTGATAGACTCAATTGGATCTCTCTCTGAAGCACATTTAAGTATATTGGTCTGGGTGGTACAATCTGTAAAGAGATCAAAATTTCATATACTTGCATCCATCAGCAGTGGTGAAAAACATGAGTTTGCTTTGGATTACTTTGAGTTGCGCAATGGCACTAGACTAGGGGTGTCCTCTCTCACCTTTTCATTTTTAAACTCACTCCGGAACCTTTTTTGTGTCATTTTGAGCTATCCTTAACATCAACGTCATTGAGGGCCAAGGTACTATACATAAGGTAGCAGGCTATTCAGATGACTTGCTCTTCTATGTCCTACAAATGGAGACTACTTTTTGGAACCAAATCTTAGAACTCTGCACATTTGGTAACCTGCCAAATTTCTAAATTAATTTCAAACTTAATCTTAAATATGGTTTTACCCTTGAGACTTTTTAACATTAAAAACAACTTCTCCTTCAAATGGGACTCTCAAACACCTGGGTATAGTTATCACCAACACCTTGGAAGGAAACCTTTACAGCTAACACTGTTCATAGCCTCAAACTCTGAGTGCTGAACAAAAGGATGCTTCACAAACTTGTCAGGAAAGCGAAAAAGTTGCACACTGATGATGTTAGATCATATCCAGCTTTATTAAAGCCAGACAAAGAACACTGCATCCTTGCCTAGGACTACCACTTTCTAACATTTCACCCAATAAGTACTTGAACTTAGCTTCCCCTGTGGAAATGGCTTTCCATATGTCTGATAGGTTTCAGCTAAAATATTTTTAAACCTCAAGGAGAGTGATTCATATACAGGAGATTCAACCCTTGGTTGCAATTAAAACACTTTCCCTTGTGAAGCAAAGCTTTTTGTTAGGGGATGCATTATACCTGCCTTATATAGCAATTGGTGCCTAAAGTCAATGAACTCCTTAGAATAGAAGTCTGCCTGTTTTATTGGAATTAATTTATCTTTTCTCAGGAATATAAAAACCTGTCTGTATGCTGAGCTAGCGTCTTTTTTTTTTTTACTATAGCTTTTTACTGAAAGATTGCCATTACAAGTAAGAAAGCAAAGCCATTGGAAGGCAACACGTGTGACACATGCATGAAGATTGAAATGCGTTTTTGTTGCATTTGGACACTTTAATTTAAAAAAAAATTTTTTGGATTCATTATCATGTACAACAAATGGTTGCAGTGATTTTGTTTGTCACTAATTGCACTTTATTCTTATTCCTTTGTAATACACGAGTTGCGCAGTATTTTTGTAAATGCATAATTTTTGCACATAAGTATAGTACCTTGTAATAATATTTAGAGCACTTTGAATAGTCAGTTTGCACTTTATATTTATATTTATTTAGTGTATTTAGGTATAGCGCTGCACTTTATATTTATATCTCTGAGGTATTATAAACTTTTGAAAGCTAGTCATCTGGAAGATGAGATTTTGTCTAACATGATTGAAGTGATTTTAAAGGTTCATTTTTAGTTTTCTATAAAGTAACAAACATGTCTATACTTACCTGCTCTGTGTAGTGGTTTTACACAGAGCAGCCTGGATCCTCCTCTTCTTGGGTCCCCCACAGGCTCTCCTGGCAACTCCTTTCTGTTAGGTGCCCCCATAGCAAGCAGCTTGCTATGGGGGCACCCGCTGCTCCGTGTGTCCATTCATACACGGAGCCATGGCTTGCCCCATCCCCTTTCTTTCCTCATTGACTGACTAATTGTGATTGACAGCAGCAGGAGCCAATGGCTCCCGCTTGCTGTCTCAGCCAATGAGGAGGCAGAGACCCGTAACAGTCAAGGCTGTCATTCATATTGTTAGATCCTGATGAGGCTCAGGTAAGTATTGAGGGGGCTGGGGGCACTATTGTACACAGAAGGTTTTTTACCTTCATGCATAGAATGCATGAAGGTAAAAACCTTGAGCCTTTACAACCATTTTAAGTTTATGGCTTCAATTTCTAAAATGTATCAAAATATTGAAAAATATAATTGGATAACTGGACAGTATTATGTTTGCAAAAACAGAGACTATACTCCTAGTTCCCGAAAACACAGCCTCCCAGGCCCTCTGCATGAGGCCTGCGTGATGTTGGACACCAGTTATGCAGCATGGAGTGTGGCAATACAGCACTGAATGCTGGAAAGTTCTGTGTTCCAGAACCCGATGCTGAAAAGGTGACTGTACAGTGGGCGGAGTTATCTCAGCTGGGGGGAGAGAATGACAGAGTGGCATGGGAGCTAAGTAAGAGATAAAAAATGCGAGGGGTTACCTTTCACTGCCAAGATCACCAATACAGTGGGAGGATGTGAGGTGGGGGGGGGTGTTAACTTTCAGTACCATGACAAACAATGCATGAGGAAGAAAGGGGGATTAACTTTCATTGACATGACCACCAATGCGGTGGGGGGGTTACTTTCACTGCTACTGTGACCCCCCCTCCTACACCCACATAAGTTTTAACCCCCATTACTTACTGTTTGGTGGTCATAACCAGTCAATGGCACAGACCACCAGTGCAATCACTGACACCAATGTTGCATCTACTGACATCAGTGCTGAGGGCTAATATTGCATCCACTGACACCAATGTTGAGGGATATTATTGTGTCCGCTGACAGTAATGCAGGGGGTTATTGTTAGCTCCACTGATACCAATGTTGAGGGTTATTAGTGCATCCACTGATACCAATACTGAGGGTTATTATTGTGTCTACTGACACCAATGCTGGGGGGATTCTTTTTGCACTCACTGACATCAGCATTCAGTATTATTATTGCCTCTACTGACACCAATATTGGGGGTTATTATTACATCCAATGACACCAATGTTGGGGCTATTATTGTGTCCACTGATACCAATGTTGAAGATTACTATAGTGTCCACTGAAACCAATGTTGAAGATTATTATAGTGTCCACTGATACCAGGTGTCATATAGTCTATTAATTTTGAATGGGTTGCCTAACTTGGCACCATGCACCTCAATGCATGAAAATATGCTGCAATTGTGCAGCGCTCTGGAAGTGTCAGGGCCACACTCTCTATAATTTTCAAGTTGACCACAATTGTTCAAAAATGTACTATTTACTGAACTGAATACATTTTTCAAAGTAGAAATAGGCAAAACATTTTTTTTCATTTAGGATATAGGAAGGGAGGGTTATAACACCATGTCAGGTTTCTTTTCGGCATCTCTGTCCCACTGAGATTTCCATTCACTTCCTGTTTCATAGTCACAACAGTAACTGAGCGAAAATCCCTCCAAAGTGAGGGAAAACTGGACTGTCATCAGGGTCACCAATGGAAGATTTCCCCTCTATTTCAGCTCTGGGTACAACCCAAAATGTGGGATTTTCTTTTACTTTCGACAATCTAAACTGAGCCAGCACAAAGTATTTTGCTACTTAGCAGCAGCTTACAGAATCCCACCACAGGAATAAGGGCCACTGGTGTACAGCAATGTTTTATATGTATTTCTTCTTCTTAAATAATTTGAGACATTGCTCAGACTAGTTATAGTAGCATACTTCCTGACACCTGGGACAGAAAATACATTTTTGTTTGGCAAGAAAGAAAAACAACTGTGAATAGAAGGTATGTGGAAATGTCTCTTTCATTACAGGGTGTCTGATGTGAAAAATAACACCCTAGGTGTGTGACTTTGTCTGGCAACAAATCTGACAGGACCATACCTACACCTAGAAAGACAACCACAGACATGCACCTTGTAAAGAACATTCCAAGCATACCACTGTCTCAGTTGTCACCTCTTGGTAAAATATTAATGACACTTGATACTTAGTAAACCAACACCGACAAAACAGAGTACCACAAAAACACATAAGAGTACAGGTAAATTGTCACAGATTTCCAAAACAAACACTATTATAAGTTCTACTATTTCAGAGATGAGGTGACTAATACTTGGTTGAAGGCTTAGGGTGTGTACTGATGGTATGTGTATACAACCACTGTGTTTGCACTGGCAATCATTGGACTGTCTGTCCTTCACATTCCTTTTATTTACCTCCTCAGATCATATTTTGCTTTTCTGTCCAATAATTAGATATTATGTTCCTGTGTTGTAACCAGAGGAAGGGCCTAGTAACCTAGGAGAAAGGCCTAGTAAGGGTCAATGTGTATTTTTGCTTGCATCTAATGTTATTTAACCACTTACCCTCTAGAGGATTTCCCCCCTTCCTGACCAGGTTATTTTTTGTGATACGGCGCTGTGTTACTTTAATGGTCAATTGCTCAGTTATGCAACGCTGCACCCAAATTAAATTTATGACCTTTTTTCCCACAACTAGAGCTTCCTTCTGGTGGTATTTGATCACCTCTGCATTTTTAATTTTTTACTATAAACAAATACCGACAATTGGAAAAAAAACTATATTTTGTATATATTTATGTCCAGTAAAAAAATTTAAAAAATCAATTTTCGTCATAAATTTAGGCCAAAATGTATTCTGCTCCATGTCTTTGCTAAAAAAAAATCCCAATACATGTAAATTAATTGGTTTACGTAAAAATTATAGCATTTACAAATGGCTGTATATATACTGGGTTTTTGTTTTGTTTTTCACTAGTAATGGCGGCGATCAGTGACTTATAGCAGGACTGCGGCGGGAATTCTGACACTGGGGAAACTGACTTGGTGTCAATGACATCCCCAGTGACACCAATACAGTGATCAGTGCTAATAAAAAGCACTGACACTGTACTAATGGCACTGGACAGAAAGGGGTTAACCTGTGGGGCAATCAAAGGGTTAACTGTGTGCTGTTTTACTATGTGCTGTGTGTGCACTTTACACTGTAAGCACACTGCTTTGTATGGCTCTGCTATGCAGAGCCATACAAAGCAGTGTGTAGGATTTGACGGGAGAGATCTGTGTTGTTTATACACAGGTCTCTCCCCCTTCGGTAATACTAGGCTATCGCTGGGTGCTGGCAGGGAATCACTGACGTGATTTTGTGCACCCATGCCGCCCTGTAGCAGTATCTCTGCTATAGGGCAGCGTGGAAGTGGTTAAAGCCTAAAGTGTTACTAAAACTAGGACCCTGCATTCACTATATCTGGTCTCCAACAGTACACCAAACATTGAAGTGCAATTATTTTAGTAAATATAGATGAGACAGGAAGTCTTCTAAGTGCAGTATATCCAAATTCACTTTAATAAAAAACAGTTATAAACACTAACAAGATGGCAGAAAAACAGGCTCTGTATGATCCGTCATAATGCAAATACCAAATGAAACCCAAACTTTAAAAACCACATATAAAATATTCTGGTTGAGTATCTGTTCCCAGGGGGCACATTTCTTGTTGTTTAGTGGAGTTTTGTCATTCTTATGTTGCCATAACCTCTAGAGCCATGTTTCTCAAGTAATGGGTCGCGATGGGGCAAGTGCCCCCCCCCGAGGCTTCTCCAATGCCCCAATAAAAGGTCCAGGCTCTGACAACATAGCTTAATAATAACCGCCAGCCACACGAATATAAATGCGGCTGGCCCTAATACTTGTATTATTGCAGCCAGCTGGTCTCATTAAGGTAGTGAGCATGGTGCACTTACAGAGCGGTCTACACTTCTCTCCAGCCAGCCACACAGCAGGGAAGAAAAGTATTACTGGACGCCAGGGAATGACTCTGCTAGGTACTTTTCCTGGCTTGTGGCTGGGTGATGGAGAGCGCATTTTGAAAGGAATGAAAGAAAACTGGAAAGGGGGGGGGGGGCTGAAAGAGTGCATGAAGGGGGGGGGGGGAACTGAAGGAAACTATGAAAGGGAAAGGCATGAAAAGAGGTTCAAGATGGGTATTAAAGGAGGTTGTGAGAGTAGGATAAGGAAAGAGCATAAAAGGGGAAAGGAAGGGGTGCATGAAAGGGTGGGCTAAAGCAGGGCACGGAAGGGTGGATTGAAGGAGTGCAGGAAACGGGGGCAGTTTATTGCACAAAGTATATTGTTTATTTAAAAAAGTCACTGAAGACATTAATACTCTTAATTTAGCGTGCCTTTGAGAGAGTGAGAGGTAAAGGAGGCATTGCTAAGCTTACTGTGCTATTAGTGTGAGGTAGAGGGGACATTGCTTAAAGTTAGGGGGTATTGGTGGATTTTTGTTATTTTATGTATGCTTAAAATAATTATTTTAAAAGTCTAAAAAAAGTGTTTTATTATGTAATTTTCTTACCATTTTTTCATTCACGGGAAGGGGAGGAGTGGGGGAGAGAAGAATTGCTGCACCATGGGCCTATGTGTGGTACTCACCCCCCAAGTGAAAAGTTGCCAGCCAGCCGTTTCATTATGTGTGTCTCTATATGGAAATGAGTGGATTGTGGAAAAATTCTTAAACTGACATCAATTTTTGTTTAGAACCAAAAAGGCATTCCTGCAAATATTGCATATCAGATTTGGTACAAATGTTATTACAACTTTCAATGGTGTTTTATGAAAGCAGTGGGCCTGTGCGTGAGATCAGAACCTAGACCTTCCCACCAGAGGAAAGAAAGTGCGGCGCGCACCGTGGCAAAAATTGGGTATGGTTTTCAGAGGCTGTAGGTAGCCTCCACTGGTTACATAGTAAAATAAAGATGTCTTGCATTTATGGAGTTAACTGCTTTGTGTGGTAGTTAGGCTCCAGCTCGCCTCCTTCCACACAAGGCTGCAAACCCATACAATTTTTTTTTTACTACCAAAACATGGAAAATTTACTGACACTTTTTTTTTTTTACGGAGAACCTGAAAGTTGACAGAAACTCCTACTGGAAACTAAGAACAGTGTGACAAAATGTGAGCATGTTTAGGAATACGAAAGACCGAAGAAACCCTGGGATTGAGCAGAAAATTAGTCCGGAGGTGTACGTAGTGCGCCATTGCAAATGGTGATCATGGGCAGGATGTGCCTAACAGTAGAAATTACTTAATGGGGATGATTAAACAGAACCCAAACCTCATCCCTGTATACACTACATACAGTATGTCAGTAATTGTACCCACAAAATACTCCTAATTACTGTACCATAGGTGGCAGCTTTCCAGCCACACATAGACCTCAGGACAAACAGTATGTAATATACAATATACAGAGAGTGTAGGAGCAAAAATAAAGAAGCCCATAGAATCATTTTTTTTTCACTCCCATCAGAATACATTAACTGGTGCTGCAGCTTATGAGTGAGAAGAGTTTTAAACATTCCTTTTCGACAGGACAACGCTAGACCAACTTCTGCTGAGTGTAGATGGCCTTACATGGACCTAAATTTGGCCGCTCCCTGCTAAACTGGCAAATTCTGATCCATTTATGGCCAACAAAAATTCTTGGAAAAAGAAGGTTCTAAGAAAGTTTGTTCGTTTTTCGAATCATTAGTGGGTCAAATCGACATTTGTTTTCGCCAACAGTTACGAGAAAATTTGAAGCAGGATGGAAATTTTTTCTTGAATGTACAAGTTTCTAGTAGTATAAAAAACAAATAACTGCGCTAGAATATAATGAAGCAAAAAAATAAACAAATACAGGCAAAAAGCAGCTGACAAATAGAGGCAATATCACCAACTGTAAAAAAAAGAAATGCAGCGCTAATTAAAAAATAAAATAATGTCCAAATTAAAGTCCTTATAAATCCTCAAAGAAATGAAATGAAATAAAGGAGAGTGATCTTGAACTCATATACCGTCACCATACACCTGGAAAAAAATGGCCTCTTATCGGATACTCTGACCATATAGCAGCGGTCGGTATGCGCAGTATACGGAGGAATTGGTATGGTGAATAATTTCCAGTGGATAACCTCACCCAGGTACAGGATAATGACTCCACTCTGAAAGGTCCACAACCAGACTATAACGCCGATCAATAAGCACAATGTGATAGGGACTCAGAATGGCAGGTGATCCACAGAGGAAATCTTCTTGCAAATATAAGATGAACTATCCACTTTTTTAACTACTAGCCTACAGGGCACTTATACCCCCTTCCTGCCCAGGCCAATTTCCAGCTTTCAGTGCTGTTGCACTTTGAATGACAATTGCACGGTCATGCAACACTGTAACCATATGAAATTTTTATCATTTTTTTGAGACAGATAGAGCTTTCTTTTGGTGGTATTTAATCACCTCTGTGTTTTTTATTTTTTCTTAAACAAACCAAAAACCACTGAAAATTTTGAAAAAAAAAATCATTTTTTCTTAGTTTTTGTTATAAAATTTTGTAAATAAGTGATTTTTTTCCTTCACTGATGTGCGCTAATGAGGCTGAAGTGATGGGCACTGATAGGCTGCACTGATGGACACTGAGGAGGAGGAACTGGTAGGTGGCACTGATGGGCATTGACAGGCATCACTGATGGGCACTGAAAGCCAGCACTCATATATGGCACTGATAGGTGGCACTGACTGGCACTGTTAGGTGGCACTGTTAGGCGGCACTGATAGGCAGCAGTGACAGGCACTGATGGCACTGATGCACACTGATAGGTGGCACTGACTGGTATTGATAGGTGGCACTGACTGGCACTGATGGGTGACACTGAAAGGCAGTTCAGATGGGCACTGATATGTGGCACTGATGTGCACTGGTAGGTACTGAAATGTGGCATTGATGTGGCACTGATGGGTACTGGCAGGTGGCATGGATGAGCACTGATAGCTGGCACTGATGGACACTGATAGGTGCTGGGGCTGCAGAGATCATCAGTGCCCTGATGATCGGTGTACATGTCCCCTCTGAGGGATGCCTATTACCGGCTCTCCTCTCCTCTCGAGCTGTCAGCGTGACAGCTTGTGAGGAGAGAAATGCTGATAACCGGCACTTCCCTATTTACATGCGATCAGCTGTGATTGGACACAGCTGATCACATGACCGAGCCGACATCTTCGGATCTTTACGTTGATCCGCTGTGTCCGCATGTGCGGTTAGAATGGGAGGATGTCATATCACATCCTCCCAGAACAAGAGAACCGCCTTGCGCCCATCATTGTACTATATGGCGGGCGGGAGGCGGTTAAACTTGTTAAACTTCAAAGAATCTCCCATCCAGCGATCAGAAAAGGGATAAAGAACAGAGAAAACTCATAGTGCAGTATTCGATAAAAACTTTGGCCGATTTATTAAAAGATCCACATATATCAATCCGTAAGATAACCAGCATTAAATTAACAGAAGTTTCAAGCCAAGAAAATGGCTGCCGTCCCTCCAGAATGCGGTAACACTCCGAAGCTTCACCCAACGCATTTCATCATCAGGAAGACATGGTCAGGGGCGTGGATCACCTGCCATTCTGCGCATACTGACTGCTGCTATCAGGTCAAAGTGTATATGAGTTCAAGATCACTCTCCTTTATTTCGTTTCATGTCTTTGAGGATTTAGGAAGATTCTAGTAGTGTATGTGGTTTTTATTTGGTAAAGTTCATTTATTCCAAACTCAAATGTTAAAAGCAAACAAACTCTTTTGCACAAATGAAAGTTCTGCAAATTGCTGTAGGAATTTTCCTAATACTTTTCCTAAGAATTTTTGTTTGAAATTCTATCCATCTATAGCCATCCAATTTTGGCAGCGACAAAATCTTACCATTATCAAACTAAACAGTAAAGCCGGCCATAGCCTATGCGATTTTCTTACCAGCAACTAAGGGTTGCAGGAAAGAAAATTACTTGATTCCCTCATCTACACAGTCAGTGTTGATGGGGGAATCCCTCCCATTGGGGGGGGGGGAGCCATTCCTGCCAGGGGAACATACGTAGTGATTATTGCACTGCATGAAAAATCCGACAGGCTGGCAGTACCCAAGTCATACAAAATAGAATTGGGTACAATCAGCCTGCCCATAGATGGTTTGAATCTCAGCCGCTCAGTGCTGAACCTGACGAGATTTGAACCATCTATGGCCTGCTTTAGAGCTGAGCACTCTGTGAATGTTACTCCATACGTATATAATGTACACTGTTCATCTGTAGTAAAAAGAGAGCTCCTGTTTTTGAACACAAGGAAATAATTTACCCTGTATTCCTATCTGTATAGATCTTTTCACGGCATGCGAGTCAGTTGTATCTTGGCCAGTAAGCAGTAAATCATCCAATTGCATTTTTTCCTAGAGGAGTTCTAAAGACAACAGGTTCCCTCTCTACTGTAGCAAAAGTAATGCTCTCCACCTAATTGTGTATATTCTGCATGGTACACAGAGACTCTGGTTATATTTTCTAAGCTGACTTTCCCATAATGGTTTCTGAGTATAAGAAGGAATTTATGTGTAATCTTTACAAGAGTGATAATTATAGCAGTCCTGGGTGTTTGTGGTCATCTCTTCTGTACTTTAGAGTCAATTAATCAGCAGGAAACATCCCTGAGGTTATCCCTTCCACCTGAGTACTGGCATTGTCTTGCACTTTCGTCCATCCCATTTCCTGCCTGTTTGCCAATAAATGTGCATGCCCGACAGCTTTGTGTTCTTTTCGGATAAAACAAAAACCTCTGTAAAGTTTCTGTATTTCACTTAATAAGATTCAGCCATCATAATTATTAAAAGAGCGTAATGAGAATTACTAACAGACTCCATA
Source organism: Staurois parvus (assembly GCF_062004578.1). Classification (NCBI taxonomy): domain Eukaryota; kingdom Metazoa; phylum Chordata; class Amphibia; order Anura; family Ranidae; genus Staurois; species Staurois parvus. The sequence continues at coordinate 4,410,636 of NW_028319228.1, read as the reverse complement.
AGCCATTGCCACATTGATTCATAGCTAATTTCTATCTTACGGTATTCTTATGGGATTTTGTTTTTGGAAAATTCTGCTGTATAGTACATACAAACGATTGTGCTCACACAGACAAACCAACAGACAAGTTAATCTTCCCATACACAGCAGTCAATGCATCAGTAACATTTATGAAACTTTCCTATTTACAGACAGACTTTTTCTTTTCATGTACTCTTTCCCATGAGATTCGTAAAGCTCATGTGTGCAAACATTAACATACACCTTGTCCACAGTGAGGATTGTTTTTGTCTTCTTTTTTGATGATGAACAACAAAGGCTGCCTAAATCTACTCACCTGTATCTGTTTGTCACAGTAAAATGAACTTGAGTCATTATTTTTAATTGAAGTAAGTCTAAAGGCTAAACCAATTTTTAGTTTTGGAGATTGAGAGGTTAAAACCTTTCTGCTGCTGTCTGTGCCCCTGCTTGGGAGATTCACGCTCAACTCGGTAACCACTTTCACAGGGACAGGAAGTGATGGGAAATCTAAAATGTTGGATTGTCAGAACAGGAAAGGAGGGAAAGACTTCCAACGGGACACTTATTTTGGTGACAACTGTATAGGAGAGGATTTTCAACACTTCTCACACAGATTTCCTCTCAGGAATTAAATAAGTTCACCTTTTAGCAAAAAATAATAAATGCAGATTTTTTCGCAGGTAAAAAATGTGCATTTATTATTTTTTGTTTTAGGAGCCTGGAAAGCACTGCATCAGTCATGAGCAGATGGCTGGTGCCATGCAGGTCTCCTGCAGACTGTCACTGGAATCAGTCTTCTCGTACCTCATACAGCAGACACAGAGCTCCACAGCACCATGGTTGTTCATTGACAACTACAAGCCGACAGCTGCAAAGGCATAGAGGAGCTCAGCTATGAGGAAAGATTAGAGGAACTGAATTTATTCTCTCTTGAGAAGAGGAGATTAAGGGGGGATAAGATCAACATGTATAAATACATCAGTGGTTCATATAGTGAACTCGGTGTACAGTTATTCACCCTGAGGTCATCACAGAGGACAAGGGGGCACTCTTTACTTCTGAAGGAAAAGAAATTTCATCTCCAAACACGGAGAGCTTTCTTCACAGTAAAAGCTGTGAAAATGTGGAATAGACTCCCTCAAGAGTTGGTTCTGGCTAGCTCATTGGATTGCTTTAAAAAAGGCCTGGATTCTTTCTTGGATACACAGAATTAACTGGATACTAACATTCATAGGTAAAGTTGATCCAGGGAATATCTGATTGCCTCTTGAGGGATCAGGAAGGAATTTTTTTCCCAGCAGAAGCAAATTGGATCATGCTTTGTTGTTTTTTTTTGCCTTCCTCTGGATCAACTGGGTATAAGATTATAACTTTTTTTTTTTAATGATTGAACTGGATGGACTTTTGTCTTTTTTCAGCCGGACTAACTATGTAACTATGTGACTTGTAGTCTTCCCATTCACAGAGCACAGTGAAGCTGTCACATCGGCGGATCGGGAGAGTTCAGGGGCAGATACAAATGTAACATGTTACATGCCAAATATGGGTGTAACAGTTTGCAAAAGGTGAACTTATCCTTTAAAGATAAATGTTCCTAAGGGAACACATGACAAAAAATAAATCTTATAGGGGTTTTAACCAGTTTTAATCTAATTGAAAACTAGTAAAAAACATTTTAAATTTAGAAATACCTTAACTTGGTCATTGTGTGGAAACGTGGGCATTAGTTCACTAGGCTACAGGGGGTGAATACAATGGACAAAGGCTATTGCATAGATCAGCGGTTCTCAACCTGGGGGTCGCGACCCCTTTGGGGGTCGAACGACCATTTCCCAGGGGTCGCCTAAGACCATCGGAAAACACATATTTCTGATGGTCTTAGGAACCGAGACGCCGCTCCTGTCTCCGACGATGTGTGGGCGGGATGATATGCTGCCCCTGTCACCGCCTCCTCGCCGCTGATTGGCCACCGGAACTGTAGCTCAGGAGAGGCACACAGGCAGCCAATCACCGGCGAGAAGGTGGAGCTTGGAGAGGAGGAGCCGAGCGGCAGCGCGCGGAGATCGAAGAAGATCGAGGGAGCTGCAGGAACAAGTGAAGAGAGAGGCCAGAGAAGGAAGACAGCTGACAGGTAAGTGCAAATTTTGCTGCTGCAGCCAGGTATGCAGGCTGTAGATGGGAGAGGGAGAGAGCGAGCCCAGGCTGGAGCAGGAGTCAGCAAGGTAAGTATCATTGGTGTCAGTGGGAGGGATAGTGCCCCATCATTTGTGTCACTAATACCAACGATGGGGCACTATTCCTCCCCCCACTGACACCAACGATGGGGCACTATTCCTCCCCCCACTGACACCAACGATGGGGCACTATTCCTCCCCCCACTGACACCAACGATAGGGCACTATTCCTCCCCCCACTGACACCAACGATGGGGCACTATTCCTCCCCCCACTGACACCAACGATGGGGCACTATTCCTCCCCCCACTGACACCAATGATGGGGCACTATTCCTCCCCCCCACTGACACCAACGATGGGGCACTATTCCTCCCCCCACTGACACCAACGATGGGGCACTATTCCTCCCCCCACTGACACCAACGATGGGGCACTATTCCTCCCCCCACTGACACCAACGATGGGGCACTATTCCTCCCCCCACTGACACCAACGATGGGGCACTATTCCTCCCCCCACTGACACCAACGATGGGGCACTATTCCTCCCACTGACACCCACAATGGGGCACTATTCCTCCCACTGACACCCACAATGGGGCACTATTCCTCCCACTGACACCAATGATGGGGCACTATTCCTCCCACTGACGCCAATGATGGGGCACTATTCTTCCCACTGACACCAATGATGGGGCACTATTCCTCCCACTGATACCAATGATGGGGCACTATTCCTCCCACTGACACCAATGATGGAGCACTATTCCTCCCACTGACACCAATGATGGAGCACTATTCCTCCCACTGACACCAATGATGGGGCACTATTCCTCCCACTGACACCAATGATGGGGCACTATTCCTCCCACTGATACTAATGATGGGGCACTATTCCTCCCACTGACACCAATGATGGGGCACTATTCCTCCCACTGACACCAATGATGGGGCACTATTCCTCCCACTGACACCAATGATGGTGCACTATTCATCCCACTGACACCAATGATGGGGCACTATTCCTCCCACTGACACCAATGATGGGGCACTATTCCTCCCACTGACACCAATGATGGGGCACTATTCCTCCCACTGACACCAATGATGGGGCACTATTCCTCCCACTGACACCAATGATGGGGCACCATTCCTCCCACTGATACCAATGATGGGGCACCATTTCTCCCACTGATACCAATGATGGGGCACTATTCCTCCCACTGACACCAATGATGGGACACTATTCCTCCCACTGACACCAATGATGGGACACTATTCCTCCCACTGACGCCAATGATTGGGCACTATTCCTCCCACTGACGCCAATGATTGGGCACTATTCCTCCCACTGACGCCAATGATGGGACACTATTCCTCCCACTGACGCCAATGATGGGACACTATTCCTCCCACTGACGCCAATGATTGGGCACTATTCCTCCCACTGACGCCAATGATTGGGCACTATTCCTCCCACTGACGCCAATGATTGGGCACTATTCCTCCCACTGACACCAATGATGGAACACTATTCCTCCCACTGACACCAATGATGGGGCACTATTCCTCCCACTGACACCAATGATGGGACACTATTCCTCCCACTGACACCAATGATGGGACACTATTCCTCCCACTGATACCAATGATGGGACACTATTCCTCCCACTGACAACAATGATGGGGCACTATTCCTCCCACTGACACCAATGATGGGACACTATTCCTCCCACTGACACCAATGATGGGACACTATTCCTCCCACTGATACCAACGATGGGACACTATTCATCCCACTGACATCAGTGATGGGGCGCTAGTCCTCCCACTGCAAAATTACAGTTATGAAGTAGCAACGAAAATAATTTTATGGTTGGGGGTCACTACAACATGAGGAACTGTATTAAGGGGTCGCGGCATTAGAAAGGTTGAGAACCACTGGCATAGATGGAGAATTGCATAGCTCATTACAGTAAACTCATAGTTGATTTACAAAGGCAAATAGATTGTTCATTTTGCAGGGGAATTTTCCCTTAGGCTTAGGGAATGAGATAAAGCTTTGTTGATTACACTGTTCAACAGGTAAAAAGTTTTGGGCATAAAATTAGCTAATCTTACATAATTTTGGGGTGCTGAAAACGAAAATGACCCTAAAAAATGTTGATTGGCTCTAGTTTCCATGATATATTCACCCATCTAATGACGTAAGCCATTCAAAATTATGATGCAACTTCAGCTGCAAATTGCGCAATTGATACTGGTGACCAATAGAAAATTGCATGTATACTGAGATGATGCAATATTAGCCTTTAATTGCATCACTTCACTACATAAAAGCTGCAGTATCTGTAGCTGATTGTAGTTCGACAGCGTCTTTACATTTCGTTTTATGCTTATATAGGCTACTCAGTAATGCCTCGAACTTGTGTGAATAAAGCAGATAATTTCTGCTATATCTGCGGTGAAATAACTTTTATCTCACAAAAAAGGAGGATAACAGGAATGATTAAGAAAGCCTACAACTTGTATTTTGGCTGCAAGATAGGAGACCAGGACAAGAGCTGGGCACCACATATATGCTGCAATTCTTGTGGGACGGCACTGGAGCAATGGTTGAATGGAAAAAAGGCATCTATGCCTTTTGCTGTGCCAATGATTTGGAGAGAGCCAACAGATCATGTTAGTAATTGTTACTTTTGTATGGTGCCTCCAACAAAAGGGCTAAATAAGAAGAAAAAGTTATCTGTGCACTATCCAAATATTCCATCGGCAATACGTCCAGTTCCTCATGGAGAGGGGCTACCAATTCCTAAAGCACCAGAATCCTTCGTGGTTGAGTCAAGTGAGGAAGAACCTGAAGCGTGTAGTCATCAACTGTCAACCTCACATGACCCAGACTTTCTTCCATCCACACCCACTGAACCACACCTCATTACACAAGTGGAATTGAGCGATCTTATCAGAGACCTGGATCTTCCGAAGAACAAGGCAGAGCTTTTGGGGTCAAGACTACAACAGTGGAATCTCCTAGCAAGTGATGTTCGTACATCTTTCTACCATCATCGTCAGAAAGATCTGATCCCATTCTTCGTCCAGGAAGGTGATATTGCTGTATGTAACAATGTTCATGGTTTAATCTCAGCCATCGGCGTATGCTATGATCCCGATGAGTGGAGGCTGTTCATTGATGCTTCAAAGGCGAGTCTTAAAGCTGTTTTGCTCCATAATGGCAATCAGCTGCCGTCAGTTCCAGTTGCTTACGCAGTTTCAATGAAAGAAACGTATGAAAACTTGAAAGAGCTTTTAAGGTGCGTCAACTATGATGAACATCAATGGTCGATTTGTGGTGACATGAAGGTGATTGCTATCCTACTTGGACTTCAAGGTGGATATACTAAGTACTGCTGCTTCCTCTGTGAGTGGGACAGTCGTACGAGAGAAATGCACTATGCCAAAAGAGACTGGCCATTACGCCAGTCATTGCAGCCTGGAGAAAAAAATGTTAACTATCCAGCACTTGTAGACAGCAATAAGATATTATTACCTCCATTACACATCAAGTTGGGATTAATGAAAAACTTTGTTAAGGCAATGGACAAGAATAAAGCAGGTTTCAAGTACCTGATTAGCAAATTTCCAGCACTTAGTGCTGCAAAAATAAATGAAGGAGTCTTTGTTGGGCCACAGATTCGTAAACTTATTCATGATGATGAGTTTCTTTCTCTGTTGCGTGGAAAGGAAAAGGCTGCCTGGACAGCATTTGTATCAGTGACATCAAATTTTCTTGGAAACAATAAAACACCAGACTACAAGAAAGTGGTAGAAAAACTCATCCAGACTTACAGAAATCTGGGTTGCAACATGTCTCTAAAAATTCATTTTCTACATTCGCATCTGGATTTTTTCCCACCAAACTGTGGAGCAGTGAGTGATGAACACGGAGAGCGCTTCCATCAAGACATTGCAGCTATGGAAAGAAGATATCAAGGTAAATGGAGCCCATCAATGCTTGCTGACTATTGCTGGTCAGTTGTAAGAGATAGCCCTTTCCTCGAATACAAGAGAAAAGCCAAGAGAAGCAAAACCGACACAAACTGAAGACAAAACTAGTGAGAATCCTAAGTATTAAAATGATTCAACTTAGCTTATGGCTATAATTTTTCTTGGTTATCCTATGCAATATATTATGCCATTTAGGCTTTGTTATGTAGTCAATATCACTTGCTTTATATTTGTGGAAAGACATCTATCTATATAATTATTGTGCATTATGTAGTCATTACGCCTATAGTAGAAAACTTTCCATTTACAGAAAAACTAGAGCCAATTGACAAATTTCATTGTTATATTTGAACTCAGAATGTGAAATTCATTAAGAAATGGATCCTTTTGTTTCCAAAACTGGCAAAAAATAAAAATTTGTTGAACAGTGTTATCATCATTCAATAATGTGCAAGCAAAAATACATTTTTTCCCATGAACATAATTGGGCAAAGTTTGCAAAGTGATTTTTTTTTACATTTAATAAACTAAGAGGAACTTTCCTTGCAAAGTGAACAGCCTATTTTGTTCTACTAAATCAACCCCTATGAGTCCACATTCAATTTAAAGTGGCATTAAACCAAAATTAAAAATGCAACATATTACAGCCTACCAATCAGGTGCAGGCTACATTATTTTTCTTTTTTTTGCCTGGTTTGCGTCTGTTTTCACCTGGTGATCTGGCTAGTAGCACACCTCCTGTATTAAATTGCCTCCACTCTGGATGAATGAGTACAAGGGCACCTTTGGACAGCAGCATTTCTAATCTGGGAGTAGGGTAGTGTTAGATGTAATAGCAGATTTAGATACACTTGCAAATTTAAACCAAACTCCAGCTCACAGTTAAACATGTAGAGCAACATTTTTTCTTTTGGGATAAAGGTTTTACATGCATAAATAAAAACTGATCATTGTAAGCACCCCTATCAGTGCTAAATGGTTTGTCTCAACACTTAACTGATACATTTGAAGGAGTGCTTGTTTTGTTGAAAAACAACAGACTTACTGGCAAGATCTGCAGGTGAAAATAAAGGATAGAAAGCCCAAAAAGTCATCAGATGGAAGAATTGGTGGCTGAAATATAGTAAATGTTCGCTTTTGGGTTTTATACCACTTTAATGAGCTTATGCTATGTCATTTTTCATCACTGTGTTTTAAATATTAGCTTGAAATATTTTGTCCTAGGCATCAAAATAGAAACCCACTTTTTACAATCCTTGAACAAAAAGGTACTCTGAAGGGTAAAAACTGATGTAAAAGGATGTACTACTCTTGTTAGGTCAATGGGAAGTGAGATCCCTGTTTCGACCACTTAACCTGCGGAAGGTTTTTGCTATTCAACACTGTGCTACTCTAACTGGCAATTGCTTGGTCATGCAACACTGTACCCAAATTAATATTTTTATAATTTTTTCACACAAATAGGTTTGGTGGTATTTAACCACTTGCTAACCGCGCTATAGCCGAATGACAGCTAGGGTTCTGGGAGGGCATCATATGATGTCCTCCCAGAATGCGCCCCCAGCAGCGCACACCTGGCGATCTCCGTGATCACTGTGTCCTACGGACACAGCTGATCACCTTATGAGGTAAAAGGCCAATCACAGCGGTCTTTTACCACGTGATCAGCTGTGTCCAATAACACGGCAGATCACGGAGTAAATACAGTTGCTGGGTATCGGCAGCACTCTCCGCACGCTGTCACAGCATGAGGAAAGTACTGCCGATAACCAGCAGCTGTCACAGAGCAGATCGGCACTGATCATCAGGTCACTGAATAATCGCTCCAACAGTTGTCTCCTTCTCACCAAGCTTCTTGGTGATGGTCTTGTAACCCATTCCAGCCTTGTGCAAGTCTACAATCTTGTCCCTGAAGTTCTATGAAGCTCTTTTGTGCTGCCCATGGTTGTAAGGTTTGACAGGTTGTAAGGTGGACAGGTGTCATTAAGAGCACCTTCTTAAATTGACAGGACTAATCTGTGTACCACATGAGAACATAGCCAGTCTGTGGGAACCATAATTATTGTTGGTTGGTAGGGGATCAAATACTTATTTTACTCACTGAACTGCAACTCAATTTATAACATTTGTGTCATGTTTTTTATGGATTTTTGGTTGATATTCTGTCTCTATCATTTAAAATACAACTATGATAAAATTATAGAGCCTTCATTTCTTTGCAAGTGGGCAAACTTACAAAATCTGCAGGGGCTCAAATAATTATTTTCCATACTGTATACCTGTTATAAGCAATAGTTAACTGTCATCCAATCACTGCTGACATGCTGTGATTGGCTACAGCTAATCACATCCCACAGGGTGCCAGGTACCATGTGATAGCTGTAGGCCAATACCAGCATTACAACAGTAAGCAAGCTGTTTATGAATAAAAAACATTCATGACAGTTTGCTTACATAATATCATGTGATCGCTATGATTGGACATGATCACATGATACCCTGGCCACTCACAGCGACCAGGTACTGAGCACCAAAATCCACTGTGTCCATTGGAAACAGCATTCACGGGATTTCACCGCTGCACACCCCAGGAGGTGTGCTAGTGCATGTGTGCCTGGCAACATACCAGTACGTTGCTGAGCCTGGCTGTGCCACCCACCCATAGCACATGTACTGTGGGCAGGCAGCTCGTAGTTAAAAAATTATCATGACTAATGTGCAAACAAATAATGCAGCGCAAGAAGCACTAATAGTACAAAGTTCCATAACTCCTAAAGATTTTTATTTACTGTGATTAGTTTAATGAAAGATACAGTTGTGCTGAACAGTTTGCATACCCTGTCAGAAATCATGAAATTTAGCAATGATATTAAAAAATATGACGATCATGCCAAAAGACTGTCTTTTATTTAAGGATAGTGATCAGTTGTTTGGCTCTTTTTTAAAAAATAATGATAACAGAAATCACCCAAATGGTCCTGATCAAATGTTTACATACCCTGAAATGTTTGGCCTTGGCACAGACACACAAGGTGAAACACACGGGTTAAAAAGGCAATAAAAGATTAATTTCCCAAATCTGTGGCTTTTTAAATGGCAATTAGTGTCGGTGTATAATTAGTCAATGAGTTTGTTAGCTCTCCTGTGGATCCACTGAGCAGGCTAGATACTGAGCAATGGGGAGCAGAAAAGAACTGTCAAAAGACCTGCGTAACAAGGTAATGGAACTTTATAAAAATGGAAAAGGATATAAAAAGATATGCCAAGCCTTTAATATGCCAGTCAGTACCATTCAATCACCTATTAAGAAGCGGAAAATTCGAGGAACTCCTGATACCACGCAAAGTCAGGCAGACCAAGAAAGATGCAGTGACATCTGCCAGAAGAATTGTTTGGAATATGAAGAACCCACAGGTAACCTCAGGAGAAATACAGGCTGCTCTGGAAAAAGACAGGTTGTTTAAAGTAGCACAATACTTTGATACTTAAAAAAAATGAGGTGCATGGTCGAGTTGCCAGAAAGAAGCCTTTACTGCTCCAATGACACAAAAAAGACCGGTTACAATATGCAGACAGCACCTAGATGTGCCTTACAACTTCTGGCACTCTGTAATCTGAAACGACTAGACCAAAATAGAGCTTTATGGTCACAACCATAAGCATTATGTTTGGAAAGTGATCAACAAGGTCTATAGCGAAAATAATACCATCCCCACTGTGAACCATGGTGGTTGCAGCTCACTGATGTTTTGGGGATGTTTGAGCTCTAAAGGCACGGGGAATCTTGTGATAATTGATGGCAAGATGAATGAAGCATGTTATCATAAAATACCGACAAACAATTTGCATTCTTCTACATGAACGTTGCCCATGGGATGCTCTTGGAATTTCCAGCACAATGACCTTAAGCACCAGACCAAGTGGACAGCAGAAAAAGGTGAAAGTTCAGGAGTGGCCATCAGTCTTCTGACCTTAATATCATTCAGCCACTCTGCGGAGATCTCAAACGTGCAGTTCATGCAAGACTACCAAAGACCAAAGATGGCCAAAACGAATGGGCAGTTAAACCACCTGCAAGAATTCGGGGCCTCATAGACAACTATTACAAAAGACTGCACGTTGTCACCAATGCTAAAGGTGTGCAATACACAATATTAAGAACTAGGGGCATGCATACTTTTGAACAGAGGTCCTTTCATTTGTTTACTTGTTGACATGTTTTGTCTTATGATTGTGCCATTCCGTTATGACCTACAGTTGATTGTGAATCCTATAAGAAATGTGTTTTGCCTGCACACTCATATTTTCTTAAAAATGGTACATACAGTACTGTATATGACCAATTCTTCAAGGGTATACAAACTTGTATTTAGATTACTATATTTACATCTATTTTTCTTATTTAAAAAATGCATGTGAATGTTTAAAGTATATAATTAAACTTCAAACAGTACAATAACAATTTATAAGTGTCATTTATTTTAACCATTCTTCTTTTATGTGAAACATTTTATTCACTTTTGGATGCGGAGGGAAAATGTTGTCTGTTTCTTCTTCTTTCTTCGCTTCCTGTCCTGGACATATGACAGGATGTGAAAGATATCTTCCCAAAACTCAAGGGAATCCCATCTTCAACAGCTGTCACAGAAGAGGCATCTGTCTTAGGAGATTTTCCCTCATTTCTTGCTCTGGGGTTAGCTGTCACTGGGACAGGAGGTGAGAAGAAAACTCCCCACTTATAAAAGAGGTTCTGATCCTTTCCCATTCTGTCGAAAACTAAAGATGAATGTTCTTAGCTAGAGTTCCACCTTAAACATTCACATGCATGATTATTTAACCAATTCAATACCGGGCACTTTTACACCTTCCTGCCCAGGCTAGTTCTCAGGTTTCAGCGCTCTCACACTTTGAATGACAATTGCGCGGTCATACAACATTGTACCCAAACTAAAATTTTGTAATTTTCTTCACACAACTAGAGCTTTCTTTTGGTGGTATTTAATCACCGCTGGGGTTTTTATTTTTTGCTAAATTAACAAAAAAAGACCAAACATTTTAGAAAAAAACACACGTTTTTCTTTGTTTCTGTTATAAAAGTTTGCAAATAAATAATTGTTCTTCATAAATTTAGGCCAAGATGTATTCTGCTACATGTCTTTGGTGAAAATAACTCAATTAGGATGTATTATTTAGTTTGTAGGAAAGTTATAGAGTTCACAAGCTATGGTATAGATCTGAAAATTGATCAATCCTGAAGTACTGACAGCCAATCTAATTTCCTGAGGTCCAAGAATGTCAGAACAGTACAGATATCCCCCAAATGACCCCTTTTTGCAAAGTAGACAGTCCGACATACTTCATAAGAGGCATGGCGAGTTTTTTGAAGTTGTATTTTTTTTGTCATAATATTTCGGAAAATGAAAAAATTAAAAAAATTAGTTTCACTATTTTTTTTTTACATATTGTCACCAGTGCAGTACAGCGTCATCATATAACTGGCATGGCGGTGATCAGGGACACTGAGTGGTGACAGTATGAAAAAAAAAATATATATATATATATTTTTTTTTTATTACATTTTTTTTCTTTTTTTTAAGATTTTTTCATATTTCACTATGACCATAGTAACATTGTACTACTTTGGGGAAGTGATCAGTATTTTTTTTTTTTTTACACAATTTGCTTCTAGCAAAGAATTACTTTGCTATAAGCAAGCATTTACCTGAATGACATCGATTCATTCAGGGTTTTTTTTTTTTTTTTTTTGTGCTTAGCTGTGATTTGGCCACAGCTAATCACATGACATGTGCATGTGATTAGCTGTGACCATTCACAGCTAGACACTAGTATACAATGGATGGCATGAATGAAGCCATCCATTGTATACAACTGTCATGTGACCTGCTGTGATTGGTCACAGCAGGTCACATGGTACCGGCAACGGGGGCCGATACTCAGATCTGTCATCAGCCGTGTCCGAGGTACACGGCCAGTGACAGATCGCGCCGCTGTGCGGCTCTGCAAGAGCGCAATCTGCGCATCTGCGGGAGGACGCCATATGGCGTCCACCCGGAACGCTGATGACATTTTCCGGCCGCCATTCGGCCATAGGGCGGGCAGCAAATGGTTAATAAGGAAAATAGATGTAAATATAGCAATCTAAATACAGTTGTGGTCAGAAGTTTGCATACCCTTGAAGAATTGGTCATATATAGTACTGTGTGTACCATTTTTAAGAAAACATGAGTGAGCAGGCAAAACACATTTCTTCTTTTTATTATAAGATTCACCTATAGGTCTAAATCTAAAAACAAAAATGCAATGGATTGCAGCTTACCAGTCCTTAGATGTGGCCGCTGCCTTCATTTTTGTTTTTCAGGCAAAGTACATTTTCTAGAAGTACAGAAACATATACAGTCATGGCCGAAATTGTTGGCACCCTTGATATTTTTCCTGAAAATCAAGTATTTCACACAAAAAAGGTATTGCATTAACACATGTTTTGCTATACACATGTTTATTCCCTTTGTATGTATTGGAACAAATATAAAACAGAGGCAGAAAAGCAAATATGACATAATGTCACACAAAACCCCAAAAATGGGCTGGACAAAAGTATTGGCACCCTTAACTTAATATTTGGTTGCACACCCTTTGGAAAACATAACTGAAATCAGTCGCTTCCTATAACCATCAATAAGCTTCTGACACCTCTCACCCGGAATTTTGGACCACTCTTCCTTTGCAAACAGCTCCAGGTCTCTCTTATTGGAAGGACACCTTTTCCCAACAGCAATTTTAAGATCTCTCCACAGGTGTTCAATGGGATTTAGATCTGGGCTCATTGCTGGCCACTTCAGAACTCTCCAGCGCTTCTTTGCCATCCATTTCTGAGTGCTTTTTGACGTATGTTTGGGGTCATTGTCCTGCTGGAAGACCCAGGATCTTGGACGCAAACCCAGCTTTCTGACACTGGGCCCTACAGTGCGACCCAAAATCCTTTGGTAATCCTCAGATTTCATGATGCCTTGCACACAGTCAAGGCACCCAGTGCCAGAGGCAGCAAAACAACCCCAAAACATCATTGAACCTCCACCATATTTTACCGTAGGTACTGTGTTTTGTTCTTTGTAGGCCTCATTCCGTTTTCGGTAAACAGTAGAATGATGTGCTTTACCGAAAAGCTCTATCTTGGTCTCATCTGTCCACAAGACGTTTTCCCAGAAGGCTTTTGGCTTACTCAAGTACATTTTGGCAAACTGTAGTCTTGCTTTTTTATGTCTCTGTGTCAGCAGTGGGGTCCTCCTGGGTCTCCTGCCATAGCGTTTCATTTCATTTAAATGTCGACGGATAGTTCGCGCTGACACTGATGCTCCCTGAGCCTGCAGGACAGCTTGAATGTCTTTGGAACATGTTTGGGGCTGCTTATCCACCATCCGGACTATTCTGCGTTGCAATCTTTCATCAATTTTCCTCATCCGTCCACGACCAGGGAGATTAGCTACAGTGCCATGGGTTGCAAACTTCTTGATAATGTTGCGCACTGTGGACAAAGGCAAATCTAGTTCTCTGGAGATGGACTTGTAACCTTGAGATTGTTGATATTTTGCCACAATTTTGGTTCTCAGGTCCTCAGACAGTTCTCGTCTCCTCTTTCTGTTGTCCATGCTTAGTGTGGCACAGACAGACACACAATGCAAAGGTTAAGTGAACGTCTCTCCTTTTTATCTGCTTTCAGGTGTGATTTCTATATTGCCCACACCTGTTACTTGCCCCAGGTGAGTTTACAGGAGCATCACATGCTTGTAACATTCTTATTTATCCGCAGTTGTGAAAGGGTGCCAATACTTTTGTCCAGCCCATTTTTGGAGGTTTGTGTGACATTATGTCGAATTTGCTTTCTTTCCTCCCTTTTTTTGTTTTGTCCCAATACACACAAAGGGAATAAACATGTGTATAGCAAAACATGTGTTAATGCAATACGTTTCGTGAGAAATACATGATTTCCTGGAGAAATATCAAGGGTGCCAACAATTTCGGCCATGACTGTATCTACCTCTTGATCTGTGCAATGAGCGGCCATCTCAGACAATTTTGTTAGTTTTCCCAGCTATCGTCTGTGAACTGCAGAACACCTCCCTCCCATGTAATTAAGATCAGGAGAGGATAGAGGTTTGTAGTCTATGTCATGAAAGCAGTCTAGGGTGCCAGTGCTGTTCCTCCATTGATACAATGCACTGAGCATTGTCCTAGAACAGGAAATGTATTACTAATTCAGCCACAACATCTAAGAATTGGTAAGCTGCAATATGTCACATTTTTGTTTTTGGGTTTAGATGTTTTATAGAATATTTGCCATTCTGTAGATCGGTTTATTTTTTTCCCCAAAATGTTATACAATTCAAATAGATCATTACAAGAGAATGTAATCATAGGTTCAAATCCCGAATCTTTAAAACAAGAATAAGGATCTCTTTTAAGCCATGTGAATGTGATTTTTAAATCTCACTATCTACAAATATATATACAGTTTCTTTCTACTGCTGACTTTTTTTTTATTTTATCACTGAAAATTGCTGTCACTTTGTTTAAAATCCATATCCTAGTGTGTAAGCTTTTTGAATTTAGATGTATGTCCTTTAATTGTATGCATAGTTATAACCTTAATTAATCAAGGGAGGTTTATGGGAATTTAATATTCATGTGAGATTTAATGGAATTCATATAAAACCATTCCTACAATTAACAGAAAATCTGAAAAGCTTCCACACCCCACATAATGCAAGTTTAAACAAAACTATAACATAATTTCGCACCTGAGCAGTCGGGACAGCCTCCAACAAAAATAGCCCAGTAGGAGTGGCTAAAAATAAACCTGTACAATCTTGTACATCAATCTACACTGAAATACTGTGCCATGAATCAGGTGAAATTTACAGTACAACAGTGAGTAGTATTAGCTAGCTCTTTAGAACATAATCCATCCCAAAAATATGTTATATGTGAAAAGAACAAAATAAGGTACATAAATACATAAAATAACATTGCAATTATTAACAATCTAGAGTGTAATACCAAATTAAATTTGCAGCAATGCCCAGAAAAAAATGTATCTAATATATAGCAGCAATAATTCAGGGTGATGCAGAATTTGTCATTCTCACAGCATCAGGAAAAAAGCTGTTCCTCAGCCTGTTAGTTCTAACTGTGAAGCTATGTAACCTTTCACCTGAAGGGAGGGGGACAAACAATCCATAAGCAGGATGGGAACTGTCTTTCATAATATTAAGGGTCGTCTTCCTACACCTACTATTATACAGCACTAGAAGTACTGAATGACCAAGTAGAACAATCAGTTACAGGAATTGAAGGTTTATTATTGATGGTGGGCATACTGTTGCCAATAATGCTTTGGTCAGTCTTTACCACCCGCTACATTGCCTGTTAGTCCACAGCAGAGAAATTACCATACAAAAGCTCTAACGAGCAGGGCCCTCGGTTTCCTCTTGTACCAAATTGTATTGTAACTGTAATGTCTACCTTCATTTTGCGCTGCACAAACTGTTGGTGCTATATAAATTCTGTATAATAATAATAATAAAAAAAGGTAATGCAAGAATGACACTCTACACCACACACCTATAAAATGAGATGAGGACAGAAGTACCGAGGCCAGCAAATTTTAACCCCTTCAAAAATTAAAGGAAATGATGGGCCTTCTTTAATATGCTAGCCGTATTGGTGCTCAAGGCGAGGTAATCAGAGATGTGCAATCCCAAATGTTTAGAGCAAGAGACCATCTCAACAGCTTCACCCCAGATGTAGAAAGAAAGTGGGGTAGTACCTGTTTGTGTTTATGGAGAGATGTGTAACTTTACACCAGACTTCCAGATTCGCCACTTCATGCCTGTACATGGACTCATATAAAAATGTGAGAAGTCCTGCTACTGCCATATCTTTTGCAAATTTCACAATGTGATTGCTCAGATATTTAGCTGAGCAATAGTAAGTGAGCAGAGTATACAGTAAGGGACTCGAAGTGCATCCCTGGGCAACCAGTATGGAGGATGATGAAAGAGGATGGAATATTGTGTCCAGTATCCAGTTGCACAAATTTATGCTCATTCCATGTTGTGTGAATTAACCTAGCAAGATTTATGGAATAACAGTATTGAAGGTGGAACTAAAATCCAAAAGAGCAGCCGAACATACACACGTTTTGGAAATTCCCTGATGAACAATCTACATTTGGTACAATGCACTAGGCTCAGTAGTGCTCCATGTTTGCCAGCTCCAGCATGGCTCCAGAAGTTGAGCTCTAGCATTGTTTTGGAGCCTTAAAAAGACCTCAGTTCTTGCCCCAACAGATATTGAAAATCCTAGCTTCAGGTCTGAAAGCTGCTCTGATATATTAATAACATACTTCTCTGTAATTAGCTTTTGTTGTTCATTCAACTCAGCAATTATTTGGATAGACCGCACTAAATAAATATCTGCACAAGGAAATAAAAATGCAGCCTTTAACACAGTAAATGTGAAGCCACATTGTTGTGAGGAATAACTTCTGAAAAAAGTGTACCTATGGACATATTGTAATATTGTATATTTGAAAAAGATTATTATTACTATTAAAATCCCAAATGTGTTTTTAAAAATGTACCAGTAACATGATTTTGATTTCTTGTTAGCCCTGAAAGAAAATACTCACCACAGAATTTGTACTCACAAATTCTTTTATCTGAGTTCATTGAGAGACTCAGCCTTGATTTAAGATCCATCAGAACAAGTTATACTGTCCAAGGAAAAGGATGTTGCCTGAACAAGCAAACAGGACAGCTCTCCTGAGTGGCTTAGCCAAACAACTGTCATAAAGTATCAAGCAGTATAAGGAAAAACAGATAAATAACCTTGGCTTAAATAACATAAACAGGCAACAGGTCCAAACAGCCCAAAAGAGAGGTGGGACCTGTGTCTCTCATCAAAATTTTTTTTTTATCATGAGCAAATAAATTCTATTTCCTCTTACATTCATTGACCTTTAACTGAAGATCAGTCAGAACCAGTGGGACATCAACATGCTGTACACAACAAGAGGGGTAGGC